>NC_141877.1:162797998-163422998 GCF_056163025.1 Triticum urartu
GGATCAATGATTTGTTTGATCAGCTGCAAGGAGCTAAGCTGTTTTCCAAGATCGATCTGCGATCAGGTTACCACCAGTTGAAGATTCAAGAGCAGGATATACCTAAGACCGCTTTATCACAAGGTACGGGATATATGAGTATACCGTTATGTCATTTGGCTTGACTAACGCACCTGCTTATTTTATGAACATGATGAACAAGGTGTTTATGGAGTTTTTGGATAAGTTCGTCGTAGTGTTCAAAGATGATATTTTGGTATACTCGAAAAATGAAGAGGAGCATAAGGAGCACTTGTGTTTGGTACTTGGGAAGCTCAGAGAACATCAGCTATACGCCAAGTTTAGCAAGTGTGAGTTTTGTTTGAAGGAAGATGGATTCCTTGGACATGTTATATCCGGAGAAGGAATAGCAGTAGACCCCAACAAAGTCGTCACTGTGACAAATTGGGAGGCACCGATGTCAGTTGGAGAAATCCGGAGTTTTCTTGGACTCGCAGGATACTACCGGAGGTTCATTGAGAATTTCTCGAAGATTGCAAAGCCTATGACGGAGTTGTTAAAGAATGACACCAAATTCAAATGGACAGAGGAATGTGAGGCCAGTTTTCAGGAGTTGAAGAAACGTTTGGTTACTTCACCAGTGTTGATTCTACCAGATCAACGCAAGGATTATGAAGTGTATTGCGACGCCTCTCATCGAGGACTTGGAGCAGTGCTTATGCAGGAAGGAAGAGTTGTTTCATATGCCTCACGACAGCTTAAAACCCATGAGTTAAATTATGCTACGCATGATTTGCAGTTAGCAGCCGTAGTCCATGCATTGAAGACTTGGAGACATTTTTCTCATCGGAAATCATTGCGAGGTATACACGGATCACAAGTGTTTGAAGTATACACAGGAGTTGAATCTCAGGTAGAGGAGACATGAAGTTGCACTATCATCCCGGAAAGGCTAACGTAGTAGCCGATGTGTTGAGCCGCAAGAGTCATGCCAATACACCCATGACCGGAGAGTTACCCAGGGAGTTAGCAGATGACCTTTATGAGCTACGTTTGGAGATAGTTCCGAGAGGTTATGTAGCAGCTTTGGAGATTCAGTCTACTTTGATGTATAAGGTTAGAGAAGCGCAGAAGACGGACAAGGAGATCGCCGAGATAAAGGAAAGGATGAGCAAAGGAAAAGCCAAGGGATTTTGGGAGGATGAACATGATACCCTATGGTTTGAGGACCGTGTATATGTACCAAATGATCAGGAGATCAGGAAGCTGATTTTGTAGGAGGCTCATGACTCACCATATTCGATTCACCCAGGAAATACCAAGATGTTCATGGATCTGAAAGATAGATTCCAGTGGACCGGAATGAAGAAGGCTATTACGGAGTATGTAGCAGTTTGTGATGTATGTCAGAGAGTGAAGGTAGAGCATCAGAAGCCAGTAGGATTGCTGCAACCATTGCCGATACCCAAATGGAAGTGGGATAAGCTAAGCATGGATTTTATCACGGGATTACCCAGGACTCGTTCAGGCTATGACTCGGTACGGGTTGTAGCCGATCGCTTGACAAAAGTAGCTCATTTCATCCCAGTGGAGACCACTTACACCAGTGCTAAGTTGGCAAAGATATAAATGACCAGGATCGTATGTTTACACGGAGTTCACAGAACAATTGTATCGGATAGAGGAACCTAGTTTACCTCAAGTTTTGGAATCAGGTGCATGAAACTTTGGGAACCAGACTGAAGTTCAGTACAGCTTTTCACCCGCAAACAGTTTAACGAACGAACGTTCATTAAGTGGATCTAAACGAAGAACACTTTTGTTAAAACGACGAACGAGTGAACGCTCGCTAATTAACCTAAACCGAAAAAACCGATCTAAAGAAAAAAACAAAAATTAAAAAAAATCGAACGAAAACCGGCAAAAACCAAACGGTTTTCCCAGGAAAACCGGCGGTGGGTCAACCTCGGCGGCTCGAGCGGCGAGACGAGCGGTGGCAGCTCCGGCGAGGCGGCGGCGTCGGCGGCGGCGGCGGCGGGGTCCGGCGGGGCGGCGGCGGCGGGCGCGGGGCGGCGGCGGCGGGGTCCGGCGGGGTGGGGCGGCGGCGGCAGCGCGGGGTTCGAGGCGGGGCGGCTAGGGTTTCGGCCCGAGATGGGCCGATGGCTTATAAAGGCTGAGGCCTGGAGGAGTCCGGGCCTAGCACGGCCCATAGGTCGGTTCAGTTTTGTTTTAAATAGTTACGCTCAGAAAAAAATCAAAAGGACTACTAAACGGACTCCAAAAATCCCGAAATAAAATTTTCCCCGGCTTCTAAAATCAAGCCGCACGGGATGAACATTTATTTGGGGCCTAAATGCAATTTTGAAAAAACACACATTTTTCCTAAACTCAAATAAAATAGCAAATAAATCTAAAATAAATCTTATTTGATTTTTTATTAAATCCTCAATATTTCTTTATTTTGGGAAAGTCATTTTATTCCCTCTCTCATAATTTTTGTAATTGTCACAGCCCTAGCTTAGTCTTGCCTATCCTTTGCATAACCTCCATGCATCATGTTTACTTTTCCTCAGAAAGTTGAAATGGGGATGGCAGAAACCCCCAGCACCACTTAATCCAATTAGGGTTACTAAAATATTTTTTCAATGATCCTGAAATGCCCTTCAAAATGTTCATCATCTTTGTCTTGGTCTAAAACCTCTGACAAAAATGGTGCAAAACATTCTAGGTCATCCAAAGGTCACTGGATTAAATCATATGTTATTTGAATTTGGGCATTTAAATGCTAGTAAATATTTTAAATGCCCAAGTAATCCTAAACTGAAATGTTCCATGTTGGATATATTCTATACAGTGGGCATGTTTAGTTTGGTGATTTTTGAAAGGGTCTAGGTATTTTTAGAAAAGCCACAAAGATTACAGAAAAATAGAAAAGAAAAATAAAGAGAGAGAGAAACCACCTGGACCTCATCTGTGCTGGCCCAGCCCACCTAGCTTGTGCCAGTCGTCACCCACCTCTGCCAGTAGGCAGAGGCGTGTCGCCGACTCGCGCACCCGCGGCCACCTCCTGCTTCCACCTCCTGCTGCCTCCCCGTCCGCATTCGAGCGCCACGAAGACGCCCAGCACCCCCTGCACCTCTCCCCTCTCTCCCCCTCGTCTCCCTCACCCTCTCCCGTGATGGACGAGCGCCATCCTCGTCGCCGTTCGCCATAGTCGTCACCAGAGCCACCCCTCGCCCCTCTGATGTGCCCATGAGCTCCGCCTCCATCATCTACGCCTCCTCGACGACTCACGCGACGCTGGACGCCTCTAAGCACCGACCCCGATGCCTTCTTCTTCCTCGGTCCGCCGAGATCGCCGGCGACCGTGTGCCCTCCTCGACGCATCCCCGCGCCTGCCGACCCCTCCGTTAGCCTCTCTGTGAGGTTCCGCGTCGAACCCGTCTCCTCCCTCTCTCGATTATGCTCTCTAGCTCCGTTCCCCATCTCCGCCGAAGCTTGCCACCATTGCAAATGTTGCCGTCGTCGTTACGGTCGGCCAACGCCGCGTATGAGCACCCGGTCGAGTCCCTGCTGCCCTGTAGCTTCTGCCCGTGCACTTCGTTCGCTCTAAATCGAGCTGCAGCCCCGCGCCCGCAACCAGCCGAGCTCCGGCCGCCGCCCAGCTCACTGCCGTCGCTGCCACCGGCCACCCCAGCTCGCCCCGCATGCTTCAGAAGATGCGCCGCACCTCCAGCTCGCCGTAGCCGCAAACCACGGGTGAAACGGTGCTCTGTACCGCCGTCCCGAGCAACTCCGACGAGTTCCGGCCGTTGCCGTGGTCGCCGGCGTCAACCGCTGACGTGGCAGATTATATTAGTACTAATTATGTTATTAGTCTAACCCTGTGACACTGACAGCTGAGCCCCACCGTCTAATTAAACTTAGTTTACTTTCTGTTTAAGTTTAACTAACTACGGTGGGCCCACACGTCAGCTTTGACCATGCTGACGAGGCAGTTGACTCGGCCCACACGTCAGCGACCCTAACCAGCACTGGTTCACTGACTAGTGGACCCCACTAGTCAAGTTTGACCCGAGGCAGCCCTGTTGACCTGCTGAGGACAGCATGACGTAATGCTGATGCAATAATGTAATTTCTGGATTTATTTCTATTCAGGAAATTCCAGAAAATTGCCTAAACTTCTAAAAATCATAGAAAATCAACTGTAACTCCAAATGCAATAAATTATATATGAAAAATTATCAGAAAAATTCAAGGAATCCATCTGTACCATTTTAATGCATGTTTGAGCAAGTTAACCTCACTGTTTAGGATGAAACATGATTAGGGCAAATTTCAAAATAGGTTTGGAGTTGGAATTGATATAGTTTTGAATTCCCCTTCAATTAAAATGACTTTCTGTTGCATTAGCCCAAATCACAACATATTGCCATGTCATGATCATGCATCATATAGTTGCATTGCATTGATTGTGCTCTCCCTCTCTGTTGCCGGTATTCGTCCCCTCTCGATAGACGTGCTTCCGACGATGAGTTCGATGACACCGATGAAGAGCTATAATATCTTCAGAAGTGCGAGGCAAGCAAAAACCCCTTGTTCATTCCGATACAATCCCACTCTCTCACTCCTGCTCTCTTTTACTGCATTAGGACTACAACGATTCAACTGTTACATGCTGCAATAGTTGAACCCCTTTCCTCTGCATGACCTGTCATTGCCACAGTAAATAGATGAAACCCACTAGCATGAGTAGGAGTTGTTTGAGCCCTGATGTGCCTACTCATTCATGTTTGTTTGTCATGCCTGCTACTACTTAGAGTTGAGTCAGGTCTGATTCATCGGGGATGAATCGGAGGTGTGTGAACATGTCCTACTGTGTGTGAGCTAAGTGTGTGAACACGATTTGGTAAAGGTAGCGGTGAGAGGCCATGTAGGAGTACATGGTGGGTTGTCTCATTGAAACTGTTCTAAGGAACTAAGTTCTGTGTTTGTGATCCATGACAAGCTACTACCACGCATTGGGCCCAAAACCAATGGACCCTCTCAACTTATTAACTACCCTTGTCCTCTGTCCAGGAGTTGCAACTAGTTTCTGGTGTTTGTAGGATATGTGTTGGCGGCCGTGCGTAGCGCTGACCCTAGGGGTGGGCTATGATGCGGTAGATACACTGTGGCATGGTGTACCGGGCGCCCGTTTGGTGTCTCGGGAACCCTGCACACATCGTTTGGGGCTGTGAGCGAAACTTCGGCCGGATCTCCTCGCAGATGGAACCCGAATAGGCGATAAACCTGGACTAGAGACTTGTTTGGTTAGTCAGGTCGTGGCCGACTCCCTCGCCAGGCTTCCGCTTGAAGGTTGCCAAGATACACGACGTGTACATGGTGGTAAGTGGCGAGAGCGTGTGTGAAGAAGTACACCCCTACAGGGTTATAAATGATCTATTCGAATAGCCGTGTCCGCGGTAAAGGACTTCTGGATTGCCTATAACAGTTCATAGACAAGTGAAAGTGGATACTCTAAAACTCGCAAGATAAGTGTGAGTGCTATGGATGGCCTTCTCGTAGGGAGACGGGAGCGGATCCATAGTGGTGTATTGAATTGTGAATATGTGGACTCGTGTGCGCCACCTCAAAAGAGTTGCTTGCAATCGTAGTTCAGGTTAGCCACTGAGTCAAAGCTGGCTTGCTGCAGTCGAACTCCACCACCCCCCTTGTTGATAGCGATGCATATGTAGCTAGTTCTGATGTAAGTCTTGGTGAGTACCTTTGTACTCAAGTTTGCTTAATTTATGTTTTGCAGAGAGACTTCAGTCTCGCTAGTAGTTCCGCGTGGACTTCGACGTTTAGCTTGATACCTCAGCTACGATCTTGTGCCCTCGGCAGGATCTGGTAGATAGTCAGGCTTCTCAGCCTTTTTCATTTATAGATGTCTGTACTCAGACATGTTAAGCTTCCGCATGTGCTTTGGTTTGTATGCTCTGAATGTTGGGTCATGAGACCCATGTTTGTATTTCTGGCTCCTCGGAGCCTAATGAATAAATACTTGAGTCGTAGAGTTATGTTGTGATGCCATGTTGTATTTACACATATCGAGCATATTGTATGTATGATTGAAATGCTTGGTATGTGTGGGATCCGACAATCTAGTTGTTTATCTTTGGCAGCCTCTCTTATGGGGAAGTGTAGTCTTGTGCTTCCATGAGCCATAGTAGTCCGCTACAGCCCGGTTCACTTGAGTCCTGCTAGCCCAGCACTACTGCTCAGGACACTTGACTGGCCGGCATGTCTTTCACTTCGTTCCTGTGTCTGTCCCTTCGGGGAAATGTCATGCGGTGACCTTCGGAGTCCTGCCTAGCTTGCTACAACCCGGGTTACCGGAGTCCTGTTAGCCCAGTGCTACAGCCCGGATTCACACGCTGCTGACCGACATGTTCGAAGTTGATTCATGTATGCCTGTCCCCATGGGTTAGTGCCGCTTTGGGTTCACGACTAGCCATGACGGCCCGGGTTCTCTGTCATATGGATGCTAGCGACACTATCATATACGTGAGCCAAAAGGGCGCAAACGGTCCCGGGCCATGGTAAGGCGACACCAGTGGGAATACCGTGCGTGAGGCCGCAAAGTGATATGAGGTGTTACCAGCTAGATCGATGTGACTTGGAATCGGGGTCCTGACAGTTTTGGTATCAAAGCCTGACTGCTTGTAGGATTACCAAGCCAACCGATCGAAGTTGTGTCTAGAAATGCTTTAGTTATGTAGGGGAATTGATTGTGGTAGGGAACGTAAGGCTCTTTTTACTCCTTATCCTCATGATCTTCTGATCCGAGTCATCTTATCTTTTCTACGGGGTTAAGTACTAGGATTCTATTCCATCTCTCAGGATGACATGTTACTAAACTGTAGTTGCCTAGGATTGTTGAGTTCAAGCCTCAGTTCAGTTCCTACTACTTCCATATGTTCATAATTGGTCTCAGAACCTTGATATTGTGATGTTGAGTGGTTATGCCACCATTTTTGCAGGATGTCTCAAATCATTTTGAGCATTTACAGCCGTTATGTTGTCCAAGTCATCCCATGTTTCTAAATAGTCTTATGCATTTGCAAATCCCTTCTTTCCGTTCCCGATGTCCCTTTGGGCCAGTTCAACCACACTAATCATTCTGTTGAGGTACTCCATTGCCTTGACATATATGTTGGAGCTATTATTATGACCCTAGGTGTTTTAGGGAGTCACCTAGTAATCTAGCTATGTCTTGTGTTCCTGGTGTGATGATTCTGGCCACCATTCTCGAAAGCATTATGTTATGCCATTTAGTAGTAGGCATTCTATTTCCGGGTTTTTGAACCCGAGATTCACCCTACTTATCTCATGATGATAGTGTTGCTAGTTCCTTTAGGATATTAGTAACCTTTGCATTAGTCCTCGAGGTCCGTGGTAGTTCCTTCTTCCAAACACTACGAACCGCTTATGGCAGAAGTTCGTTGAACCAAAAGATCACAACCAGAGTGCTCTTGATGAGTTCTCCATTCTGCATTGTGAATCTATCAGTCCTACCTTTCTACGTGGGTTGTCCGGAAGAAATGTTGAGCTTTGCTCGACATACTAATCTATGCATCCACAACTCAGAAAATTATATGTCCTCTTGATTTGTCCCTCTTCATTTGTATTCCGACCATCGTCTATCAATTGATAGTCAGGAGTAATTGTGCATCCATGTTATCGATGCTTATTATCCTTGTGGTCCATTAATCCATCCTATTTCAGAATGACTAGGAAAAACAAACTCCAGTACCTCATCCATATCCAGGATTGATTCAAAGTAGTTGTGTTCTGCAGATCAAATGCCCATCCAGCTTTTGCTCTATTCTACCCTGGAGTATTACCCCCTTTATGTCAGGATTGTCATGAGAATTGCACCATCTCTCATGAATTCTTTATGCAGTGATACTTCTTGCCATCATTTTTCATTCCTCGGTTCCGTGTTGTCGCAACCGGAATGCCGGCAAGTGAACCATGATGTGTGAAATCAATACTCCTAGCAACCGTGTTGCTCGGTAGTTAATGGACACTAATATCATTCTTAGCGTGTTGATTATCGAAACACTATTCTAGGATTGATCGTGCTACCTTGTCCTTATTTCCGGTGCACTCTTTGATCAATGAGTTAGGATTATTCAATCCCTTGCTTATTTATTCATATCGTCTTGCTCTGAAAAGCAAGATTGTTCTCGAGCTTAGTAACGTATCGCTGGTTCATGATGTTCCGAATATCTTCTCGGAAGTATTACCAGGTTGTCACCTGACCGCTATGTTGAGTTCGTGATCATGCTGGTTTTTCCTCCAAACCACCCATTCTCCAAGAATCTGTGTTGGATACCCCTGAGCTAGTTTCTTAAGCTAAACAATAACTTGGAGAATTGGAAGATAAAAGCTTGTCTGACTTAGTTCATGTTAAGGGATATCTTCTATGTGTGTGTGTGTGTTGAAGAAAGATGATATCTCCATCAATTGGTCCTCGTGATCAGTTGTTGGATCTATTGCCTTGTCAAAACTTTGACTTGAGTATGGGCTATCGTCAAGTCAAATCAGAACCAACGATGTTCGTAATGTTGTCTTACCCGTGGTTGATCCTTCGAGCATACACCATTACATCTTTTGGTCTGACCAATACTATCATTGTGTTCACATGATGGTGGAAGTCCTGTGATATGGAAATTCCGATGAGTTGTTGTTGAGCCCATCAGCAGCATTTTTTCTCCCCCATGATTCATGTTGAACATCAACCTAGTGTTGGAAACTTTATAAGCAATGCCTTCGTGTTCCATTCATGAAGCTTATGCTTGAATGGAAGAAGTGACTTCCTCGAATTCATGTGCACCTGGTGCAAGTTGCCGCCGTGAGTTCGAGAAAGATTGTTTTTGTTTCCCTGCTACCATCCCAAGTCAGTTATGCATGTGTGAATGTATTCTATGGTTTGGTAGATTAATTACCTCCACTCCATATGTATTTCGTAGCCCACCAAGCCACTGATTGACTTGTTCAAGGAAAATAAGTCTACGCTTGGGATCTAATCCATGGACTTGTGTAAAGACTTTGAAATCCTTGATGATGGTTCCCCACCTGAACTCGATAGTGTTTTACTATAAGACTACTACGTGGTCATGCTCGTCTTGGATAGCGTGTTCACAAGTTTTTAGCAGAACTGGCTCATGTTTTGGGAGCTTGCTATCGCAGTTCATTCCCCAAGAATCTCGCAACGTCATCTCGTCAAGTTGTGTTGCAAACTATCATTTTATTTCTAGACTGGATGGGTCTGGAATATCCTAACACCAACCAGATTTGAATCTCAGGCAGATATGATGGTTGGAACATACTCCAAGAACAATAATGTTGGTCTCTCTGTAACCAGTAACATTGATGTCGTGGCCAACACACCTAACTGGAAGGCCTATTATTGTAGTATCTTGGTTGAGGAAGTTGGTCACCTCCCCATAAGGATCTCGCAGGATCTGCCTCCTTAGTTATTCCTTATGGATTCTTGAGCTTCCGAAGTTCGACCTTTTACTTGATGTTCTAGATATCAAACCATATCTATGAATGGATTACGCTAGAACATTAAGGAGAACATTAGAAGCGGAGTGCTAAATGTCTCTCGGTCGATCGTCCAGATTCTGTTCCCTTAGCCTCGCTAGGGAAAGATCTGAGAAGGTGTTATCTTCCTTTGTATCCGCATCATCCATCACTAGTCATCATGGTAGTATGTCGTGTTGCCAGGTCCTTGCCACGGATGTTGGTAGAATCTTGATGAATATGGAAATGCTCAAGTTCTTGAGAGCACGCGCAAGCAAATCATCCCTTGCGTTGTCTTCAACAAGGTAGTCCACATCATCCATCCTAGTCCGAGTATGCCATTTCTTCGAGCTATTTCAAACGATCAATTGTAAATTGCCTTAAGCTGTTATGAAGAGTTTCAATGATCTCTGAATCAAAAGTAATTCTTTTTGCCAGTTAAGGGAATATTTCTGCGAGTCACCTTCCTTAAGATGTCTCGTTATGATATCATGGCAATTATCTCCTTGCTACTTTGAAACCATGCACCATCCTACTTAAGCGTGGAATTGTTGCCTACCAAATATGAACCTTTATCATCTACTTCTTTCCATCACCCTGATGTGAACTTTGTGTCTCAATTGGAGAGATGTTCCTATGTCTCACTCCATGAGTTGATCCTGAGTTGTTCGATCTTCGAGAAGATCGATCCTTCTAGAGTTTTCCCTTCCCTCTCGTTGTCATGTTGGTTGGAGTTCTCAGAGCAAGACATCGAGACAAAGATGGTGATCGAACCAACGTTCTTATGAAGTGCAACTTGGATCATGAAGATTGGGTTAAGTTTGCGCCCCCCTTCATCTTACCCTACGCTTGAATCTCGGGACAAGATTCTTGTTTAGTGGGGGTGAGCTGTCACAGCCCTAGCTTAGTCTTGCCTATCCTTGCATAACCTCCATGCATCATGTTTACTTTTCCTCAGAAAGTTGAAATGGGGATGGCAGAAACCCCCAGCACCACTTAATCCAACTAGGGTTACTAAAATATTTTTTCAATGATCCTGAAATGCCCTTCAAAATGTTCATCATCTTTGTCTTGGTCTAAAACCTCTGACAAAAATGGTGCAAAACTTTCTAGGTCATCCAAAGATCACTGGATTAAATCATATGTTATTTGAATTTGGGCATTTAAATGCTAGTAAATATTTTAAATGCCCAAGTAATCCTAAACTGAAATGTTCCATGTTGGATATATTCTATACAGTGGGCATGTTCAGTTTGGTGATTTTTGAAAGGGTCTAGGTATTTTTAGAAAAGCCACAAAGATTACAGAAAAATAGAAAAGAAAAATAAAGAGAGAGAAACCACCTGGGCCTCACCTGTGCTGGCCCAGCCCACCTGGCTTGTGCCAGTCGTCACCCACCTTTGCCAGTAGGCAGAGGTGTGTCGCCGGCGTGCGCACCCGCGGCCACCTCCTGCTTCCACCTCCTGCTGCCTCCCCGTCCCCATTCGAGCGCCACGAAGACGCCCAGCACCCCCTGCACCTCTCCCCTCTCTCCCCCTCGTCTCCCTCACCCTCTCCCGTGATGGCCGAGCACCATCCTCGCCGCCGTTGGCCATAGTCGTCACCAGAACCACCCCCTCGCCACTCTGATGTGCCCATGAGCTCCGCCTCCATCGTCTACGCCTCCTCGACTACTCACGCGACGCCGGACGCCTCCAAGCACCGACCCCGACGCCTTCTTCTTCCTCGGTCTGCCGAGATCGCCGGCGACCGTGTGCCCTCCTTGACGCATCCCCGCGCCTGCCGACCCCTCCGTTAGCCTCTCTATGAGCTTCCGCGTCGAACCCGTCTCCTCCCTCTCTCGATTATGCTCTCTAGCTCCGTTCCCCATCTCCGCCGAAGCTTGCCGGCGCCGCGAATGTCGCCGTCGTCGTTACAGTCGGCCAACGCCGCGTATGAGCACCCGGTCGAGTCCCTGCTGCCCTGTAGCTTCTGCCCGTGCACTTCGTTCGCTCTAAATCGAGCTGCAACCCCGCGCCCGTAACCAGTCGAGCTCCGGCCGCTGCCCAGCTCACTGCCGTCGCTACCGCCGGCCACCCCAGCTCGCCCCGCGTGCTCCAGAAGATGCGCCGCACCTCCAGCTCGCCGTAGCCGCAAACCACGCGCGAAACGGTGCTCCGTACCATCGTCCCGAGCAACTCCGACGAGTTCCGGCCATTGCTGTGGTCGCCGGCGTCAAGCACTGACGTGGCAGATTATATTAGTACTAATTATGTTATTAGTCTAACCCTATGATACTGACAGTTGAGCCCCACCATCTAATTAAACTTAGTTTACTTTCTGTTTAAGTTTAACTAACCACGATGGGCCCACGCGTCAGCTTTGACCATGCTGATGAGGCACTTGACTGGGCCCACACGTCAGCGACCCTAACCAACACTGGTTCACTGACTAGTGGACCCCACTGGTCAGGTTTGACCCAGGGCAGCCCTGTTGACCTGCTGAGGTCAGCATGACGTAATGCTGATGCAATAATGTAATTTCTGGATTTATTTCTATTCAGGAAATTCCAGAAAATTGCCTAAACTTCTAAAAATCATAGAAAATCAACCGTAACTCCAAATGAAATAAATTATATATGAAAAATTATCAGAAAAATTCAAGGAATCCATCTGTACCGTTTTCATGCATGTTTGAGCAAGTTAACCTCACTGTTTAGGATGAAACATGATTAGGGCAAATTTCATAATAGGTTTGGAGTTGGAAATGATATAGTTTTGAATTCCCCTTCAATTAAAATGACTTTTTGTTGCATTAGCCCAAATCACAGAATATTGCCATGTCATGATCATGCATCGTATTGTTGCATTGCATTGATTGTGCTCTCCCTCTCTGTTGCCAGTATTCGTCCCCTCTCGATAGATGTGCTTCCGACGATGAGTTCGATGACACCGATGAAGAGCTATAATATCTTCAGAAGTGCCAGGCAAGCAAAACCCCCTTGTTCATTCCGATACAATCCCACTCTCTCGCTCCTGCTCTCTTTTACTGCATTAGGACAACAACGATTCAACTGTTACATGCTACGGTAGTTGAACCCCTTTCCTCTGCATGACCTGTCATTGCCACAGTAAATAGATGAAACCCACTAGCATGAGTAGGAGTTGTTTGAGCCCTGATGTGCCTAATCATTCATGTTTGTTTGTCATGCCTGCTATTGCTTAGAGTTGAGTCAGGTCTGATTCATCGGGGATGAATCGGAGGTGTGTGAACATGTCCTACTGTGTGTGAGCTAAGTGTGTGAACACGATTTGGTAAAGGTAGCGGTGAGAGGCCATGTAGGAGTACATGGTGGGTTGTCTCATTGAAACCGTTCTTAGGAACTGAGTTCTGTGTTTGTGATCCATGACCAGCTACTACCATGCATTGGGCCCGAAACCAATGGACCCTCTCGACTTATTAACTGCCCTTGTCCTCTGTCCAGGAGTTGCAACTAGTTTCTGGTGTTTGTAGGATATGTGTTGGCGGCCGTGCGTAGCGCTGACCCTAGGGGTGGGCTATGATGCGGTAGATACACCATGGCACGGTGTACCGGGCACCCGTTTGGTGTCTCGGGAACCCTACACACATCGTTTGGGGCTGTGAGCGAAACTCCGGCCGGATCTCCTCGCGGATGGAACCCGAATAGGCAATAAACCTAGACTAGAGACTTGTGTGGTTAGTCAGGTCGTGGCCGACTCCCTCGCCAGGATTCCGCTTGAAGGTTGCCGAGATACACGACGTGTACATGGTGGTAAGTGGCGAGAGCGTGTGTGAATAAGTACACCCCTACAGGGTTATAAATGATCTATTCGAATAGCCGTGTCCGCGGTAAAGGACTTCTGGGTTGCCTATAACAGTTCATAGACAAGTGAAAGTGGATACTCTAAAACTCGCAAGATAAGTGTGAGTGCTATGGATGGCCTTCTTGTTGGGAGACGGGAGCGGATCCATAGTGGTGTATTGAATGGTGAATATGTGGACTCGTGTGCACCACCTCAAAAGAGTTGCTTGCAATCGTAGTTCAGGTTAGCCACTGAGTCAAAGCTAGCTTGCTGCAGTCAAACTCCACCACCCCCCCTTGTTGATACCAATGCATATGTAGCTAGTTCTGATGTAAGTCTTGCTGAGTACCTTTGTACTCACGTTTGCTTAATTTATGTTTTGCAGAGAGACTTCAGTCTCGCTAGTAGTTCCGTGTGGACTTCGACGTTTAGCATGATACCTCAGCTATGATCTTGTGCCCTCGGCGGGATCTGGTAGATAGTCAGGCTTCTCAGCCTTTTTCATTTATAGATGCCTATACTCAGACATGTTAAGCTTCCGCATGTGCTTTGGTTTGTATGCTCTGAATGTTGGGCCATGAGACCCATGTTTGTATTTCTGGCTCCTCGGAGCCTAATGAATAAATACTTGAGTCGTAGAGTTATGTTGTGATGCCATGTTGTATTTACACATATCGAGCATATTGTATGTATGATTGAAATGCTTGGTATGTGTGGGATCCGACAATCTAGTTGTTTATCTTTGGCAGCCTCTCTTATGGGGAAGTGTAGTCTTGTGCTTCCATGAGCCATAGTAGTCCGCTACAGCCCGGTTCACTTGAGTCCTGCTAGCCCAGCACTACTTCTCAGGACACTTGACTGGCCGGCATGTCTTTCACTTCATTCTTGTGTCTGTCCCTTCGGGGAAATGTCACGCGGTGACCTCCGGAGTCCTGCCTAGCCTGCTACAGCCCGGGTTACCGGAGTCCTGTTAGCCCAGTGCTACAGCCCGGATTCACACGCTGCTGACCGACATGTTCGAAGTTGATTCATGTATGCCTGTCCCCATGGGTTAGTGCCGCTTTGGGTTCACGACTAGCCATGTCGGCCCGGGTTCTCGGTCATATGGATGCTAGTGACACTATCATATACGTGAGCCAAAAGGGTGCAAATGGTCCCGGGCCATGGTAAGGCGACACCTGTGGGAATACCATGCGTGAGGCCGCAAAGTGATATGAGGTGTTACCAGCTAGATCGATGTGACTTGGAATCGGGGTCCTGGCAGTAATAGAAATAATTGAAGATAAAATAAATAAAATCAAATGATCCTATTTTCAAAATTTGAGACAACTCAAATATGAAAATAACGGAATCCCCAACTCGCTCCGTGGGTCCTTGAGTTGCGTAAAATTTCTAGGATCAACCAAAATGCAATAAATAGGATATGCAATGATGATCTAGTGTATAACATTCCAAATTGAAAATTTGGGATGTTACACTCAACTATCATTTAGTCTTTCACAATTTCTAACACTCACGCAATATTTATGGGTATGAAGTTTTAATCGGACACAGAGAAAGATAGGGGCTTATAGTTTTGCCTCCCAACCTTTTACCTCAAGGGTAATGTCAACAATAATAGTTCATGAAAAATCACATCCAATTAGCTATATATATCAGGATCTTTCCAACACACGGTGCTTTCCACAGGATAAAATATATAAAGGAAAGGTGAAAATCACCATGACTCTTGTATAAAGTATAAGAAAAGGATAAAAGATAGGCCCTTCGCAGAGGGAAGCAGAGGTTGTCATGTGCTTTTATGGTTGGATGCACGGAATCTTAATGCAAAAGAACATCACTTTATGTTGCCACTTGTGATATGGACCTTTATTATGCAGTCCGTCACTTCTATTTCTTCCACATCATAAGATCATATAAAGCTTATTTTCTCAACACTAATAAATCATACATATTTAGAGAGCAATTTTTTTTGCTTGCAACAATGACAACTTACTTGAAGGATCTTACTCAATCCATAGGTAGATATGGTGGATTCTCATGGCAAAACTGGGTTTAAGGATATTTGGAAGCACAAGTAGTATCTCTACTTGGTGCAAAGAATTTGGCTAGCATGAGGAGGAAAGGCAAGCTCAACATGTTGGATGATCCATGACAATATAATTTATTTCAGATGTAAGAAAACATAACCCATTATGTTGTCTTCCTTGTCCAACATCAACCTTTTAGCATGTCATATTTTAATGAGTGCTCACAATCATAAAAGATGTCCAAGATAGTATATTTATATGTGAAAACCTCTCTTTCTTTATTACTTCCTATTAATTGCAACGATGACCAAAAATAAGTTTGTCAACTATCAACAACTTTTATTCATCATACTCTTTATATGTGAACTCATTACTCTCCATAAGATCAATATGATCTCTTTAATTCTTTTTATTCTGTCTTTTATTCCATCAAGATCATAGTAAGATAATCAAATCCCTTGACTCGAAACTAATCTTTATTATATATATAGCTCACGGACTCGATTACATAGAAGGATCATAAAGCAAAACTCAAAACTAGATCTTACTAAAACTTTATTCTACTAGATCAAGATATAACCAAAAGGATCGAACTAAGAAAAATGGTAAAGATAAAAGTGTGATGGTGATACGATACCAGGGCACCTCCCCCAAGCTTGGCGGTTGCCAAGGGGAGTGCCCATACCCATGTGTTTATATCTCTTTCCTCGGGGGTGGTGATGGTGGAGTTGTTGCTGATGTAGGCTTGTCGTCCATCTTCCACGGCATAGGCTCACCATCGTAAAAGGATGATCGAGTCTCTAGGATCCTCAAATCTGCAGCCAAACTCATCCTCTTGAATCTATATTCATACTCACAGTTTTAGTTTTGCGGGTCATAGATCTTGGCTTGGAGGCGCTCAATTTTCTCGTGAAGCTTGAAGATGGCCTCCCCAATGTTCTTGGCATCCAGCTTGTGGTTGTTGGTGAACTCCGTGATCATTATATGATTAGCGTCAAGTCCACGTTCCACCATCTCCTGGCACTTGAAAACTTCTTGCTCCATTGCCTCGAGCCTTGTCTCCACGCTTCCGGTCCTCCTTGGTCCCTCAACATCACGGATGTGCAGCAACCCCTCACGCATCTCAATGGTTTGAGGATGTTGCAGCACTTCCACAAGGTAGGGGTTGATGACCTTCTCGAAGAACTTGTCCTTGGGGGCACTTGGAGACGTCATGGTGATCTAGATCTGTCAGAAAAATAGCTCGAAACAAAAACAGAGGATATTTGCGTGGCACAGTGGTCAAAACATTCAGGAGATTATATAATGAATTTTTACCAACCAAAAGAAGTATCGCACAAGAAAACGGAGTCCGGAGAGCACACGAGGTGCCCACGAGGCAGGGGGCGCTCCCTCCACCCTCGTGGAAGCCTCGTGTTCTTCCCGGACGGCTTCTTATTTTCCTATTTTCTTAAATATTCCAAAGCGGAGAAAAATTGCTATTAGAACTGTTTTGGAGTCGGTTTACTTACCGTACCACATACCTCTTCCTTTTCGGAGTCTAAAACATTCTGGAAAGTGTCCCTTATGTATTCATCTGGGGTTACGGTTTCAATAACATTAGTTTCAACATTTATGGGATTACCTGAGATATAATGTTTGATTCTTTGACCATTCACCACCCTCGGATTTGTGCCTTCGAAGTTGTTGATTTTTATGGCACCGGAACAATAGACCTCCTCCATGACGTAAGGACCTTCCCATTTAGAGAGGAGCTTTCCTGCAAAAAATCTTAAACGAGAGTTGTATAACAATACATAATCACCTACATTAAACTCACGTTTTTGTATCTTTTTTCATGCCATCTTTTAACTTTTTCTTTAAACAGTTTGGCATTCTCATAGGCCTGGGTTCTCCATTCATCAAGTGAGCTAATGTCAAATAGTCTCTTCTCACCCGCAAGTTTGAAGTCATAGTTGAGCTCTTTAATGGCCTAATATGCCTTATGTTCTAGTTTGAGAGGTAAGTGACAAGCTTTTCCATAAACTATTTTATATGGAGACATACCCATAGGATTTTTATATGCAGTTCTATAGGCCCATAATGCATCATCAAGTTTCTTTGACCAATTCTTTCTAGATCTATTAATAGTCTTTTGCAAAATTAACTTAAGCTCTCTGAGTTCTACTTGACCACTAGACTGTGGGTGATACGAGATGCAATTCTATGATTAACATCATACTTAGCAAGCATCTTACAAAAAGCACCATGAATAAAATGTGAACCACCATCAGTCATTAAGTATCTAGGGACTCCAAACCTCTGAAAAATAACTTCTTTAAGCATCTTAATAGAGGTGTTATGATCAGCACTACTAGTTGGAATAGCTTCTACCCACTTAGTAACGTAATCAACAGCAACTAAAATATGTGTATACCCATTAGAGGAAGGAGACGCTCCCATATAATCAAAGCCCCAAAGATCAAATGGTTCAATAACAAGTGAATAATTCATAGGCATTTCTTGGCGTCTGCTAATATTTCCAATTTTTTGGCATTCATCATAAGACAAGACAAACTTACGGGCATCTTTGAAGAGAGTAGGCCAATAAAAACCGGATTGCAATACCTTATGTGCAGTTCTATCTCCAGCATGGTGTCCTCCATAAGCCTCGGAATGACACTTGCGTAGGATCTGTTCTTGTTCATGCTCAGGTACACAACGTCTAATGACACCATCTACTCCTTATTTATAAAGGTGTGGGTCATCTCAGAAGTAATGTCTTAAATCAAAGAAAAACTTTTTCTTTTGTTGGTATGTGAAACTAGGTGGTATAAATTTAGCAACAATATAATTAGCATATTCAGCTTACCATGGAGCAGTACGAGACGCATTTGTGACAGCTAAGTGTTCATCAGGAAAGATATCATCAATAGGTAGTGGGTCATCAAGAACATTCTCTAACGTAGAAAAATTGTCTGCAATGGGGTTCTCGGCTCCCTTTCTATTGATAATATGCAAATTAAATTCTTGTAGCAAGAGAACCCATCTAATAAGTCTAGGTTTAGCATCTTTATTTTCCATAAGATATTTAATAGCAGCATGATCAGTGTGAACAGTTACTTTAGAATCAACAATATAAGGTCTGAACTTATCACAAGAAAATACAACTGCTAAAAATTATTTTTGAGTAGTAGCATAATTTCTTTGGGCACTTTCTAGAGTTTTACTAGCATATTGGAGAACATTTAATTTCTTATCAACTCTTTGTCCTAGAACAGCACCTACAACATAATCACTAACATCACACATAATTTCAAAGGGTAAATTCCAATTAGGTGGCTGAACAATAGGTGCAGAAATCAAGGCTTTCTTAAGTATTTCAAATGCTTCTACACAATCATCATCAAAGACAAATGGAACATCTTTTTGTATGACATTAGTCGGAGGCCTAGATATTTTAGAGAAGTCCTTAATGAACCTCCTATAAAAACCGGCATGACCAAGGAAACTTCTTATACCTTTAGTGTCCTTAGGACACGGCATCTTTTCAATAGCATCAACTTTAGCTTTATCAACTTCAATACCTCTTTCAGAAATTTTATGCCCCAAGACAATACCTTCATTAACCATAAAGTGGCACTTCTCCCAATTCAAGACAAGATTAGTTTCTTCACATCTCTGCAAAACTCAATCAAGCTTGCTTAAGCAATCACCAAAAGAAGTTCCATATATGGAGAAATCATCCATGAAAACCTCAATAATATTTTCTCAAAAGTCAGAGAATATAACAATCATACATCTTTGAAAGGTAGCAGATGCATTGCATAAACCAAAAGGTATACGTTTATAAGCAAAGGTACCGAAAGGGCAAGTAAAAGTTGTCTTTTCTTGATCCTCTTTTGACACAGGTATTTGAGAGAAAACAGAATAACCATCGAGAAAGCAAAAAATGTGTATGTTTGGATAATCTTTCTAGCATTTTATCAATAAAAGGTAAAGGGTAATGATCCTTTTTAGTAGCTTTATTTAATTTAAGAAAATCAATTACCATTCTATAACCCGTAACAATTCTTTGTGGGATCAATTCATCTTTATCATTAGGAACAACAGTAATACCTACCTTCTTAGGGACATAATGGACAGGACTTACCCACTGACTATCAGCAACGGGATAAATTATACCTGCCTCCGGAAGCTTTAGTATTTCTTTTCTTACCACTTCTTTCATCTTAGGATTTAACCGTCGTTGGTGATCAACAACCGGTTTCGCGTCTTTCTCCAATTTTATTTTGTGCTGGCATAGAGTGGGACTAATGCCCTTAAGATCATCAAGAGTATATCCAATAGTAGCATGGTGCTTCTTTAGAGTTTTCCGTAATTTCTTTTATTCATGCTCTGAAAGGTTAGCACATATAATAACAGGATATATCTTTTTCTCATCAAGATAAGCATATTTAAGAGTATCAGGTAATGGTTTAAGCTCAAACACTGGATCACCCTTGGGTGGAGGAGGATCCCCTAGGATTTCAACAAGCAAGTTGTGTTTCAAAATAGGTCCCTGTTTAAAGAATACTTCATCTATTTCCCTTCTTTCATTCATAAACATATCATTTTCATGGTCGAGCAAATATTGGTCTAAAGGATCATTAGGAGGCACGGCAATAGAAGCAAGACCAATAATTTCATCTTCACTAGGCAATTCTTTATCATGGGGTTGTCTACGAAATTTAGCAAAATTAAACTCATGAAACATATCCCGCAAACCAATAGTAACAACATCCTTTTTGCAAGCTATCCTAGCATTAGCAGTATTCAAGAAGGGTCTACCAAATATAATGGGACAAAAGTTATCTTGTGGGGAACCAAGAACAAGAAAATCAGCCGGATATTTAACTTTCCCACACAAGACTTCAACATCTCTAACAATCCCAACTGGTGAAATAGTGTCTCTATTGGCAAGCTTAATTGTAACATCAATTTCCTCTATCTCAGCAGGTGCAATATCATGAATAATTTCTTTGTATAAGGAATGAGGTATTGCACTTGCACTAGCACCCATATCACATAATCCATGATAGCAATGATATCCTATTTTAATAGAAATAAAAGGCATACCTACAAGAGGTCTATGTTTATTTTTAGTGCCAGGTCTAGCAATTCTAGGAGCTTCATCACAGAAGGAAATAACATGCCCATCGATATTATCGGCCAAGAGATCTTTAACCATAGCAATACTACGTTCAACTTTAATTTGCTCAGGGGGTGTAGGTGTTCTAGTATTACTCACCACAGTTGAAGCTTTAGCATGATCCTTTATTCTAACAGGGAAAGGTGGTTTCTCAATATAAGCAGTGGGAACAACAGGATCAACATTATAAGTGATAGTCTTTTCTTCAACTTTAATAGGTGCAACTACTTTTACTTCAAAGGGAGGATTATATTTAAACCACTTCTCCTTAGGGAGATCAATATGAGTAGCAAAGGATTCATAGAAAGAAGCCACTATCTCAGAGTCAAGTCCATATTTAGTGCTAAATTCACGAAAAACATCGGTGTCCATAAAAGATTTAACCCAATAAAACATAGGTGTTATACCTGACTCCTTACCTTGTTGAGATCCCAATCTTCAGAGTTGCGTTGAATTCTTTCCAATAAATCCCATTTGAATTCAATAGTCTTCATCATAAAAGAGCCAGCACAAGAAGTATCGAGCATGGAGCGATTGTTGAGAGAAAGCCGAGCATAAAATTTTTGAATAATAATTTCTCTTGAGAGCTCATGATTGGGGCATGAATATAACATTGACTTAAGCCTCACCCCAGCTTGAGCGATGCTTTCTCCTTCGCGAACCAAAAATTATATATATAATTACGATCACGATGAACCAGACGCATAGGATAAAACTTCTAATGAAATTCCAATTTCAATCGGCTGTAGTTCCATGATCCCATATCATCACATAGCCTAAACCATGTCAATGCCTCTCCCTTCAAAGATAAAGGGAAGACATTCTTCTTGATAACATCCTCAGGCATACCTCCAAGCTTAAATAATCCACAAACTTCATCCACATAGATTAGGTGCAAATCGGGATGTAATGTTCCATCACCTGTGAAAGGATTAGCTAGCAGTTTATCTATCATACCCGAAGGAATTTCAAAGTAAACATTTTCAGTAGGTTTAGTAGGTTGAGGAGCAACTCTTTGCTCTACTGGTCAGGGTGAAGATACCCCGATCAAGCCCCTCAAAGGATTATGTTCCATAGTAACAAGTGACAGTAAATTTCAGCACACTATATAAAGTTTTCCTTACCAAATTCCACCTACCAAAGGAGCTTCACTCCCCAGCAACGACGCCAGAAAAGAGTCTTGATGACCCACAAGTATAGGGGATCTATCATAGTCCTTTCAATAAGTAAGAGTGTCGAACCCAACGAGGAGCAGAAGGAAATGACAAGCGGTTTTCAGTAAGGTATTCTCTGCAAGCACTGAAATTATCGGTAACAGATAGTTTTGAGATAAGGTAATATGTAATGGGTCACAAGTAATAAAAGTAAATAAGGTGCATCAAGATGGCCCAATCCTTTTTGTAGCAAAGTACAAGCCTGGTCAAACTCTTATATAAAGGAAAGCGCTCCTAAGGACACATGGGAATTATCGTCAAGCTAGTTTTCATCACGTTCATATGATTCGCGTTCGGTACTTTGATAATTTGATATGTGGGTGGACTGGTGCTTGGGTACTGCCCTTCCTTGGACAAACATCCCACTTATGATTAACCCCTCTTGCAAGCATCCGCAACTACAAAAGAATTATTAAGGTAAACCTAACCATAGCATGAAACATACGGATCCAAATCGTCCCCTTACGAAGCCACTCATAAACTAGGGTTTAAGCTTCTGTCACTCTAGCAACCCATCATCTACTTATTACTTCCCAATGCCTTCCCCTAGGCCCAAACAATGGTGAAGTGTCATGTAGACGATGTTCACATGACACCACTAGAGGAGAGACAACATACATCTCATCAAAATATCGAACAAATACCAAATTCACATGACTACTTATAGCAAGACTTCTCCCATGTCCTCGGGAACAAACATAACTACTCACAAATCATATTGATGTTCATAATCAGAGGGGTATTAATATGCATAAAGGATCTGAACATATGATCTTCCACCAAATAAACCAACTAGCATCAACTACAAGGAGTAATCAACACTACTAGTAACCCACAGGTACCAATCTGAGGTTTTGAGACAAAGATTTGATACAAGAGATGAACTAGGGTTTCAGATGAGATGGTGCTGGTGAAGATGTTGATGGAGACTGACCCCCTCCCGATGAGAGAATCGATGGTGATGATTTCCCCCTCCCGGAGGGATGTTTCCCCGGCAGAACAGCTCCGCCGGAGCTGTAGATTGGTTCCGCCAAGGTTCTGCCTCGTGGCGGCGGAGTTTCGTCCTGAAAGCTTGCTTATGATTTTTTCTCGGACGAAAGACTTCATATAGCAGAAGATGGGCACCGGAGGCCTGCCAGGGGGCCCACAAGACAGGGGGGCGTGCCCAGGGAGTAGGGTGCGCCCCCACCCTCGTGGCCAGGGTGTGGGCCCCCTCTGGTTAATTCTTTCGCCATTATTTTTTATATATTCCAAAACATGCTCCCATGAAGTTTTACAACTTTTGGAGTTGTGCAGAATAGGTCTCTAGTATTTGCTTCTTTTCTAGCCCAGAATTCCAGCTGCCGGCATTCTCCCACTTCATGTAAACCTTGTAAAATAAGAGAGAATAGGCATAAGTATTGTGACATTATGTGTAATAACAACCCATGATGCAATAAATATCGATATAAAAGCATGATGCAAAATGGACGTATCACTTCACTCCACCCGGCTCAAAAAAATTTCATGATGTACTATACTTCTTTCAACTCCATCTGCAAGACATTGGGCCCAAATTTGTTTTAAACAGCTGCAATTTCCAAGTATTTTGCCAAGTATATCTTCAACAGGAGCCCACTGTAGAGCTATTCAGGGAATTCTATTACTTGAACCGTCAAACTAAGTTCACAGATGGGCCTAGCCTAGAATTAGGCGGAATTTCAATTCAGAGATGCAAAGAAGCTACTTTTCCAGCCGCCACACTTCCCAGTCACCCCAAGGACTAGAACCAGACTTGGTTTTATTGTCAAGACACATATCTAGAGGGTGAAAAATCCCTTGACGGGTTATCGTGAGAGCCGGCTTAGCAACATGCACCCCTTCCCCGATTGGATCAGCACAGCAGAACGAGCCAAATATATGCCCATATTTGGAAAAATCATAGCCTTAAGGGCAAATGGCTTAACTGGAGTTGATCTAGTCCGATGCTGGGTCGCATGGAGAATCTTTCCCTTAAGCCGCCGGTCCGGCTTGATGTGTGAGTATACCTATGACATCAAAGACCCACAACGCCATAGCCAAGTGTGACTAGATGAAGAGAGCCTCAACAAGATGGTCAACACATTGATGAACGAAAGCCTGGCCACTTGCAGCAAGACGGGGCTGAACCCCTTTTGTACCCTCAACAAGCCGCCAGCTGTAAGCTTTAAACAATTTCTGGTTTTAATCATTTCTTCACTTAAACTGTCCTTTTATAACCACTTTGATTTTTGCAGGCCCGTTCTCCTTTTTGGAATAGGAAGATGCAGGATAAGTCGGCCAAGAAGACCCGGACAAAGAATAAGGCTCAGAAAAAGCCTGCCAAGATGAAGACCACCCCCTCCGAGTTATTTAACTTGGATGATGATGAGTCCGAGGTAGAACTTGAATCCCTTGGCTCATTTTTTGTACATCTTATTGACAATTATCACTGTTAGGATGACGCGGAAGGCAGCCATGCGGATGGTGAAGAGGTAACTATCCTTTCCTCCGACTCAGAACCTCTACCAAGACAGAAAGTTTGTCAAGCGAGCCAAAAAGTAAGGTCTTCTCACCCTTTAGCTTACTTGGATCCCAACTTTATTTTGAAGAAGCAGCAGCATGAAGCTCGCCGCACAACCCGGAATAGTGGCAGTGGGGTTCTCTCCTCTGGCTTACCCAACATGCCGGTCCCTCACAAGCGCCGTCCAGAGGTTTCACAAAATTTTAACTTAGCTTTTCCCAAGGTGGGTATTTTTTGACAACCCCTTAACCCTTCTGATTCAAATTATCAGGTAACTTCTCATTCTTCCTCTGGTGACTCTACTGCGACACAGGTCCCTCTGTTCAAAACTGTTCCTGGGTGAGAACACTTAAGCCCGCTTGTTTTAACACTTTATTCAATTGGTATATTAATCTCATCAGATGCTTTTCTTTCAGCGCTATGGCCAAGCCCAGCAAGAAACTAAAGGTTACTAAACCGGCCGATGATCCCAAGGGTACCGACCCAGAGAAGCAAACAGTGTCTGAATCCTTGCACCAAACTTCTAAAGCATCCATAGATGATCCACCGCTAGAGGAGCACCCTGTCACCATGGACCCTATAAACATTGATCCAGAGAATGCTAAGCCACCTGGCCCCGCTCAACCGACTCAAGAAACCGAAAAAGTCATAGTTACTGGGACGGCTTACATAGCACCAGGAACCCCCACTGTCCTATCCAAGCACAGTGCCAAAGAAGAAATTTTTGCTATTGATTAGGGCAAGTGGAAATTGGACTTGAAGAGCTATGCTCAGTTTAATGCCCAGGATATTCAGGTGGGCTACTTGAACTGTCTTCACGCCAGTCGTGACTTTGAGGTCGGCTTGGTTAATCTCATGAAAGATCGCTTTGAGGTAAGCAAAAAACTTGTCTCATACAAGTATATATCTGTCAGCCGCCAAGTCTACTCGATATGATAAACTTGAATATGTTGTAGACTTTAAATATCCTTGTTCATATTGATATCCATGTCATAGCATGTTAGAACTGCAAAATCAACACAAGTAGCCCCCAAGGGCCGGCTTAATCAGCATGGTTAAACCAAGACTTAAAAAATATAGCTTTTAAATTTTGCATATGTAGCTCCCAAGGGCCAGCTTAAACTGACAAGTTAAGCCGGAACTTCAAACCGTAGTACTCAATTTTGCACCAGTAGCCCCCAAGGACCGGCTTAATCAGCATGGCGAAGCCGGAACTTATCACCATAATTAGGAACCAAAATCCAAATATGTATCCCCCATGAGCCGGCCATGGTCATAGAATTTGAGTCAGGTCATCATAAAATGGTCTTCGAAAAGAGCAATGTGCTTTAGCCCCCAAGTGCCAAGTAAAATACTTGTATTGTGCTTGGGACTTCAAATAAGATGATCATAATCATATATTGCTTCTAACTCAGCTTTCCCTTGTAGGCTAAATTGAATATGAAAGAATCTCAAGTGGTGGATTTGAGGCAAAACATACAGTCCCAACAAGCAGAAACTTCCAAGGCCAAGTCAAAACTGAAGACCGCCTTAGAAAACATTGAAAAGATGAAAAAGGACTTCAGTGCTGAGAGAACCGGCTAGGACACCGAGAAGGCAGCTCTATTGAAAAGAGCAGAAGGTGCCGAAGCTGCCCTTAAGCCGGTAACTGATGAATTGTCCGGTTTAAAATAACAAATCAACAGCATGACAGCGGCCATCTTTTGTAAGTAATAGTATACTTCAATATTTCTTCATCAATGTTAAACAACCATTGAGCCGGTTCATAAATATACTTGCCAATGCAGGTTCTAGAAGTTCCAAGCTAGGTGATGATATGCGCATAAGGCTGAAAGCCGTATATACCCTTGTAGAGCAGTTGTACACTGGCGCCCAACGGGCGGTTTCTACTGCCTTTCATAAGAAGCAATGCTACCTATTGAGCATTCGTTGGTTTTCCCTTGAAGAGGAAAGGGTGATGCAACAAAGTAGCGTAAGTATTTTCCTCAGTTTTTGAGAACCAAGCTATCAATCATGTAGGAGACTACAACAAGTCGCCTAGTACCTGCACAAACAAACAAGAACCTTGCAACCAACGTGATAAATGGGTTGTCAATCCCTTCAAGGTCACTTACGAAAGTGAGATCTGATAAAGATAATAAGATAAATATTTTTAGTATTTTTGTTGTGTAGATTGAAAAGTAAAGATTGCAAAATAAACGGTGAAGGAAATGGCTAGTTGACGGGAAACTAATATGATGTAAAGTAGACTCGGGGGCCATAGGTTTCACTAGTGGCTTCTCCCAAGATAGCATATATTACGGTGGGTGAACGAATTACTGTCGAGCAATTGATAGAAAAGCACATAGTTATGATAATATCTAGGCATGATCATGAACATAGGCATCACGTCCATGTCAAGTAGACCGAAACGATTCTGCATCTACTAATATTACTCCACTCATCGACCGCTATCTAGCATGCATCTAGAGTATTAAGTTCATAAGAATAGAGTAACGCATTAGGCAAGATGACATGATGTAGAGGGATAAACTCAAGCAATATGATATAAACCCCATCTTTTTATCCTCGATGGCAACAATACAATATGTGCCTTGGTGCCCCTACTATCACTGGGAAAGTACACCACAAGATTGAACCCAAAGCTAAGCACTTCTCCCATTGCAAGAAAGATCAATCTAGTAGGCCAAATCAAACTAATAATTCGAAGAGACTTGCAAAGATATCAAATCATGCATATAAGAATTCAGAAAAGAATCAAATATTGTTCATAGATAATCTTAATCATAAACCCACAATTCATCAGATCCAGCAAACACACCACAAAAAGAATTACATCGAACAGATCTTCAGGAACATCACGGAGAACTTTGTATTGAGAACCAAAGAGAGAGAAGAAGCCATCTAGCTAATAACTATGGACCCGAAGGTCTGTGGTAAACTACTCACACATCATCGAAGAGGCTATGGTGTCGATGTAGAAGCCCTCCGTGATCGAATCCCCCTCTGGCGGATCTCATGGTACAAAAGGTTGCGGTGGTGGAAAAGTGGTTTTTGTGGCTCCCCTGGATGTTTTCAGGGTATAAGAGTATATATAGGCGAAGGAAGTAGGTCGGTGGAGCTACGAGGGGCCCACGAGGGTGGGGGCGCTGAGGTGTCCTGGACTAAGGGGTCCTCGGGCGTCCGGCCTGTTAGCCATGGGCCGGACTAATGGGCTGTGAAGATACAAAGACCGAAGACTCTACCCGTGTCCGGATGGGACTCTCCTTGGCGTGAAAGGAAAGCATGGCGACCAAATATGAAGATTCCTTTCACTGTAACCGACTTTATGTAACCCTAGATCCCTCTGGTGTCTATATAAAATGGAGGGCTAGATCCTTAGAGAACAAAACAATCATAATCAGATAGGCTAGACTTCTAGGATTTAGCTATTATGATCTTGTGGTAGATCAACCCTTGTAACACCCATACTCATCAATATTAATCTAGCAGGACGTAGGGTTTTACCTCCGTCGAGAGGGCCCGAACCTGGGTAAACATTGCGTTCCCTGTCTCCTATTACCATCAACCTCAGACACATAGTTCGGGACCCCCTACCCGAGATCCGCTAGTTTTGACACCGACATTGGTGCTTTCATTCAAAGTTTCGCTGTGTCATCGCCAAGAAGTTAGATGGCCCCGTCAATCATCCACAACAACATTGTCCAGGGAGAAACCTTCCTCCTCGGACAGATCTTCGTGTTCGGCGGCTTCGCACTGCGGGCCAACTCGCTTGGCCATCTAGAGCAGATCGATAGCTACGCCCCTGGCCATCAGGTCAGATTTGGAAGCTTGAACTACGTCACGGACATCCGCGGAGACTTGATCTTCGACGGATTCAAGACCGCGGCAGTAGCCGCTCCCTGTCACCACGATGAACATGGCTTAAATCTGTCATCGAACTACACCCAGGAGATAGAACCTGCAACTGCTCCAGCCTTAGATCCGGAGCAGGTCACGCCATCCAAGGACGGGGGGCTCAACCCCGCCACGAAGGCCGCAGACTTGTCGGCGTTGGAGGCGCACACAGACCCAACCTTAAGTGAGGTCTGCGTTGCCAGAACCTCGGACACGCTGCTGGCCATAGGTTCCAGAGCATATGCGCCTGTGCACGACGAGCTTGACCGAGCGTTCATCGTCGAATTCAGCTCCGCGGACATCTTCCGGCACTCACCTTTAGGAGATGTGCTAAACTCATTAAAAGCACTCTTCTTAGCGGGGGACTCACGACCGAATTATATCCGGTTCGAACTGGAGGCTGATGACGAATTTCTCTTGCCACCCCCGCCCACTTAATAGCCACTGTCGAAGATTTAACTAACATGCTTGATTACGGCTCCGAGAACATCGACGGTATGGAAGTCGATGCCGGAGAAGAGGAGGCCCAAAACCCGCCGTTTACCGGACGCTGGACGACCACTTCCTCATATGACGTATACATGGTGGATGCACCAAAAGAGAATAGAGGCAATGACAAGGAAGTCTGGTTGTGGATAAACCTCCCGAGATACAACCAAAGCATCGGCGTTAGTGGCGCCGCTCTAAGTCACGCCGGAGCAAAGACAGCAACACCGGCATAGGAGAAGATAACACTCCGGACGGTGCCGAAGACAATGAAAACCCCGTTGAGGCAACTGCCGAACAAAATGAACGGGAAGACAGGCAAGTTAGCCCTAGTGAACAGGCCACGCACGAAGACTCGGAGGACAGTAATTATCCTCCGCTCTCCGGGGATGAGGCGAGCCTCGGCACTGAGGATTTTATTGTGCCTGAGGAACCTCTCGAGCAGGAGCGCTTCAAGCGCCAGCTAATAGCCCCTACAAGGAGCCTGAAAAAGAAGCAGCAACAGCTTCAAGCTGATCAAGACCTGCTCAATGATAGATGGAATAACGTCCTGGAAGTAGAGGAATACAGCCTCAAGCGACCACTCAAAAGTTACCTGAAGCGCGAACTACTACCTCAATTCAATGACGAGGCGCTGGAGCCCGTGCCATCAGCGCACAATGCGGTTGACCGACCGCCACGTGGCCAGGACAAAGCGGCAACACAAGCTGAACACCAGCCCTCCTTACCTCGCTGTAAAGGCAGAGACAAAACTGCTCAGGGATACACGTATGATCTCCGGCAGGGCCTCAAGAATAAAAGAGGTCCGGCCAGACCGATCTACGGATCACGGGGGCATGCCTCGACGCGCGTCGACGGCTATCAAGCCGAACATGGCAAGTACAATTACGTCTGAGCCGAAAGCCACAGACGGACTCCATCTGAACTACGTCACGAACTGGCCCGATATAGAGGCGCCGCACACCCTCTCTGCTTCACTGATGAAGTCATGGAACATTAATTCCTAGAAGGGTTCAAACCCGTGAATATCGAATCATATGATGGAACCACAGACCCCGCGGTATGGATTGAAGACTTCATTCTCCATATTCATATTGCCCGCGGCGATGACCTTCATGCCATTAAATACCTCCCCCTAAAACTCAAAGGGCCAGCCCGGCACTGGCTGAACAGCCTGCCCGAAAATTCCATTGGCAACTGGGAGTACTTGGAAGAAGCCTTCCTTGACAACTTCCAAGGTACATATGTTCGACCTTCGGATGCCGATCACTTAAGTCACATAATTCAATAGCCCGGAGAGTCGGCCAGGAAACTCTGGACCAGGTTCTTAACTAAAAAGAACCAGATCGTCGACTGTCCGGATGCCGAAGCCTTGGCGGCCTTCAAACACAGCATCTGGGATGAATGGCTCGCCCAACACCTTGGCCAAGAGAAGCCGAAGTCCATGGCATCGCTTACGGCACTTATGACCCGCTTTTGCGCAGGGGAAGATAGCTGGGTAGGTCGTAGCAATAACAGGGCAAGCGAACTTAGGACTGCGGAAGCTAAGAATAGCAACGGAAAGCCCTGACACAACAGACACAAGCGTCGAAACAAGGGTGACAATACCGATGACACGGTGGTCAACGCTGGATTCAGCGGCTCCAAGTCCGGCCAGTGGATGAAGCCGTTCAAAAGGACCAATTCAGGCCCATCCAGCTTTGACCGCATACTCGATCGCCCATGCCAGATACACGGCACTCCTGACAAACCAGCCAATCACAACAATAGAGACTATTGGGTTTTTAAACAGGTCGGCAAGTTAAATGCCGAGAATAAGGAGAAGGGGTCGCAAAGTGAAGACGATGACGAGGAGCCCTGGCCACCGAACACAGGGGACAGAAGAAGTCCCCCCCAAGTTAAAACGATAAACATGATATACGCTACCCACATCCCCAAGAGAGAACACAAGCGCGCACTCAGGGACGTCTATGCGATGGAGCCAGTCGCCCCAAAGTTCAACCCATGGTCTTCCTGCCTGATCACTTTTGATCGCAGGGACCATCCGACCAGTATCCGTCATGGCGGTTCAGCCGCACTGGTCCTTGACCCAATCATTGACGGATTTCACCTCACGCGAGTCCTCATGGATGGTGCTAGCAACCTGAACCTGCTCTATCAGGGTAAAACGCGCAAAATAGGCATTAATCCATCAAGAATTAAGCCCACAAAGACCACCTTTAAAGGAGTCATACCAGGTGTAGAGGCCCGCTGTATGGGCTCAATCACACTAGAGGTTGTCTTCGGATCTCCGGACAATTTCCGAAGCGAAGAGTTGATCTTCGATATCGTCCCCTTTCGCAGCGGCTATCATGCACTGCTCGGACGAACCGCATTTGCATGCTTCAACGCAGTGCCACACTATGCTTATCTTAAGCTCAAGATACCCGACCCACGCGGCGTCATAATAGTCAATGGGAACACGGAACGCTCCCTCTGTACTGAGGAGCACACCGCTGCGTTACCAGCAGAAGTACAGAGCGGCCTTTTTAAGCAGAACCTTAATTCATCGGCCGAACTCCTGGACACTGTCAAATGAGTCCAGACTACTCTGCAGCAGGACAACCCAGCTCATCAAGAGCTCGACTAGCAACTCGGCCTCCGTCCCCATCCCAACCAAGAAGCGGTATTCATACCGCGCATACATAACTACACACTCAAAATACCATGGGCATAGACGGAGGCATAACTATCCTGTGATCCATAATACGGCTTGACCGCTCCTAGACACACATACTTTCTATTTTTTTTTTCTTTTTATCCTTTTCAGGTCCCTTTTTCCGTAGATTTCTTCTGACGACCTGATCATCGGTCCTCTCGGTAGGATAGATACACAAAGATGGCAAGAAGCACTGGCGTATGAGGGAGTCCCTAAATGGTCTCTTTAACGATCACCCAACCTGCCTTCAGGACCCACACGCAGCTGTCCCCTGGTTAGGGCATGTTAAATAGCCCGGTTGCTTCTCGCACCACTTGTATGAATATGCTTTGATGTATTAATTAAACTATAACGGAAACAGTTTGCGGCCAAACTTCTGCGACACTTGCTTACTACCCTTCTTTTTTTCCTTTTTCTTTGAGGATTTTCTCAAAGTTGCGACCGTACACTTTGGTACGCTTTAACCTGCCAGGGGCTTCATCGCGACCCATAATACGGCAACAAAGTCTGAACACTTTCTACAACATAGTTTGGCACCCCGAATTTAGCATTATATGCATTGCCTCTGAATCATGTCTTTGGTCAATAGTTGGGTTGCCCGGCTCTTGTGCTTACTACCTTATGTTCCGCTATATCGGCTAGGGTAGTAAAGGGAGAACTACTGCGATTGTGTCCTGGTTCATCCGGATGAGCACCTCAGTAGAGAAAGCCGAAAACTGACTGTCATGATGTGGCGAGAGCCGGTCAGCTCTTCGGAGGGTTCAAATCTTTAGCGATTTTTTCTGCATTATGCGATGAATCAGCTTTTTACCTGATCAGGTGATTACAGTACCCTAGTTCAAGCACTAGGGGTTGCGCCTAAAATTTTAATTATAGAACTCCTATGGCTAAGTGAGGGTGATAAAGCCGCATAGTCCGATTGCCTAGTTCGTTGTGCTAAACACCTCCTTCAAGGACCAAACAAATTGTATCAAGAGTGTTTAGATTCCATCCCTAACACTCCCGTACTACCTACATGGGGGCTGAAGCCGACGACTGGCCAACTCTGAGAATTTCATAAACACGGCCGCACATGAGGTAAAGTATTAAACAAGCATTATATTACATAGACGAACTTGTTACAGAGCGCGAGAATATTCACTCGAAGATTACATCCTTCGTACACTGCTCCGCAACAATGCGGGATCCCTCAAGGACTTCGCTAAAATATCGCTCGGGCATGCGGTACTCCTTGCCCACGGGCGTTCCTTTGGTCGTGACTATGGCAGCATTCATCTTCGCCCACTGCATGTTGACATGGGCGAAGGCCATCCGCGCACCTTCAATACAAACTGACCGCTTGATGGCGTCAAGCCGATGGCATGTGTCGACCAGCAGCTTCACGAGACCGAAGTAGCTGCTCGGGATAACTTTGGCTGGCCACAACCGGACTATGAAGTCCTTCATGGCCAGTTCGGCCACCCTATGCAGCTCGACCAGCTGTTTTAGCTGGTCGCTCAAGGGCACCGGATGTTCTAGCGCAAGGTATTGCGACCAGAACAGCTTCTCTATTGAGCTCCCCTCTCCGGCTCGGAAGAATTCAGCAGCATCAGAAATGCTGCGCGGCAGATCCGCAAACGCCCCTGGAGAACTCCAAATACAGGTCAGTAAGAGATATATCTTCTCCACATACTTGCTTTGCATAATAAAAGCCTTACCTGCCGTGATCTTTTTGGCCTCCTGGATTTCCTGGAGGGCGCCTTGAGCTTCGGTCCGGGCCTCTTGTGTGCTCTGGCGGGCCTTCTCAAGTTCGGATTCTTGGTCCGCATGTTGACGCTCCAAGGACTCATATTTCTTCGAAGCATCATGGAGCTCCTGCTGGACCTCCCTAACCCTGGCCTCATACTTTTTCCGGACGGCTCGTTCCTTTGCTGCCCTCTCCTCAGCCTCGGCTAGCGCTTTCGTGAGGGTTTCAACCTCAGTCGCCACTCCTACAAATATCACACCACTACAAACAACATACATCATTTATTCTTTTCGAACATATATCAAGTCTCCACATACCTTGCTTGTCCTCCAGCTACCTTTTCACAAGGCCGAGCTCTTCTTCGGCCCAGTCCAGACTCTACTTTAGTCCGGAGACCTCAGCGGCATGAGAGGTGGTGGCCAGCAGCGACGCATGTGTTCATAAGACATATTTAGTTAGTTTCCTGCAAAAAAATTACTTGATCCTCTGTCCGGCTTTTCTTTCTGAACAACGGATAGTGTCTCGGTGGCTACACTGTCTATTGGGACTTTCTGTTTTACGCCGCTTACCTCAAAACCTGTCAGCAGGCTGCTGCAGGCTTCGGTTAGTCCGCTCTTGACGAACTGAATCCTCTCAATCACCATACCCATAATGATACTGTGTTCATCCACAATGGAAGCACCTTGTAGCACTTCCAACAGATTACCCGGTGCCTTTGGTTGGACAGAGGTCACCGGCGGGATAGGAACACCTCCTTCTCTCGAAGGAGGCTTCTCGCCGGATTCCGGAGCCGTATAGGTCTTCGAAACCGTATCCAGCTAGGGGCCAAACTGAACACGGCCCCCATCACCTGTCTCCATGGGGATCTGCTCCCCCAGGTGTTAGGCGACCGAGGTTTCACCCTTCGTAGCCTCCCTGACGGCCTCTCAAACCTCCCCTTGGCTTGGGAAGGTCCTTCGAGACAGCACCTTGGTGTCGCCCTTGGCCTTGGGAGAGTGAGCGGCCGGCGGAGACTCACTGGCCATCGCCTTCGAATCCAGCGAACTTCCTGATGAGGATTGTAGGGAGCTGTCATGGGCCGGACTGCAATAGCATGATTAAACAAGGCTGGGTACATGGACGTATGCGGGATTTTAGTACTTACGATGCAGCCAGGGGCTTGTTTCGGGGGCATCGCTCCGGGCTGCTGTCAACGTCCCACGTGGAGTTATCCGCAAGGGGGCCCTTCCCCCTCTTGGGCGCCTCCGCCTCCAGATTTGCGGAGGCCGCCCTCTTCTTCCTCCCCCATCAGGGGGAGAGTTACTTTCTTCCTCCTCTTCATCGTCATCTTCGGCGGCGGAGGAGTGAGTCTTGTCTTCGGACGACACGTCCGAAGCTCCCTTGCGGCGGGGGCCATTCCAGACCCCCTTGGCCTTCTTCTCCGGCGCCTGATAGCGCGCTGGGACCAGCATCTTCGCCAGGAGCGGGATGACTGGTTCCTCGAGCAACGGGGCCAAACATTGAATCTGCTCCGCTTTCTCTGTCCATACCTGAAAAATTAAAAAATAGTAAAGTTTAGATATCCTCCTTGAACAAGCTAGTAGAGGATACGCCTTGAGACATGAAAGACTTACCTCACTGGCAGGATGGACAAGATCATGCCCGCGGTCCGAGTCTATGGTCGGTGGCATCTCATTGCCTTTAAAGAGCAACTTCCAGGCATCTTCGTGAGTGGTTCCAAAGAGCCTTTCCAAGGTTTGGTGCTTCTTCGGATCGAATTCCCATAAAGGGGAAGTTCGGCTTTGGCATGGGAGGATCCGACGAACTAGCATCACCTGGATCATGTCGACGAGCTTGATGTTTTTATCCACCATGCTTTGGATGCGCATCTGCAACGCTATCAGTTCGTCCAACGAAGACCAATTTGGGCCCTTCTCTATCCAGGAGCTGAGCTGCATTGGAGCTCCGGACTTGAATTTGGGAGCTGCGGCCCAGGTGGCGTCATGGGGCTCTGTGATATAGAACCACAGTTTCTGCCACTCCTTGACGGTCTCCACAAAAGTACCTTTGGTCCACGTGACATTGGGCAGCTTGCTCACCATGGCACCTCTGCACTCCTCGTGCTAGCCATCCATCACCTTCGGATTCACATTGAAGATCTTGAGCCACAGTCCAAAGTGGAGTTGGATGCGGAGGAAGGCCTCACACACGACAATGAATGCCGAGATGCTGAGGAAAGATTTTGGGGCTAGATCATGGAAATCTAGCCCGTAGTAGAACATAAGTCAGCGGACAAAAGGGTGGAGAGGAAACCCTAACCCGCGGACAAAGTGGGGGATGAACACCACCCTCTCGTTAGGCTTCGGGGTGGGGACGATTTTCCCCTTGGCTGGAAGTCGGTGGGTGATTTCTTTTGCCAGATACCTAGCCTCCCGAAGCTTGGTGATGTCCTTCTCCATAATGGAGGAGGCCATCCACTTGCCTTGCCCTCCATATCTAGACATGGTTGAGTGCTTCCTTGAGGCGGAAAAGATGAGGACTTGGGTGCTAGAGCTCGAGAATGGAAGGGCAGAGAAAGAGAGAAGGCGTGGGTGAAGAAAGGGAATCCTTATCTCCTTATAAAGACAGTGAATATCAAACGCCTCCCCATTCGCCATGAAACTCGCTTATTCCCTAGGGGTAGTGCAGGCGGCACGGTTGGATTACCCATACCCGTATTGATGAGAATCCCGCAATAAGGGGACACGATATCTTCCTTGACAAGACGTGCTAATAAAACCGCATCTCGAAAAACAAAGCGGCAGGCCAAAAAACGGTTCGAAATAATAATCGGGTAGGGACGTGATATCGCGTTACAAAAAGTTGTCAGCGGATTTGACTCATGAAATATTATACTCTCTGCGGTTGTGTGTGGTAGTTGTGTTACAGAACCAGATACATTCTTTGCGTCCAAAGACTATTTTGGAGAAGGGAACCCGCCTTGCAATGCCGAAGACAATCTGCACGCCAGACACCTCGTCATTGAAGCCTGGTTCAGGGGCTACTGAGGGGCTCCTAGACTAAGGGGTCCTCGGGTGTCCGGCCTGTTAGCCATGGGCTGGACTGATGGGCTATGAAGATACAAAGACCGAAGACTCTACCCATGTCCGGATGGGACTCTCCTTGGCGTGGAAGGCAAGCTTGGCGACCAAATATGAAGATTCATTTCATTGTAACCGACCTTATGTAACCCTAGATCCCTCCTATGTCTATATAAACCAGAGGGCAAGATCCTTAGAGAAGAACAGAACAATCATAATCAGATAGGCTAGACTTCTAGGGTTTAGCCATTACAATCTCATGGTAGATCAACTCTTGTAACCCTCATACTCATCAATATTAATCTAGCAGAACGTAGGGTTTTACCTCCATCGAGAGGGCCTGAACCTGGGTAAACATTGTGTTCCCAGTCTCCTGTTACCATCAACCTCAGACACACAGTTCGGGACCCCCTACCCGAGATCCGCCGGTTTTGAAACCGACAGGCACGCCTGGCCCCCCTGGGCGCGCCGCCCTACCTTGTGGCCGCCTCATTGCTTCCTTGACCTCCACTCCAAGTCTCCTAGATTGCGTTTGTTCCAAAAAATATCCTAGCAAAGGTTTCATTCTGTTTGGATTCCGTTTGATATTCCTTTTCTGCGAAACACTGAAATAGGCAAAAAAACAGCAACTGGCACTGGGCCTCCAGTTAATTGGTTAGTCCCAAAAATAATATAAAAGTGCATAATGAAGCCAATTAAACATCCAAAACAGATAATATAATAGCATGGAACAATCAAAAATTATAGATACGTTGGAGACGTATCAAGCAACCACCTTCCCTTATCAAGGAAGTGTTGGAAAATCTGTCTGTGCTAACATGAAGGGTGGAAGAATTAAAGCGATCAGCCGCCAGAGCGAGTGCTATCACTGCCTTGAGCCGGGTAAAGGCGTGGTAGGTTGAACTTGACCCGGAAGAGATATCAGTCGGTTGTCCTAGTGTAAAAGAAGATGGGTCTCCTTTCAGCGCCGATGACTTCAGTCAAATAGTAAGAGATATGCGTCCATGGGCAAGCAAACTAGCTGATGAGACAGACCTCTCTAAGTACCACCCGGTTTATGATGATGAAAACGCAAAGGTGAAGGCGCCGGTTCATTAGGCTGTGGATCTTATCCCGCCCACACGTAAGAACACCTTCGCTCCTGATATTGATCCATCAAGTTTTATAGATGACGAAGCTGTGTTTAGAACTTTGACCGAGATCGACTAGGCCACCCCTGACTTCAAGACAATGGGTGATCAAGAAGAAGAAGAGCCGATGCAAGATGACCCAAAACCTTCAACATGTGAAGGCCAAGACAACTGATCCATGGTCCGGTTTACCATCCACAGCATTGGATGTTGTGTTGTCGGAGTAAGTGACTACGGGTAGCCTAGCCGGCTCCCCCTGGCCTTTTTGAAAAAATTACGAGCCGATCCGGCTCTCAAGGATCCAAGACATGGGGCCGCCTTCCCCTGGCCAGCTATCTCCCAGGCCGGCTATTGGAAGGCGGCCCGACTTCAGCCCTCATGAAGAAAGCCGCAGGAGGGCCGGCTCCTAAGAGCCGGCTGCGAGAAGGCCGACTCCAAGGAGCCGGCTCCCATAAAGCGATCAAGACCGTACCCTCGAAGTTTGCATCCACCTAACGGCGATGTGACGGGGCGTGGCTACAGTGAAGCCTGCCACCCCCGAATCCCGGAGCGCGCCTGGCACAGTGCGCCGTACGGGTGGCCATGACCCATCCGGCGCAGCACTGTTGCCACGTTGACCCTGATGTCATCCACGATGGGCTACCAGTACGGCCCACGGGCGGTGGGCCCCTTCGGGCAGAGAGACACCCGAAGGCGGCCTGGCCTCCCGCAGTCGGCCCAAGACGGAGCCGGCTCTCTCCAGCCGGCTTGCCACCCCCTCGAAGGAGACGCCCCATTAAGGAGATAAAACGCGGTGAGGCTACAGTGGTCAGCCGCCGGACGGCAGCACTGTAGCCACGCTTACCTCGGCGAAGCCCTCGTCACCAAGATTGAGCAACAGCAACCAGCCACCGACAAGGCCCTAGACAGTGGGGCCTGCCTGTCGACCAAGGGGCCGGTAGCCGGTGGGACCCGCTAGCCGGCGGGCCCCAGCAGCCGGCGCAGAAGCCGGAGAGCGTAGACACAGACGGCTGGGCCCCATGCCCAGCCGGATTACCGTTGTACCCCCGGGGTGTAGGCCTATATAAACCCCCCGGAACACCCATGCAATGGGTTGATCCCTGCTAGTTTTAGACACCACGTAGGGAGGATAAGAGAGCAAGCAGAGCCCTTCTTCCTCCTCTCGCCAAACAGCTCAAGGAGCACCGTGTAGCTACTTGTTCATCGAGTGATCATGCGGAGACCCCGCAGAGCAGCAGTAGGGGTGTTATCTCCATGGAGAGCCCCGAAGCTGGGTAAGATTCGCCGGCGTGCATGTCTTCGCCTCATCCCGTTTCCAGGCACTGGCGATGTTTTACTGGCTCCCACAATGATAAGCCACCCGTTGGCATATGTCGCACCTACCACCCGACATTTGGCGCCCACCGTGGGGCTAGGTGCACCGTCGTCCGGAGACCTGTTCTGGACGGGAACCTTCTTCCTCTCCTGCGAGCGTAGCCAGCCCGGCACGCCCAATGGCGCTTGCCACGACGTGCTGCAAGGCGTCACCAACGCCTGCGCAGCGAGCAACCTCGCCGATCTCCTCAACAAGACCCTCATCTCCGACGAGCTCGCCTCCGACGCGGGCACCGACCACCTCGTCAACCTCCTCGGCCGGCTCCATGTCTCCGGCGAGCCTGCTGTGGACTTGGAGTCGGTTGGCTCCACCGATCCGATGCCTGTCGACTCCGACACGGCCTCATTCGACACCTTCCCCACCAACGTCACGATCTACAACGACCCGCTTCCCCGAGCCGATGAAGTTGGTTTCCATAAGACGTCTCGCTGAGGCCCACCGACGCGAGGCCGACCGCGCCGCCTTTGGCACGCCGCCCCCAGGCGGGCCTAGCCGGGCCGGCGTTGTCAGACAGCGCGGCGCTGTCGTTGCCGACACGTTAGGGGTCGACCGCCCAGTCTATGCCACTCCACTCGAGAACCTGCGCGCCGCCCAGGCGGCCATAGACGAGCTAGATGGACTGGGGGCCGAAGAACTCCCCCACATGACCCGACGCATCCAGCAGCTGATCGATGCAGCCGCGCAGCGGCACGAAGCCGACGCCCGCGCGGAAAGCCCTCCCCCGCGCCGAGATCACGGCGCGACGTCCCGGACGCCGACTGCGGCTAGAGACCGCGCGCGGCGCGAGAAAGAGCCGGCTGCCAGCCGAAGCCAAACCCGGATCTCCATCGAGCGAGACGCAGAAGGCCACCCTCGGGCCGTGGAGTGGCGGGGCAACCCGCCTCCGCCTCGGTCCCGTGGAGAGAGATATCCCACCCCGCCGCCTGTTGCGCATCCGACTCTCAGCGGCCGGCTAGGTCGCCGCGAAGGAGTCGGCAAGAATGACGCCCGCCATCGGATCGACCGCCTGGCGCGATCCCTGGCGCTGGAAGAAGAAGACGATGTCGGTCCGCCTTGCTTCGGCCCCCGCATCCGCGACGAGCCCTTCCCCAAAGGGTTCTCGCTCCTAAGAGACACGCCCAAGTATAACGGTTCCGTGAAGCCGGAAGATTGGTTGATCGACTACTCCACGGCGGTTAGCATAGCCAACGGCAACTGGCGCGTTGCCGTGAAGTACGTGCCCCTCATACTGCAAGGCACGGCGCGGACCTGGCTCAACAGCCTCAAACCACACAGCATCAACAGCTGGCTAGATTTCACAGAAGCTTTCGTCCGCAACTTCACCAGCACCTACAAGCGGGCTCCCAAGCCCAGACAGCTCTCCTTGTGCGTACAAGGCCCCGCCGAGTCAACTCGCGACTACCTCACGCGTTGGGCCGAGCTTCGCAACTCTTGCGAAGGGGTGCACGAGGTGCAAGCCATAGAATACTTCACTGCCGGGTGCCGAGAGGGCACCCTCCTCAAGCACAAGCTCCTCTGCGACGAGCCGACTACCCTTGACGAGCTTCTGGACATAGCGGACAAGTACGCTACCGCCGACTCCTCAGTGAAGACCGAGCTCCGGGTAGACGTGTCTGGAAAAGTACTCAACCCGGCGCCCAAGACGCCAGCTGGGGATTCCGGCCGACGCCCACACTCGAACGACCACAAGCGCAAGGGCCCCGCGCCGCCTCCCGCCAGTCGGCAGGTGGCCACAGTCGAAGACGTGTCGCCCAAAGGGCGGCCCACGCCCGAGAAACCCTAGGGCGGCAGGCCGGCTTGGTAGCCGGCCTTCTCCTACGAGCAAACTCTCGACGCCCCGTGCAAGTTCCACAGCAGCGCGAAGCCGCCCAACCACACAACCCGGAAGTGCCATTGGCTCACCCGAATCTCCAAAGGCGAAGGGCTCGCCGCCTCCGCCTGCCGGTCCGCCGCCTCCGGCTCCGCAGCCGCTGGCCGCTCGGCCCGCAGTCGGAGCCGTGCATGATGAGTTCCCCGACGAGCATGCCGCCTATATCGTCTTTAAGCCAGCCTGAAGACCGGCACAGCAAACGCCGAGAGAACCAGGAAGTCAGCATGGTTGCTGCCAACCCCGCCGAGCACATGCACTGGTCAGCAAAACCTATCAGCTGGAGCCGGGCCGACCACCCAGAGGTGATGCCATCTCCCGGCTCTTATGCGTTGGTTCTGGATGCCACCCTTGCAATGGATAGACGCGCCGCTCGCTTCTCCCATGTGTTGGTAGACGGCGGGAGCAGCATCAACATCTTGTACCGCGACACCCTGGAGAAGCTGAACGTCAAGACAAAGCAACTCATACCTACTCGGACAGTGTTCCATGGCATCGTACCCGGCCTGTCCTGCGCCCCCATTGGCAAGATCAAGATTGATGTACTTTTTGGGGACAAGGAGCATTTCCGCCGGGAAGCGATCTGGTTTGAAGTGGTGGACCTGGAGAGCCCTTACCATGCATTGCTTGGCCGACCTGCCTTGGCCAAATTCATGGCAGTTCCCCACTATGCATACCTCAAGATGAAGATACCAAGCACCAAAGGCGTCATCACCGTAGCCGGCGATTACAAGAAGTCCTCCGAGTGCGCAGCAGCCAGCAGCCGGCTGGCCGAGTCCCTTGTGATTGCCGAAGAGAAGAAGATGTTGGACCGAGTCGTGGCCATGGCCGGCAAGCAGTCGGCCCTGTCCCCCGATCCCAAGGAGCATGATGCCCAAGGATCTTTCCAGCCGGCCAAGGAGACGAAGAAGATACCTCTTGACCCCGAGCACCCAGAGAGGTTTGCCGTCATCGGGTCAAACCTAAACAGCAAATAGGAAGGCGAGCTCGCCGACTTCCTCCGTGAGAACCGGGACATCTTTGCATGGTCCCCCAAGGACATGCCGGGTGTTCCAAAGGAATTCGCTGAGCACAAATTACACGTCCGAGAAGACGCCAAACCAGTCAAACAACCCCTCCACCGACTGTCGGAGGAGAAACGCAGGATTGTGGGAGAGGAGATAGCCCGGCTTCTGGTAGCCGGCTTCATTATGGAAGTTTTCTTTCCAGAGTGGCTCGCCAACCCGGTCCTCGTGCTAAAGAAGAACAACAAGTGGCGCATGTGTATAGACAACACGAGCCTCAACAAGGCCTGCCCCAAAGATCCCTTTGCCCTGCCAAGGATTGACCAAGTGATAGACTCCACGGCCGGATGCGAGTTGTTGAGTTTCTTGGATGCTTACTCAGGGTATCACCATATAAAGTTAGATCCGGCTGACCGCCTGAAGACCGCCTTCATCACGCCATTCGGAGCCTTCTGCTACCTGACTATGACATTCGGCTTGAGAAATGCCGGTGCCACTTTTCAGCGTTGCATGCAGAAGTGCCTCCTCAAGCAACTCGGCAGAAATGCCCACGTCTACGTAGACGACATTGTGGTGAAGACGGAGAAGCGCGGCACCTTGCTGGAAGACCTCAAGGAAACATTTGAGAACCTATGCCGGTTCCAAAACAAGCTTAACCCCGAGAAATGCGTGTTCGGAGTGCCAGCCGGCCAGCTCCTAGGCTTCCTGGTCTCCCAATGCGGCATCGAATGCAACCCAGTAAAGATCAAGGCCATTGAGAGAATGGCGATTCCCACCAAACTTCGAGACGTCCAGAAGTTTACCGGATGCTTGGCCTCCCTGAACCGCTTCATCAGCCGGCTCGGAGAGAAAGCTCTTCCTCTCTACCTCCTCATGAAGAAGACCAACCACTTCGAGTGGAATGACCAAGCCAATCAAGCTTTTCACGAGCTGAAGAAGATGCTGGCCACGCCGCCTGTCCTGGCGGCGCCGACTGAGAAAGAGCCCATGCTCCTCTACATTGCCGCAACCAGCCGGGTGGTCAGCACCGTCATCGTAGTCCAACGCCCAGAAGAAGGCCGAGCCCAGCCGGTCCAGAGGCCGGTGTACTGTTTGAGCGAGGTGTTGTCTACCTCGAAGCAGAACTACCCGCACTACCAGAAGATGTGCTACGGCGTGTACTTCGCCGCCAAGAAGCTGAAGCCCTACTTCCAAGAACATCCCATCACGGTTGTATGCACCGCCCCGCTGGCCGAGATCATAGGCAGCGGGGATGCATCCGGCCGGGTGGCGAAATGGGCCATCGAGCTGGCCCCTTACGCGATCTTCTACCAGCCTCGTACCGCTATCAAATCCCAAGCATTGGCTGACTTCCTCGTCGACTGGGCCGAGACCCAGTACCTGCCGCCAGCTCCCGACTCCACTCATTGGCGCATGCACTTCGATGGGTCCAAGATGCGCACCGGCTTGGGAGCCGGCATCGTCCTCACCTCTCCCAAAGGCGACAAGCTCAGATACACGCTGCAAATCCACTTTGCCGCCTCCAACAATGTATCCGAGTACGAGGCGCTCATACACGGGCTCCGGCTTGCCAAAGAGCTCGGCATTCGCTAGATCCTATGTTATGGTGACTCGAACTTGGTGGTCCAGCAATCATCCGGCGACTGGGACGCCAAGGACGCAAATATGGCAAGCTACCGCTTCCTCGTTCAGCAGATCAGTGGGTATTTTGAAGGATGCGAGTTCCTCCACGTACCACGAGCCGACAACGAACCAGCTGATGCTCTGGCTCGAATAGGCTCCACCCGGCAAGCAATACCAACCGGCGTCTCTCTACAACGCCTCCTCAAGCCGTCTATCAAGCCATCTCCAGAGTCCGATTCCATCTTCGTGCCGCCTGACCCCGACGCGGCCGGGTCCGGCTCGAAGAGCCAAGTAGGTGGCCCGGCGACTTCAATAGTCGGCCAGGGGGTATCAGCAGGAGGCTCAGGGACTTTCGTAGTTACGCCCAGCCCGGGGACTGCCTCACCCGGCTCGGGGATTGCGGTAGTCGGCCTGGAAACTACACCAACACAACAGGCGGCGGCCGACTCCAGCATTTCACCGCCCAGCCCGCCCGCCCTGGTCGCAGTAGCCGTTTTGGCAATAGAAGAAGTCGCAGCTCCGTCATGGGCTCAATCCATCCTCAACTTCCTAATAAACCAAGATCTACCGGTTGACGAAGTAGAGGCAAGACAAGTCCAACACCGAGCCGGAGCATACACAATCGTCAACAGAGAGCTCGTCAAGCGCAGTGTCACTGGAGTCCTCCAGCGATGCGTCGAGCAAGAGAAGGGCATTGCAATCCTCAGAGACATCCACCAAGGAGAATGCGGCCACCATGCGGCCTCAAGATCACTCGTCGCCAAAGCCTTCCGCCATGGTTTCTTTTGGCCGACTGCTTTGGATGACGCCAAGGAGTTAGTCAAACATTGCAAAGGGTGCCAACTCTTCAGCTCCAAGCAACACATGCCGGCTTCAGCACTCAAGACCGTTCCCCTCACTTGGCCCTTCGCCGTTTGGGGACTGGACATGGTGGGCCCATTCAAGACGGCGCGCGGCAGCATGACACATCTCCTTGTCGCCGTGGACAAATTCACCAAATGGATTGAAGCAAAGCCGATCGAGAAGCTGAATGGGCCGACTGCCGTCACATTTATCGCAGATATAACAACTCGGTACGGCGTGCCACACAGCATCATCACCGATAATGGCACAAATTTCGCCAAGGGAGCCTTGGCACGTTTCTACGCGACGCAAGGCATCCGGTTGGATCTAGCATCCGTCGCCCACCCGCAGTCAAACGGCCAGGTCGAGCGAGCCAACGGCCTCATCCTTTCCGGCATCAAGCCCCGACTGATCGTACCACTGGAGCGTTCAGTCGGCTGTTGGCTCGATGAGCTGCCGGCTGTCCTCTGGAGTCTGCGCACTACACCAAACAAGTCAACCGGCTTCACCCCTTTCTTCCTCGTGTATGGTGCCGAGGCGGTCATCCCAACTGACATCGAGTTCGACTCGCCTCGAGTAACCATGTACACAGAAGCGGAGGCCAAGGAAGCACGAGAAGACGGCGTCGACCTGCTGGAAGAAAGCCGGCTGTTAGCCCTCAGCCGGTCCGCCATCTATCAGCAGGGCCTGCGCCGCTACCACAGCCGGAAGGTCAAGCCAAGATCCTTCCAAGAGGGCGATCTTGTGCTCCGGCTGATCCAGCGAACAGCCGGCCAGCACAAGCTCTCGGCCCCTTGGGAGGGCCCCTTCTTCATCAGCAGAGCCTTAGGCGATGACTCCTACTACCTGATCGACGCGCAGAAGCCGAAGGAACGAAAGAGAGACGACTCCGGCAAAGAGTCGGAACGACCATGGAACGCCAACCTCCTCCGAAGGTTTTACAGCTGAAATACAGTATGTATCACGCTAACTTTTGTACTAAGTACGAGACAATAGGGCCCCCGAGGAGAGCTCGGGGACTGCCATCTTTTGTCTATAAATGAAAAGTATCATGCTTATGGCCTTGTCATTGCATTCACTTTTTTCCATCCGGCACTGGGTTCGACTAGTCGGCCCGGGGACTGGCCGCCTGGAGTTATATTAGAAGTCTTACCCGCAGTCAGACAAGTAGTGTGCCGACTCCCAAGCCTTCTCTTGCTAAATGTCGCAGTTCGAAGAACCGGCTGTCCGGCTGACAAGAGTTAAGGGCAGGAACGGGTGCCCACACGAAAAACGGCTAGGGACTAACGGACTAATATAACAAAAGCCAGTTTTTCTCCCACCGCCGACCGGCTACCAGAGTAGCCGGCTGGCCGGCTTCCATTCACTTCACCTCAATCCAAGAAAGCTCGAGTACTTGCCTCCCCAAAAGGGGAAGGCGGCAAAGGAAACAGCCTAAGGATAAAAAGCATACGTGAATGGAAACCAAACATGCACAAGTTAATATTTACATAAAAGACCTTCAAAAGGCCAGCATTCAACATAGTTTGGATACACCCCCAGTGGGTGGAACTGCAGAAGCTTAATAAAATTGTTCAGAAGGCAACAGGCAGGAAAAAAACAAGGACGGCAGATTAAGCCGGCGGAGCGACTGACGAGCCGGGTAGTTGGAGATATAGTTCACCATGTAGGAGACCTCCGCATGAGGCATCTCCCTGGTGCTCAGCCGGCTTGGGTCGAAGCGGCCGCTCATCTGAAAAACCATGTGAGGCCGTCTTTGGAGGGGAAGAACCTGGCGCTCCACGAAGGCGGCCACCAAGTCGGCTCCGGTCAGGCCCTCCGACTGGATCATCACCCGAAGCCGGGAGACGGCTGTGTTCCCGGCCTGAGACAACGACCTGGCCCGGTAGCTCCACGAAGGTCGCCTCCCAGTTGGCGGGCCGGCTTCATAAGCCGGCAGGTTGACGTAGTCGCCTTGCTGCGCGACATTCTTCACGTAAAAGTATGACTTCTACCAGAGCTTCACCGACTGGATCAGCGGGATGGGCGGGAACGGGTTGTTCTCGCTCGCCCGCCTCATGGCAATAAAGGCTCCGCAAGGGGCGGGAACGCTCGCGACGACGGTGCCGAGCTTGCTTTGGAAGAATTCCGCCCAGAGCTCGAGCGTGGGGAGGACCCCAAGGAAGCCTTCGCACAGCGTGACGAAGGCCGACAGCAGCATCACCGCGTTGGGCGTGAGGTGATGCAGCTGGAGGTTGTAGAATTCGAGGAAGGCTCGGAGGAACCCGCTCGCCGGAAGGCCGAAGCCGCGCAGGCAGTGCGAGCAGAAGATCACCTGCTCTCCCTCCTCCGGTGCCGGCGAAATCTCCTTCTCCGGCGCTAGACGAACCCGAACGAAGTCCTCGCCGGGCAGGCATTGCGTCTGGCGGAGGAACGCGACGTGGTCCTCATGGATGTTGGAGCCATCCCACGAGCTTGACAGCGCCATGGGGCAGCGCGGCGAGAAGCAAGATGATGCGGCGGCGGAACGAAACGACAGCGGAACGGCGCGACAAAGAGCTGCTGCATGGAAGAGAAGGAGAGGGAGGCCGAGAAGGGGCGGAGTGAGGGAGAGCGCGCGAGCCTCTGCCGCTCCCCCTCCTCCTCCTACTTATAGAACGCGCGGCGGAGCCGAGGAGGCGCGGCATGGGGGAACGTGGGGATCAACTGCGCCCACTCCCCCATGTCCCGCGATTATTGTGCCTTGATGGCAGAATAAAACCGCCGTGGGAAGGCACGCGCTCCATGTGGGCCGCGGAAGATCCGCGCTCGGACCGAGGCCTGCGAGTGGCGGGCCCGGGCCTGTGGTGGCGTCCCGTCGCGCGCGTGCGTTGGCAGGATTTCCTCGCCACGTGGCCCACGTTCCCGCCTACGAGAAACGAAGCTTTTCCGAAGATGGCACGCACGAGCAAGGCCGGCCCCTCAGGATAGGAAGCTGACCAAGCTTCTCGTCCCTTTATCAGCCTCTAAGCTCGCCCAGCTTCGGGGACTACTGTCGGAGTAAGTGACCACGGGTAGCCTAGCCGGCTCCCCCTGGCCTTTCTGAAAAAATTACGAGCCGATCCGGCTCTCAAGGATCCAAGACATGGGGCCGCCTTCCCCTGGCCGGCTATCTCCCAGGCCGGCTATTGGAAGGCGGCCCGACTTCAGCCCTCATGAAGAAAGCCGCGGGAGGGCCGGCTCCTAAGAGCCAGCTGCAAGAAGGCTGACTCCATGGAGCCGGCTCCCATAAAGCGATCAAGACCGTACCCTCGAAGTCTGCATCCACCTAACGGTGATGTGATGGGGCGTGGCTACAGTGAAGCCTGCCACCCCCGAATCCCGGAGCGCGCCTGGCATAGTGCGCCATACAGTTGGCCATGACCCGTCCGGCGCAGCACTGTTGCCACGTTGACCCTGATGTCATCCACGACGGGCTACCAGTATGGCCCACGGGCGGTGGGCCCCTTCGGGCAGAGAGACACCCAAAGGCGGCCTGGCCTCCCCCAGTCGGCCCAAGACGGAGTCGGCTCTCTCCAGCCGGCGTGCCACCCCCTCGAAGGAGACGCCCCATTAAGGAGACAAGACGCGGCGAGGCTACAGTGGTCACCCGCCGGATGGCAGCACTGTAGCCACGCTTACCTCGGCGAAGCCCTCGTCACCAAGATTGAGCAATAGCAACCAGCCACCGACAAGGCCCTGGACAGTGGAGCCTGCCTGTCGACCAAGGGGCCGGCAGCCGGTGGGACCCGCTAGTCGGCGGGCCCCAGCAGCTGGCGCAGAAGCCGGAGAGCGTAGACACAGACGGCTGGGCCCCATGCCCAACCGGATTACCGTTGTACCCCCGGGGCGTAGGCCTATATAAACCCCCCGGAACACCCATGCAATGGGTTGATCCCTGCTAGTTTTAGACACCACGTAGGGAGGATAAGAGAGCAAGCAGAGCCCTTCTTCCTCCTCTCGCCAAACAGCTCAAGGAGCACCGTGTAGCTACTTGTTCATCGAGTGATCATGCGGAGACCCCGCAGAGCAGCAGTAGGGGTGTTATCTCAACGGAGAGCCCCGAAGCTGGGTAAGATTCGCCGGCGTGCATGTCTTCGCCTCATCCCGTTTCCAGGCACCGGCGATGTTTTACAGGCTCCCACAATGATAAGCCACCCATTGGCATATGTCGCACCTACCACCCGACATGTGTGTATCAAAAAGTGAAGGAAATATGCCCTAGAGGAAATAATAAAGTTGTTATTTATATTTCCTTATATAATGATAAATGTTTACTATTCATGCTAGAATTGTATTAACCGGAAACTTAGTACATGTGTGAATACATAGACAAATAGAATGTCCCTAGTATGCCTCTACTTCACTAGCTCGTTAATCAAAGATAGTTAAGTTTCCTAACCATAGACATGTGTTGTCATTTGATGAACGGGATCACATCATTAAAGAATGATGTGATGGACAATACCCATCCGTTAGCTTAGCATTATGATCGTCTAGTTTTATTGCTATTGCTTTCTTCATGACTTATACATATTCCTCTGACTATGAGATTATGCAACTCCCGAGTACCAGAGGAACACCTTGTGTGCTACCAAATGTCACAACGTAATTGGGTGATTATAAAGATTCTCTATAGATGTCTTCGAAGGTGTTTGTTGAGTTGGCATAGATCAAGATTAGGATTTGTCACTCCGTGTATCGGAGAGGTATCTCTGGGCTCTCTCGGTAATGCACATCACTATAAGCCTTGCAACCAATGTGACTAATGAGTTAGTTGCGGGATGATGCATTACGGAACGAGCAAAGAGACTTGCCAATAATGAGATTGAACTAGGTATGATGATACCGACGATCGAATCTTGGGCAAGTAACATACCAATGACAAAGGGAATGATGTATGTTGTTATGCGGTTTGACCGATAAAGATCTTCGAAGAATATGTAGGAGCCAATATGAGCATCCAGGTTCCTCTATTGATTATTGACCGGAGATGTGTTTCGGTCATGTCTACATAGTTCTCAAACCCGTAGGGTCCGCACGCTTAGCGTTCGATGACGATTTGTATTATGAGTTATGTGTTTTTGATGACCGTAGTTTGTTCGAAGTCCCAAATGAGATCATGGACATGACGAAGAGTCTCAAAATGTTCGAGAGGTAAAGATTGATATATTGGAAGGTTATATACAGACATCGGAATGGTTTCGAAGAGGATCGGGGATATTTCGGAGTACCGGGAGGTTACCGGAACCCACCGGGAAAGTTATTGGGCCTAATGGGCCATAGTGGAGGAGAGGAGGCAGGCCAGAGGAGGTGGGGCATGCCCCCTTGCCCCAATCCGAATTGGACAAGGGGAGGGGGCGCGGCCCCCCTCTTTCCTTCTTCCTCTCCCTCCTTTCCCCCTCTCTGTTGGAAGGAAAGGGGGCAAGTCCTACTAGGTTTGGAGTCCTAGTAGGACTACCCTCCCCCTTGGCGCCAACAAAGTAGAGGACGTAAAACTTGAAACATATAGTAGATACGATCAACATAGTGGTGTTCACCATTGAAAACTACTCCACCTCACGTGATGATCGATCGAACATGGTTTAGTTGATATGGATCACATGATCATTTAGATGACTAGAGGGATATCTATCTAAGTGGGAGTTCTTTAGAAATATGATTAATTGAACTTTAATTTATCATGAACTTAGTACCTGATAGTTTCTGCATATCTATGTTGTTATAGATCAATGGCCCGTGCTACCGTTCCCTTGACTTTTAATGCGTTCCTAGAGAAAGCTAAGTCGAAAGATGATGGTAGCAACTACACGGACTGGTCCGTAACTTGAGGATTATCCTCATTGCTGCATAGAAGAATTACGTCATGGAAGTACCACTAGGTGCAAGACCCGCTGCAGGAGCAACTCCGGATGTTATGAACGTCTGGCAGAGCAAAGCTGATGACTACTCGATAGTTCAGTGTGCCATGCTTTACAGCTTAGAATCGGGACTTCAAAGACATTTTGAACATCATGGAGCATATGAGATGTTCCAGGAGTTGAAGTTAATATTTCAAGGAAATGCCCGAGTTAAGAGATATGAAGTCTCCAACAAGTTCTACAGCTGCAAAATGGAGGAGAATAGTTCTGTCAATGAACACATAATCAGAATATCTTGGTACAATAACCACTTGACTCAGCTAGGAGTTAATCTTCCTGATGATAGTGTCATTGATAGAGTTCTTCAATCACTGCCACCAAGCTATAAAGGCTTCGTGATGAACTATAATATGCAAGCGATGGAAGAGACAATTCCTGAGCTCTTCGCGATGCTAAAGGCAACGGAGGTAGGAATCAAGAAGGAGCATCAAGTGTTGATGGTGAACAAGACCACTAGTTTCAAGAAAAAGGGCAAAGGGAAGAAGGGGAACTTCAAGAAGAACAACAAGCCAATTGCTGCTCAAGGGAAGTGATGACCCACAAGTATAGGGGATCTATCGTAGTCCTTTCTATAAGTAAGAGTGTCAAACCCAATGAGGAGCAGAAGGAAATGACAAGCAGTTTTCAGTAAGGTATTCTCTACAAGCACTGAAATTATCGGTAACAGATAGTTTTGTGATAAGGTAATTCATAACGGGTAACAAGTAACAAAAGTAAAAAAGGTGCAACAAGGTGGCCCAATCCTTTTTGTAGCAAAGGATAAGCCTGAACAAACTCTTATATAAAGGAAAACGCTCCTGAGGACACATGGGAATTATCGTCAAGCTAGTTTTCATCATGCTCATATGATTCGCGTTCGTTACTTTGATAATTTTATATGTGGGTGGACCAGTGCTTGGGTATTGCCCTTCCTTGGACAAGCATCCCACATATTATTAACCCCTCTCACAAGCATCCGCAACTACGAAAGAAGAATTAAGGAAAACCTAACCATAGCATGAAAAATATGGATCCAAATCAGCCTCTTACGAAGCAACGCATAAACTAGGGTTTAAGCTTCTATCACTCTAGCAACCCATCATATACTTATTACTTCCCAATGTCTTCCCCTAGGACCAAACAATGGTGAAGTGTCATGTAGTCGACGTTTACATAACACCACTAGAGGAAAAACAACATACATCTCATCAAAATATCGAACGAATACCAAATTCACATGACTACTTATAGCAAGACTTCTCCCATGTCCTTGGGAACAAACGTAACTACTCACAAATCATATTAATGTTCATAATCACAGGGGTATTAATGTGCATAAAGGATCTGAACATATAATCTTCCACCAAATAAACCAACTAGCATCAACTACAAGGAGTAATCAACACTACTAGCAACCCACAGTTACCAATCTGAGGTTTTAAGACAAAGATCGGATACAAGAGATGAACTAGGGTTTGAGAGGAGATGGTGCTGGTGAAGATGTTGATGGATATTGACCCCCTCCCGATGAGTGGATCGATGGTGATGACGATGGTGATGATTTCCCCCTTTGAAAGGATCGAGAAGGGGAGTCTAGAGGGGAGTGATTAGACACTAAGTACCAAAAGTTGCAGTTTTTAATTTCCTTAAGTTGAAGTGGAGTTTAGGCACACGTTTAACAAACACAATACATATCAAGCAAGCATGCAAAGAGTATATGAGCAGTGGAAAGTAAAGCATGCAACTTGCAAGAATGTAAAGAGATGGGATTGGAGTGTGCAAACGCAATTTGGAGACACGGAGATTTTTGAGACGTGGTTCCGATAGGTGGTGCTATCGTACATCCACATTGACGGAGACTTCAACCCACGAAGGGTAACGGCTGCGTGAGTCCATGGAGGGCTCCACCCATGAAGGGTCCACGAAGAAGCAACCTTGTCTATCCCACCATGGCCGTCGCCCACGAAGGACTTGCCTCACTAGGGTAGATCTTCACGAAGTAGGTGATCTCCTTGCCCTTACAAACTCCTTGGCTCAACTCCACAATCTTGTCGGAGGCTCCCAAGTGACACCTAACCAATCTAGGAGACACCACTCTCCAAGAAGTAACAAATGGTGTGTTGATGATGACCTCCTTGCTCTTGTGCTTCAAATGAGAGTCTCCCCAACACTCAACTCTCTCTCACAGGATATGGATTTGGTGGAAAGAGGATTTGAGTGGAAAGCAACTCGGGGAAGGCTAGAGATCAAGATTGATATGGTAAGAATGGAATATCTTTGCCTCAACACAAGTGTAGGTGGTTCTCTCCCAGAAAAAGATAAGTTGGAAGTGTAGGTTCGTTCTAGTGGTTCTCTCCATGAATGAAGAGGTGGTGGAGGGGTATATATAGCCTCCACACAAAATCTAACCATTAAACACAACATGCCAATCTCGGTGGGACCAAATTGATAAACTCGGTCGGACCGATTCAGCAAAGCTAGTGACCGTTTGGTGTTTCGGTGGGACCGACTGGATCAACTCGGTGGGACCGATGTGCTAGGGTTAGGGTAAATCCAAAACTCGATTTGACCGATTACTCAAACTCGGTGGGACCGATTTGGGTAATAAGCGAAACAGAGAGTTGGCCAAGCAAACTCGGTGGGGCCGATTGCATATCTCGGTGGGACCAAAAATATTGCAACAGGTAACAGAGAGTTTGCAAGCCCATCTCGGTGAGACCGAGATCCCATCAGTGAGACCGAACTGATTAGGGTTCCTGGCAGTGGCTATGTCTACTGAACTCGGTGGCTCCGGATAGAAAGAATCGGTGGGGCCGAGTTGGATATTTGGTGTGGGACATATTTGGAAGTGAGAAAGTGGTTGAGGGCTTTGGAGCATATCAGTAAGCACTTTGAGCAAGCAAGCCATTAAGCAACACCTCATCCCTTCTTAATAGTATTGGCTTTCCTATAGACTCAATGTGATCTTGGATCACTAAAATAGAAAATGTAGATTCTTGAGCTTGGAGCTTGAGCCAATCCTTTGTCCTTAGCATTTTGAAGGGGTTCCACATCCTCTAGTCCATGCCACTTCATTGTTGAACTTATCTGAAACATACTAGTTAAAAGTGTTAGTCCAACAAGAAATATGTTGTCATTAATTACCAAAACCACCTAGGGAGAACTTGTTCTTTCACCCTCCCCGGGGGATGTTTCCCCAGTAGAACAGCTCCGCAGGAGCCCTAGATTGGTTCCGCCAAGGTTCCGCCTCGAGACGGCAGCGCTTCGTCCCGAAAGCTTCCTTTTGATTTTTTCTAGGGCAAAAGACACCTTATACCAGAAGATGGGCATCGGAGGCCTGCCAGGTGGCCCACGAGGCAGGGGCGCGCTCTCCACCCTCGTGGACGGTGGCTGGCCCCCTCTGGTGCTTTCTTCGCCCAATATTTTTATTAAATTCCAAAACTGACTTTTGTGGAGTTTCAGGACTTTTGGAGTTGTGCTGAATAGGTCTCTAATATTTTCTCCTTTTCTAGCCCAGAATTCCTGCTGCCGGCATTCTCCCTCTTCATCTAAACCTTGTAAAATAAGAGAGAAGAGTTATAAGTATTGTGACATAATGTGTAATAACATCCCATAATGCAATAAATATCGATATAAAAGCATGATGCAAAATGGATGTATCAACTCCCCCAAGCTTAGACCTCGCTTGTCCTCAAGCGGAGGCCGATATCAAAAAATATGTCCACGTGTTTAGAGATAGAGGTGTTGATAAAATAAAATATGGACATGAGGGCATCATGATCATTCTTAGAACAGCAACATATATAAAGTCATATGGTTTCTTAATTATGCTAAAGTAACAATCCATTCACAATGTAAAGTATGAATCAGAAACTTCATTGAAAGCTAGCAAACTATAATCTCAGTCCTTGAAGCAATTGCAATTTATCATAACATCGGAAAGATTCAATATAAGAGCTTTTCAGGAAGTCCACATACTCAACTATCATTTAGTCTTTCACAATTGCTAACACTCATGCAATACTTATGGGTATGAAGTTTTGATCGGACATAGAGAAATATAGTGGCCTATAGTTTTGCCTCCCAACCTTTTACCTCAAGGGTAATGTCAACAATAATGCTTTATGAAAAACCACATCCAATTAGCTATATATATCAGGATCTTTCCAACATATAGTGCTTGCCAAAGGATAAAATGTAAAAAGGAAAGGTGAGGATCACCATGACTCTTGTATAAGGTATAGGACAAAAACAAGAGATAGGCCCTTCGCAGAGGGAAGCAGAGGTTGTCATGTGCTTTTATGGTTGGATGCACAAAATCTTAATACAAAAGAACATCACTTTATATTTCCACTTGTGATAGGGACCTTTATTATGCAGTCCGTCGCTTTCATTTCTTCCATATCACAAGCTCGTATAAAGCTTATTTTCTCCACACTAATAGATAATGCATATTTAGAGAGCAATTTTTATTGCTTGAAACAATGAAAACTTACTTGAAGGATCTTACTCAATCCATAGGTAGATATGGTGGACTCTCATGGCAAAACTAGGTTTAAGGATATTTGGAAGCACGAGTAGTATCTCTACGTGGTGCAAAGAATTTGGCTACCATGAGGGGGAAAGGCAATATCAACATGTTAGATGATCCATGAAAATATAATTTATTTCAGATACAGGAAAACATAACCCATTACGTTGTTTTCCTTGTCCAACATCAAATTTTTAGCATGTCATATTTTAGTGAGTGCTCACAATCATAAAAGATGTCCAAGATAGTATATTTATATGTGAAAACCTCTCTTTCTTTATTACTTCCTATTAATTGCAACGATGACCAAAACTATGTTTGTCAACCCTCAACCAATTTTATTCATCTACTCTCTATATGTGAAGTCATTACTCTCCATAAGATCAATATGATCTCTTTATTTCTTTTTATTCTTTCTTTTAGTTTTTTTTCTTTTATTCCCTCAAGATCATAGTAGGATAACCAAGCCCTCGACTCAAGACTAATCTTTATTATATATAGCTCACGGACTCGATTACATTGATAAGGATCAACACAAAACTCAAAGCTAGATCATACGAAACTTTATTCTACTAGATCAAGATATGACCAAAAGGATCGAACTAAGAAAACAGTAAAGATAGAAGTGTGATGGTGATACGATACCGGGGCACTCCCCCAAGCTTGGTAGTTGCCAAGGGGAGTGTCCATACCCGATACTCAGTTCTCCTTTTGTGGTGATGATGGAGTTGTCGATGAAGTTGTTGCACACATCGAGCGTAGGAGATTCTCCTAAATAATGCCCTTGAGTGTGGTGATGTATTCTTGCAACAAAATATTTTCACGAGTGAGATACTTGTTTTGCACCTGAACTATTTAAATCATCTTGAATGCTTCTATTTGAGTAGTGGTAAGATGGTTATAGTAGGGTTGAAGGACGTCTTCTTCTTCTACTGCCGGAGCTTGGTTCTCCATGGCCTTCTTGATCCTATCACCTTTGTTTATCTCCCCAAGTTCATCTCTCTTCATCTCTATCTTCAGTAGCTAAGCATTGTCGCCCGCGTTGTTGGAGGAGGAGGACGACATGATGCCTGGCCTTGGAAACTCTTGCAGAAAACAACTCAAAACAAAAGTAGGAGATATTTGCATGGTACGATGGTCAAAACCTTCAGGAGATTATATAATGAATTTTTACTGACCAAAAGAAGTATCGTGCAAGAAATCGGAGTCCGGGGGGCACACGAGGTGCCCACGAGGTAGGGGGCGCGCCCAGGGGGTAGGGCACGCCCTCCACCCTCATGGATGCCTTGTGTCCTTTCCGAAATACTTCTTATTTTCCTATTTTCTTAAATATTCCAAAACGAAGAAAAATTGCTATTAGAACTATTTTGGAGTCGGTTTACTTACCGTACCACATACCTATTCCTTTTCGGAGTCTGAAACATTCTAGAAAGTGTCCCTTATATACTCCTCCGGGGTTACGGTGTCAATAACATTAGTTTCAACATTTATGGGATTACCTGAGATATAATACTTGATTCTTTGACCATTCACCACCCTCAGATTTGTGCCTTCAAAGTTGTTGATTTTTATGGCACCGGAACGATAAACCTCCTCGAGAACGTAAGGACCTTCCCATTTAGGGAGGAGTTTTCTTGCAAAAAATCTTAAAAGAGAGTTGTATAACAAAACATAATCACCTACATTAAACTCATGCTTTTGTATCATTTTGTCATGCCATATTTTAACTTTTTCTTTAAATTGTTTGGCATTCTCATAGGCCTGGATTCTCCACTCATCAAGTGAGCTAATGTAAAATAGTCTCTTCTCACCGGCAAGTTTGAACTCATAATTGAGCTCTGTAATGGCCCAATATGCCTTATGTTCTAGTTCGAGAGGTAAGTGACATGCTTTTCCATAAACCATTTTATACGGAGACATACCCATAGGATTTTTATATGCAATTCTATGGGCCCATAATGCATCATCAAGTTTCTTGGACCAATTCTTTCTAGATCTATTAACAATCTTTTGCAAAATTAATTTAAGATCTCTATTACTCAGTTCTACTCCACCACTAGACTGTGGGTGGTATGGAGATGCAATTCTATGATTAACATCATACTTAGCAAACATTTTACGAAAGGCACCATGAATAAAATGTGAACCACCATCAGTCATTAAGTATCTTGGGACTCCAAACCTCAGAAAAATAACTTCTTTAAGCAACTTAATAGAGGTGTTATGATCAGCACAACTAGTTGGAATAGCTTCTACCCACTTAGTAACGTAATCAACAACAACTAAAATATGTGTATACCCATTAGAGGAAGGAAACAGTCCCATATAATCAAATCCCCAAACATCAAATGGTTCAATAGCAAGTGAATAGTTCATAGGCATGTCTTTACATCTACTAATATTACCAATTCTTTGACATTCATCACAAGACAAGACAAACTTATGAGCATCTTTGAAAAGAGTAGGCCAATAAAAACCAGATTGCAATACCGTATGTGCAGTTCTATCTCCAGCGTGGTGTCCTCCATAAGACTTGGAGTGACACTTGCATAGGATCTATTCTTGTTCATACTCAGGTACACAACGTCTAATAACACCATCTACTCCTTTATAAAGGTGTGGGTCATCCCAAAAGTAATGTCTTAAATCATAGAAAAACCTTTTCTTTTGCTAGTATGTGAAACTAGGTGGTATAAATTTAGCAACAATGTAATTAGCATAATCAGCATACCATGGTGCAGCACGAGAAGCATTTATGACAGCTAATTGTTCATGAGGAAAGCTATCATCTATCGGTAGTGGGTCATCAAGAACATTCTCTAACCTAGACAAATTGTCTGCAATGGGGTTCTCAGCTCCCTTCCTATCAATAATATGCAAATCAAATTCTTGTAGCAAGAGAACCCATATAATAAGTCTAGGTTTAGCATCTTTATTTTCCATCAGATATTTAATAGCAGCATGATCAGTGTGAATAGTTAGTTTAGAATCAACAATATAAGGTCCAAACTTATCACAAGCAAATACAACTGCTAAAAATTCTTTTTCGGTAGTAGCATAATTTCTCTGGGCACTGTCTAGAGTTTTACTAGCATATTGAATAACATTTAATTTCTTATCAACTCTTTGTACTAGAATAGCACCTACAGCATAATCACTAGCATCGCACGTAATTTCAAAGGGTAAATTCCAATCAGGTGGCTGAACAATAGGTGCAGAAATCAAGGCTTTCTTAAGTATTTCAAATGCTTCTGCACAATCATCATCAAAGACAAAAGGAACATCCTTTTGTAAGAGATTATTTAGAGGCCTATAAATTTTTGAGAAGTCTTTAATGAACCTCCTATAAAAACCGGCATGACCAAGGAAACTTCTTATACCTTTAATGTCCTTAGGATACGACATCTTTTCGATAGCATCAACTTTAGCTTTATCAACTTCAATACCTCTTTCAGAAACTTTATGCCCCAAGACAATACCTTTATTAACCATAAAGTGGCACTTCTCCCAATTCAAGACAAGATTAGTTTCATCACATCTCTGCAAAACCCGATCAAGGTTGCTTAAGCAATCATCAAAAGAACATACACGGAGAAATCATCCATGAAAACCTCAACAATCTTTTCACAAAAGTCAGAAAATATAGCAGTCATACATCTTTGAAAGGTAGTAGGTGCATTACATAAACCAAAAGGCATACGTCTATAAGCAAAGGTACCGAAAGGGCAAGTAAAAGTGGTCTTTTCCTGATCCTCTTTCGGCACAGGTATTTGAGAGAAACCAGAATAAACATCTAGGAAGAAAAAATGAGTATGTTTGGATAATCTTTCCAGCATTTGATCAATAAAAGGTAAAGGGTAGTAATCCTTTCTAGTAGCTTTATTTAATTTGCGGAAGTCAATTACCATTCTATAACCTGCAACAATTCTTTGTGGGATCAATTCATCTTTTATCATTAGGAACAGCTGTAATACCTCCCTTCGTAGGGACACAATGGACAGGACTTACCCACTGACTATCAGCAATAGGATAAATTATACCTGCCTCCAGAAGCTTTAGTATTTCATTTCTTACCACTTCTTTCATCTTAGGATTTAACCGTCGTTGGTGATCAACAACCAGTTTAGCATCTTTCTCCAATTTTATTTTGTGCTGGCATAGAGTGGGACTAATGCCCTTAAGATCATCAAGAGTATATCCAATAGCAGCACGGTTCTTCTTTAGAGTTTTCAATAATCCCTTTTCTTCCTGCTCTAAAAGGTTAGCACTAATAATAACATGATATATCTTCTTTTCATCAAGATAAACATATTTAAGAGTATCAGGTAATTGTTTAAGCTCAAATACGGGATCACCCTTGGCTGGAGGAGGACCCCTAGAATTTCAACAAGCAAGTTGTGTTTCAAAATAGGTCCTTGTTCAAAGAATACTTCATCTATTTCCCTTCTTTCATTCATAAACATGTCATTTTCATGGTCTAGCAAATATTGTTCTAAAGGATCATTAGGAGGCACAGCAATAGAAGCAAGACCAGTAATTTCATCTTTACTAGGAAATTCCTTATCATGGGGTTGTCTATGAAATTTAGCAAAATTAAAATCATGAGACATATCCCCTAAACCAACAGTAACAATATCCTTTTTGTAGTCTATCTTAGCATTAACAATATTCAAGAAGGGTCTACCAAATATAATTGGACAAAAGTCATCTTGTGGGGAACCAAGAACAAGAAAATTAGTAGGATATTTAACTTTCCCACTCAAGACTTCAACATCTCTAACAATCCTAATTGGTGAAATAGTATCACTATTGGCAAGCTTAATTTTAACATCAATACCTTCTATCTCAGCAGGTGCAATATCATGCATAATTTCTTCATATAAGGAATGAGGTATTGCACTCGCACTAGCACCCATGTCACATAAGCCATAATAGCAATGATCTCCTATTTTAACAGAAACAACAGGCACACATACAATAGGTCTATGTTTATTTTTAGTATCGGGTCTAGAAAATCTAGCAGCTTCATCACAGAAGTAAATAACATGCCCATCAATATTATCGACCAAGAGATATTTAACCATAGCAATACTAGGTTCAACTTTAATTTGCTCAAGGGGTGTAGGTGTTCTAGCATTACTCTTAAAAACCACAGTTGAAGCTTTAGCATGATCCTTTATTCTAACAGGGAAAGGTGGTTTCTCAATATAAGCGGTAGGAACAATAGGATCAACATTATAAGTGATAGTCTTTTCTTCAACTTTAATAGGTTCAACTACTTTTACTTCAATGGGAGGATGATATTTAAACCACTTCTCCTTAGGGAGATCAACATGAGTAGCAAATGATTCACAGAAAGAAGCTACTATCTCAGAGTCAAGTCCATATTTAGTGCTAAATTCACGAAAAGCATCGGTATCCATAAAAGATTTAACACAATCAAACTTAGGTGTTATACCTGACTCCTTACCTTCGTTGAGTTCCCAATCTTCAGAGTTTCGTTTAATTCTTTCCAACAAATCCCATCTGAATTCAATAGTCTTCATCATAAAAGAACCAGTACAAGAAGTATCAAGCATGGAGCGATTATTGAGAGAAAGCAGAGCATAAAATTTTTGAATAATAATTTCTCTTGAGAGCTCATGATTGGGGCATGAATATAACATTGAATTAAGCCTCCCCCAAGCTTAAGCGATACTTTCTCCTTCGCGGGGCCAAAAATTATATATGTAATTACGATCACGATGAACCATATGCATAGGATAAAACTTCTGATGAAATTCCAATTTCAATCGGTTGTAGTTCCATGATCCAATATCATCACATAGCCTAAACCATGTCAATGCCTTTCCCTTCAAAGATAAAGGGAAGACCTTCTTCTTGATAACAACCTTGGGCATACCTACAAGCTTAAATAATCCAAAAACTTCATCCACATAGATTAGGTGCATATCGGGATGTAATGTTCCATCTCCTGTAAAAGGATTAGCTAGCAGTTTCTCTATCATACCCGAAGGAATTTCAAAGTAAACATTTTCAGTAGGTTCAGAAAGGTTGATGAGAAACTCTTTGCTCTACTGGTCGGGGTGAAGATACCCTGAAGAAGCCCCTCAAAGTATTGTTTTCCATAGTAACAAGTGACAGTAAATTTTAGCACACTATATAAATTTTTCCTTACCAAATTCCACCTACCAAAGGCGCTTCACACCCCAGCAACAGCGCCAGAAAAGAGTCTTGATGACTCACAAGTATAGGGGATCTATCGTAGTCCTTTTGATAAGTAAGAGTGTCGAACCTAATGAGGAGCAGAAGGAAATGACAAGCAATTTTCAGTAAGGTATTCTCTGCAAGCACTGAAATTATCGGTAACAGATAGTTTTGTGATAAGGTAATTCGTAACGGGTAACAAGTAACAAAAGTAAACAAGGTGCAGCAAGGTGGCCCAATCCTTTTTGTAGCAAAGGAAAAGCCTGGACAAACTCTTATATAAAGTAAAACGCTCCCGAGGACAGATGGGAGTTATCGTCAAGCTAGTTTTCATCATGCTCATATGATTCGGGTTCGTTACTTTGATCATTTTATATGTGGGTGGATCGGTGCTTGGGTACTTCCCTTCCTTGGACAAGCATCCCACTTATGATTAACCCCTCTCGCAAGCATACGCAACTACGAAAGAAGAATTAAGGAAACCCTAACCATAGCATGACACATATGGATGCAAATCAGCCCCTTACGAAGCAACGCATAAACTAGGGTTTAAGATTCTATCACTATAGCAACCCATCATCTACTTATTACTTCCCAATGCCTTCCCCTAGGACCAAACAATGGTGAAGTGTCATGTAGTCGATGTTCACATAACACCACTAGAGGAAAGACAACATACATCTCATCAAAATATCGAACAAATACCAAATTCACATGACTACTTATAGCAAGACTTCTCCCATGTCCTCGGGAACAAACGTAACTACTCACAAATCATATTCATGTTCATAATCAGAGGGGTATTAATGTGCATAAAGGATATGAACATATAATCTTCCACCGAATAAACCAACTAGCATCAACTACAAGGTGTAATCAACACTACTAGCAACCCATAGGTGCCAATCTAAAGTTTCGAGACAAAGATCAGATACATGAGATGAACTAGGGTTTGAGAGGAGATGGTGCTGGTGAAGATGTCGATGGAGATTGACCCCCTCCCGATGAGAGGATCGATGGTGACGGTTTCCCCCTCCCGGAGGGATGTTTCCTCGGCAGAACAGCTCCGCAGGAGCCCTAGATTGGTTCCGCCAAGGTTCCGCCTCAAGACGGCGGCGCTTCATCCCGAAAGCTTCCTTCTAATTTTTTCCAGGGTAAAAGACACCTTATACCAGAATATGGGCATCGAAGGCCTGCCAGGAGGCCCACGAGGCAGGGGGGCACGCCCAGGGGGGTAGGGCACGCCATCCACCCTCGTGGACGGTGGACGGCCCCCTTCTGGTGCTTTCTTCGCCCAATATTTTTAATATATTCCAAAACTGACTTTCATGGAGTTTCCAGACTTTTGGAGTTGTGCAGAATAGGTCTCTATATTTGCTTCTTTTCTAGCCTAGAATTCTAGCTGCCGGCATTATCCCTCTTCATGTAATCCTTGTAAAATAAGAGAGAAAAGGCATAAGTATTGTGACATAATGTGTAATAACAGCCCATAATGCAATAAATATCGATATAAAAGCATAATGCAAAATGGACGTATCTGGAAGAAGCCCAAGTCTGGACCTAAGCCTAAGACTGAGTGCTTCTACTACAAAGGAGCTGGTCACTGGAAGCAGAACTGCCCCGAGTATTTGGCGGATAAGAAGGATGGAAAAGTGAAAGGTATATTTGATATACATGTTATTGATGTGTACCTTACTATTGCTCATAGTAGCGCCTGGGTATTTGATACTGGTTCCGTTGCTCATATTTGCAACTCGAAACAGGGGCTACAGATTAAATGAAGATTGGCTAAGGACGAGGTGACTATGTGCGTGGGAAATGGTTCCAAAGTTGATGTGATCATCGTCGGCACGCTACCTATACATCTACCGTCGGGATTAGTGTTAGACCTAAATAATTGTTGTTTGGTGCCAGCGTTGAGCATGAACGTTATATCTGGATCTTGTTTGATGCGAGACGGTTATTCATTTAAATCAGAGAATAATGGTTGTTATATTTATATGAGTAATATCTTTTATGGTCATGCACCCTTGGTGAGTGGTCTATTTTTGTTGAATCTCGATTGTAGTGATACACACATATTGAAGCCAAAAGATGCAAGGTTAATAATGATAGTGCAACTTATTTGTGGCACTGCCGTTGAGGTCATACTGGTGTAAAGCGCATGAAGAAACTCCTGAAGGAAATATGCCCTAGAGTCAATAATAAATTTGTTATTTATACTTCCTTATATCATGATAAATATCTATTATTCATGCTAGAATTGTATTAACCAGAAACTTAGTACATGTGTGAATACATAGACAAAACAAAGTGTCCCTAGTATGCCTCTACTTGACTAGCTCATTCATCAAATATGGTTAAGTTTCCTGACCATGGACATGCGTTGTCATTTGATGAACGGGATCACATCATTAAGAGAATGATGTGATGGACAAGACCCATCTGTTAGCTTAGCATAATGATCATTAAGTTTTATTATTATTGCTTTCTTCATGACTTATACATATTCCTATGACTATGAGATTATGCAACTCCCGAATACCGGAGGAACACCTTGTGTGCTATCAAATGTCACAACGTAACTGGGTGATTATAAAGATGCTCTACAGGTGTCTCCGAAGGTATTCGTTGGGTTGGCATAGATCTAGATTAGGATTTGTCACTCCGTGTATCGGGGAGGTATCTCTGGGCCCTCTCGGTAATGCACATCACTATAAGCCTTGCAAGCAATGTGACTAATGAGTTAGTTACGAGATGATGCATTACGGAACGAGTAAAGAGACTTGCTGGTAATGAGATTGAACTAGGCATGAGGATACCGACGATCGAATCTTGGGCAAGTAACGTACCAATGACAAAGATAATAACATACGTTGTCATAAGGTTCGACTGATAAAGATCTTCGTAGAATATGTAGGAACCAATATGGGCATCCAGGTTCCGCTATTGTTTATTGGCCAGAGAGATGTCTCGATCATGTCTACATAGTTCTCGAACCCGTAGGGTCCGCACGCTTAACATTCGTTGACAATATAGTATTATATGAGTTATGTATGTTGGTGACCGAATGTTGTTCGGAGTCCCAGATTAGATCACGGACATGAAGAGGAGCTTCGGAATGGTCCGGAGGTAAAGATTGATATATAGGATGATATGGTTCGGCCAGGGAGTGAAGCCCACAAGACTTTAGGTCGGTGCAAAAGGAGTTTTGCAGAGGCCAGGGGGCCAAACGCCGGAGACCCTAGCACCAGGCCCTGGGCCAGACGCCGAGGCCCATGGCGTCTGGGCCAGACGCCAAGGACCGTGGAGTCTAGTCCTGGAAGTCCGAGAAGGACTCTTCCTTGCGGGCAAAACCGACTTTGAGTAGGCTTTTACTCCAAGTTTCGACCCCAGGGCTCAACATATAAATAGAGGGGCAAGGCTAGCACCCGAAATAGATCAAGAAACACCAAGCCGTGTGCCAGCAACCCCGTCCCCTCTAGATTATCCTCTAGCACCCGGAATAGTTTTCGTAGTGCTTAGGCGAAGCCCTGCGGAGATTGTTCTTCACCAACACCGTCATCGTGCCGTCGTGCTGCCGGAACTCATCTACTACTTCACCCCTCTTGCTGGATCAAGAAGGCGAGGATGTCATCGAGCTGAATGTGTGCTGAACACGGAGGTGCCGTACGTTCGGTACTTGATCGAGACGGATCATGAAGGTGTACGACTACATCAACCGCGTTGATAAACGCTTCCTCTTTCGGTCTACAAGGGTACGTAGACAAACTCTCCCCTCTCATTGCTATGCATCTCCAAGATAGATCTTGCGTGATCGTAAGAAATTTTTTGAAATACTGCATTCCCCAATAGTGGCATCCTAGCCAGGTCTATGCGTAGATGTTATATGCACGAGTAGAACACAAAGAGTTGTGGGCGATAGTAGTCATACTGCTTACCAACAACATCTTACTTTGATTCGGTGGTATTGTTGGATGAAGCGGCCCAGACTGACATTACATGACCACGTTCATGAGACTGGTTCTACTGACGTGCTTTGCACACAGGTGGCTGGTGGGTGTCTGTTGCTCCAACTTTAGTTGAATCGAGTTTGACTACGCCCGGTCCTTGTTGAAGTTTAAAATAGCACACTTGACAAAAAATCATTGTGGTTTTGATGCGTAGGTAAGAATGGTTCTTGCTAGAAGCCCGTAGCAGCCACGTAAAACTTGCAACAACAAAGTAGAGGATGTCTAACTTGTTTTTGTAGGGCATGTTGTAATGTGATATGGTCAAGACGTGATGAGATATAAATTGTTGTATGATATAATCATGTTTTGTAGAAGTTATCGGCAACTGGAAGGAGCCTTATGGTTGTCGCTTTATTGTATAAAATGCAATCGCCATGTAATTGATTTACTTTATCACTAAGCAGTAGCGATAGTCGTAGAAGCAATAGTTGGCGAGACGACAATGATGCTACGATGGAGATCAAGGTGTCAAGCCGGTGATGATGGTGATCATGACGATGCTTTGGAGATGGATATCAAAGGCACAAGATGATGATGGCCATATCATATCACTTATATTGATTGCATGTGATGTTTATCCTTTATGCATCTTGTTTTGCTTAGTACGGCGGTAGCATTATAAGATGATCCCTTACTAAATTTCAAGGTACAAGTGTTCTCCCTGAGTATGCACCGTTGCTACAGTTCTTCGTGATGAGACACCACGTGATGATTGGGTGTGATAATCTCTATGTTCACATACAATGGGTGCAAGCCAGTTTTGCACACGCAGAATACTCGGGCTAAACTTGACAAGCCTAGCATATGCAGATATGGCCTCGGAATACTGAGACCAAAACGTCGAGCGTGAATCATATAGTAGATATGATCAACATAGTGATGTTCACCATTGAAAACTACTCCATAACGTGATGATCGGACATGGTTTAGTTGATATGGATCACGTGATCATTTAGATGACCAGAGGGATGTCTATCTAAGTGGGAGTTCTTAAGTAATATGATTAATTGAACTTTAATTTCTCATGAATTTAGTCCTGATAGTATTTGCATATCTATGTTGTAGATCAATAGCTTGCGATGTAGCTCCCCGTTTATTTTTGATATGTTCCTAGAAAAAAATAAGTTGAAAGATGGTAGTAGCAATGATGCGGACTAGGTCCGTGATCTGAGGATTTTCCTCATTGCTGCACAAAAGAATTATGTCCTTCATGCACCGCTAGGTGACAGACCTATTGCAGGAGCAGATGCAGACATTATGAACGTTTGACAATCTCAATATGATGACTACTTGATAGTTTAGTGTGCCATGCTTTATGGCTTAGAATCGGGGCGGCAAAGTCGTTTTGAACGCCATGGAGCATATGAGATCTTCCAAGAGCGGAAATTGGTATTTTAGACTCATGCCCGTGTTAAGAGGTATGAGACCTCTAACGAGTACTTTGCCTACAATATGGAGGAGAATAGCTCAGCTAGTGAGCATGTACTCAGAATGTCTGAGTACTACAATCTCTTGAATCAAGTGGGAGTTAATCTTCCAGATAAGATAGTGATTGACAAATTTCTCTAGTCACTATCACCAAGTTACTAGAACTCCGTGATGAACTATAATATGCAAGGGATGACGAAAATGATTCCCGAGCTCTTCACGATGCTAAAATCAGCGAAGGTAGAAATCTAGAAAGAGCATCAAGTGTTGATGGTTAACAAGACCACCAGTTTCAAGTAAAAGGGCAAGGGAAAGAAAGGGAACTTCAAGAAGAACAGAAAACAAGTAGCCACTCCCATGAAGAAGCCCAAAGCTAGACCCAAGCCTGAAACTGGGTGCTTCTACTGCAAAGGGAATGGTCACTGGAAGCGGAACTACCCCAAATAATTGGCGGATAAGAAGGATGGCAAAGTGAACAAAGGTATATTTGATACACATGTTATTGATGTGTACTTCACTAGTGTTAATAGTATCCCCTCGGTATTTGATACCTGTTCAGTTGCAAAGATTAGTAACTTGAAACAGGAGTTGCAAAATGAACAGGGACGAGTTAAGGGTGAGGTGACGATGCATGTTGGAAGTGATTCCAAGGTTGATAAGATCACCATCGCATATTCCCTCTACCTTCTGGATTAGTATTGGACCTAAATAAATGTTATTTAGTGTTTGCATTGAGCATGAGTATGATCCGATCATGTTTATTGCGATACGGTTATTCATTTAAGTCAAAGAATAGTTGTTGTTCTTTTTACATGAATAAAACCTTCTACGGTCTTACATCCAATGTAAATGGTTTACTGAATCTCAATTGCAGTGATACACATATTGATAATATTGATGCCAAAAGATGCAAAGTTAATAATGATAGTGCAACATGTCTGTGGCACTGTCGTTTAGGTCATATTGGTGTAAAGCGCATGAAGAAACTCCATGCAGATGGACTTTTGGAATCACTTGATTATGAATCACTTGATGCTTGTGAACCATGCCTCATGGGAAAGATAACTAAGACTCTGTTCTCCGGAATAAAGGAGCGAGCCACTGACTTAGGAAATAATACATACTGATCTATATGCAGTCTGATGAGTGTTGAGGCTCGTGGCGGGTATCATTATTTTCTGACCTTCACAGATGATTTGAGCGGATATGAGTATATCTACTTAAAGAAACACAAGTCTGAATGTTTGAAAAGTTCAAAGAATTTCAAAGTGAAGTGGAGAATCATCGTAACAATAAAATAAAGTTTCTATGATCTGATCGTAGAGGCGAATATTTGAGTTATGAGTTTGGCCTTCATTTAAAACAATGTGGAATAGTTTCACAACTCACGCCACCTGGAACACCACAAGGCAATAGTGTGTCTGAACGCCGTAACCGTACTTTATTGGATATAGTGCGATCTATGATGTCTCTTACCATTTTACCACTATCATTTTGGGGTTATGCATTAGAGATAGCCGCATTCACGTTAAATAGGGCACCATCTAAATACGTTGAGATGACACCATATGAACTATGGTTTGGCAAGAAACCAAAGCTGTTGTTTCTTAAAGTTTGGGGTTGCGATGCTTATGTGAAAAACCTTCAACCTGATAAGCTCGAACCCAAATTAGAGAAATGTGTCTTCATAGGATACCCAAAAGAAACAATTGGGTACACCTTCTCTCAAAGATCTGAAGGCAAGATATTCATTGCTAAGAATGGATCCTTTCTAGAGAAGGAGTTTCTCTCGAAAGAAGTGAGTGGGAGGAAAGTAGAACTTGATGAGGTAATTGTACCTTCTCCTAAATTGGAAAGTAGTTCATCACAGAAATCAGTTCCAGTGATCCTACACCAATTAGTGAGGAAGCTAATGATGATGATCATGAAACTTCGGATCAAGTTACTGCCGAACCTTGTAGGTCAACCAGAGTACGGTCCGCACCAGAGTGGTACGGTAATCTTGTTCTGGAGGTCATGTTACTTGACCATGACAAACCTATGAACTATGAAGAAGCGATGATGAGCCCAGATTCCGCGAAATGTCTTAAGTCCATGAAATCTGAGATGTGATCCATGTATGAGAACAAAGTATGGACTTTGATTGACTTGCCCGATGATCAGCGAGCCAATGAGAATAAATGGATCTTCAAGAGGAAGACGGACACTGATAGTAGTGTTACTATCTACAAAGCTCGAATTGTCACAAAAGTTTTCGACAAGTTCAAGGTGTTGACTACGATGAGATTTTCTAACTCGTAATGATGCTTAAGTCTGTCTGAATCATGTTAGCAATTGCCGCATTTTATGAAATTTGGCAAATGGATGTCAAAACTGCATTCCTTAATGGATTTCTTAAAGAAGAGTTGTATATGATGCAACAAGAAGGTTTTGTCAATCCTAAAGGTGCTAACAAATTGTGCAAGCTCCAGCGATCCGTCTATGGACTGGTGCAAGCATCTCGGAGTTGGAATATACGCTTTGATGGGTTGATCAAAGTATATAGTTTTATACAGACTTGCGGTGAAGCCTGTATTTACAAGAAAGTGAGTGGGAGCACTACAGCCTTTCTGATAAGTATATGTGAATGACATATTGTTGATCGTAAATGATGTAGAATTTTCTGGAAAGCATAAAGGAGTGTTTGAAAGGAGTTTTTTGAAGAAAGACCTCGCTGAAGCTGCTTACATATTGAGCATCAAGATCTACAGAGATAGATCAAGACGCTTGATAAGTTTTTTCAACGAGTACATACCTTGACAAGATTTTGAAGTAGTTCAAAATGGAACAGTCAAAGAAGGATTTCTTGCCTGTGTTGTAAGGTGTGAAGTTGAGTAAAGACTCAAAACCCGACCACGGCAGAAAATAGAAAGAGAATGAAAATTCATTCCCTATGCCTCGGTCATAGGTTCTATAAATTATACTATGTTGTGTACCAGACCTATTGTGTACCTCACAATGAGTTTGGCAAGAGGGTACAATAGTGATCCAGGAGTGGATCACTGGACAACGGTCAAATTTATCCTTAGTGGAATAAGGATATGTTTCTCGGTTATGGAGGTGACAAAAATTTTGTCGTAAAGGGTTACACCGATGCAAGCTTTGACACTGACCAGATGACTCTAATTCTCAATCTGGATACATATTGAAAGTGGGAGCAATTAGCTAGAGTAGCTCCGTGCAGAGCATTGTAGACATAGAAATTTGCAAAATACATACGGATCTGAATGTGGCAGACCCGTTGACTAAACTTCTCTCACAAGCAAAACATGATCACACCTTACTGCTCTTTGGGTGTTAATCACATAGCGATGTGAACTAGATTATTGACTCTAGTAAACCCTTTGGGTGTTGGTCACATGGCGATGTGAACTATGGGTGTTAAACCCATAAAGATGTGAACTATCGGTGTTAAATCACATGGCGATGTAAACTAGATTATTAACTCTAGTGCAAGTGGGAGACTGAAGGAAATATGCCCTAGGGGCAATAATAAAGTTGTTATTTATATTTCCTTATATCATGATAAATATCTATTATTCATGCTAGAATTTTATTAACCAGAAACTTAGTACATGTGTGAATACATAGACAAAAGAGAGTGTCCCTAGTATGCCTCTACTTGACTAGCTCATTCATCAAAGATGGTTAAGTTTCATGACCATGGACATGTGTTGTCATTTGATGAACGGGGTCACATCATTAAGAGAATGATGCGATGGACAAGAACCATCCGTTAGCTTAGCAAATTGATCGTTCAGTTTTATTGCTATTACTTTCTTCATGTCAAATACATATTCCTTCGACCATGAGATTATGCAACTCCCGGATACCAGAGGAATACCTTGTGTGCTATCAAAGGTCACAACGTAACTGGGTGATTATAAAGATGCTCTATAGGTGTCTCCGAAGGTGTTTGTTGGGTTGGCATAGATCAAGATTAGGATTTGTCACTCCATGTATCGGAGAGGTATCTCTGGGCCCTCTCGGTAATGCACATCACTGTAAGCCTTGCAAGCAATGTGACTAATGAGTTAGTTATGATATGATGCATTACGAAACGAGTAAAGAGACTTGCTGGTAACGAGATTGAACTAGGTATGAGGATACCAACGATCGAATCTCGGGCAAGTAACATACCGAAGACAAAGAGAATAGCGTATGTTGCCATAAGGTTCGACTGATAAAGATCTTCGTAGAATATGTAGGAACCAATATGGGCATCCAGGTTCCGCTATTGGTTATTGACCAGAGAGATGTCTCGGTCATGTCTACATAGTTCTCGAACCCGTATGGTCCGCACGCTTAACATTCGTTAATGATATAGTATTATATGAGTTATGTATGTTGGTGACCGAATGTTGTACGAGGAGCTCCGGAATGGTCCGGAGGTAAAGATTGATATATAGGATGATATGGTTCGGCCAAGGGGTGAATCCCACGAGACTTTAGGTCGGTGTAACAGGAGTTTTGCGGAGGCCAGGGGCCAAACGCCGGAGACCCTGGCGTCTGGGCCAGACGCAAAGGACCGTAGCGTCTGGTCCTAGAAGTCCGAGAAGGACTCTTCCTTGCGGGAAAAACCGACTTTGAGGAGGCTTTTACTCCAAGTTTCGACCCCAGGGCTCAACATATAAATAGAGGGGCACGGCTAGCACCCGGAACAGACCAAGAAACACCAATCCGTGTGCTGGCAACCCCGTCCCCTCTAGTTTATCCTTCGTCATAGTTTCTGTAGTGCTTAGGCGAAGCCCTGCGGAGATTGTTCTTCACCAACACCGTCACCACACCGTCGTGCTACCGGAACTCATCTACTACTTTGCCCATCTTGCTGGATCAAGAAGGCAAGGATGTCATCAAGCTGAATGTGTGCTGAACGTGGAGGTGCCGTACGTTCGGTACTTGATCGGGACGGATCGTGAAGGTGTACAACTACATCAACCACGTTGATAAACGCTTCCACTTTCGGTCTACGAGGGTACGTAGACACTCTCCCCTCTCATTGCTATGCATCTCCTTGATAGATCTTGCGTGATTGTAGGAACTTTTTTGAAATACTATGTTCCCCAACAACTCCATGCTAATGGGATTTTGGAATCACTTGATTATGAATCACTTGATGCTTGTGAACCATACCTCATGGGCAAGATGACTAAGACTCCGTTCTCCGGAACAATGGAGCGAGCAACTGACTTATTGGAAATAATACATACTGATGTATGCGGTCCGATGTGTGTAGAGGCTCGTGACGGGTATCGTTATTTTCTGACCTTCACAGATGATTTAAGCACATATGGGTATATCTATTTAATGAAACATAAGTCTGAAACATTTGGAAAGTTCAAAGAATTTCGGAGTGAAGTGGAAAATCATCATAACAAGAAAATAAAGTTTCTACGATCTGATCGTGGAGGTCAATATTTGAGTTATGAGTTTGGTCTTCATTTGAAACAATGTGGAATAGTTTCGCAACTCACGCCATGTGGAACACCACAGCGCAATGGTGTGTCCGAACGTCGTAACCGTACTTTATTAGATATGGTGTGATCTATGATGTCTCTTACCGATTTACCGCTATCCTTTTGGGGTTATGCTTTAGAGACGTCTGCATACACATTAAATAGGGCACCATCTAAATCCGTTGAGATGGCACCACATGAAGTGTGGTTTGGCAAGAAACCTAAGCTATCGTTTCTTAAAGTTTGGGGATGCGACGCTTATGTGAAAAAACTTCAACCTAATAAGCTCGAAACCAAATCGGAGAAATGTGTCTTCATAGGATACCCAAATGTAACACCCCGGATGTAACTTTCCCAATTTGTACTCCAACTCTTGCCATTTCCGGCGTTAAGTTATTTTATTTTCTCGGGTTCGGGTCTTTGTCTCCGTGTGTTGTTGTCATTGTCATGCATCTCATATCATGTCATCATGTGCATTGCATTTGCATACGTGTTCGTCTCATGCATTCGAGCATTTTCCCCGTTGTCCATTTTGCATTCCAGCACTTCGTTCCCCTCCGGTGGTCATTTCTAGCTTTCTTTCGTGTGTAGGGATTAAACATTTCCGGATTGGACCGAGACTTGCCATGCGGCCTTGGTTTACTACCGGTAGACCGCCTGTCAAGTTTCGTATCATTTGGACTTCGTTTGATACTCCAACGGTTAACCGAGGGACCGAAAAGGCCTCGTGTGTGTTGCAGCCCAACACCCTTCCAATTTGGCCCAAAACCCACCTAAACCTTCCCCATCATCTAGAGCGTTCGATCATGATCGCGTGGCCGAAAACCGCACCTCATTTGGACACTCCTAGCTCCCTCTATGCCTATATAAAGGCCTCTCCCCGAAAATCCGGATCCTCCCCCGTCCTAACCCTAAAATTTCGGATCTCAGCCGCCGTCGGACACGTCCGGACGGAGCCGGACGCGTCCGGATCCGCACGGCCCCCGAGCCCGGTTGGCCGCCTCTCCGTCGCCTGCCTCCTCGCCCCCGACACCGGCGCCACGCCCCGCCTCCCGCCGCCACCGCGTCGACCTCCGCTCCGCCGTGCCGCCCCATCCCGCGAGATGCCGCCCCTCGCCGCTGCGGCTCCTCAACGCCGGTGACCCGGCCGCGCCTCGCCTGCTCGTCGTCCGGCTCCGGCGACCCCGCCGCCCTCCGCCATCCTCCTCGTCGCCTCCGGCCGCCCCCGCGTCAAGTCCGGCCACCGGCGTCCTCTCCGGCGACGTTGAACCTCGGGGCACGTGCAAACCCTAGATCTGGGAGGTGGTTTTTTCTTCTAAGTCCCAAAAAACCCTAGTCCATGTTGCCCTGTTCATCGTGCCGTAACTTTGGATCCGTAGCTCCGTTTTGGGCATATAGCATATCAAAATGTTCACCTCAGAGAGTACATCATTTCATTCCATTGCATCATTTTCATTTGAGGTCATCTTGATGCCCGAAATGCTGTTAGAAGAGGGCTACTTGAGATAATTGTCTAATCTGCTGCTCCATTTAGATATTTGTCATTTTTCCATGATTATTGTGTGCATGATATGCCCATGAGTTCTACATATGTTTTGTTAAGGGTTTTGTCATCTTTCCAGAAGTGCAACCCATGTATTTTTGTGATGTGTGTGGTGACTAGCACGAGCTTGCAAAGTGGTGCACTTGGTAATTCTGATTTCAGCGACTTCGCATTTCCACTAAGTCCTTGAGCTGTTTATCTCTTGTTGCCATATGTTCATGTTGTTTCCTAGTGATCCGTGCCTCTTTTGAGGATGATCAGTAAGGATGTTTTGTGAACATTGTAGTGCTATATCCATCCATGTCTTTGTTTGCAAATATGGAGCACCCTAGCTTGAGTCAATCGAGCTCTACTTTTGCTACTTTGTGAATCTGGGCAGATTGTCTACTTGTTAGCGATTTCGCCGAGGATGTTGTAGTTGATCCGTGCATGCTATGCTATTGTTCTTGCCATGTCTAGCTTGCATTTTTGTATTATTGATGGGTGTATGATTAGCTTGTCATGACTTGCTCCTTGGTGAGTGCATCGAGCTCGTAAACATGCCTACTTGAGTTATGTTTCAGCATGTGCCAGTTTTCACTAAGTCTGAAAACTGATTATGTTTTTGCTATGTTCACATGCTTGCAATTGTATTTTCTGATCCCTTTTGGCTCAAGGTCACTAAGGGGCATTTGTTAAGCTTCTTGAGTAGCTCCAGGCCATGCTTTACTTTGGCATGTTCAGGTCCTGTAGCTTGTAGTTTTGTTGCTCCGAAGAGTGCTATCTGATCTGAAATTTCAGACAAGTGTTAATTTCACTAAGTCTGAAATATGTTTACCATATGCATTTTTTGCCATGCTTGTTTGAACCTGTTAATGGATGAATTGGCCGTAGCTCAGTGCTAGACTTTTGTTAAGCATCATGAATGCATCCCTGCCATGTATTTTGTTGTCATGTTTGGGTGCTGTAGCATGTTCATCTTGTTGCATTTAGATGGCTACTTGCTGTAAATCGCAGACCGGTGTCATATTTGGATTGCTTGCCATTTCCAAACCGTAACTCCGATTCCGGCATTCTTTATATCGTTTTCAAGAGATTTCATCTCATATTTCCAGTGGCACACTTGGATTTCCAAGTTGAGGCCAGGTGCATGCATTCCTTGTCACATCTTGCATATGCATCCCGCATCGCATCCCGCATAGCATAGCATCTTTGCATCATCTTGTTTGATCCTTGCACGTGGTTGATTGTGTCCTTGTTGCTTGTTTGACTTGTTTGGGTAGAGCCGGGAGACGAGTTCGCTAACGAGGAGCCCGTTGAGTTTGCTTTCAAGGATCCAGTCAACTCTGACAACTGTGCAGGCAAGATGATCATACCCTCGAAATCACTACTATCTTTGCTATGCTAGATTGCTCGCTCTTTTGCTATGCCAATGCTACGTTGCCTACCATTTGCATTCAAGCCTCCCAAATTTCCATGTCAAACTTCTAACCCACCATGTCCTAGCAAACCGTTGATTGGCTATGTTACCGCTTTGCTCAGCCCCTCTTATAGCGTTGCTAGTTGCAGGTGAAGATTGGAGGCCGTTCCTTGTTGGACCATTTATTTACTTGTTGGGATATCATTATATTATCTTGTTATCTTAATGCATCTATATACTTGGTAAAGGGTGGAAGGCTCGGCCTCTCGCCTAGTGTTTTGTTCCACTCTTGCCGCCCTAGTTTCCGTCATATCGGTGTTATGTTCCCGGATTTTTGAGTTCCTTACGCTGTTGGGTTATAATGGGAACCCCTTGATAGTTTGCCTTGATTAAAGCTTTTCCAGCAATGCCCAACCTTGGTTTTACCATTTTCCACCTAGCCTCTTTTTTCCGTTGGGTTTCCGGAGCCCGAGGGTCATCTTATTTTTAAACCCCCCGGGCCAGTGCTCCTCTGAGTGTTGGTCCACCTGTCAGCTGCTGGTGGCCACCAGGGGCAACTCTGGGCTGGCCTACCCGTACCTAAGACAATCTGAGTGTGCCCTGAGAAAGAGATATGTGCAGCTCCTATCAGGATTTGTCGGCACATTCGGGCGGTGTTGCTGGTCTTGTTTTAACCTGTCGAAGTGTCTTGAAGAACCGAGATACCGAGTCTGATCGGAACATCTTGGGAGGAGGTCTATTCCTTCGTTGACCGTGGAGCTTGTCATGGGCTAAGTTGGGACTCCCCTGCAGGGATTTGAACTTTCGAAAGCCGTGCCCGCGGTTATGGGCAGATGGGAATTTGTTAATGTCCGGTTGTAGATAACTTGAACCTTAACCTAATTAAAACGAATCAACTGGGTGTGTTACCGTGATGGCCTCTTCTCGGCGGAGTCCGGGAAGTGGACACGGTGTTGGAGTAATGTTTGCGCAGGCTGCTCTCTAGTTTCTCGCTCGTGCTTTGCCTCCTCTTCTCGCTCTCTTTTGTGAACAGGATAGCCACCATATTTGCTAGTCGCTTGCTGCAGCTCCACTTATATTTACCTTGCCTTACCTATTAGCTTAAATAGTCTTGATTGCAAGGGTGCGAGATTGCTGAGTCCCTGTGGCTCACAGATTACTATTACACCAGATGCAGGGCCTGATGATTCTGCTCCAGGAGACGCGCTTGAGCTCAAGTGGGAGTTCGACAAAGACTCTCAACGTTACTATGTTTCCTTTCCTGATGATCAGTAGTGGTGCCCAGTTGGGGGTGATCGGGACCGTGTCGCATGTTGGGTTATCTTTTATTTTGGCGCCGTAGTCGGGCCATGAGTGTTTGGATGATGTAATGTTATTTATGTACCTTGATTGACGTGGCGAGTGTAAGCCATCTATGTTATCTCCCCTTTTATTATATATATTACATGGGATGTTGTGAAGATTGCCTAACTTGCGACATATGTCTTCAATGCGATTATGCCTCTAAGTCGTGCCTCAACACGTGGGAGATATAGTCGCATGGAGGGTGTTACAAGTTGGTAATCAAAGCCTTCCCCGACCTTAGGAGCCCCATTGCTTGATCGTTTTTAGCGGCCGAGTTGTGTCTAGAAAAAAAATGTTTTGAGTCTTTTAGGAATTATATATCGGAGAGTTTAGGAATTCTTTTTACTTCCCAGTCTCCTCATCGCTCTGGTAAGGCATCCTGACGTAGAGTTTTGACTCTTCTCTTCTCAAATTTCACTAAAAAAATTATAGGATCACGCGGGTATCTTGGAATCATTCCAATGGTTTTATGATGAGAACATTGTCTTGGTGCCTCCTGTCAGGGGTTTTATGGAAGTGTCCCGGGGAGTTGAGCTCTGAGGTGTTGTCGTCATAATTTTATCGTTGCAGTTCTGGAATACCTGAGTTTAGTACGCCGACATCGAAAATCTCTTTTATGCAGTTCGTTGGTGAGATAACATCGATGCCACCCAGTACTTGGGCGGGAGTTCGGGAGTATCGCCATAACTTGTATAACGGATGTTTTTCGAAGGTTGAGGTAGATGGTTTCCGAAGTTTTTCTTGGTTATGTGTTGAAGGATGGATACAACTGGATGTAGGATTTGCTAGTTTGGGTGAGATATTATGCTTCCCCTGTATCCCCAACACCTGATTGCATAACCGAAAAGGTTCGGGAGTTTCATAGGTGGGAATTCTAGTAGCTCTAGTTCTTCTTCCACGGATATTGGTTTGAGATTGGGATTTCTTACCGATTATTCGTTCCTGATTCGTACCTTGTTGATTTATTTCTCTACCTAAATTCTAAGTGGCTTCTCAATTTATGGATATGTGACCATTTCAAGAGGAATGCATTCGTTCATTTTGTTCGGATGTGAAGACTATATGTTGCAATTTTCATTCCGTTGGATTCAGTTTCAATATTTGTCTATCAATGTGCTAATGGATGTCAACCTCTTCAGGATGGCTCCTCCAACGTGCACGACTCCGAATCCTGATCAGCCACCACCTCCCCCTCCTCCGGAGGCATGGCAAGCTGTGATGGCCGCAACCAATGCAAACACACAGTTGATCATGCAAATTCTTTAAGAGCACAATCAAGGCAACCAAGGGAATCAAGGCAACAATCAGAATCACTTTGCCACAGTCAACCAGTTCCTTGCTAATGGGCCAAAGACTTTCAGCAATTGTGTTGAGGCAACCGATGCTGACGATTGGCTTGTGGATCTGTGCAAGCATTTCGAGTGCAGTAACGTCAGGCCTGAGGACTTTGTTAAGTTCGCTTCCTTCCAACTCAAAGACCAAGGTGCAGAATGGTTCCAGCAGTACAAGGATTCCAGAGGTGGACGTGTTATCACTTGGGATGAATTCCGTCAAGATTTCAGAGCTCATCATATTCCTCAGAGCGTGGTTGAAAGCAAGCGTGAGGAATTCCGCAACCTGAAGCAAGGCTCTTTGTCTGTCTATGACTACAACAAGTTGTTCCAGAAGCTCGCCCGCTTTGCCAAGCAGGACGTCCCCGATGAGAAGAGCATGATATACCAGTTCAGGAGTGGTCTCAGAGAAGAAATCCAAATAGCTCTTGTTCTCTTTGAGCCCTTGAGGTACGATGAGTTCTACAACATGGCACTGAAGCAAGAGGCCGCTCAATTGAGGTGTGATGCTTCCAAGAAGCGAGTCAGAGATGTTACTCCTTCTTCCTCTACTCAAGTGGCCAAGCAGCAGAAGTATTGGCTTCCTCCTCCTCCGTTCCGTCAGACGTATCAGCAGAAGAGCAAAGGTGGTAGTGGTTCTTCCCACCCACCCAACCCTGGCTTTCAGAACAAGACTTCGTCTCAAGCTCCAAGATCGAGTGCTCCGTATCACTGTCCGCTTTCACAGGTCACGTGCAACAAGTGCCAACAGAAGGGTCACTATGCCAACAAGTGTTTCAACCAGAGGCATCTTCCTCCTCCTCCTCCTGTGAGATCGGCAAGTACAGCTGTGGTCAAGCATAACCCCAAGTACGCCAAGGTCAATATGGTGAATGCAGCTCAGGCAGAGGATTCATCAGATGTCATCATGGGTAACCTTCCTATTAATGATATTCCCGCAAGAGTTCTTTTTGACACTGGTGCATCGCATTGTTTCATCTCGAGACCTTTTGCATCTAAGCATGATTTTGTTACTCAAGTGTTGTCGAAACCGTTGGCTATTGTCTCTCCGGCCCGTCAAATGACATCTCGAGTATGCGTTTCGGATGTTACAATCACTTTGGGTGACTATAAGTTCTTGTCCTCTCCAAATGTTCTTGGTGACTCGGATATTGATCTTATTCTCGGAATGGATTGGATTTCTAAGCACAAGGCTCAGCTTGATTGTGCAGCCAGGCAGATTCAATTGACTCATTCGTCTGAGGATGTAATTGTCTTTGCCGCTCGTGATGATACCATCCGTCTGTTTTCTCTCAATGATAAGGGTGAACTCGATGCCATCTCGCAAATTCCAGTTGTTTGCGAATATCAAGACGTCTTTCCAGAAGAGCTTCCAGGAATGCCTCCGCACCGGCCAGTTGAATTCGTTATTGATCTTGAGCCCGGCACGGAACCTGTGTGCAAGCGTCCTTACAAGCTCGGACCTGAAGAGTTGAAGGAGCTGAAGAAGCAACTCGATATTCAAGAGAAAATGGGTCTCATCTGGCCTAGTTCTTCTCCGTGGGGTTGTGGTGTTCTTTTTGTGAAGAAGAAGGATGGAACGGACCGACTTTGTGTTGATTACCGTCCATTGAACAAGAAGACCATCAAGAACAAATACCCACTTCCCAACATCAACGAGCTGTTCGAACAACTCAAAGGTGCCCAAGTATTCTCCAAGCTTGATCTCCATATGGGTTATCATCAGATTCGAATCCGTGAGCAATATATTCCCAAGACGGCTTTCAGGACAAGCTATGGTTCATATGAATACACTGTCATGTCTTTTGGCCTCGTCAATGCTCCTCCGACGTTCTCTCGCATGATGAACTTCATCTTCAACGCCTACACCAATGACTTCGTTTTGGTCTATCTCGATGACATTCTGGTTTTCTCGAAGAACGAGGAAGATCATGCCAAGCACTTGCGTTTGGTACTCAATAAGCTCAAGGAACACCAGTTCTACGCCAAGTTCTCCAAGTGTGAATTTTGGCTCGATGAGGTTCTTTATCTTGGTCATATCATCTCTGCCAAGGGCATTGCCATGAATCCTGAGAAGGTGTCTGTAATTGTGAATTGGGAACCTCCTCAGAACGTGAAGCAACTCCGTAGCTTCCTAGGTCTCGCAAGCTATTGCCGAAGATTCGTTGAAAACTTTTCTAAGATCACGAAGCCTCTCTCAAATCTTCTCCAGAAGCACGTCAAGTACGTTTGGTCTCCGGAGTGTGACATTGCTTTCAACACTTTGAAAGAGAAATTGATCACTGCTCTAGTTCTGACTCCGCCTGATGAATCCAAGCCGTACGAGGTCTTTTGTGATGCCTCTCTCCAAGGTCTTGGCGCAGTTTTGATGCAAGAGAAGAAAGTTGTTGCTTATACCTCTCGCCAGTTGAAGCCTAATGAGAAGAACTACCTCACTCATGATCTCGAGTTGGCGGCAGTTGTGCATGCTCTTTTGACTTGGAGACATCTCTTATTGGGAAGAAAAGTGGACATTTTCACTGATCACAAGAGTCTTAAGTACATCTTCACTCAGCCTAATCTCAACCTCAGGAAAACTCAATGGGTCGAAATGATTCAAGAGTATAATCCGAGTATCGAGTATACTCCAGGCAAGGCCAATGTGATTGCTGACGCATTGAGCAGAAAGGCTTACTACAACAGTCTTATTCTCAAGCCTTATCAACCCGAGCTTTGTGAAGCTTTCCGCAAACTTAATCTGCAAGTTGTTCCTCAAGGTTTCCTCGCCAACCTTCAAGTCTCTCCTACCTTGGAAGACCAGATTCGCCAAGCCCAGCTTCTTGATGCTATGGTGAAAAAGGTGAAGATTGGGATTTCCAAGAGTCAACCCAAGTACAAGTGCTACCGCCTTCATGACAAGGACACTCTCTTCTTAGAGGATCGTATTGTTGTACCCAAAGGTGACCTCCGTAAAGTGATCATGAACGAGGCTCACAATTCTCTCCTCTCCATCCACCCTGGGAGTACGAAGATGTATCAAGACCTCAAGCAGGCTTATTGGTGGACTAGAATGAAGCGCAAGATTACTTAATTCATGAATGAATGTGATGTCTGCAGAAGAGTGAAGGCAGAACACCAAAGGCCAGCGGGTCTCCTCCAACGTCTTGCCATTCCAGAATGGAAGTTTGACCACATTGAAATGGACTTCGTGACTGGGTTTCCAAAGTCCAAGCGTGGCAATGATGCTATATTCGTTGTCATCGACAAACTCACCAAAGTGGCTCACTTTCTGCCTATCAAAGAGTCGATCACTGCAGCTCAATTGGCGGAACTCTATACCTCTCGGATTGTCTCTCTGCACGGTATTCCACAGGTGATCTCTTCAGACCGTGGCAGCATCTTTACCTCCAAGTTTTGGGATTCATTTCAGAAGGCCATGGGCACCAACATCCGCTTCAGCACAGCTTTCCATCCTCAAACTAGCGGTTAAGTCAAGCGTGTCAACCAGATTCTTGAAGATATGCTCAGGGCTTGTGTGATCTCCTTCGGCATGAAGTGGGAGGATTGTCTTCCTTATGCTGAATTCTCCTACAACAACAGTTTTCAAGCAAGTTCGGGCAAGGCCCCATTTGAAATTCTGTATGGTAGGAAGTGCCGTACCCCTCTCAACTGGTCTGAAACCGGTGAACGTCAGCTTTTGGGTAATGACTTAATCACAGAGACAGAGGAAATGTGCAAAGTCATTCGTGATAACCTCAAAGCAGCCCAATCCCGCCAGAAGAGCTAGTATGACAGTAAGCACCGTGATTTGGCTTTCGAGATCGGAGATCATGTTTACCTCCGCGTCTCTCCTATGAAAGGTACTTGTCGTTTCGGTATCAAAGGGAAGCTTGCCCCTAGATACGTGGGACCTTTCAAGATTGTCAGCAAGAGAGGCGACCTCGCCTATCAACTCGAGATTCCTTCAAACTTTGCAAATGTTCATGACGTGTCCCATGTCTCTCAGCTATGAAAGTGCTTCAAGACTCCTGACCGCACCGTCAACTTCGAGGACATTGAGCTCCAAGAAGATCTCTCTTATCGTGAGCACCCAGTTGCTATTCTTGAAGAGACTAAACGCAAGACTCACAATAAGTCAATCAAATTCCTCAAAGTCAAGTGGTCACACCATTCTGACCGTGAAGCTACCTGGGAACGCGAGGATCACCTCCGTTCTGAGTACCCGGTGTTCTTTCAGTCCTAGATCTCGGGACGAGATCCTTTCGTAGTGGTGGAGTGTTGTAACACCCCCGATGTAACTTTCCCAATTTGTATTCCAACTCTTGCCGTTTCCGGCCTTAAGTTATTTTATTTTCTCGGGTTCGGGTCTTTGTTTCCGTGTGTTGTTGTCGTTGTCATGCATCTCATATCATGTCATCATGTGCATTGCATTAGCATACGTGTTCGTCTCATGCATTCGAGCATTTTCCCCATTGTCCGTTTTGCATTCCGGCGCTTCGTTCGCCTCCGGTGGTCATTTCTAGCTTTCTTTCGTGTGTGGGAATTAAACATTTCCGGATTGGACCGAGACTTGCCATGCGGCCTTGGTTTACTACCGGTAGACCGCCTGTCAAGTTTCGTATCATTTGGACTTCGTTTGATACTCCAACGGTTAACCGAGGGACCGAAAAGGCCTCGTGTGTGTTGCAGCCCAACACCCTTCCAATTTGGCCCAAAACCCACCTAAACCTTCCCCATCATCTAGAGCATTCGATCACGATCGCGTGGCCGAAAACCGCACCTCATTTGGACACTCCTAGCTCCCTCTATGCCTATATAAAGGCCTCTCCCCGAAAATCCGGATCCTCACCCATCCTAACCCTAAAATTTCGGATCTCCGCCGCCGCCGGACACGTCCGGACGGAGCCGGACGCGTCCGGATCCGCATCCGCCAACCGCCGCCGCCGAGGCCCGCGCGGCCCAGTGCCGGCCCCCGAGCCCGGTTGGCCGCCTCTCCGTCGCCTGCCTCCTCGCCCCCGACGTCGGCACCGCGCCCCGCCGCCTGCCGCCACCGCGTCGACCTCCACTCCGCCGCGCCGCCCCATCCCGCGAGACCCCGCCCCTCGCCGCCGCGGCTCCTCAACGCCGGCGACCCGGCCACGCCTCGCCTGCTCGTCGTCCGGCTCCGGCGACCCCGCCGCCCTCCGCCGTCCTCCTCGTCGCCTCCGGCCGCCCCCGCGTCAAGTCCGGCCACCGGCGTCCTCTCCGGCGACGTTGAACCTCGGAGCACGTGCAAACCCTAGATCTGGGAGGTGGTTTTTTCTTCTAAGTCCCAAAAAAACCCTAGTCCATGTTGCCCTGTTCATCGTGCCGTAACTTTGCATCCGTAGCTCCGTTTTGGGCATATAGCATATCGAAATGTTCATCTCAGAGAGTACATCATTTTGTTCCATCGCATCATTTTCATTTGAGTTTATCTTGATGCCCGAAATGCTGTTAGAAGAGGGCTACTTGAGATAATTGTCCGATCTGCTCCTCCATTTAGATATTTGTCATTTTGCCATGATTATTGTGTGCATGATATGCCCATGAGTTCTACATATGTTTTGTTAAGGGTTTTGTCATCTTTCCAGAGGTGCAACCCATGTATTTTTGTGATGTGTGTGGTGACTAGCACGAGCTTGCAAAGTGGTGCACTTGGTAATTCTGATTTCAGCGACTTCGCATTTCCACTAAGTCCTTGAGCTGTTTATCTCTTGTTGCCATATGTTCATGTTGTTTCCTAGTGATCCATGCCTCTTTTGAGGATGATCAGTAAGGATGTTTTGTGAACATTGTAGTGCTATATCCATCCATGTCTTTGTTTGCAACTATGGAGCACCCTAGCTTGAGTCAATCGAGCTCTACTTTTGCTACTTTGTGAATCTGGGCAGATTGTCTACTTGTTAGCGATTTTGCCGAGGATGTTGTAGTTGATCCGTGCATGCTATGCTATTGTTCTTGCCATGTCTAGCTTGCATTTTTGTATTATTGATGGGTGTATTATTAGCTTGTCATGACTTGCTCCTTGGTGAGTGCATCGAGCTCGTAAACATGCCTACTTGAGTTATGTTTCAGCATGTGCCAGTTTTCACTAAGTCTGAAAACTGATTATGTTTTTGCTATGTTCACATGCTTGCAATTGTATTTTCTGATCCCTTTTGGCTCAAGGTCACTAAGGGGCATTTGTTAAGCTTCTTGAGTAGCTCCAGGCCATGCTTTACTTTGGCATGTTCAGGTCCTGTAGCTTGTAGTTTTGTTGCTCCGAAGAGTGCTATCTGATCTGAAATTTCAGACAAGTGTTAATTTCACTAAGTCTGAAATCTGTTTACCATATGCATTTTTTGCCATGCTTGTTTGAACCTGTTAATGGATGAATTGGCCATAGCTCAGTTCTAGACTTTTGTTAAGCATCATGAATGCATCCCTGCCATGTATTTTGTTGTCATGTTTGGGTGTTGTAGCATGTTCATCTTGTTGCATTTAGATGGCTACTTGCTGTAAATCGCAGACCGGTGTCATATTTGAATTGCTTGCCATTTCCAAACCGTAACTCCGATTCCGGCGTTCTTTATATCGTTTTTAAGAGATTTCATCTCATCTTTCCAGTGGCACGCTTTGATTTCCAAGTTGAGGCCAGGTTCATGCATTCCTTGTCACATCTTGCATATGCATCCCGCATCGCATCCCGCATAGCATAGCATCTTTGCATCATCTTGTTTGATCCTTGCACGTGGTTGATTGTGTCCTTGTTGCTTGTTTGTCTTGTTTGGATAGAGCCGGGAGATGAGTTCGCTAACAAGGAGCCCGTTGAGTTTGCTTTCGAGGATCCAGTCAACTCTGACAACTGTGCAGGCAAGATGATCATACCCTCGAAATCACTATTATCTTTGCTATGCTAGATTGCTCGCTCTTTTGCTATGCCAATGCTACGATGCCTACCATTTGCTTTCAAGCCTCCCAAATTGCCATGTCAAACCTCTAACCCACCATGTCCTAGCAAACCGTTGATTGGCTATGTTACCGCTTTGCTCAGCCCCTCTTATAGCGTTGCTAGTTGCAGGTGAAGATTGGAGGCCGTTCCTTGTTGGAACATTTATTTACTTGTTGGGATATCATTATATTATCTTGGTATCTTAATGCATCTATATACTTGGTAAAGGGTGGAAGGCTCGGCCTCTCGCCTAGTGTTTTGTTCCACTCTTGCCGCCCTAGTTTCCGTCATATCGGTGTTATGTTCCCGGATTTTTGCATTCCTTACGCGGTTGGGTTATAATGGTAACCCCTTGATAGTTCGCCTTGGTTAAAGCTTTTCCAGCAATGCCTAACCTTGGTTTTACCATTTGCCACCTATCCTCTTTTTTTCCCTTGGGTTTCCGGAGCCCGAGGGTCATCTTATTTTTAAACCCCCCGGGCCAGTGCTCCTCTGTGTGTTGGTCCACCTGTCAGCTGCCGGTGGCCACCAGGGGCAACTCTGGGCTGGCCTACCCGTACCTAAGACAATCTGAGTGTGCCCTGAGAAAGAGATATGTGCAGCTCCTATCAGGATTTGTCGGCACATTCGGGCGGTGTTTCTGGTCTTGTTTTAACCTGTCGAAGTGTCTTGAAGAACCGAGATACTGAGTCTGATCGGAACGTCTTGGGAGGAGGTCTATTCCTTCGTTGACCGTGAGAGCTTGTCATGGGCTAAGTTGGGACTCCCCTGCAGGGATTTGAACTTTCGAAAGCCGTGCCCGCGGTTATGGGCAGATGGGAATTTGTTAATGTCCGGTTGTAGATAACTTGAACCTTAACTTAATTAAAACGAATCAACTGGGTGTGTTACCGTGATGGCCTCTTCTCGGCGGGGTCCGGGAAGTGGACACGGTGTTGGAGTAATGTTTGCGCAAGCTGCTCTCTAGTTTCTCGCTCGCTCTTTGCCTCCTCTTCTCGCTCTCTTTTGCGAACAAGATAGCCACCATATTTGCTAGTCGCTTGCTGCAGCTCCACTTATATTTACCTTGCCTTACCTATTAGCTTAAATAGTCTTGGTCACGAGGGTGCAAGATTGCTGAGTCCCTGTGGCTCAGAGATTACTATTACACCAGATGCAGGGCCTCATGATTCCGCTCCAGGAGACGCGCTTGAGCTCAAGTGGGAGTTCGACGAAGACTCTCAACGTTACTATGTTTCCTTTCCTGATGATCAGTAGTGGTGCCCAGTTGGGGGTGATCGGGACCGTGTCGCATGTTGGGTTATCTTTTATTTTAGCGCCATAGTCGGGCCATGAGTGTTTGGATGATGTAATGTTATTTATGTACCTTGATTGACGTGGCGAGTGTAAGCCAACTATGTTATCTCCCCTTTTATTATATATATATTACATGGGATGTTGTGAAGATTGCCTAACTTGCGACATATGCCTTCAATGCGATTATGCCTCTAAGTTGTGCCTCGACACGTGGGAGATATAGTCGCATCGAGGGTGTTACACCAAAGGAGAATGTTGGGTACACCTTCTATCAAAGATCCAAAGGCAAGATATTCGTTGCTAAGAATGGATCCTTTCTAGAGGAGTTTCTCTCGAAAGAAGTGAGTGGGAGGAAAGTAGAACTTGAAGAGATAATTATACCTTCTCCCGAATTGGAAAGTAGTTCATCAAAGAAATTAGCTCCAATGATTCCTACACCAATTAGTGAGGAAGCTAATGATGATGATCATGAAACTTCAGATCAAGTTACTACCGAACCTTGTAGGTCAACCAGAGTACGATCTGCACCAGAGTGGTACGGTAATCCTCTTCTGGAGGTCATGTTACTTGAACATGACGAACTTACGAACTATGAGGAAGCGATGATGAGACCAGATTCCGCGAAATGGCTTGAGGCCATGAAATCTGAGATGGGATCCATGTATGAGAACAAAGTGTGGACTTTGGTTGACTTGCCCGATGATCGACAAACAATAGAGAATAAATGGATCTTCAAGAAGAAGACTGACGTTGACGGTGATGTTACTGCGTACAAAGCTCGACTTGTTGCAAAAGGTTTTTGGCAAGTTCAAGGAGTTGACTACGATGAGACCTTGTCACACGTAGCGATGCTTAAGTCTATCTGAATCATGTTAGCAATTGCCGCATTTTATGATTATGAAATTTGGCAAATGAATGTCAAAACTGCATTCCTTAAAAGAAGAGTTGTATATGATGCAACCAGAAGGTTTTGTCGATCCTAAAGGTGCTAACAAAGTCTGCAAGCTCTAGCGATCCATTTATGGACTGGTGCAAGCCTCTCGGAGTTGGAATGGACGCTTTGATAGTGTGATCAAAGCATATGGTTTTATATAGACTTTTGGAGAATGCTGTATTTACAAGAAAGTGAGTGGGAGCTCTATAGCATTTCTAATATTATATGTGGATGACATATTGTTGATTGGAAATAATACAGAATTTCTGGATAGCATAAAAGGATACTTGAATAAGAATTTTTCAATGAAAGACCTCGGTGAAACTGCTTATATATTGGGCATCAAGATCTATAGAGATAGATCAAGACGCTTAATTGGACTTTCACAAAGAACATACCTTGATAAAGTTTTAAAGAAGTTCAAAATGGACCAGTTAAAGAAAGGGTTCTTGCCTGTGTTACAAGGTATGCAGTTGAGTCAGACTCAATGCCTGACCACTGCAGAAGATAGAGAGAAAATGGAAGTCATTCCCTATGCCTCAGCCATAGGTTCTATCATGTATGCAATGCTGTGTACCAGACCTGATGTGTGCCTTGCTATAAGTTTAGCAAGGAGGTAGCAAAGTAATCCAGGACTGGATCACTAGACAGCGGTCAAGAGCATCCTGAAATACCTGAAAAGGACTAAGGATATATTTCTCGTTTATGGAGGTGACAAAGAGCTTGTCGTAAATGGTTATGTTGATGCAAGCTTTGACACTGGTCCAGATGACTCTAAGTCACAAACCGGATACATATTTATATTGAATGGTGGAGCTATATGTTGGTGTAGTTCCAAGCAGAGCGTCATGGCGGGATCTATGTGTGAAGCGGAGTACATAGCTACTTCGGAAGCAGCAAATGAAGGAGTCTGGATGAAAGAGTTCATATCCGATCTAGGTGTAATACCTAGTGCATCGGTTCCAATGAGAATCTTTTGTGACAATACTGGAGCAATTGCCTTGGCAAAGGAATCCAGATTTCACAAGAGAACCAAACACATCAACAGACGCTTCAATTCCATCCGCGATCAAGTCAAGGAGAGAGACATAGAGATTTGCAAGATACATACAGATCTGAATGTTCCAGACCCGTTGACTAAGCCTCTCTCACGAGCAAAACATGATCAGCACCAAGACTCCATGGGTGTTAGAATCATTACTATGTAATCTAAATTATTGACTCTAGTGCAAGTGGCAGACTGGAGGAAATATGCCCTAGAGGCAATAATAAAGTTGTTATTTATATTTCCTAATATCATGATAAATTTTTATTATTCATGCTAGAATTGTATTAATCGGAAACTTAGTATATGTGTGAATAGTTAGACAAACAGAATGTCCCTAGTATGCCTCTACTTGACTAGCTCGTTAATCAAAGGTGGTCAAGTTTCCTGACCATAGACATGTGTTGTCATTTGATGAACGGGATCATATCATTAGAGAATGATGTGATGGACAAGACCCATCACTACAAAAAAACACTTTCATGATGATACGTGTTTGTCACAATAGGTCATGTTTTCTATCATGCATGTACATCCATGAAAAATTTATGACTGAATCAAGATAGTCATACCTGTGCTGTCGTAGAAGTGTTCCATGACATTACCAAAATTATCATCACGGAAGTGTCCACTTCCATGACGATAAATCGCGCGTCATAGAAGTGCTTTCGTCAAGGGTGACTGACACGTGGCATCCACCGTAACGGAATGCCGTTAAGCTATGGGGTCCGGTTTTGGATCCGATAACCAGTTAACAACCCAGACCAATGGGGATTTTCCACATGTAAAATTTTGATTGGCTGACGGAAACACGTGTCAGCTCCGTGTTGGCACAGGTGTCACTCATCCAATGGGCGAGATGCGCCTATGATATGTTGACACGTGGACCGGCCCAAAAGTGGCCTGTCGGGGATATACCCCGCTGTGTGACCCGGCCAGAGATATGACCCAACTGGGACTTAATGTTTCATTGGTGACTTGGCAAACTATAAGTCGACGGGAACAGTTAAGCAGGTTAAGCCGGCAGACACAGTCATGTAAGCCGGCAGACTTAGTCATGTAAGCCGGCAGACACAGTCATGTAATTCGGCAGACACAGTCATGTAAGCTGACCGATTTCTTACTGTAAGCCGGCAGAATGTTTAAAGTCAGACGGTTAAGCAGACAGTTAAGCCAGACAGTTAAGCAGATAGTTAAGCCAGACAGTTAAGCCAGATTGTAAGTTGGCAGTTAAAGAAGCCCAAGACGTTAAGAAGCCCATGAAGAGAATCCCGTGAAGAGAAGTCAAAATAGTTAAGTCTTATGTCCGAGTTGGACTCTACATGTAACCCGCCCCTTCAACTTATATAAGGAGGGGCAGGGCACCCCAAGAGGGACAAGTTGAATAATCATTAAGTCTAGACACAACTAGAGAGCCGGAGTTACGGCGACTCCCTCATGATGATAATGAGACCTAGCCACAAATATCATGTAGGGTTGTTACCGGATGATGTTTCCCGGGCCCCGAAGCTTTCTAAATCTTCATCTTGCGTGTTGCGTCTCTCGATTCCGATCAACCCCTTCAAGCTACCGCATAGATGCGTTGGCCTCACGACTAAGTCCTCACGCTAGGACATTTGTCGTGACATTTCCACGACATGGCACATAAATTTTAAATGGACCGGCCCAACTAAAGACCCACAAGATTTTGCGGTCCATAATGGGCCAGCCTAGCAAAAGGCCCACAAGATTTTGCGTATCATAATGGGCTGGCCCAGCTAAAGGCCCGCGAGATTTTGCAGGCCACAATGGGCCGGCCTAGCTAAAGGCTCGCGAGATTTTGCGGACCATAATGGGCCGGCCCAGCTAAAGGCCCAACATTCTCAGTTAAGGCCCGTACGGCTAGTGTGAAATCGGCCCGTCAACAACCTGTCCTAAACTTTTCATCATCGCGGCCCATGGTCACTTTTGGCCCGTTAACAGTCCGCTAAGTGTATGGACCGAATTACAGCCCGGTGTATTTCCGGCCTGTTAAAGGTTCTGCTTCATTTGGGCCCATTTAGAGGCCATTGAAACTTTCAGCTCATAAACGACCGTTAAGGATTTGGGTCCTATTCGGTCATGTCTGACATTCAGCCTGTTAGAGGCCCACTATAGATTTGGGCCACTTTCGGCCTATTGTGATTTTCGGCCTGTTAACGTCGGACGAAATCCATGGGCCATATGTGGCACAACGTCACATCGGGCCCATTAACGGCCCATATAAAAATGACGATAATCTAGCCCGACCGAACTTCCGGCCTGTTAAAGGCCCGTGTATTAGGTCAGCGCATTTACGGCCCATCCGAATTTCGGCCTGTGAAATATCCGCATCGTAAATGGGCCCAATCTCACTTTCGGTCTTTTAAAGGCCCATGTTTTTTATGGGCTCGAGATATTTACACCTGTAAACGGCCTATTGTTACTAAGGGCCCAAATTATGTTTAGGCCTATTAAAGGCCCACTATGGGCACAGGCCTACCAGAAAAATATGAAATCTTATGCTGATTTAGCCCCAGATATTTTTAGTGGGCTACATGCAAATTTCGGCCCATAATCGTTTTTAGCCCAATTGGAATGGGCCCGACGAATGTTGGCATGTTGGGCTCCTACAAAGCTTTCGACCGAATACATTACTAAGATAAACCTACACTATACGAAAATAGCGTCGTAATTATTGCAGTCTTTGGCAGCATCATAAATGTTGTATCACAACAAAAGTCCTGTTGGCATAAAGTTTACAGTCCTTGCGGATAAAAGCACCATCAGATGTATAGAAGCACAGATCATTTGACCTGAGTGCTAATGTTTCAGGCTGTAGAATCTGATGGTGCAGCACGATCGTCACCTTTTTCCGCCATTGCTCTTGAACAACGAAGCGAATGTCTGATAGTCTGGTTTCAAAACCATTCATATCTTGACGACATTTGTCAACCACTATTCTTGTTTCCAAAACGACGTCCATTAGGGATTGGACTTGTGTCTGGAGCATAGATATATCACTCTATCTAGCAGGAAGATTTTGTTCAGTAGGCGATTTGGACGAGGTTACCTTGACAACCAACCCAGAATTACGTAGGAAGGTGCTTTTTGCACTGTTAGTGGAGAGATACTGACGCACTGCAGCAAGAGGTGACATTGTGCCTGTGGTAGCCTCGTCGCCTTCAGGTGTTTGTGGCTGTTCAATCATTTTTTCCATAGCTTCCTGAAAGTTTGAACTTGTAGATTAGTGTACCAGATAAGTTACTAATGAGACAAAAACAAACAAAGTAGGTTACACGTTTATACATAACTTATTGTGGTGAACTACTATAATACATTAGCATGTATTGTAGTGGCAACTACATAATAAAATCACTTTCGGAACATATGTCCATGTAGCATGCCTACTGTATTGTCTATTTCCTCACATTCGTTGACATCTAAGGATAAAGAGACATGGTTTAAAGTAGGATGAACATAGTATGACATCATTCATATCATGGGCAAACAGATATAAAACAAACAGGCTATTTTATCATTGTGTGTGCACGTGAACATAACAACTAGAATACAGATCAAGACCAAAAGAATATCATTCATCTCTTTTAAACCATGTAAGGTGAAATGATATGTTAAGACAACTGTGTATAAAAGTAAAAGAGTAACTGACATTGGCTGCAAACCAAGTAGTTAAATGAACACATCATAGTACCAATCAGTTCAAAGGCAGGAGGAGTGAGGACTTACAACAACAGCTTGAACCGGTGTCCTCATGCCCTTCATCTTGCTGGTGTGGCAATCCTTGAAGATTTGCATTGCATTCGGTTCAGGTTCTTTTTGGTCCGCACAGGCTTTCCTCAGTATTTGGAACAAGTCAATATAGATACGATAATATGGCACAGAAAAAAGAAGGAAGTAACAGCTATTTACAAGAGCCTCGCAGTGTGCAATATAGCTATGAGATCCTGTTGTCTGTTGGAATTTCACTTTAGAACGGTTGGTCTTGTTCTTCAAATAGTTAGCCTAGAAGAAGATACACTTGTAAGGCACATACATAAATACAAGTTCAATATGTGGTCTGATCAAATACATATAGCCTACCTGATACTTTGGATCAGACCAGTGTTTAACGAGGGTTGTCCAGTCTTCATCTGTAATATATTCCACTGGAGATGTTTGGGTGATTTCATTGTTAGCCTTGCCTTCAAAGTGAGATTTTCTAATGTGGTACCGATACTATTGCAGAGCAGACTAGAAAACATGAGTGCATGCTTGTTTAGTTGCATCATCTTTCGGATCCAACTTGAACCTCATCTGTTGAAAAAAGAATGTGAGTCTTATTAAGAGGAAGCTTGAAAGTATGGGACAGAGCAAGACAATATTACTAATTGCAATGAATAACATTACTTACGGATAAATGGTCAAGGAAGGTGTTAAACTAGGTATTGTCTTTCTCATTCCTGTACTGGATCCACGTTGGGAGGATACGTGCATGACACCTAACGGCAACGGCTGCCTCTGATACTAACTTGGCTGACTTTGTAGCATCACGTAACCTTTTTAAACCTGCCTCAAAATGGATCTCCATTCTTCCTCCTTTAGATTTTGTTAATCTGTCAAGCATTATCCCTGATGTCTGTTTTTGCTTGCGTCATGGTGCTAGTTCAACAACGAATATGGAAAGTGTTAGTGTACATCAAACTGTGAGAGTACATATAAAGGAGCATGCAACTTCAACTTGACTCGGTCAGGTACCATCTTGGTGTTGATGCTCATGAGGTTCATCTGATCTTGCCAAGTCCTGTTGTGTCAGCAGTGCTTCGGAAATAGTGTTAGCTGTGAAGGCAGCTTGGGAATTGGCTAGTTCCGGAGCAAACGAACGAGTAACTCATTGAGATGCTGGTACAGTTGAAGCGGATGCTGCAGCTGGTGGAGCAGGTGATACTGTGTTTGTAGATTTAGCCGGTGGACTTAGACCTTCTACTGCACTATAAGTACCAGCAGAATCTGGACGGCAGATCCTTTTCTGTTTCACCCGACGAGTAACACCACTCCCTACTATATTATTTTCCTTACTCTTTTTTGACTTTGCCATGTCAAGCCGTACCCACAACACAAAAGAATAAAATCGCTCTTTAGAACTCATTGATGCATGATACAGACAAGCAATACTTTGATGTTGGACAACCGTATGAGGATGGAATATGTAAGAAAAACAGGATGGCATGATATATTCACAGCTACGATGTGTAAACTAAGCAGAAGGATTTTCAAGAAAATAGAAGTAATGCAAGCTAGACACCATATGAAAGATGCAACCAATATTACTCTACCAAGTTAAAAGTGTCGTGTCATAAGTGGCAATTCAAAAAATTAGAAGCAGTATAACATAGAAATCAATGCAAGACGCAACCACTATCAAACTGCCATGTTAAAAGTGTCCAATCACGAGTGACTGATGCGGGATACACAACAGCAGTACTTTGATGTAAGAACATGGTATGATAGATAGATGCAGTGTATTCTAGACACAGAACGCCATGTCATATGCACATGTATAACGTATGAACTCAATAGGTGCAATTTAATCAAAATAGAAGAAATACAGGCTAGACAACATATGCAACATGAAACCAATTATCACACTGTTAATTTCAGTATTTTCGGCGATGTGTGTTCGGTGGGAGGAGACATTCCACTCGACTACGAGGCACCTATGGTGACTTCGTAAAATCTCAAGATCATATGCTGGCCCACTCTCTCGAAGGTGCTCATAGGGGTAGGGTCTGCGTGTGTGCACTTATAGCGGTGAGTGCTTGCGCGTATATATGAACCCTTGCGTATGTACCATATTAAAAAAAGACATGTCATGATTATACGGTCACAAGCTCACCCGTACAACTCCGTATTTTGTTGATGACACAATCAATTGACCAGTCAAACGTTCCACGTGGCGCAACTAGTGTTGCACCATCACGCGTAACCGTGGGGCCCACCTGTCAGCCCGTAGATGAAAGAAAGAAATGGTAGTTTGAGTCTGTACTGTCTTAATAAAATACATTTTAGGGTGATCATACGGTCACTGGCTCACCATACAGCTCCGTAATTTTTTGATGACATGATCAATTGACCAGTCAAATGGTCCAAATTCAGCAGCGCACATTACCATAGGGCCCACCCGTCAGCACGTATATGAAGGACAGAAATGGTAATAAATTAGTGGTCGGTGGGTACTCAAAGTCGTGAGACCTCTGGTTGGCAGTCGCCAGCAGTGGGGGCGTTGATTGGGCGGCGGGGTGGGGATCGCCGGAGAAAAAGCTCAGTGCAGGGGGGGGGCAAGAGGGATGGCTGGTGCGGCGGTGGACCGGCGGTGAGGAGTGGTTTCGGGGCGGGCGTGGCGGCGCGGGCCGGCTGTTTGGCCGGTGGTGGCTGGTGGCTTAGGGGGTGGAGTTTGATGATAAAATGCAGGCCCTTGATTTCGTATCCAACGGCTGGAAAATCAAATGACCAGAGAGGAAAAAGTCAGTCTACTGACGTGTAGCCTCACCCCGCACGTACACATGCACGCACGCAAGACATGCACGCATGCAGGCGTGCAACACTGACACGTACACATAACGAACACACGCACGCATGCAGGCGTGCAACACTGACGCGTACACATGTACTCACGAACACACGCATGTACGCACACATGCATGCAACACTGAAACGTACCCTTGCATGCACGCAACACTCGCACGCCTGCATGCACACAGCACACGATGCAAGACACACGCTCAACCTATACGTGCATGCACCCTTTGTTAAGGACATGGATTGTTACGGGTATTAATCAATCTTATCTGTGATAAGCAGAACATTGATGTTTGTAGCAGTCTTTATGAATCACAATGTATCGAATGGGCTATCAACATAGTAGGCTTATCTACATGAAAAGGATGACATCACACTCAATGAACAATCGTCGGTTTATGAAATGCCCGCTTCTGACCGCCCTGGCCCACCAAAGGTTCCTCTGCTGTGCGTTGCCTGCGTTGGGTCACTGACATGCAGGCCATGTACCCAAAGAGCCCACTCGTCAGTGGAAGAACGACGCGCTGTCCTACGTCAGAGTCGAGGGCGCCACTCGCTGCACGCCCGGCTGAACATGCCTACTTGCCGCATTCAAACGCCTCCATGAAACCCGCCCGTGTGGAAGCCGAGAAACCCACTCTGGACACACGTCCGTTCATGACCGGGCCGGCATTAAACGCAACGCCGGCCGAGATCCTCCCGTCCGCCGTCTATTTAATCTCCTATTTAAACGAGACCAAACGCCAGCCAAGAATCGCACACCTCCGCCGCTCCCCTATATCCTCCTTCACCATTTTGTCCACTCTTACAATGGCTTACGAAGAGTAGTTATTCCGCATCCAAGCCGGCTGGGTGGCCCACCGAGCCCGCCGGATATGAGCTATGCAGCTCGCTGATCCACCTCCCTCCCCTCGCCCGACGGAGCCAGTTGCCGCCCCAAGCCGGCGCACGGTTCAGCAACTCGCCGCTCCAGGCCAGCTCGATGAGGAGCGGCGCACGGGCATCATTGCTGCCGTCCACGCCGCTGCCTCGTACCCCGTCTCCAATTTCTGTGGCCGAGACTCCCATGCCGGCGGCCGCACCATGCAATCAGCGACAGAAGCCGGGTGCGCGGAGAGCGACGAGTCGGTGGCGAGCGCCTCCGCGTCCGCCGCCATCATCGAGGATAAGTAGAACACGAGAGGCTGCTGCCGCTTGGGTCCCATGAAGGCCACCACGGAGGCGATGCCGGCGTACACAGCAGGTGTCTTGCCAGATCCTTTTCTTGCGAGGACCTTCGTCGACCCCGCATATACCTCCGGGGCTCCCGGAAGTCCGGTGATCGTGCTGCCGGACATGAGGAACACAAATCAATCCGCGGGCGACCATTTAGGCCAGGTATTATATACCTGTGTTGTCTATTACTAGCACCGCATAGTTCATTTGAATGTAATGAAATCCGTCATGTTTGTATGAAAATCCGGTATCTTATATCATTCCTGTCGTTGTTTATATGAAATATCGTCATGTTTGCATGAATTTCGTCCGGTTGGTTGACTTGCTGTCATAATGTGTGCGGCTACGGTTGGATGGCGTAATTTGTAGGTCACCGGTCGGTCTGCGGGCGGCTCGGGCGGCTCGGGCGGCGTGGTGGGACAAAAAGAACACAACTCGTGCGAGCTCATCTCCAACGTGCGCGCTGGTGGATGCATAAGAACCCGAGCCATTCCTCGTTCATCGGTGGCAAACGCACCGGTGGACAAAAGGGTCGTCAATATTTTGGCTGCCTTGGGCAAGATCCAAACAGCCCCTCCCAACAGATTCAAATACCTCGTTCGCCGTGGAATTTTGCCATGTGGTGTTTTCATGGACTAGCAAGATGCCCGTGCATTGCACGGAACATCAAGATGCATTTTTTTTACAAAACACCTGTTGTGATTGACCCATGCAGGAGTAATCCCATTTTGTAAAAACTAATGATTACTCGAGAATTTTATCGGATAAATGGTATCTCGAGAATGTTATCGGACTCCATTTTTGTATACAAGGCCACAAACCCATATTACAGGTACCAAGGCAAAAATTAATGTCTTCTAACTCAATGTTGCAAGCCACCTTGTTTCCTTGTTTGCCACGTAAATTAATGTGTATTCTTCTCTTTCATGCACATCAAGCCAATGCTCACACTCCCGCATGCATGCAAGGGATAATTAATGTCCTCCTCTGCTAGTAGTACTACGAGGCAAACACCATTAATATTGCATTGATTAGTGTTAATGGCCTTGTATATTTGCAAATTGTAATTTTGATAGTGGCCTTGTATATAAAAATAGAGGGAGAAAGATGAGAGATAAGGTGAGGAGGAGTGGGGCGTGGTGGTGACTGGTGGTCGGACTGGGCGGAGGCATGGGGATGGGCGGCGCATTATGTCTAGGTTTGTATATCTATAGTCCCTCTCACACACACCCACGTAGGTGGGGGCATGCACGAAGAGAAGAGGTGCACGCACGGCACACGTACTCCCGTCTCTTTCCCAACCACACCCGCACGGGTACACGGTGGAGCAAATTTCTGTATGAAAAGGCAGCCCATGTGGTAACTTGACATGTGTACTTGTTGTCCACTAGATGGAGGGAGGATCGTCTACCATGGGTGAACAAACAAATTGCGACTTACGCGTTATGTTAAAAAGAGGCAAACCATGTGGGACCTACCTTAGAGGCAAGGCCCTATACACTGGAGTACTTTTGATGTGTCCCGTCAACTCGCAGAATGAGGAGAAGCTTGCTTAGTATGCCGTCTCCCCCGCCCACGGGCGCGGTGGCTCGCAGGATGAGGTGAAGCTTGCTTACTACGCCTTACGCTCGCTCCCTCGCCCACGCGCGCGGTGGCTCGCAGGACGAGGAGAAAATTTTACTACTCCCTCCATCTAGGTGTGTAAGTCACCTTACGAAAACCAAATAATCCCAAAACACTTAGGCATCATACATTAACTCCCTCCTCGTTTCTTGTTTTGTGGCATATCAACCAATAAGATATGTTGGCCGTGCATGCTTTCAATGACTTGAGACTACCAAACATAACATGCAGTCGTTAGTTCATTGCATGCAATGCTATTAAGTAGCAAAAAGACATTAAGTTTTCTCGTTTTCCTCTCCGCCTTGGTCGCGATGCACAACGTAAGATGACTGACACACCTAGATGGAGGAAGTAGTACTCCCTCCGTTTACTCCTCGTCCCTACCTTGGTTAGAGAGATTATCATATTGTTTGGAATATATATGTCCTTTAGTACTCCCTTCATTTACTTAGAGGGTGCTTGGATACGTTTTAGCCTCACCCATGCTTGGATCCAAATACTAAAAAGACTAAAATCAAGTTAATGAGCATTTATTATCCTCCAAACCCTCCAATCCAGAACTCGCCTATGTTAAAGGAGAGGAGTTAAATGAGGAGAGAGAGGACTAATCCACATTTTAGTACGGGTACCCTGGACTAAAAAAATTTAGTCTCAAGACTTGTTTTAGTCCCTCTTTAGTCAGGGGTGCTTGGAACTTTAGCCTCTTAAAAAGACTATTTTTAGTCAGACTAAAATAAGTCCCTTGGATCCAAGCACCCTCTTATACAAGGCCACTATAAAAAAATACATTTTGCATCTATACAAGGCCACAAATAGTAATCGAGACAAAAGTTACTACTCCCTCCTTTCCAATTTATGGCTCAATTTCAAAATCTCTCCAACCAAGGTAGACGGTGAGTGGTCAAATTAATTTCGTACTCCTAGTTTGCACAAGTAATTAGTACGCTCGTTTTTCTCAAGAAGTTATCTTTAGCGAGGCATTAATTAGAATGAATGCATGAATGACCACAAAATTTCCATGAACTTCTACATGCATTGGTGAGTTTTCTCTTGACACTGCTTGCATCGGGTGATCTAACGCACCCTGAAATCCAACATGTGATGGTACTACTACTAGTAGTAGAATTGAGACTTATAAACGGAAAAACGAATGTTTTGTAGATGAGCCCTATAAACCCTAGTGGGTACGTACTCCGTAAAATCAGATTTTCCCAAAACTAAGTTGCTCAACCTTTATGTGCTTGTTTCCCTTCCTGCCTCCTTGCCTCGAACAGACTATGCCAAACTCCCCTGCCTGCCGCACGGGAAAAGACCCGCCCTCACCTTTTTAGTCCAGGTTTGTATCGATGGATTGCGCGAAGCAGCAGAAACCCAAGCCGTGTCTTGTACTCCTCCATCGACGCTCGCTTTCATGAATTCAATACTTCCTGTCGCCGACATGTGGGACATATAGAAACCGGGTCGACATGTCAAGCACCAAATAACAGTGCAGAACAGCACGGGGACGCACCCCAGTCGTACCGCCCCAGTAGTAGTAGTAGTAATGAGCAATGAGACGTCAAATCACAATGTCGCACCTTCCCAGACGGACGAAGCAACCATTATTTCACACTTTGGTTCGCCATCATCTCAAACCACGTAGTATTGGTTCTGCCTCAAGAGGGACACACGCATCGCCTTGGTACATCATGACATGTGGGACCGCATGACAGGCCATGCTCCCCCGCCAATCGCTCGGTAAAATCACCTCATTTTTACAACTATACTTCCTCTGTATCGGTTTACATGGCATGCACGTCGTTCTAGGTTGAGAATTTAACTGGCTATATATGTGATGAACAGTATATGTTTAGAAACTACATCCGCTTAATAATCCAATGATATACTTTTTGTGACATAGTAACTCAGATTTAGTTAGTCAAATGGATGACCTAGAACTACGTGCACGCCCTATAAACCGAGACGTCTAAAAAACGAGACGGAGAGGGTAGTTCAGTACATATCTTTTTAGATCAATATAGTCAGGATTCACCAAGGAGCAAAACCAAGTGGTAGGTTGCACCTGTCGTGTTGGCATAGCGACTCAAGCAGGGTCAATCCGCACACGAAATGCCGACACACTTAACAGGACCCCTTTGGTTGACATGTGGCTCATCCACCATCTTGTTCCACGTGCGATGTACCAAATTACAGTTCGGAGCAGCGGTTGGAATTGCAGGCACCCCGGTCGTAGTGCCGCAGTAGTAGAAAATAAGCGATGAGGGGTCAAATCACAAAGCCCCACCTTTCCCGCATTAAGCTGGGCGGACGAAGCAACCATCATTTCACTCTAGGGCGCAATAGCATAAAGAAAAGAGAAAACCAATGATGCGTGCGGCAGCTACCTAGGGCACCCTAGGGTAGGGGTCTCCACTACAAATCATTTTTTAAAGCGCATCCACTACAAATCAGCTTCTCCCTCGTCCTCTTGAGGAAAACCGATGATGCGTGTGGCGGTAGGGTTTGTAGGAGTACTACTTGGGCGTGCGGGGCCACGTCTTAGTAAATGGGAGAGGGATTGAGTTCGAGTCGACGCCTTAAATATGTGTGGGCCGCTTGGTTTTAGGGGAATGAGGCAGCATTTTGGGTTCGGGGACCAGTGGAGATATAGTACGTACAAAAAATTGTGGACGTAGGTTCGACCGAAAGGCAATGATGCATGGGCCCTGCATTTTATATACCCGGGGCCGCGTGAAATTTGCTACTCTACTCAAAACTAGTAAAGTACACATGCATTGAACGCATGAGATTTTGAAACCAAATTATGAATAAATACACACTATAGCAAGTAAAGCTTTGAGTCATATATGCATGATGTAGATGTTCGTCTAGTTCTTATAGTTCATCTCATTCAAAATCAATTAGTTTTATAAAAATGTTAAGATTCATGGGGTTGTGGATTGTAAAGCATAAAGTAAAAAACAAGTAATGGCAATTCATTTAGAAAAAAATCAATTATGATACGGAAGATTCTAGAACAAAGGAGAAGTGCTTGTGTTTTGAGGTTTGTGCATTATGCTTAAGTTCAACCATGGAGTCTTCTAAATTGTACATGTGGCAGATCTGGTGGAACGTTGATGATATCCAACGGCCAGTAGTGCTCGGATTTTCCATCTCTGCACTGTCGGATTAGCTTCATCCAGCGACCATCTTTCAAGTTATTCGCACACTATATAGTTCTTGTGCCATAGTTGCATGTCTTGGAAAAAAGCTACTAGTGGGTTCTACTAGCTAATTAGGAATAGAAGATGTATACATGGAAGTTGTTGGGAAAGAGATGACATGGAGTATCTCAATTCCTATGATTAGGGATTGGAAAAGAGATGTCATTTGGTTGACATCATAGGAACTTTTCTATTGAATCTAGAGATGACATGTATCTCAATTCCTATGAGGAGGGATTAGAAAAGAGATGTAATTTGGTTCAAATCATAGGAACTTTTCTATTGAATATACGCTAATGTTTATTTTACTTTGAAATTATGGGAGTATAGGAATCCATTCATATGAACAAAGTGGCTCTAAAGCTATAGAAATGATATCATGTTTACTTCCTTTGAAATGTGGAGTATATGAATCTATTCCTATGAACCAATTGGCTCTAAAGGAAAAAAATCCTATAAAAATCATATCATATAGAGTTCCTATGATATTCCTCCACACCAAAGGATGGTTGAAATTGTTGCAGGTGATACGATGGTCTTTATTTGTAGACTCCTCCCCATCTTTATAGTTACCTCTCGAAGATGAATGAAATGATATATACAGGGTATTCTACATGTGCAATTTGGTACACGAAAACTCGGTAAAAGTTTGTGAGGTTCGAATTTTCAATAAAGCTATATGCACTGCATTTTGGAACGGAGGGAGCATATGGTAGTTGCTAACACTCACGTGGAAGATTTGTGTGTAGGAGGAGTGTCTGTTTTGTTAAATCACAAGGCAAAACTGACACTGTCGGATGCCGATCTAACGGTTCTTACGACGTTCGTCAGGAAAAGGCTTGTGGCGAACGTTTATTGGATAATGATTTACGGACACATGCATTGCATTGATACGTGCCCCCCTCTCTCTCACGCACACGCACCCTCCCGAGTCCTCTCGCACCCACCGTCTATCTGCAGGTAGACGTCACACACATATGTGCTCTTCACACCCTACCCTCAGAACTTCTAAAAAACAAAAGACGTCACGCACATTTTATTTTAGCTCACACGTCACACACTTATACTATTACTCTTGTCGTGAACGTTCTTTGGGCATAGTATATTGTACTCTCACAAAGAGAAGCGGTGCACGCATGCACTAGTTCTCTCACACCCACTCGCGGGTACACGTAGGAGCGCATTTTTTTGAAGCTGGTACAATAAAATCACTCCACTATATATATAAGCAGGAGCCTTAGCGCTTGCTTTACTAGGGTTCCTCTCGTTCACTCTCTCATGCTCTCTAGATCTAAGCAAGACATAGGTGGCCACACTCTCTCTCAGCTCACGGCTGGTCACAAATCCAGCCGGACAACCTCGACCGGGGTAGGGGTGTAGGCGCATCGTTCACGCTGTCGTCGGCGGCGATGGAGGAGACCAACGGTTGCCCGCGCGTCCCGATCGGCAGCCGTGCCGTTCTCTCCAAGAGAGCGCCGGCTCCGGAGGGCCTCCGACCCCTTTTTCCTCCCTACGGTATTGTGGCCAAGATGCGGCCTCCTGACGCCGTCTTTGCCACATGCCGACGACCCTCAGGTATATATTCCTTCGAAACCTGCCTTGCTCTACTGCCCCAGCTCCCCACTTGGCTTCGTGTGGATCTTTCTCTACTTCCGTCCACTGTTCCAAAGCCACCTAGACTTTTACTATTATTAGAGGTAAAGCTAGTTCATATAGTCGACTCTAAGAGTTGGTTCAAACAGGGAAGAAAGTGGGAAAGCTGTAGCATGAATCTAGGACTTGGTTCTAAGAGGAAACAGGGGAAAGTAGTAGATACTGGCTACCCAACCAGTCTCTTGGTTGAAAAGACGAAGAAATCATGGTGGATGGCGAAGGGTGGGGGGAAGTGGACCTATCTCTTGGTTGAAAAAGGAAAGAAAGTGATGGGTGTTGGGGGACAACGCAAATGAGAAAGAGCAGGTCTAGATTTCCTGTGCTCACATAGGAAAATGTCACCGAGGAGATAAAAAATGGGACAAATGCAGACATGCTTCCTGAGTGTTTGCTGCTCTCAGCAACCACATCTGCCTCACCACTTAAATCTCACACCGCTAACATTGCTTCATCCCAGTGGAACTGCACAAATTTGATTGCACATTTACTGACCATGTGCTACTCTCATGACAGTAATACTAATGCTATTGTTCTGCATGTTAATATAGTGGCGGTGTTGATGTGATGCGATGCTACTTACGTAAGGACACTTTCATACTGTCAATCTAGTGCCAATTATAACACAATAGATGCTGCTGTCTGTCACTGTTTAAATAACCATATTTCGTATTTGCGCAAACATGGATGTCTGTCTCCATATTGTTTCGGGATGTCTGTCTCCGTATCATTTCTATCCGCGTAATCAAAAGCACACACCTCAGTTTTAGTAGAACTGCGCAAAATGAGATGGCTATCCCTCGTTGCCATCATCTAACCACCCGTCTTCCAGGTATTCCTACATTGGTAGTTACTAGGTAGAATGACCAACGCAATATAAAAGAAGTTGATTCGTACGTTTTACTTCCTGATTGTAGTGCAGGGACGAGCGAAAACAACTGCATCCTAGTCCGGAATGCACTTTCTACCAGTTCATCCATGGACCGAGGACTAGCTGGCACGGCTGCACGATGGTTTTTTGGACAGGTGCGCGGACAAGAGGCATTGCTGCTTATTTCTGCAAATAGCAGTGCTTAAATTTAGTGGAATTCACAAGAATTTCAGCTGGTCAGTACACTACATGGTTCAGTTCAGCGTTCCAACTGAGAACACAACTATAATTGGTTATTCTGGAATGAGAGAACCTAACCCTGGATGGTGGCAACAAGAAAAAACCAGAGTGAACTCCAGGAAATTTAAGCCTGCCGGGAGGCCCTTTGCTCAGAGAAGCCTTGCTTGTTTTTTCCTGATTTGTAAACCTTCTCACAACTTTGTCTTTTGCTATGAACTAGTATATGTTTGTTATCTTCTATGAATCATCGAGATGTATAAAATTGTTTAACTTATGATTTTCAAGTTTTTTATGAAGCCGAGTTTAATGTGAGTGTCCCACATGAATGCTAGACTAGCGTGTGAATGTTTGGAATTTACATTGTGGCCTCAGTTAACTCCATGAACCACTGTAACAAGATACATGGTTGCTTATATGTTAGAGAGCAGATTGTTGATTCTTAGCTGGTCGATAGCCTAGTGTTGAAGCAAGCTGAACCAATGTGCTGTGTTTTGCACAACTGCTTACAAGTGGGGTAGCACCAACAATGTTTACAAGTACTTATGTATACGTCGGCGCACAGTTCTCAAACGAGTACTCTATTTCATCAAAACACACACTGCTCATATGATAAAATTAGTGAGGACGCATCTGTTTCGGCAAAAATTACGATGATTCACGGGCACACAAAAGTAGCAGCAGTTCCCATAGACGGATTCAAACAGTGTACAAGCCCAGAGGGATCGATAACAGGCAAGGTTCGGATAATTAGACAGAATCCAAACTACTATTAAACACTAGCCGGGGCAAGTATTTCATGCCTCGGTCTAATTTGGGCTGGACACAAGACGGACCTTGCCATGAACATCATCGAGGACGTCCAGCAGCAGCTCAATCCTGTGAACCTTCATGAAGAAAACCTTGTGGCCTTGCCACTCATAAACTTGTTTGTGGAGGCATGCCACGTCATCTTCCTGCGTAAGCTTGACAAGAACAGTATGCCTCACAAACGAAGGAGTAGCTTTGAACTTCTTGTGCTTTAGTACACCCTGGACAACACGCCTGACAACGGTGAGGCTGGAATACATCTCTTCATTGGTATAAGCGCAAATGGCTTCCAGGATCCAACAGCCTAAAAACTTTGTTTTCCCAGTGCGTATATTCAGGTCATCCGCCTCATAGCGAGTGACATGTACAACCACACAATCCTTGTCTGCATCAAGGCTCTAGTTGAAACAGAAAAAAATCTAAATTACTTTCCAGTATAAGAAACACAAGTTATTTAAACCACTATGTATAGCATGGCATCGAAGCTAATAAAATTTTGCATTATTCATCACCACATACTTAGATGAAAAACCACAATTGAGATCGGCAAAGAAGAAAATCACCTTGGGCAGCTCAGCGGGGGGGGGGGGGGGGGGGACACATCCTCGAAGGGGGAAAACTGCTCCTGCAGTGCCACGTGGGCTGTAACCTCAAACGGGGCGTTGACCATCTCAGTAGTGGCCGTGAGCGTATCTGGGGTCGGCTCGGTGGCTGCCTCCATCTTCTTGGAGCTCTCAGTCTTGTGGGGATAAGCCTCCCGCGTCTGCTCCAATATTGGTAGATCTTAGCCTGGTTCTCCTTGGTCCATCATGAAACTGACGAATACTAGGAGACCACTGAAAGGAAAACACAATCGCAATGACAATGAAACAAAAAAGAGAGTGAGGATCGGTTACTGCTTTGCAAAAGTTCTTTTTTTCTCTGAACGAAAATATACCAACATCACGGATCCACTTACCTTCCCTTCGTTGGGAGAGAAGAATAGTGGCAGATGCGATTGTTGCCTTTCTTGAAGACGGTGAGGGAGAAGGGGATTCAGCGAAGAGTGAAATGATGGTTTCTTCGTCCGTCAAACTTAGACTGCGGGGAGGTGGGGTTTTGTGATACGACGGCTTGTTATTGCCGCGCTATGACCGGGGTGACTCTCCGCTTGCATACTGCCTTCTAATTTGGTGGATGACATTTGGGCCCGCGCGCTGCATGGACCGCATGTCGGTGAACAAAAGTATAACGGCATTCAGTAGAGGGAGACGTTTCGATGACCTAGGAGGAGCCAGAAGCGGTATTGTATCCACTGTACTAGTAGTAATTGTTTTTCTGGGTAGCTGTAGAGTGTCTCCACTGTACTAGTAGTAATTGTTTCTCTGGGCCCAAGACAAAACAGCCCATCCACCCAAGTAAATATTAAAATCAATTCAAAAGTCCATATATTTACTGAATGAGAGGCACTACCCACACCCAGCACACCGCCCCCAAAAAACCTGGGTGTTCTTCTTCCTCCTCACTCCCACCCACCTCACGTCAGCTCGCTCCACTCGTACCCCCAAATTCCTCACCTCACTCCTATAGAAAACCCCAGCTCCCCTTCTTCCTCACTACTACAGAAAAACCCCAGCTCCCCATCTTCTTCACTCACACTACAACTAGGCTCGTCATTCGTTACTCTACTCAAATACGTGAGCACGACGCGATGCCCTCGAGGAAAATGGAGTCGACTGACCCCAGCGCCAAGAAGATGAGGCTCCCGCCAGCGGCGACGCCTGTTGTAGATCATGCACCCGGCAGCGCGGGGAGAAGCGGCGACCCCGCCCCCACCGGATCCCAGGAACCCGTAGAAGGGTGGACCGCATCAGCGATCTCTCGGACGCCGTCCTTGGGGAGATCATCTCGCTTCTTCCCACCAAGGATTGCTGCCGCACCCAAGTCCTCTCAATTCGGTGGCGCGTCGTGCCCCTTAATCTCGATTGTCGTCAGCTATCTCTCTTCAATGATTTTGAAATACCCAGAGCCATCATCTCCTCCCACCAGGGCTCCGTTCAACGCATGTGCATCCCGTCATGCTACCTTAGCAAGCATACCATGCCCTGCACGGTGGACGCCTGGCTGAAATCCCCTGAATTCACAGAACTACAGCTGCTTGAGTTCTACTATTCCCCTGAAAATCACCTACCAGATACCGAACGCCATCTACCTGTGCCCTCAGCACTGATGTCCATCTCGCGGTTTTTCCTCCTCTCTCCACACCGCCACCTTTGCGCTGTGCGACCTACCAGACAATTTGGTACTAAACCTTCGTCTCCCATTTCTGAAGAAACTTTCACTTGTGCGGGTTCGTATATCGGAGGCTAATACGTCCATTTTGCATCATGCTTTTATATCGATATTTAATGCATTATGGGATGTTATTACACATTATGTCACAATACTTATTCCTATTCTCTCTTATTTTACAAGGTTTACATGAAGAGGGAGAATGTCGGCAGCTGGGATTCTGGGCTGGAAAAGGAGCAAATATTAGAGACTTATTCTACACAGCTCCAAAAGTCTTGAAACTTCACGGAAGTCATTTTCAGAATATATAAAAAATATTGAGTGCAAGAAGTTCCGGAGGGTGCCACACCCTGCCCACGAGGGTGGGGGGCGCGCCCTACCCCCTGGGCATGCCCCCCTACCTCGTGGGCCCCCTGGTGGCCCTCCAATGCCCATCTTCTGCTATATGGAGTCTTTCGATGAGGAAAAAAAATCATAAGCCATCTTTCCGGACGAGACTCCGCCGCCACGAGGCGGAACCTTGGCAGAACCAATCTAGGGCTCCGACGGAGCTGTTCTGCCGGGGAAACTTCCCTCCGGGAGGGGGAAATCATCACCATCGTCATCACCAACGATCCTCTCATCGGGAGGGGGTCAATCTCCATCAACATCTTCACCAGCACTATCTCCTCTCAAACCCTAGTTCATCTCTTGTATCCAATTCTTGTCTCTAAGTCCGGGATTGGTACCTGTGGGTTGCTAGTAGTGTTAATTACTCCTTGTAGTTGATGCTAGTTGGTTTATTTCATGGAAGATCATATGTTCAGATCCTATATCATATTAATACCCCTCTGATTATGAACATGAATATGCTTTGTGAGTAGTTATGTTTGTTCCTGAGGACATGGGAGAAGTCTTTCTATTAGTAGTCATGTGAATTTGGTATTCATTCAATATTTTGATGAGATGTATATTGTCTCTCCTCTAGTTGTGTTATGTGAACGTCGACTACATGACACTTCACCATTATTTGGGCCTAGAGGAAGGCATTGGGAAGTAATAAGTAGATGATGGGTTGCTAGAGTGACAGAAGCTTAAACCCTAGTTTATGCGTTGCTTCGTAAGGGGCTGATTTGGATCCATATGTTTCATGCTATGGTTAGGTTTACCTTAATACTTTTGTTGTAGTTGCGGATGCTTGCAATAGAGGTTAATCATAAGTGGGATGCTTGTCCAAGTAAGGACATCACTCAGGCACTGGTCCACCCACATATCAGATTATCAAAGTACCGAACGCGAATCATATGAACGTGATGAAAACTAGCTTGACGATATTCCCATGTGTCCTCGGGAGCGCTTTACATCATATAAGAATTTGTCCAGGCTTGTCCTTTGCTACAAAAAGGATTGGGCCACCTTGCTGCACTTTATTTACTTTTGTTACTTGTTACTTGTTACAAATTATCTTATCACAAAACTACATGTTACCTATAATTTTAGTGCTTGTAGAGAATACCTTGCTGAAAACCGCTTATCATTTCCTTCTGCTCCTCGTAGGGTTCGACACTCTTACTTATCGAAAGGACTATGATAGATCCCCTATACTTGTGGGTCATCAAGACTCTTTTCTGGCGCCGTTGCCGGGGAGTGAAGTGCCTTTGGTAGGTGGAATTTGGTAAGGAAAAATTTATATAGTGTGCTGAAATTTACTGTCACTTGTTACTATGGAAAGTAATCCTCTGAGGGGCTTGTTCGGGGTATCTTCACCCCGACCAGTAGAGCAAAGAGTTGCTCCTCAACCTACTGAACCTACTGAAAATGAAAATGTCTACTTTGAAATTCCTTCAGGTATGTTAGAAAAATTGCTAGCTAATCCTTTTGCAGGAGATGGAACAAAGCATCCTGATGAGCACCTAATATATGTGGATGAAGTTTGTGGATTATTTGAGCTTGGAGGTGTGCCCGGAAATGTTATTAATGAAGGAAATATGCCCTAGAGGCAATAATAAAGTTATTATTTTATTTCCTTATATCATGATAAATGTTTATTGTTCATGCTAGAATTGTATTATCCGGAAACATAATACTTGTGTGAATACATAGACAAACTAAACGTCACTAATATGCCTCTACTTGACTAGCTCGTTAATCAAAGATGGTTATGTTTCCTAACCATAGACATGTGTTGTCATTTGATTAACGGGATCACATTATTAGGAGAATGATGTGATTGACATGACCCATTCCATTAGCTTAGCACCCGATCGTTTAGTATGTTGCTATTGCTTTCTTCATGACTTATACATGTTCCTATGACTATGAGATTATGCAACTCCCGTTTGCCGGAGGAACACTTTGTGTGCTACCAAACGTCACAATGTAACTGGGTGATTATAAAGGAGCTCTACAGGTGTCTCCAAAGGTACATGTTGGGATGGCGTATTTCGAGATTAGGATTTGTCACTCCGATTGTCGGAGAGGTATCTCTGGGCCCTCTCGGTAATGCACATCACATAAGCCTTGCAAGCATTGCAACTAATGAGTTAGTTGTGAGATGATGTATTACGAAACAAGTAAAGAGACTTGCCGGTAACGAGATTGAACTAGGTATTGAGATACCGACGATCGAATCTCGGGCAAGTAACATACCGATGACAAAGGGAACAAAGTATGTTGTTATGCGGTCTGACCGAAAAAAGATCTTCGTAGAATATGTGGGAGCCAATATGAGCATCCAGGTTCCGCTATTGGTTATTGACCGGAGACATGTCTCGGTCATGTCTACATTGTTCTCGAACCCGTAGGGTCCGCACGCTTAATGTTACGATGATAGTTTCATTATGAGTTTATATATTTTGATGTACCGAAGTTAGTTCGGAGTCCCGGATGTGATCACGGACATGACGAGGAGTCTCGAAATGGTCGAGACATAAAGATTGATATATTGGAAGCCTATGTTTGGACATCGGAAGTGTTCCGGGTGAAATCGGCATTTTACTGGAGTACCGGGAGGTTATCGGAACCCCCCGGTAACCTAATGGGCCTTAATGGGCCTAGTGGAGGAAGAGGAGAGGAGGCCTAGGGGCTGCCGCGCTCCCCTCCCCCCCAAGTCCGAATTGGACAAGGAGGGGGGGGGCAGCGCCCCCCCTTTCCTTTCTTCCCTCTCTTCTTCCCCAAGTCCTAATCCAACTAGGGAAAGGGGGGAGTCCTACTCCCGGTAGGAGTAGGACTCCTCCTGCGCGCCTCCTCCTATGGCCGGCCGCACCCCCCTTCACTCCTTTATATACGGGGGCAGGGGGGCACCCCTAGACACACAAGTTGATCTCTAAGATCGTTCTCTTAGCCGTGTGTGGTGCCCCCTTCCACCATAGTCCTCGATAATATTGTGGTGGTCCTTAGGCAAAGCCCTGCGACAGTAGAACATCAAGATCGTCACCAGGCCGTCTTGCTGACGGAACTCTTCCCCGACACTTTGCTGGATCGGAGTCCGGGGATCGTCATCGAGCTGAACGTGTGCTAGAACTCAGAGGTTCCGTAGTTTCGGTGCTTGATTGGTCGGGTCATGAAGACGTACGACTACATCAACCGCATTGTCATAACGCTTCCGCTGTCGGTCTACGAGGGTACGTAGATCACACTCTCCCCTCTTGTTGCTATGCATCACCATGATCTTGCGTGTGCGTAGGAAATTTTGAAATTACTACGTTCCCCAACAGTGGTATCAGAGCCTAGGTTTTATGCGTTGATGTTATATGCACGAGTAGAACACAAGTGAGTTGTGGGCAATATAGGTCATACTGCTTACCAGCATGTCATACTTTGGTTTGGCGGTATTGTTGGATGAAGCGGCCCGGACCGACATTACGCATACGCTTACGCGAGACCGGTTCTCCCGACGTGCTTTGCACAAAGGTGGCTAGCGGGTGTCAGTTTCTCCAACTTTAGTTGAACCAAGTGTGGCTATGCCCGGTCCTTGCGAAGGTTAAAACAGCACCAACTTGACAAACTATCGTTGTGGTTTTGATGCATAGGTAAGAACGGTTCTTGCTAAGCCCGTAGCAGCCACGTAAAACTTGCAACAACAAAGTAGAGGATGTCTAACTTGTTTTTGCAGGGTATGTTGTGATGTGATATGGTCAAGACATGATGCTAAATTTTATTGTATAAGATGATCATGTTTTGTAACTGAGTTATCGGCAACTGGCAGGAGCCATATGGTTGTCGCTTTATTGTATGCAATGCAATTACGCTGTAATGCTTTACTAAGCGGTAGCGATAGTCGTGGAAGCATAAGATTGGCAAGACGACAATGATGCTACGATGATGATCAAAGTGTCGCGCTGGTGATGATGGTGATCATGACGATGCTTCGAAGATGGAGATCACAAGCACAAGATGATGATGGCCATATCATATCACTTATATTGATTGCATGTGATGTTTATATTTATACATCTTATCTTGCTTTGATTGACGGTAGCATTTTAGGATGATCTCTCACTAATTATCAAGAAGTGTTCTCCCTGAGTATGCACCGTTGCGAAAGTTCTTCGTGCTGAGACACCACGTGATGATCGGGTGTGATAGGCTCTACGTTCAAATACAACGGGTGCAAAACAGTTGCACACGCGGAATACTCAGGTTATACTTGACGAGCCAAGCATATACAGATATGGCCTCGGAACACGGAGACCGAAAGGTCGAGCGTGAATCATATGGTAGATATGATCAACATAGTGATGTTCACCAATGAAACTACTCCATCTCATGTGATGATCGGACATGGTTTAGTTGATTTGGATCACGTGATCACTTAGAGGATTAGAGGGATGTCTATCTAAGTGGGAGTTCTTTAGTAATATGATTAATTGAACCTAAATTTATCATGAACTTAGTACCTGATAGTATCTTGCTTGTTTATGTTTGATTGTAGATAGATGGCCCGTGCTGTTGTTCCGTTGAATTTTAATGCGTTCCTTGAGAAAGCAAAGTTGAAAGATGATGGTAGCAATTACATGGACTGGGTCCGTAACTTGAGGATTATCCTCATTGCTACACAGAAGAATTACATCCTGGAAGCACCGCTGGGTGCCAGGCCTGCTACTGGAGCAACATCAAATGTTATGAACGTCTGGCAGAGCAAAGCTGATGAATACTCGATAGTTCAGTGTGCCATGCTTTACGACATAGAATCGGGACTTCAACGACGTTTTGAACGTCATGGAGCATATGAGATGTTCCAGGAGTTGAAGTTAATATTTCAAGCAAATGCCCGGATTGAGAGATATGAAGTCTCCAATAAATTCTATAGCTGCAAGATGGAGGAGAACAGTTCTGTCAGTGAGCATATACTCAAAATGTCTGGGTATAATAATCACTTGATTCAATTGGGAGTTAATCTTCCAGATGATTGTGTCATTGACAGAATTCTCCAATCACTGCCACCTAGCTACAAGAGCTTCGTGATGAACTATAATATGCAAGGGATGAATAAGACTATTCCCGAGCTCTTCGCAATGCTGAAAGCTGCGGAGGTAGAAATCAAGAAGGAGCATCAAGTGTTGATGGTCAACAAGACCACTAGTTTCAAGAAAAAGGGCAAAGGGAAGAAGAAGGGGAACTTCAAAAAGAACAGCAAGCAAGTTGCTGCTCAAGAGAAGAAACTCAAATCTGGACCTAAGCCTGAAACAGAGTGCTTCTACTGCAAGCAGACTGGTCACTGGAAGCGGAACTGCCCCAAGTATTTGGCGGATAAGAAGGATGGCAAGGTGAACAAAGGTATATGCGATATACATGTTATTGATGTGTACCTTACTAATGCTCGCAGTAGCACCTCAGTATTTGATACTGGTTCTGTTGCTAACATTTGCAACTCAAAACAGGGACTACGGATTAAGCGAAGATTGGCTAAGGACGAGGTGACGATGCGCGTGGGAAATGGTTCCAAAGTCGATGTGACCGCGGTCGGCACGCTACCTCTACATCTACCTTCGGGATTAGTATTAGACCTAAATAATTGTTATTTGGTGCCAGCGTTGAGCATGAACATTATATCTGGATCTTGTTTGATGCGAGACGGTTATTCATTTAAATCAGAGAATAATGGTTGTTCTATTTATATGAGTAAAATCTTTTATGGTCATGCACCCATGAAGAATGGTCTATTCTTATTAAATCTCGATAGTAGTGACACACGCATTCATAATGTTGAAGCCAAAAGATGCAGAGTTGATAATGATAGTGCAACTTATTTGTGGCACTGCCGTTTAGGTCATATCGATGTAAAGCGCATGAAGAAACTCCATACTGATGGACTTTTGGAACCACTTGATTATGAATCACTTGGTACTTGCGAACCGTGCCTTATGGGTAAGATGACAAAAACACCATTCTCCGGTACTATGGAGAGAGCAACAGATTTGTTGGAAATCATACATACAGATGTATGTGGTTCGATGAATGTTGAGGCTCGTGGCGGATATCGTTATTTTCTCACCTTCACAGATGACTTAAGCAGATATGGGTATATCTACTTAATGAAACATAAGTCTGAAACATTTGAAAAGTTCAAAGAATTTCAGAGTGAAGTTGAAAATCATCGTAACAAGAAAATAAAATTCCTACGATCTGATCTTGGAGGAGAATATTTGAGTTACGAGTTTGGTGTACATTTGAAACAATGCGGAATAATTTTGCAACTCACGCCACCCGGAACACCACAGCGTAATGGTGTGTCTGAACGTCGTAATCGTACTTTACTTGATATGGTGTGATCTATGATGTTTCTTACTGATTTACCGCTATCGTTTTGGGGTTATGCTTTAGAGACGGCCGCATTCACGTTAAATAGGGCACCATCAAAATCCATTGAGACGACGCCTTATGAACTGTGGTTTGGCAAGAAACCAAAGTTGTCGTTTCTGAAAGTTTGGGGCTGTGTTGCTTATGTGAAAAAACTTCAACCTGATAAGCTCGAACCCAAATCAGATAAATGTGTCTTCATAGGATATCCAAAGGAAACTATTGGATACACCTTCTATCACAGATCCGAAGGCAAGACTTTTGTTGCTAAATTCGGAAACTTTCTAGAGAAGGAGTTTCTCTCGAAAGAAGTGAGTGGGAGGAAAGTAGAACTTGATGAGGTAATTGTACCTGCTCCCTTATTGGAAAGTAGTACATCGTAGAAACCGGTTTCTGTGACACCTACACCAATTAGTGAGGAAGCTAATGATGATGATCATGAAACTTCAGAACAAGATACTACTGAACCTCGTAGATCAACCAGAGTAAGATCCGCACTAGAGTGGTATGGTAATCCTGTTCTAGAAGTCATGCTACTAGATCATGATGAACCTACGAACTATGGAGAAGCGATGGTGAGCCTAGATTCCGCAAAATGGCTTGAAGCCATGAAATCTGAGATGGGATCCATGTATGAGAACAAAGTGTGGACTTTGGTTGACTTGCCAAAAGATCGGCAAGCAATTGAGAATAAATGGATCTTCAAGAAGAAGACTGACGCTGACGGTAATGTTACTGTCTACAAAGCTCGACTTGTCGCAAAAGGTTTTCGACAAGTTCAAGGGATTGACTACGATGAGACCTTCTCACCCGTAGCGAGGCTTAAGTCTGTCTGAATCATGTTAGCAATTGCCGCATTTTATGATTATGAAATTTGGCAGATGGATGTCAAAACTGCATTCCTGAATGGATTTCTGGAAGAAGAGTTGTATATGATGCAGCCGGAAGGTTTTGTCGATCCAAAGGGAGCTAACAAAGTGTGCAAGCTCCAGCGATCCATTTATGGACTGGTGCAAGCCTCTCAGAGTTGGAATAAACGCTTTGATAGTGTGATCAAAGCATTTGGTTTTGTACAGACTTTTGGAGAAGCCTGTATTTACAAGAAAGTGAGTGGGAGCTCTGTAGCATTTCTGATATTATATGTAGATGACATATTACTAATCGGAAATGATATAGATTTCTGGATAGCATAAAGGGATACTTGAATAAGAGTTTTTCAATGAAAGACCTCGGTGAAGTTTCTTACATATTGGGCATTAAGATCTATAGAGATAGATCAAGACGCTTAATTGCACTTTCACAAAGCACATACCTTGACAAAGTTTTGAAGAAGTTCAAAATGGATCAAGCAAAGAAAGGATTCTTGCCTGTGTTACAAGGTGTGAAATTGAGTAAGACTCAATGCCCGATCAATGCAGAAGATAGAGAGAAAATGAAAGATGTTCCCTATGCTTCAGCCATAGGCTCTATCATGTATGCAATGCTGTGTACCAGACCTGATGTGTGTCTTGCTATAAGTCTAGCAGGGAGGTACCAAAGTAATCCAGGAGTGGATCACTGGACAGCGGTCAAGAACATCCTGAAATACCTGAAAAGGACTAAGGATATGTTCCTCATATATGGAGGTGACAAAGAGCTCATCGTAAATGGTTACGTTGATGGAAGCTTTGACACTGATCCGGATGATTCTAAATCGCAAACCGGATATGTGTTTACATTAAACGGTGGAGCTGTCAGTTGGTGCAGTTCTAAACAAAGCGTTGTGGCGGGATCTACACGTGAAGCGGAGTACATAGCTGCTTCGGAAGCAGCAAATGAAGGAGTCTGGATGAAGGAGTTCATATCCGATCTAGGTGTCATACCTAGTGCATCGGGTCCAATGAAAATCTTTTGTGACAATACTGGTGCAATTGCCTTGGCAAAGGAATCCAGATTTCACAAGAGAACCAAGCACATCAAGAGACGCTTCAATTCCATCCGGGATCTAGTCCAGGTGGGAGACATAGAGATTTGCAAGATACATACGGATTTGACTAAGCCTCTTCCACGAGCAAAACATGATCAACACCAATGCTCCATGGGTGTTAGAATCATTACTGTGTAATCTAGATTATTGACTCTAGTGCAAGTGGGAGACTGAAGGAAATATGCCCTAGAGGCAATAATAAAGTTGTTACTTATATTTCTTTATATCATGATAAATGTTTATTATTCATGCTAGAATTGTATTAACCGAAAACTTAGTACATGCGTGAATACATAGACAAACAGAGTGTCACTAGTATGCCTCTACCTGACTAGCTCGTTGATCAAATATGGTTAAGTTTCCTAGCCATGGACAAAGAGTTGTCATTTGATAAAAGGGATCACATCATTAGAGAATGATGTGATTGACTTGACCCATCCGTTAGCTTAGCACTTTGATCATTTAGTTTACTGCTATTGCTTTCTCCACAACTTATACATGTTCCTATGACTATGAGATTATGCAACTCCCGTTTGCTGGAGGAACACTTTGTGTGCTACCAAACGTCACAACGTAACTGGGTGATTATAAAGGAGCTCTACAGGTGTCTCCAAAGGTACATGTTGGGTTGGCATATTTCAAGATTAGGATTTGTCACTCCGATTGTCGGAGAAGTATCTTTGGGCTCTGTCGGTAATGCACATCACATAAGCCTTGCAAGCATTGCAACTAATGAGTTAGTTGTGAGATGATGTATTACGAAACGAGTAAAGAGACTTGCCGGTAACGAGATTGAACTAGGTATTGAGATACCGACGATCAAATCTCGGGCAAGTAACATATCGATGACAAAGGGAACAAAGTATGTTGTTATGCGGTCTGACCGAAAAAAGATCTTCGTAGAATATATGGGAGCCAATATGAGAATCCAGGTTCCGCTATTGGTTATTGACCGGAGACATGTATCGGTCATGTCTACATTGTTCTCGAACCCGTAGGGTCTGCACGCTTAACGTTACGATGACAGTTTCATTATGAGTTTATATATTTTGATGTACCGAAGTTAGTTCGGAGTCCCAGATATGATCACGGACATGACGAGGAGTCTTGAAATGGTCGAGACATAAAGATTGATATATTGGAAGCCTATGTTTGGACATCGGAAGTGTTCCGGGTGAAATCGGCATTTTACTGGAGTACCGGGAGGTTACCGGAACCCCCCGGCAACCTAATGGGCCTTAATGGGCCTAGTGGAGGAAGAGGAGAGGAGGCCTAGGGGCTGCCGCGCGCCCCTCCCCCCCCAAGTCCGAATTGGACAAGGAGGGGGGGCGGCGCCCCCCCTTTCCTTTCTTCCCTATCTTCCTTCTTCCCCAAGTCCTAATCCAACTAGGGAAAGGGGGGAGTCCTACTCCCGGTAGGAGTAGGACTCCTCCTGCGCGCCTCCTCCTAGGGCTGGCCGCACCCCCCTTGGCTCCTTTATATACGGGGGTAGGGGGCACCCCTAGACACACAAGTTGATCTCTAAGATCGTTCTCTTAGCCGTGTGCGGTGCCCCCTTCCACCATAGTCCTCGATAATATTGTAGTGGTGCTTAGGCGAAGCCCTGCGATAATAGAACATCAAGATCGTCACCACACCGTCGTGCTGACGGAACTCTTCCCCGACACTTTGCTGGATCGGAGTCCTGGGATCGTCATCGAGCTGAACATGTGCTAGATCTCGGAGGTGCCGTAGTTTCGGTGCTTGATCGGTCGGGCCGTGAAGACGTACGACTACATCAACCGCGTTGTCATAACGCTTCCGCTGTCGGTCTACGAGGGTACGTAGATCACACTCTCCCCTCTCGTTGCTATGCATCACCATGATCTTGCGTGTGCGTAGGAAAATTTTGAAATTACTACGTTCCCCAACAATTAAGAAGAAGGTCTTCCCTTTATCTTTGAAGGGAGATGCATTGGCATGGTATTGGCTATGTGATGATACGGGGTCATGGAACTACAAACGATTGAAATTGGAATTTCATCAGAAGTTTTATCCTATGCATCTTGTTCATCGTGATCGCAATTATATATATAATGTCTGGCCTCGCGAAGGAGAAAGCATCGCTCAAGCTTGGGGAAGGCTTAAATCAATGTTATATTCATGACCCAATCATGAGCTCTCAATAGAAATGATTATTCAAATTTTTTATGCTCGTCTTTCTAATAACAATCGCACCATGCTCGATACTTCTTGTGCTGGCTCTTTTATGATGAAGACTATTGAATTCAAATGGGATTTATTGGAAAGAATTAAACGCAACTCTGAAGATTGGGACCTCGACGAAGCTAAGGAGTCAGGTATGACACCTAAGTATGATTGTGTTAAATCTTTTATGGATACCGATGTTTTCCATAAATTTAGCACTAAATATGGACTTGACTCTGAGATAGTAGCCTCTTTCTGTGAATCTTTTGCTGCTCATATCGATCTCCCTAGGGAGAAGTGGTTTAAATATCATCCTCCCATAGAAGTAAAAGTAGCTGCACCTATTAAAGTTGAAGAGACTATTGTCACTTATAATGATCCTATTGTTCCTACTGCTTATGTTGAGAAACCACCTTTTCCTGTTAGGATAAAAGATCATGCTAAAGCTTCAACTTTGGTTCGTAAAAGCAATATTAGAACCTATACACCTCCTCAGCAAGTTAAAGTTGAACCTAATATTGCTATTGTTAAAGATCTCTTGTCTGATAATATTGATGGGCATGTTATTCATTTCTGTAATGAAACCGCTAGAATTGCCAAACCTTGTGCTAAAGATAAACATAGACCTGTGGTAGGCATGCCTGTTATTTCTATTAAAATAGGAGATCATTGTTATCATGGCTTATGTGATATGGGTGCTAGTGCTAGTGCCATACCTTTTGACTTATATAAAGAAATTATGCATGCCATTGCACCCACTGAGTTAGAAGATATTGATGTCACAATTAAACATGCCAATAGAGATACTATTTCACCAATGGGAATTGTTACAGATGTTGAAGTCTTGTGTGGGAAAACTAAATATCCCGCTGATTTTCTTGTTCTTGGCTCCCCACAAGATAGCTTTTGTCCCATTATTTTTGGTAGACCCTTCTTGAACACTGTTAATGCTAAGATAGACTGCGAAAAGGATGTTGTTGCTATTGGTCTAGGTGATATGTCTCATGAGTTTAATTTCTCTAAATTTAGTAGACACACCGTGAAGAGGAATTACCTAGTAAGGATGAAATTATTGGTCTTGCTTCTATTGCCGTACCTCCTAGTGATCCTTTTGAACAATATTTGCTAGGCCACGAAAATGATATGTTTATGAATGAAAGAAGGGAAATAGATGAAGTATTCTTTAAACAGGAACCCATCCTGAAACACAATTTGCATGTTGAAATCCTAGGGGATCCTCCTCCACCCAAGGGTGATCCCGTGTTTGAGCTTAAACCGTTACCTGATACTCCTAAATATGGTTATCTTGATGAAAAGAAGATGTATCCTATTATTATTAGTGCTAACCTTTCAGAGCATGAAGAAGATAGATTATTGAAAACTCTGAGGAAGCACCGCGCTGCTATTGGATATACTCTTGATGATCTTAAGGGCATTAGTCCCACTCTATGTCAACATAAAATAAATTTGGAGAAAGATGCCAAACCAGTTCATGATCACCAACGACGGCCGAATCCTAAGATGAAGGAAGTGGTAAGAAAGGAAATACTAAAGCTTCTTAAGGCAGGTATAATTTATCCCGTTGCTGATAGTCAGTGGGTAAGTCCTGTCCATTGTATCCCTGAGAAGGGAGGTATTACTGTCGTTCCTAATGATAAAGATGAATTGATCCCGCAAAGAATTATTACATCTTATAGCATGGTAATTGATTTCAGCAAATTAAATAAAGCTACTAAAAAAGATCATCACCCCTTACCTTTTATCAATCAAATGCTAGAAATATTATCCAAACATACACATTTTTGCTTTCTAGATGGTTATTCTAGTTTCTCTCAAATACCTGTGTCAGCCAATGATCAATCAAAGGCTACTTTCACTTGCCCTTTTGGTACTTTTGCTTATAGACGTATGCCTTTTGGTTCATGTAATGCACCTGCTACCTTTTAAAGATGCATGATGGCTATATTCTCTTACTTTTGTGAAAATATTTGTGAGGTTTTCATGGACGATTTCTCCGTTTATGGATCCTCTTTTGTTGATTGCTTAAGCAACCTTGACCGAGTTTTGCAGAGATGTGAAGAAACTAATCTTGTCTTCAATTGGGAAAAGTGCCACTTTATGGTTAATAAAGTATTGTCTTGGGGCATAAAGTTTCTGAAAGAGGTATTGAGGTTGATAAAGCCAAGGTTGATGCTATTGAAAAGATGCCATGTCCCAAGGACATCAAAGGTATAAGAAGTTTCCTTGGTCATGTCGGTTTTTATAGGAGGTTCATTAAGGACTTCTCAAAAATTTCTCGGCCTCTGACTAATTTATTACAAAAAGATATACCATTTGTTTTTTATGATGATTGTGTAGAAGCATTTGAAATACTTAAGAAAGCATTGATCTCTGCACCGATTGTTCAGCCACCTGATTGGAATTTACCCTTTGAAATTATGTGTGATGCTAGTGATTATGTTGTAGGTGTTGTTCTAGGGCAAAGAGTTGATAAGAAATTAAATGTTATTCAATATGCTAGTAAAACTCTAGACAATGCTCAGAGAAATTATGCTACTACTGAAAAGGAATTCCTAGCAGTTGTATTTGCTTGTGATAAGTTTAGACCATATATTGTTGATTCTAAAGTAACTATTCACACGGATCATGATGTTATTAAATACCTTCTGGAAAAGAAAGATGCTAAACCTAGACTTATTAGATGGGTTCTCCTGCTACAAGAATTTGATTTGCATATTGTTGATAGAAAGGGAGCTGAGAACCCCGTTGCAGACAACTTGTCTAGGTTAGAAAATGTGCTTGATGACCCACTACCTATTGATGATAGCTTTCCTGATGAACAATTAAATGTCATAAATGCTTCTCATACTACTCCATGGTATGCTGATTATGCTAATTATATTGTTGCTAAATTTATACCACCTAGTTTCACATACCAACAAAAGAAAAGGTTTTTCTATGATTTGAGGCATTACTTTTGGGATGACCCACATCTTTATAAAGAAGGAGTAGATGGTGTTATTAGACGTTGTGTACCTGAGCATGAATTGGAACAGATCCTACGCAAATGTCATTCCGAGCCTTATGGAGGACACCACGTTGGAGATAGAACTGCACATAAGGTATTGCAATCCGGTTTTTATTGGCCTACCCTCTTCAAGGATGCCCATAAGTTTGTCTTGTGATGAATGTCAAAGAATTGGTAATATTAGTAGACGTCAAGAAATGCCTATTAATTATTCACTTTTATTGAACCATTTGATGTTTGGGGCATTGATTATATGGGACCTTTTCCTGTCTCCAATGGATACACACATATTTTAGTTGATGTTGATTACGTTACTAAGTGGGTAGAAGCTATTCCAACTAGTAGTGCTGATCATAACACCTCTATTAAGATGCTTAAAGAAGTCATTTTTCCAAGGTTTGCAGTCCCTAGATATTTAATGACTGATGGTGGTTCACATTTTATTCATGGTGCTTTCCGTAAAATGCCTGCTAAATATGATGTTAATCATAGAATTGCATCTCCTTATCACCCACAGTCTAGTGGTCAAGTAGAATTGAGCAATAGAGAACTCAAATTAATTTTGCAAAAGACTATTAATAGATCTAGAAAGAATTGGTCCAAGAAACTTGATGATGCATTATGGGCCTATAGAACTGCATATAAAAACCCTATGGGTATGTCTCCGTATAAATGGTTTATGGAAAAGCATGTCACTTACCTCTCGAACTAGAACATAAGGCTTATTGGGCTATTAAAGAGCTCAACTATGATTTCAAACTTGCCGGTGAGAAGAGGTTATTTGACATTAGCTCACTTGATGAATGGAGAACCCAAGCCTACGAAAATGCCAAGTTGTTTAAAGAAAAAGTCAAAAGATGGCATGACAAAAGAATACAAAAGCGTGAGATTAATGTAGGTGATTATGTATTATTATACAACTCTCGTTTAAGATTTTTTGCAGGAAAACTTCTCTCTAAATGGTAAGGTCCTTACGTTATTGAGGAGGTCTATCATGCCGGTGCCATAAAAATCAACAACTTCGAAAGCACAAATCCGAAGGTGGTGAACGGTCAAAGAATTAAACATTATATCTCAGGTAATCCTATAAATGTTGAAACCAATGTTATTGAAACCGTAACCCCGGAGGAATACATAAGGGACACTTTCCAGAATGTTTCAGACTCCGGAAAGGAATAGGTATGTGGTACAGTAAGTAAACCGACTCCAAAACAGTTCTAACGGCAATTTTCTTCCGTTTTGGAATATTTAGAAAAATAGAAAAATAAGAAGCAGTCCGAGAAGGACACGAGGCCTCCACGAGGGTGGAGGGCGCGCCCTACCCTACTGGGCGCGCCCCCCTACCTCGTGGGCACCTCGTGTGCTCTCCGGACTCTGTTTTCTTGCACGTTACGTATTTTGGTCGGTAAAAAATCATTATATAATCTCCCGAAGGTTTTGACCATCGTATCACGCAATTATGCTCTGTTCTTGTTTCGAGTTGTTGCTGCTACAGATTAGAGCAAGATGTCTTCTCAAGAGTCAGTCGGGGAGAGTCGGGTGTCTCATCCGGCATCGGAACCAAGGACAACAGCGATGCTGACCACTTTGGGCCAGCAACGGAGGAAGAGATGGAGGCTGATTTGATGAGGATAGATGCCATGGAGGATCGAGAAGTCACTTCTCGCTTCCGAGCTGGGTTCACGATGGGATAACTACAGAGCTCAGCCATTCCAAACTCAGTTATCCCTTCCAATGTTAGATTTCTTTCTTATGAAAATATGAAGAAGAGTGTCACTTGTTCTCCCGCAGCTATGCAACACCCTTGGGTGCAAGGAGCTTTAGCCGTTACAGGAAAGCTTTGTAAGGACATAATGGATCTCAAGCGGCAATTCAATAAGCTCGAGGAAGAGAATCGTATCCTGAGGGGCATTATCGCCAAGAATATCACATCACCATCACCGAAGAAGGAGACATAATCACATGGGTATGGGCACTCCCCTTGGCAAACTGCCAAGCTTGCACTACTAGGAAAAGGGCTATAGATAGGATTGATACTAATGGCGCACCATGGAAGCAGTGCGCCACTACTATATACTAATGGCGCACCAGTTGGTGATGCGCCATTAGTGTGGAAGACACTAATGGCGCACCAGAAACAGGGTGCGCCACTAGTATTAAATTATTATTTTTCCATTTTTCCATACATACTAATGGCGCATCAGGTCGAAGTGCGCCATTAGTAGTTCTAAGTAGTAATGGCGCACCAAGCTGACAGTGCGCCATTACTGTAAAAAAATTATTCTTTTTTTTTGCAAAACTACTAATGGCGCATCGTTTCACAGTGCGCCATTACTAGTTTAAACTAGTAATGGCGCACTATTACCCGGTGCGCCATTAGTATATATATTTATTTTTTTTACTTTTTTGCAAAACTACTAATGGCGCACCACCTGCAGGTGCGCCATTAGTAACCAGGGTTACTAATGGCGCATTTGCTGGTGGTGCGCCATTAGTAACCTGGGACCCCAACAAGATATTTTGGATAGCCCCACACCTACCCACTCACTTTCCCCACTTCATTCCCTCCACCTCCTTCTCCAAGCTTTCGGCCATCTCCTCCTCCTCACTTCATTTCCACCATAGATTCATCAAAATTAAGTGGTGAAATTACCTTTTTTTGATAGGTAAGTAAGGGGAAAGCTATCTTCATGATGTAGATCTACTTTTTTCTCCCTAGCTCGCTCCAAGAACGTGCACATGCACTTTTTGTGGCCTAGCTAGATCTATGTATGTTTGTGGTGTTGCATGTGTTTGTGGTGTTGCATATATGTTTGTGTTTGAAGGTACCGGTATTTGAAATGCGATAGTTGCCAATATTTTGCCGGAATGTTTTGATTCATTTCTGTTTTGGCGAGAATTTTGGCACTATGCATTCTTTTTGGTCCTATTTTTAGGGAAGGTCATGCCAAATTTTTTCTTGGTTCTAAAATATCGTTTTCTCTACCCCGCAGGCGACCATGGTCCGCACGATGACTGAAGGCATCGTGAATAGTTTTTTGAGCTCCGCGAAGGCCGAGATGCTTCAAAAGAACGAGACGGAGATAAGATGTCTGTGTCGAAGATGCAAGCTAAAGAGCCTTATTGCGGACCCGGATTCCGGGCAGGTGCGGGACCACCTGCTCTTGCGTGGTTTCATGGATGGCTATCAGTGGCAAGGTGATGAAGATGACTATGAAGTCGTCCATGGGGGCCGGGTAAGAAATGAGGAAGGGCAACAAGACAAGTACCACCGCGGCGAGGGCGGGCGAGAAGACGAAGAATCTCTAGGACATGATCACGACGGTGATGCTGTACATAGTCATCATTTAGAAGATGTCGTACATGATGATGAGGAAGATCAAGACAAAGGGCATGATCATGAAGATGAAGATGTCGGAGCAGACGATGATGGAGGCTGGGTGCAGGACCCTCATATTCAAGAGCTGCTTCTCAAGCAGACGGATGACGCAAGAGCTACCGCCCAAGAGAAAGCCAAGCTAGATCAACTGGAGATAGACGCGGTTACTCCATTGTATGAAGGATGCAGGCCCGAGGATAACCGCCTGAAAGTAACGCTCATGGCTCTGGAGATGAAGGTAAAACACAAAATGACCGACGCATGCTTCGACGAGAACATGTCATTCTGGCACGAACGTCTTCCCAAGGGGAACAAGTGCTCGACCAGTTTTGAGGAGGCGAAGAAAATCGTGTGTCCTCTGGATTTACCGCACGTGAAATACCATGTGTGCATGAACAATTGTATCATTTATCGGGACGAGCACGCGGAGTCTACCATATGTCCGGTGTGTGGCGTCACTCAATACAAGAAGAGGAAGAAAGCTCCTCGAAAATCGGTGTGGTACTTTCCGATCACTCCTCGTCTGCAGTGGTATTTCGCGGACCCTAAGGTAGCAAAGCTCCTGCGTTGGCACGTGGATAGGGAGGAGAAGAAGCGGGAAGATGACGGAAATGATCTGGAGATAAATAAAAAAGACAAGATGCTGAGTCACCCTAAGGATGCGAGCCAGTGGCAAGCGTTGAACTTCGAATACCCAGAATTTGGGAAGGATCCAAGAAACATCATGCTGGGCGCGAGCACCGATGGAGTCAATCTGTTTGGCAGCCAGAGAAGGACACATAGCACCTGGCCTGTGTTTGTGTGGATGTACAACCTTCCCCCCTGGTTGTGCATGAAGAGGAAGTACATTCACATGAGTATGCTAATTGAAGGGCCGAAACAACCAGGGAACGACATTAATCTGTATTTGGGGCTGCTGAAGGAGGAGCTAGACACGCTGTGGAAAACGCCAGCCAATACGTGGGACGCCGCAGAGAAAGAATATTTCCCTATGAGAGCCGCACTGCTCACGACGGTGCACGACTATCTCGGTTACGGATATCTCGCGGGGCAGGTAGTCCACGGATTTTCTGGATGCGTAAGGTGCATGGATGACACAACGTATCGCCAGCTAGATAGAGATCCTGGGTCTTCGAAAACCGTGTTCATGGGACATCGAAGGTGGCTTCACGACGATGACCCGTGGAGGAAACGTAAGGATCTGTTCGATGGTGAAACCGAACCCCGAAAACGCCCATGTACGAGGAGCGGCGAGGAAATAGACGAGCTGTTGAAAAATTGGAAAGACTGCCCACTGCCGGGAAAGAAGCAAAAGGCGCCAGAGCCGGGAAAGAAGCGAAAGGCGCCAGAGCCGCTGCTGAAGGTATGGAAAACGAGGTCTGTTTTCTGGGACACGCTAATGATGATGATGATGAGGCGAAGCAGGACACAGAAAGTCGTCGCAAAGGCAAAAAGGCCAAGAAGACCGGAAATGACTACCCTCCCGTGTGCTTCACTCTAAGTCAGGAGGAGATCGAGTAGTTTTTCACCTGCCTCCTAGGAGTAAAACTTCCTTACGGTTACGCGGGGAAGATAAGCAGATACCTAGACCCAGCGAAGCAGAAGTTCAGCGGGATGAAGTCTCACGACTGTCATGTGCTGATGACGCAGATACTTCCAGTTGCAATCCGTGGGATCATGGACGCGCACATCCGTGAAATGCTATTTGGCCTATGCAACTTTTTCGACGTCATCTCTCGGAAGTCGATTGGCGTGAGGCAACTCAGAAGGCTACAGGAAGAGATCGTGGTGATACTATGCGAGCTTGAGATGTACTTCCCGCCCGCATTCTTCGATGTTATGGTGCATCTGCTGGTCCATATCGTGGAGGATATCATCCAACTCGGGCCGACGTTCCTGCACAGCATGATGCCGTTCGAAAGGATGAATTGTGTCATCAAAGGATACGTTCGCAACATGTCACGTCCAGAGGGAAGTATAGCCAGGGGCTTTCTGACCGAAGAGTGCATCTCCTACTGCACGAATTATCTAGGCATTGAGAACCCCGTTGGTCTGCCCGTCAACAGGCACCTCGGCAGGTTCGCTGGATGGGGTCACCGTGAGGGTCGCCGTGAAATGCATGTCAACTTCGAGGGTCGACTCGCCGACTTTGAAAGAGCAAACCTAGTCGCGCTACAACACATAGACGTGGTCGATCCTTGGGTGGTAGAGCACAAAACCTTTATTGAGAAGACGTACAATGACCGAGGCCAACAGAGGACGGACGGAGATATACTCAAAGAGCACAACTCATGTTTCACGCGTTGGTTCAAGCAGAAGCTTCTGTCGTACCCTTAACATGAGGATTCTTCCGCGGAAGAACAACTCATATTCTCCTTGTCACAGGGCGCCGAGCACAACCTGATGACCTATGAGGCGTACGATATCAACGGCTACACATTCTAGACCGAGAACAAGGACATGAAGAGCGATGGTTATTAGAACTCTGGGGTAACGATGGAATCCTACACCGGTAACGACAAGGACAGATACTACGGAAGGATCGAGGAGATCTGGGAGCTGAGCTATGCTGGAGAGAAGGTCCCAATGTTCCGTGTCAGATGGGCCAAGAGCGTCCTAAAAGAAGACCGGTATTTCACCACCATGGTTATACCCGAAGCCAAATCCAAGACCGCGGGCGCAAACGTCACCGCGAAAAATGAGCCATGGGTACTGGCTTCCCAAGTGGACCAATGCTTCTTCATTACCGACCCGTCAAAGCCCAGTCGTGTTGTCGTGAGGAGAGGCAAAAGGAAGATCATCGGAATGGATGGAGTAGCCAATGAGCAAGACTTCGACAAGTACGGCGACCCGAAGATCGAACATGACGACGACGATGAAGTAGCAGCACACACCACAAGAAGAAGCAGGACCACCCTACCTAAAGGACGTCCGTTCCACAGAAGAACTCCATTTGCGAAAAAGAAGGGCAAGAAGATTGTGAACAGATAGCTAGCTAAGATCGATTGTATTTAAATCGTAGTCTTCATTTCTCGATGGTATTTCATGGGCACTTTTTGATATCATGAATATTTTTAAATTTCATGGGAACTTTTTGAATTCATGAGGACACTTGATCTAGATCCCCCTCCATCTCGAGCTCGATTCCCCCTCCATCTCGATCTCGACCCCCCTCCATCTCGATCCCACCCACACCCTCCCCCGCTCCACCGTCACAAATGAATGCAACTAAAAATCCAAAAAAACAAATTTGATTATATTTTCAAATAACAAATTTGATGATATTTTCAACTAACAAATTTGATGATATTTTTTAAAAAATTATTACTGTTTTTATAAAAAATTATTACTGTTTCATATTCATATGCATTTTCTAAAAAATTATTAGATGCAACAAAAAATAAAATAAAAATTACTTATGGCGCACCGCTGGCTGGTGCGCCATTGCATTGCAAAAAAAAGATTACTTATGGCACACCGCTCGGGGGTGCGTCATTGCTATCAAAAAAACATTCTAAAGGCGCACCGCCAGGGGGTGCGCCATTAGTAATGTCCCCCTAGCCAGATCCACTTCCCCCCTCGCCAGATCCACTTCCCCCCTCGCCACACCCTCACGCGCACCCCCTCCTTCCACCGCCCGCTCCACCGTCGCCGCCCTGCCTCCTCGGGCTCCACCGTCGTCGCCCTGCCTCCTCGAGCCGGGCAGCCACACGCGCCCAGCCTCCGCGGCCCCGACTCCAGCACCGCAGCGCCTCCCTCCCTGTCCCCGGAGCAGCCGCCCCCGCCCAGGAACGCCGCCGCTGAAGCTACGTCGGCGACCGGTCCATAGGCAGGTAGCCACCACCCCTCCTTCCTCCTCCCTCCCCTCCCTCCTTCCCTATTGCATCCTATGCCCGCTCAAAATCCCCCCTGATTTCTGCACTGGATGAGCACCTGCCCTGCTGCTGCCCGCCCTCGCCCCGCCTGCACCAGCCCCCGCCTCTGCCCTCGCCCCGCGCATCGCGCTCGGCCTACCGCCGGCTGAGCCCCAAACCCGCCCGCGCGACCCTGCTGCCGCTGCTCTGTCGTGGTTGCACGCCTGCGCCGCCGCGCTGCTCTGCTGCTCTACATGCTGCTATCGCCGCCTCCTTTCCTCGCCCTTGCTGCTCCTCTCCCCTCGCCCCTAGTGCTGCTAATCCACTTCTCTAAATCCTTCTTGCTGCCGCTCTCTACTGCTTCTACTCCATCTTTATGCTATGAGAAATAACTGTCATCGAAATCTTGCTTTATGATTGAGTAATCTGCTAGTATAATTGTGTGATTGAGTAATCTGCTAGTATAATTGGTGATGTTGCAAATAGAAGTAGAGTACTGCTTGTTGTACTTGTGATCTTGCAAATAGGAGTTTGAGTAATTTAACTTAACTGGAGTAATTTGTTGCATCTGTTGTAGGTGGTGTAGTGCTGCCTATCTACTGCCCATTTCCTCTGGTACCGGAGTTGGAGTTTAGTGTACTGGACACTTTCATAGATTGCTAGGGTACTTCCTCTCCTTTCTCTCCTTTAGTGTACTAGAAACTTCCATAAATTTTAGAAACTTCATATAAAAATTCTATTCACTGCTGCTGATGTACTACTTGTGATGCTGCTGCTGCTGCACTACTTGTGATGCTGCTGCTACTTGGCTAAATTTTATTCACTACTGCTGATGTACTACTTGTGATGCTGCTGCTGCTGCACTACTTGTGATGCTGCTGCTACTTGTGATTTTGTCAACTTGTGATGCTGCTGCTACTTGGCTAAATTTTATTCACTACTGCTGATGTACTACTTGTGATGCTGCTGCTGCTGCACTACTTGTGATGCTGCTGCTACTTGTGATTTTGTCAACTTGTGATGCTGCTGCTACTTGTGATCTTCTAAAATGACCCCTTTCTCCTGAAATGTTGATTAATTTCCGTTTCGGTTGAGAATGGGGCACTCCTAGGTCAAGAAAATTAGCAAAGGTCATGCCCAATTTTCTTGACCTAGAAGGTGCCCGATTCTCAACCGAAACAAAAATTAATCAACATTTATAGTTTGACCTAGAAGATGCCCAATTTGTTAACTCTAGTTCAGGTGTTGAATGTTAATCTGAGTGTGTGTGATGGTGACTGAACAGATAAATCATGTCTCCCCACATTTTCAGCTAAGTGGACTCTCACACACACACTATCTAGCTTTACACTTAAGCAGTGGCGAGATCTGCTCCCTCCACACAATGTGCAACAAGCAAGTAGGTGGATTTAGGTAGCTTGGCTAGATTAGCTATGAGCCAATATGGTCAAGTCAAAAGAGATGATGCAGATGGATGGATAGATGGATGGATGGGGATGCAGCACAACTCCACCACCTTCACTTGTCTAGCTTGTGGTTTACCCCTCACTCTCTCATGCACCAGAAGAATATGATACATACATCCACTTTGATAAGCTAAAACTAGTAAGAGAAGCAGGGCAAAAAATAATTTTTGTATTTATTTTAGATCACATACACAAAATAACCTACCAGCAATACAAATCTAGTTTCAGAAACATGTGATACATACATCCACTTTGATAAGCTAAAACTAGTAAGAGCAACAGGGCAAAAAATAAATCTATGTACGATATAGGGGTGCTATAGCTATATCCTCCATCCCGTCCCACCGGAGCAAGCAAACCTACAAGCTGCTCCTCATGTTTTTCCCTCTACTAGTAGACTGGAACTTCCCAATGCTGGCTAGTTTGCACCCTCTACAAGTTGCTACTTCTTCCAAATAACCTAACAGCCATCGAAATCTAGTTTGAATCAGAAAAATGTGAGAAAACCCATCGATTGAGGCGGACAACTAGTTGTAGATGAGGAAGGGCATTTGAGGCCCCATCGAGTCTATGAAGATGTGATGGGTCCTGATATATTGACTTGCGGATTTATTTTTTCCTAGACTGCCTCGGTGTCGACAAACCCTAAATGATGAGACCATGATCTTGTTCCTTGACAATAACCAACTTTTTGACCAAACTTTTTTCCTATTTAGAGCGGAACATGGCCCACAACGATGAGGCCGGCGGTTCAGGCGGCAAGCAATTCTGGGAGCTGTCCCAGGAGATGGAGGAAGAACCTCACCGCTATGAGGACGCCACGGAAGACACCGATCCTGACTACACAACCCCTAGTGGCGTCGGGGATGACACCACTGATGGTGCCGCTGAGGATGCCACCACAGATGATGGCGGCGCACACACAGATGGCAGCCAACCGAAGAAGCAAAGGAAGGACCGGCGCCCGAATGTGCTCCGCACCCTCAAGGAGGAATTCACTCAAGTGGACTCCGACGGAATCCAACGGAGCCCAAACATATAGTCAAGGGGTACTTGGTTCAGCTCGGGTGCATTCTCCGGAGCACCGTCTCGATCAACACCGGGAACCTTAGGCATAAGGACCGAGGGAATTTGTGCAACCTCCTCTTCACGAAGCTGAACGAACGATACAAGTTCCCTGCCGAATTTGAAAACACACGCCTCTCAGGGAATAAAGTGAACAGTGCCGCCCTCACGAAGATGAGCACGGCCCTGTCTACTTGGAAAAGCGCGGTGAAGAGAATGATTGATAAAGGTGATAGTTATGAGAAGATCAAGGCGAAATATCCTTTGATGAGCGAAGATGAGTACAAGGAGTTCAAGATCAAGTGCGAGAGTAGTGCAACCTCCGAATCAAGTCAGTGGGGGAAAGAAATGCGGGAGTTGAACTTAGGGGAACACAAACTCGGTCCCGGCGGTTACAGAGTGGCGGAGCCTATATGGGACAAGGAGGACGCGGAGCGTGCCGAGCAAGGCCTACCGCCCCGCTTCGAGAAATACAGCGGTGACAAGCAGACCAGGAACTATGTCAGGGCCCGGTACAAGGAGGACCCGATAACAAAGGAGCTTACCACGGATCCGAAGACCAGGGCGCTTGAGCTTCTTCTGGTAAGGAATACACCCCCGCGTAATTAGCTCCATATGGCTGCACTCTAATTAATCCCCAATATTTCTAAATGGTTCACGTTCCTTTCGCAGGACACTGAAAGCAGTAGCGCGGGGTCGTCTAAGAGCTCCCCTTTCGACACCGCTTTAAATAGGGCGTTGAACGTAATGAAAAACAAGGATAAGCTCACTAAGCCGACGTCAGCTGGTCGTGTGGCCGGCAAAGGCTTGTCCACAAAATGGGGGTCATACTATACCGCTAGTGTGCGGAAGGAGAAAAAGACCAGCTCGGAAAGCCAGACGCGCGAGGTTGAAGAACTCAAGGCACAAGTGGCGCGGATTCCGGAGCTTGTCCAAGAGCAAGTGCAACAACAACTTGGAACGACGCTCAACGCCATGGTGCCTACGTTGATTCATGGGCTGACGACGTGGATTGCGGGCGGCCAACAGGGGCCTCCCCCGGTTCCCAGCTTCACGGCCAGCAACTCGCACAGCGCGCAGGCGGCTCCATTGGTGTCTCCGGCGGCGCCATTGGTGTCTCCGGCGGCGGCGCCATTGGTGTCTCCGGCGGAGGCGGTATTCATGTCTCCGGCGCCGGCACGGGCATTGGAGCTTAATGCACCCGGGTGTACGCCGGCCGGCACCTCGCCAGCAAGCACCCCCTCCGTCAGTTGCACGCCCGCCGTTGGCGGTGCCTCGACATTAGCCGAGCTCGACGGCATCACGGTAACTAAGCCTCTCGGCAGATGACTTCATCTCCTTGCCTTTGACTGGGCATCCCTGGCGCCCTGTACATGTTTTCGCAGGGCACCGCCGACGTTCCTTGCACTCTTCTGCACTTCGTGGGCACCGAGTTGGTCGATGTCGCCAAGGGCAGAATCGTTCAACCGGGCAACCCCATGTTCCACGGTAATCCGATGCCACCCACAATGTATAGGGTTGAAGTGGTTCGGGTGCTGCCAGGCTGCGATGAGCTGTTACCTCCAATTCGACCCGCTGGGGCCGACGAAGAAGATGAGATGACCCTCAGCACCTGCATAAACTGGCCCCTGCTTTGGCCGAAGAGCCAGATTCGTTTGGGGGCGGGGGACACCACCCCATAGACAAGACCGCCAGTCGTGCTGGCGCCAAGCCATGGCAAGAACGCCGCAACGCTACCGGACCTGCCGGACATCCCTATGGCACAGGATCCGGACAGCCCTATGGCACAGGATCCGGACGGCGACGACAACGACGATGGTACATTTACCAAAGTTGATAAGTACTTTGCCGAACATGGGTACGCTGACGAGTTCTGCGGGCCTCTTTCTCAAGAACCCAACCAAGACGACCGCGATCTAGCTGGTACGGCGGAGAAATCCAATTGCAACAGGCGTCGTCTGGCATTCAGTTCTCAGGACACGCCTCCAGCTCCCGCCTTCACCGAGCCTTAGATAGCTGAGGTGCGAAATATTATCAGCCCCAACACGCTCAAGAAGGCGGTCTATGAGCAGAACTCGGTCCCATTACAGGAGATCAAGAAGAAGGGACGGAAACGAAAGACTAACAAGGGCGCCGGTGCGAGCCAGGCGGCACCGAGTTCGATCCGTGCTCAGGACGGGCCACCTTCACCTAAGGATATCTCGAGGAGGGTGCATGTGGTGGGTAGGGCGATGCTACCGCCAAATATGCTGAATGCTGCAACCGGTGCTATGCGGAGTCTGCACGATAGTGTTCTTTCTTTGGAGAAGCGGCGTCTCAGAGAGAAGGATGTGGCATACCCGGTTTTTGTGGCCAAGGTGCCATAGGGCAAGGGCTTTGTGGATGGCGACATCGGGGGTACGATCGTCCTGCGGTTTGATGACATCTTTGCTATGTTTAACCTTCATCCGCTGCACTACACCTTCGTTCGGCTGTTTTCGCTGAGTATGGAGATGCGGATCATTAGAGACAAGACCCCGGACATCGTGATAGTCGACCCCTTCTACATGCATGCCAAGCACTTGTGCAGCGCTGGGGACCGCCAAGTTGCGAGTTCACACCTCGAAGGCGTCATTCTGGCAAACCCAGATAAGGATAACTTCCTTGTGGCTTACTTTCCCGAGTAAGTCATCCCTTAACCGCCCCGTAACATATGATTTCTTAGATTTCGATCGTACTTTTTTTTCTAACATTCCGTGTTCTGTGCAGTGACACACATTGCAAGCTCATCCTCTTAAGCCCGAAATATTCCATGGCCACGTATTTAGACCCGAACCGTAACTCCAAGATAGACTACACAAATGTCAAGAAAGTTCTTGATGATGTTCTCCCCGCCTACGCCAAATCTGGAGGCACCTTCACCAGGGCAGTTCGTAAGTACGGCAAGCACATGTTCTCACACAATACGAAGTTCTGCTGCGTCAAGCAGCCGCCTGGCGGTCAGAAGGATGCCTACTACGCCCTCCATCACATGCGGGCGATCGTAAGGGACCATCATCAACTTCTGCTACCAGATAATCTCAAAGATTGGGCCGCGAGATTGTCGGCAGTCTAGGACGCAGACCTCAGACAAGAATTCTTTCGCATCCAGTCGGAGTTTGCGGACATCATCCATCAAGATGTCCTTCATACCTCGGGGCAGTTCTTCCTCAGATATCAACCGTCCAACAGTGAGATAGATGAAATGCTACAAATGCAGGGTGACAACGACCGCGATTTCATGACCATCACGACAGACGGCGGCTTCATCCACGTTCCTGTCCGATGAGTCGAGTCGAAAGTAGTGATGTGTAGTTCTGAAACATTGATTGGCTCATGTTGTAATTATACTTTAATGAATTCGTATGTCTCTTTGGTTTGGACAGTCGTTCAACTTAGTGTAATCGATGCTATTTATTAGTAGGACCATGAATCGTGCTATTAATGTCTTGCTTTTCTCTTCCGATCCTTTTGTTGCATACTTACATATTGCTTATGTATTGTCTGTTGTTTGGCTTGTGCATAGAGATGTCGTCGTATGTCGTGTACAAGGGTAAGGTTCCCGGAGTCTACAACGACTGGGAGGAGTGTCAGAGAGAGGTTCACCGTTTCAGCGGTAACAGTTACAAAGGGTACACCACTAGGGCGGAGGCCGAATGTAGATACACCCGCTATCTAGAGGGAGAGAGGAGGGAGCGTTGGAGGAACCGGATGAAGACCAATTTGATCGCGATGATGCTCATCGTGATGACCACAGCTCTCTTCTATGTGATGGTAGTTTAGATGATCGATATCGACTTGTAATGTGAAGGAAAACTCGATACTCGCGGTCTTGAGACTTGTAATGTTTTATCTTTGCTCGGTCTTTTGAATTCGGAGACTAATATGATGAATTGTATTCGGAGACTAATCATCTATTGTATTCGATGAATCTGATGTTGCTGTGTGCTGCTGTCTATATTCTGTCCAATAATATATTTTGTAACCTGTGCAAAAATCAGAAAAGCAAAAAAAAATAAAACCTAATATTCATACTAATGGCGCACCACACAAGACACTAATGGCGCACTATGATCATCACACTAATGGCGCATTAACTGCTGGTGCGCCATTAGAATGCCAAAGCACATGGGTACATATGGCCCCCTGGGAGGCATTCTAATGGCGCACTGCAGGCTATACTAATGGCACACTACGTGGTGCGCCATTAGAACACCAGATACTAATGGCGCACCGGTGGTGCGCCATTAGAATTTAATTCTAATGGCGTGATGCCAGTGGCGCACCGGTAGTGCGCCATTAGAAGGCAAATTCGGTGCGCCACTAGCATGCCTTTTCCTAGTAGTGTTGGGGGAGATGCCCCGGTATCGTATCACAACCACATCTCCTTTCTTTACCGTTTTTCTTAGTTAAATCCTATTAGGTATTATCTTGATCTAGTAGAATAAAAGTTTATGGCATGATCAATTTTTGAGTTTTGCTTTATGATCCCTCTATGTAATCGAGTCCGTGAGCTATATAATAAAGATTGGTGCTAAGTCAAGGGCTTGATTATTTTGCCATAATCTTGAGTGAATAAAATAAAAGAGAAAGAAATAAAAGAAATAAAAGAGATCATATGGATCTTATGGAGAGTAATGAGCTCACATATAAAGAGTATGATGAATAAAAGTTGTTGAGAGTTGACAAACATAGTTTTGGTCATCGTTGCAATTAATAGGAAGTAATAAAGAAAGAGAGGTCTTCACATATAAATATACTATCTTGGACATATTTTATGATTGTGAGCACTCATTAAAATATGACATGCTAAAGAGTTGACGTTGGACAAGGAAGACAACGTAATGGGTTATGTTTTCTTACATCAGAGATAAATTATATTGTCATGGATCATCCAACATGATTGAGCTTGCCTTTCCCCCTCATGCTAGCCAAATTCTTTGCACCAAGTAGAGATACTACTTGTGCTTCCAAACACCCTTAAACCAGTTTTGCCATGAGATTCCACCATACCTACCTATGGATTGAGTAAGATCCTCCAAGTAAGTTGTCATCAGTGCAAGCAATAAAAATTGCCCTCTAAATATGTATGACTTATTAGTGTGGGAGAAAATAAGCTTTATACGATCGTGTGATATGGAAGAAATAAAAGCGACAGACTGCATAATAAAGGTCCATATCACAAGTGGCAATATAAAGTGACGTTCTTTCGCATTAAGATTTTGTGCATCCAACCATAAAAGCGCATGACAACCTCTGCTTCCCTCTGCGAAGGGCCTATCTTTTACTTTTATCTCCTACCTTGCATCGGAGTCATGGTGATATTCACCCTTCCTTTTTAAATTTTATCTTTTGGCAAGCACAACATGTTGGAAAGATCCTGGTATATATGGCTAATTGGACGTGATTTTTCATGAACTATTAGTGTTGACATTACCCTTGAGGTAAAACGTTGGGAGGCAAAACTATAAGCCCCTATATTTCTCTATGTCCGATTAAAACTCCATACCCATAAGTATTGCGTGAGTGTTAGCAATTGTGAAAGACTATATGATAGTTGAGTATGTGGACTTGCTGAAAAGCTCTGATGTTGACTCTTTCCTATGTTATGATAAATTGCAATTGCTCCAATTAATGAGATTATAGTTTCTTAGTTTTCAATGAAGTTTATGATTCATACTTGAAATTGTGATTTAATTGTTACTCTAGCATAAGATATCATATGACAAGAATTTTATAAGTTGCTGTTTTAAGAATGATCATGATGCCCTCATGTCCGTATTTTATTTTTATCGACACCTCTATCTCTAAACATGTGGACATATTTTTTGATTTCGGCTTTCGCTTGAGGACAAGCGAGGTCTAAGCTTGCGGGAGTTGATACGTCCATTTTGCATCATGCTTTTATATCGATATTTATTGCATTATGGGTTGTTATTACACATTATGTCACAATACTTATGCCTATTCTCTCTTATTTTACAAGGTTTACATACAGAGGGAGAATGCCGGCAGCTGGGATTCCGGGCTGGAAAAGGAGCAAATATTAGAGACCTATTATGCACAGCTCCAAAAGTCATGAAACTTCACGGAAGTCATTTTCAGAATATATAAAAAATATTGAGCGCAAGAAGTTCCGGAGGGGGCCACACCCAGCCCACGAGGGTGGGGGGCGCGCCCCCCTACCTCGTGGGCCCCCTGGTGGCCCTCCAATGCCCATCTTCTGCTATATGGGGTCTTTCAATGAGGAAAAAATCATAAGCCATCTTTCCGGAAGAGACTCCGCCGCCACGAGGCGGAACCAATCTAGGGCTCCGGAGGAGCTGTTCTGCCGGGGAAACTTCCCTCCGGGAGGGGGAAATCATCGCCATCGTCATCACCAACGATCCTCTCATCGGGAGGGGGTCAATCTCCATCAACATCTTCACCAGCACCATCTCCTCTCAAACCCTAGTTCATCTCTTATATCCAATTCTTGTCTCTAAGTCTGGGATTGGTACCTGTGGGTTGCTATTAGTGTTAATTACTCCTTGTAGTTGATGCCAGTTGGTTTATTTGGAGGAAGATCATATGTTCAGATCCTATATGCATATTAATACCCCTCTGATTATGAACATGAATATGCTTTGTGAGTAGTTACGTTTGTTCCTGAGGACATGGGAGAAGTCTTGCTATTAGTAGTCATGTGAATTTGGTATTCGTTCGATATTTTGATGAGATGTATGTTGTCTCTCCTCTAGTGGTGTTATGTGAACGTCGACTACATGACACTTCACCATTATTTGGGCCTAGAGGAAGGCGTTGGGAAGTAATAAGTAGATGGTGGGTTGCTAGAGTGACAGAAGCTTAAACCCTAGTTTATGCGTTGCTTCGTAAGGGGTTGATTTGGATCCATATGTTTCATGCTATGGTTAGGTTTACCTTAATACTTTTGTTGTAGTTGCGGATGCTTGCAATAGAGGTTAATCATAAGTGGGATGCTTGTCCAAGTAAGGACAACACCCAAGCACTGATCCACCCACATATCAAATTATCAAAGTACCGAACGCGAATCATATGAACGTGATGAAAACTAGCTTGACAATATTCCCATGTGTCCTCGGGAGCACTTTACATCATATAAGAATTTGTCTAGGCTTGTCCTTTGCTACAAAAAGGATTGGGCCACCTTGCTGCACTTTATTTACTTTTGTTACTTGTTACTCGTTACAAATTATCTTATCACAAAACTACCTGTTACCTATAATTTCAATGCTTGCAGAGAATACCTTGCTGAAAACCGCTTATCATTTCCTTCTGCTCCTCGTTGGGTTCGACACTCTTACTTATCGAAAGGACTATGATAGATCCCCTATACTTGTGGGTCATCAGAGGCCTCATTGCACCGCATCATCCACTCCAGTTGCCCTGCCCTGGGGTGCTTGGTGCTTGTTTTCACAGTTAGAACCGGTTGTCTCCAAATAAAGTCGCCTAACCTTGTAAGAATTGGAATTTGTTTTGACAGAAGGCAGCTCATCATCCAAGATGCCCCTTCACTTCAAAGGTTGATCATCGATTCTAGTTATTCACCGTTGCAAATAATCGTCCTCTATGCGCCTAAACTGGAGACCTTGGGTGTAATACATGATCTCTATGCTCATTTCAATATGGTGTTTGGCTCCACAGTTCTTCAGGTACTTTACATTATCATCTACACTTGTAACCATAAGCTGCATTTTAAATTTCTGCGCATAAGTTATATGTCATCTTGGAGTACACATTTTGTACTAATATTATGTTCTATGCTCAATGAAGAGTTTCTCCATGGATGGCCTATCAATGGTGCTGGATTCTGACAAGATCATATATCCAAATGAATAGTTATGATCTGAACAAGATTATTGGCTTGCTGCAATGCTTTCCATGTCTGGAGAAGTTGTATATAAAGGTGATAATTTCACGCACATTGGAAGCCTGCATATAGTGTACTAGAATTTAGTATTCAGCTGTTGCTCTTTTGACACTCCTTTTTTTAGACCTTAACTGTTTTCAATCTTCATGTCTATTTAGGCAACAGGACGGGGTAAGAAAGTTATAACCAATCGGTGGATTCGTAAGCATCGGGATTTTCTCACTTCTCATGATATTCGATTGAAGACAATAACACTAGAACGATATGTAGCCAACCGTGCAAACACTAGATTTGTCACATTCTTCCTGCTGAATGCGAGGTTACTATTGTCCATCAGGCTTAAGTTTATCAGCAGCATGGTTTTGACGGATGGGTATGTGGAACAGCAAAAAAAGGAGTTTCAGGTGGGCAAAAGAGCTTCTGAACGTGTCGGGCTTCTATTTACAACATATTGTGGTCATAATCCAGTAAATTTTACGACCTAGGATGTTCATTCTATGGACCTGATCGATCCATTTGACTGTGACTGCCAAAAATAGTGCTAGAGTTAGATGTTGTTTCCTTTTTCAACCTGGGTTTTTTGTAAACTTGATGAACAATTAACCCTCGTGCTTTTGTACAGTTTGTAAGCTGGAGTTAGATGTTCTTGCCCTTTTCAACTCAGCTGTGACTGTCATATTTTATTTGAAGCAAGGCAAATCGCTTGCCAGTCGTTTAATTAGAGTGAAATATTGTAACAACTAACAAATCCCAACCAAGGGAGATAACATCACTCTCGCCGGCTGCTTGAGCTCACTGTGCATTACAGAAGCCAAGTGATTATCCCCCACCAGCACCCACAAACTTATTTCCATCTAGCACATCAAATGGGCTGTAAATTTTCATAGGAAGGGCTGCATGACCATGACAGATTTGGATTCTGACATTTGGGACCCGTGAGGAAATAGCCTATCCAAGGTGGTGTCGACTTACTAGCCAGTCAACAAACGATTCTGCCTACCAGCCGTTGGATTGACATCCAACATCTGTCGTGTATCTTCTATCTCTTGTCTTCTTCTTCTTCCTCCAGCCACCCAAACCAAACCACCCCGTCGGCTCCACCTGCTCCCGCCTCCCATGGCTGGCTGCGCCTCCGCCGCCCTACCGTACGTACCCTCCAACGTTGGCCAGTCCCTCCCTCTATTCCTCCCCACATCCTGTTATTCTCTGGCGATGTCAGCTCCAACACGCACCCGCACCCGAACCAGTCAACCCTCGTACTCCCCTCTGTCTGCGACTGGACCGGCGCATCTTCCACGGCTCCTGTTCATTCTGTCCGAGGCCTCGCCATCGTCCTCCGCCTTGCGGCCTTGGTTCGCTCGCCATGCGCGGTGCGCCGCCCTCTTGCATTGTCAACGTCATCAACAAGCGAGAGGAACAAGGAGATGATTGTACGTGGAGAGGATGATAGTAGGGACCCACCAGCATCATGGCAATACACAAGCAAGTACCTCTATATTACAAGCCCAAAAATATGGTTCCTCCTAATGGTTGGACATCTGGGGCTCACGCCATTGTCAACGTAGTCAATAAACGAGAGAATTACACTACGAGCGGCTGACACCAGGGACCCAGCAAGTCGCGCAGTTTTTCTTTTTGAGGAACAAGCAGTTATTATTTATACTAGTTTTAGCGACGGATCAGGGTAACAACGGGGCTGTGCGGGGGCTGTGGCCCGTCTAGCCAGGGTTTTATTTATGTTTACCACATCATGAGCCCAGTTGTGTTTTTTTCTTGCTGAAAATGGCTATCCCGGTTCTATTTTTCTAAAATAAATACCCAAACGAGGCCTACTTGCTTTATCAGCCGTGCTGGGCTGCAAATATTTCAAGACAAGGAGAGTTTCATTCGGTTTGCCCAGAAATGAGTTGTACATTTTTAAAACACATCAAACCGGGAATTAGTTTCAATTTTTTTTCATTACAAGATTTTAAATTCCATTGATTTTTATGCGTGGAGAATAATTTGGATTTTATATTTATATAAATTATTTTTCAAAATAGTTTGAATGTGAATCGATATTTTGGGATTAAAACAGTTGACCGCACCGAAATATGCAAAAAATTCATATACTTTTTAACCGTGGCCACAATATGGGGTGTAATGCTAACAAAAAGAAGATGGGCTTCAAAAGAATTCTTAAGAATTAGCAAATGGGTTGTACATTATTAGAAATAATGCACACAAGAGCAGTGATTGTTGGATGTCCATCCAACGGCTGTCGTGCTTCTTCAATCTCTGCTTTTCCTGCTCTAGCCGCTCAAACAAGCGCCGGCGGGACTGCCTGCTCCCTCCTCCCACGGCCGGCTATGCTGTCGCGCAGGCCTCACCGCCCCACTGTACTCACATTGCTGGCCTAGCCATCCCTCTACTCACCCACACATGTTGTTATTCTCCGGCGACGGCAGATGAACCAGTAAACCCTCGTACAGTCGTACTCCCCTCCACGTCGGAAACAACTGCCGAGTCTTCCCTGTCTCCGTGTCGTTCCCTTCCTAGGCCTCGCCGTCATCCACTGCCCTGGTGCTCTCGGCGCGGCCTGGTCAACGTGGTCAACAACCGACATGCATCTGAAGTGGACTGTACGTGGAGAAGCTGACAGCTGGGTCCCCGGCCGCACGCAAGGAAATGCCTTCTTATTACGCGCAAAATAATGATTCCTCCACCTGACATCTGGGACCCACCGAACGGGCCTCTGTATTTTGTGAAAAAAACGTTACCGCCGCTGACAGCTTGGACCCACCAGCTATATCTTCGCACGCAAGGAAGTGCCTCCTTATGACGCACAAAAAATGAATACCCCCCGCTAGCTGGGACCCACCATAGTAGGTGGCTAACTTGTGGGCCTACTAAGTTGATGGGGACAGAGGGCTTTGTCAACTTAGTCAATATGAACAATTCTAGCTCCAGTGACCGTACGATGTCCATCCAACGGCCATAGTGCTTCTTCAACCTATGGTCTTCTTGCTCCAGCCGCCCAAAGCAGCGCCGGTCATGTCGCCTGCTCCTGCCTCCCGTGGTCGGCTGTGCTGCCACGGAGGCCTCACCGCCCCCATACTACCCCCACCACTGGCCAGGCCATCCCTCCACTCACCCACACCCCCTGTTATTCTGCGGCGACGACAGCCTCACATCGCAGCCGAACCAGTGAACCCTCATACTCCTCTCTGTGTGGGCATCCACTGCCACGTCTTCCCCGGATCCGCATCGTCCCCTTCCTAGGCCTCACCTTCGTCCACTGCCTTGGTGCTCTCGGCGCGGTGTGGTCAATGTGGTCAACGACCGACTTCCATCGGAAGAGTACTGTACATGGAGAGGCTGGCGGTTGGGTCCACGGCCACAACCCAGATTTTTTGTGATTTGCCAAGTAAGTCGCTTTGTCAGGCCTGTTGGGCTACAAATCTTTCAAGACGAGGAGAGCTTCATTCGGCTAGCCGAGAAAATGGCCTATCAGTAATGAGAAATGGGTTGTACATTTTTAAAACACATCAAACCGGCAATTAGTTTCAAATTTCTTTTTTTTCATTTTGAGATTTTAAATTGCATTGATTTTTATGCGTGGATAATTTGTTGGATTTTTTATTGATATACATTTATTTTTAAAATAAGTTTGAATGTGACTCAAAATTTCGGGATTAAAACAGTTCGGACTGCACCGAAATATGCAAAATTTCGTATAATTTTTTAACCGTGGCCACAATATGGGTTGTAATGCTAACAAAAAGAATATGGGCTCCAAAAAACCTTAAGAATTAGCAAATGGGTTGTAAATTATTAGAAATAATGGCAGATGGGATGTATGCTGTTTTCTACAGATTTGAGGCTTTCCTAAAAAAAGGTAGATGCACAAGCAGTGACTGTTGGGACCCACCAGCTCTGCTTTTCCTGCTCCAACCGCTCAAACAAGCGCCGGCGGGACTGCCTGCTCCCTCCTCCCGCGGCCGGCTATGCTGTCGCGCAGGCCTCACCGCCCCACTGTACTCACATCGCTGGCCTAGCCATCCCTCTACTCACCCACACATGTTGTTATTCTCCGGCGACGACAGATGAACCAGTAAACCCTCGTACAATCGTACTCCCCTCCGCGTGGGAAACAACTTCCGATTCTTCCCTGCCTCCGTGTCGTTCCCTTCATAGGCCTCGCCATCGTCCACCGCCCTGGTGCTCTCGGCGCGTCGTGGTCAACGTGGTCAGCGACCGACATGCATCTGAAGTGGACTATACATGGAGAGGCTGACAGCTGGGTCCATGGCCGCACGCAAGGAAATGCCTCCTTATTATGCGCAAAATAATGATTCCTCCACCTGGCATCTAGGACCCACCAAAAGGGCCTCTGTATTTCGTGAAAAAAAACGTTACCGCCCCTGACAGCTTGGACCCACCAGCTATATCTTCGCATGCAAGGAAGTGTCTCCTTATTACGCACAAAAAAATGAATACTCCCCCTGCTAGCTTGGACCCAGTATAGTGGTAGGCTAACTTGTGGGCCTACTAAGTTGACGGGGACGGAGGGCTTTGTCAACTTAGTCAATATGCATGATTCTAGCTCCACTGACCGTACGATGTCCATCCAACGACCGTAGTGCTTCTTCAACCTCTGGTCTTCTTGCTCCAGCCGCCCAAACCAGCGCCGGTCGTGCCTCATGCTCCTGCCTCCCATGGCCGGCTGCGATGCGGCGGAGGCCTCACCACCCCCTACTACTCCCACCGCTGGCCAGGCCATCCCTCTACTCACCCACACCCCCTGTTATTCTGCAGCGACGGCAGCCTCACACCGCAGCGAACCAGTGAACCCTCATACTCCTCTACGCATGGGCATCCACTGTCGCGTCTTCCCCGGCTCCACGTCGTCCCCTTCCTAGGCCTCACCGTCGTCCACCGCCCTGGTGCTCTTGGCACAGTGTGGTCAACGTGGTCAAGGAACGGCTTCCATCGGACGTGGACTGTACATGGAGAGGCTGACAGCTGGGTCCACGGCCGCAGCAAGGAAGTGCCTCCTTATTACATGCAAAATATTTATTCCACCACTTGACAACGGGGACCCACCGGATGGGCCACCGTATTTCACGAAAAAAATGTTTCCCCCTGACTGCTGGGACCCATCAACTACATCTTCGCACGCAAGGAAGTGTGTCCGGGCAAAAAATTGATTCGCCCCCTGACTGCTGGGACCCACCAGCTACATCTTCGCATGCAAGGAAGTGCCTGACAGTCGGGACCCACCTGGTCGAAGCGTACGTAGCGTTGTCATTCTGGTCGCGAACGTGTATGTACATACTGGTCGATGTAGAGGCGCGTACGTGTCGTAGTAGAGGCGCACACATAGCATGTACACGTATGTACAGCGGCGAGTGTGCAAGAAAGAAAATACGGCCACGTACGTACATATGGGTAGGGTCTCCAAAGCCTACTCGCGCATACGTACGGCCAGGGCTCATGTACATGGCTGGGTCCGAACGGAGAAACAGCATCGTCGTCATGTTCATGGGGAGCCAACCGGCTGGGTCAGAATGGAATGCGTCGTCGTGTTCATCCGGGGGGCTTGGACGGAACAGCCGATGGAAACGAGGCCTAGCGTACCGCAGATGTCAGGACCCCGATTGCAAGTCACATCGATCAAGCCGGTAACACCTCATATCACATTGCGGCCTCACGCATGGTATCCCCACGGGTGTCGCCTTACCATGGCCCGGGAACGTTTGCGCCTTTTGGCTCACGTATATGATAGTGTCGCTAGCATCCATATGACAGAGAGCCCGGGCTGACATGGCTAGTCGTGAACCCAAAGCGGCGCAGACCTATGGAGACAGGCATACATGAATCACATCGAGCATGTCGGTCATCAGCGAGTGAATTCGGGCTGTAGCACTGGGCTAACAGGACTCCGGGGAACCCGGGCTGTAGCAGGCTAGGCAGGACTCCGGATGTCACCGCGTGAAATTTCCCCGAAGGGACAGACATAGGAACGAAGTGAAACACATGCCGGCCAGTCAAGTGTCCTGAGTAGTAGTGCTGGGCTAGCAGGACTCCGGTGAACCGGGCTGTAGCAGACTACTATGGCTCGAGGAACACTAGACTACATTTCCCCATAAGAAAGGCTGCCAAGGATAAACAACTAGATTGTCGGATCCCACCCATACCAAGCATTTCAATCATACACACAATATGCCCGATATGAGTACATACAACATGGCATCACAACAAAACTCTACAACTCAAGTACTTTATTTAAAAAGGCTCCGAGGAGCCATACATAACATGTTCATACAGGTAGGGGTCACATGACCCGACACTCAAGTCATACAAGCATACAAGCACATCCGGAAGCAAATAGTCTGAGTACAGACACTAGAAAGAAAGAAGGCTTCTCGAAGCCTGTCTATCTACATAGGGCCCTCCATGGACAGGATCACCACCTAGGTGGCTAGTCACTCGTCGACATCAAGGTCTACGTAGAACCCGTCGGAGGGGGCGGTGTTGTCGTCTGAAAATAGTAATTAAGCAAACATGAGTACAAAGGTACTCAACAAGTCTTACATCAGAACCTACTATACATGCTCATTCTCAAGAAGGTGGTGGAGTTATTGCAGCAAGCCAGCTTTGACTCTTGGCTAAGCTATCCTACGAGACTCCACTAGTAAAATAGTTTTCGCACATGAGTCCACTACTCACCAGCACAATACTCCACCGGGGATCCTCCCTCGTCATCCAACGAGAGGGCCATCCTCGGTACTCACACTTATCTTGAGTCTTTTAGTAGTAACCATTAACTTGTCTATGAACTATATAGGCAACCAAGTAGTCCTTTACCGCGGACACGGCTATTCGAATAGATGATGTTAACCCTGCAGGGGTGTACTTCTTCGTACACGCTTTCACCACTTACCGCTGTTTACACGACATGTACTCGGCAACCTTCAAGCGGAAGCCCAACGAGGGTGTCGGCCATGGCCTACCTAAACACTCAAGTCTCTAGTCCAGGTTTATCGCCTATCCAGGTTCCATCCGCAGGGAGTCCGGCCGAGGTTTCCACATACGGCCCCGAATGATGTGAACAGGGTCCCGAGACGCCAAACGGGCGCCTGGCATACCCGGCCACGGTGTATCTACCGCAACATAGCCCACCCCTAGGGTCAGCGCTACACACGGCCGCCAACACATAACCTACAAACGCCAGAACTAATTGCAACTCCTGGACAGAGTACTAGGGTGATTAAGAAGCCGAGAGGGTCAATTAAGGATCCTAATGCATGGTAGTAGCTGATTCTTAAAATCACACATACAGATCTCAGTTCTTAGGGACGGCCTCAATGAAACAACCCACCATGTACTCCTACATGGCCTCTCATCGATACCTTTACCAAAACATGTTCAACACATCCCTCACATTACCAACATAATCATTTCACTCTAGCCCATCACCCAGATGAACCAGACCTGACACAACTCTAAGCATAGCAGGCATAGCAAGGTAGGAATCACATACATGGCTCAATCAACTCCTACACATGCTAGTGGGTTTCATCTAGTTACTGTGGCAATGACAGGTCATGCAGAGGATAAGGGTTCAACTACCGTAGCACACAGCAGTTTGAATCGCGTTGTCTTAATGCAGTAAACAAGAGCAGAAGCGAGAACATGGGTTTGTATCGGAATGATCAATGGGTTGCTTGCCTGATGTAGTGGTAGTAGGGTATTGCCCTTCAGACGGATACTCGGGGTATCCTCGGAGGCAGAACCTACCACGAAAGACACACCGAACATAATCGACACATGACAATATGCAACAATATGATGCATGCTATGACATGGCAAAATGAATGTGTCTTGGCCTAATGCAAGCTAAAACAGAAAGGAATGAACCCATTTGAATCTAAGATTCAAATGATAGTTCATTTAACATAGCCTTATTAGTGCATTATCTTATTTTGCTTAAACAGCAAGGTTATCTTGTTTTCTCATGCATGAAACCATTACAGATGGATAGATTGAATTTTTCTGATCATTTTTCATATATAAATTGTTTGATTTGGAGCTATGGTTGATTTTCTATGATTTTTAGAAGTTTTGGCTATTTTCTGGAATTTCCTATTAAAGAATAAATCCAGAAAAGGATTTACTGCATCAGCATGGTGTTAGTGTGACGTCAGCGGTCAACTGAGACGGTCCAGGTCAACCCTGACCTGTGGGTCCTGTTTGTCAGTGTCAACTAACTAATTAAGTTTAGTTAGTGTTAAACTAATACTAACCTAGTTTAATTAGTGGCCTGGGGCCCACACGTCAGTGAGTCAGGGAAAAGTCAAATTGGGGTCAACCCGGGTCAAACCCGTCGGCGTTTAGCCGCCGGCGAGGCCGAGACGGCGGAGAGCGTCGGAAATGCTGCTCCGGCCACGGTTCGATGCGCGGGTGGGTGCTATGGATAGCTGGCGCTGTGGTGCATCCAACGATGGCGTTGGTTGGTGCTGGGGTGGCCGGAAACGACGACGGCGTCGAGCTAGGCGGTGGCCGGAGCTCGGCCGTAGGTGGTTTTGCTGCTGCAGCGAGCTAGCGGGGAAACTGACACACTAGCGAGGCGCTACGAGGTGCGGTGAGTGCATTAGGCACCCGCGCCTGACCAAATGGTCACTGGAGTGACGCCGGCGACGAGTTTGGCGGCAGCCGGAGCTCGGGTGAGCTCGGACTCGTCGCCAGGGGGCACGAAGAGGCGCGTGGGTTAGTGCATTGAGCTCCTGGGGGTGCGGTAGGGCTAGTGGACAGGGTGGCGCGGCCATTGTGTGGCCGGAGCCTCGTCGGCGACGAGCTCCGCGGTGGCGCATGCGGGTGAGCTACGTGCAGTCGCTACGGGGATCGAGAGAGGGAACGAAGAGGGTGGGGAGGTAGCTGGGCTCACGGCGGTTGCGACGGAGCTGACGGTGAGGTCGGGGAAGAGCTGGAGCGAACGGGGCGGCGAAGGGGATCTCCGCCGACCGAGGTTGAAGACGAGCTCGGTGCAGCGTCTCCGGGGCGAGCGAGCGCTCGGGGATGGGTCGGGGCAAAGCAGTGGACGACGGCGGAACTTTTTGGCACGGCGAGGCAACGAGTGGACGGCGGTGGCTGCGGGTTTCACGACGGCGCGGGCGCGGCTGCGTCGGCCATGGCGTCGAGGGAGTGAGGGAGAGAGGCAGGGGGAATGGGCGTGTCCAGGGGCTTCGGTGCGTGACGTGGAGGCGTTCGTGGCGTCGAGGCGGTGGCCAGGTGAAGCAAGGAAGCAGGGAGGTGGCGCGGCGAGCTCCTATGATCGCCGTCGAGCACCTGCTCGCCTCGTTGGCTAGGCGAAGCAGCTGCATGGTGCGGCTACTGGGCCGGGCCAGCTAGGTGGGCCGGCTGGTGGGCTAGGTGGGCTGCGCCAGGTAAGTTCCTTTCTCTCTTTTTCTGTTTTTTTATTTATTCTATTATTTCTCTAACTTCAGGGCTTTATTAAAAATGCCAGGGCATTTCCAAAAATCATAAAATTAATCATGGCTACTGCTTAGAATATATCCAACAGCAAACATTTTAGTTTATGATTATTTGAGCATTTAAAATATTTTATAGCATTTAAATGCCCAAATGCAAATACTATAAGAATTAATCCAATGACCTTAAGATGTCCTAGAAAAATGTGCACCATTTTTGTCAAAGTTTTTAACCCAAAACAAAAAGGGTGGGCTTTTAGAAGGGCATTTCAGGTTCATTGGAAAAGTTTTTAGTAAACCCTAGTTGTTCCAGGGGGCTGGGGGTTCTGTCATCCCCATTACAGTTTTCTGGGAATTTAAACATGATGCAAAAGTTCAACCAATCCTAATGCATGACTAACACAGGGATGTGACAACTCACCCCCACTCAAAAGAATCTCGTCCTGAGATTTAGGATCCTCCGGGAAGAAGGTGGGGTACTCGAGTCGAAGACGATCCTCCCTATCCCAAGTGGCTTCTTTCTCGGAATGGTGTGACCATTGAACCTTGAGAAACTTGATATTATGGCGTCGAGTGGTACGCTTGGCTTGATCAAGGATACGAACGGGATATTCCCGATATGAGAGGTTATCTTGTAGATCAACCGTTTCGTGGTCCACTCCATGGATAGGATCTGAGAAGCAACGCCTGAGTTGAGAAACGTGGAAGACATCGTGAACTCTGGAAAGATGCGAAGGTAGTTCCAATTGGCAGGCAACTTCTCCCCGTTTGGCAAGAATGCAAAAGGGTCCAATGTAACGAGGAGCCAATTTGCCTTTGATACCGAAACGATGGGTTCCCTTTAACGGAGTAACCCGAAGGTAAGCCTTCTTGCCGACTTCATAAGTCATGTGCTTATGTTTACGATCTTATTGGCTCTTTTGACGAGATTGGGCTGTTTTCAATTTCTCACGAATAACGCGAACCTGCTCTTCTGCTTCCTGAATCATATCCGGGCCAAAGAGTTGTCTTTCCCCGGTTTCCGACCAGATTTCCAATGGGACACCATGAAGCGATACTATTCGGGAGATGTATAAATCAGCTAGCTGGCTAGCGGTGATACTCTCACGAACAGGTAGAAAGTGGGCTACTTTGGAAAGACGGTCGATCACGACGAAGATGGCATTATTCCCTCTCTTGGTCCTGGGAAACCCAGTAATGAAATCCATACTGATTTTATCCCATTTCCACTCAGGAATAGCCAAAGGTTGAAGGGTGCCAGCAGGCCGTTGATGCTCTGCTTTAACACGACGATAGACGTCGCAGCTAGCAATGTATTGAGAAATTTCTCTCTTCATCCTACTCCACCAAAACCTCTGGCATAGGTCTTGATACATCTTGGTACTACCGGGATGAATGGTGAGAGGGGAGTCATGAGCTTCCTTAAGAATCAACTGGCATAAATGTTGTTGTTTGGGAACCACCAAGCGGTTCTCAAAGAAGACAACACCTCGCTCATCCAACTAGGGAAAGGGGGGAGTCCTACTCCCGGTAGGAGTAGGACTCCTCCTGCGTGCCTCCTCCTAGAGCCGGCCGCACCCCCCCTTGGCTCCTTTATATACGGGGGTAGGGGGCACCCCTAGACACACAAGTTGATCTCTAAGATCGTTCTCTTAGCCGTGTGCGGTGCCCCCTTCCACCATAGTCCTCGATAATATTGTAGTGGTGCTTAGGCGAAGCCCTGCGACAATAGAACATCAAGATCGTCACCACGCCGTCGTGCTGACGGAACTCTTCCCCGACACTTTGCTGGATCGGAGTCCTGGGATCGTCATCGAGCTGAACGTGTGCTAGATCTCGGAGGTGTCGTAGTTTCGGTGCTTGATCGGTCGGGCCGTGAAGACGTACGACTACATCAACCGCGTTGTCATAACGCTTCCGCTGTCGGTCTACGAGGGTACATAGATCACACTCTCCCCTCTCGTTGCTATGCATCACCATGATCTTGCGTGTGCGTAGGAAAATTTTGAAATTACTACGTTCCCCAACAATTAAGAAGAAGGTCTTCCCTTTATCTTTGAAGGGAGATGCATTGGCATGGTATTGGCTATGTGATGATACGGGGTCATGGAACTACAAACGATTGAAATTGGAATTTCATCAGAAGTTTTATCCTATGCATCTTGTTCATCGTGATCGCAATTATATATAATGTCTGGCCTCGCGAAGGAGAAAGCATCGCTCAAGCTTGAGGAAGGCTTAAATCAATGTTATATTCATGCCCCAATCATGAGCTCTCAAGAGAAATGATTATTCAAATTTTTTATGCTCGGCTTTCTAATAACAATCGCACCATGCTCGATACTTCTTGTGCTGGCTCTTTTATGATGAAGACTATTGAATTCAAATGGGATTTATTGGAAAGAATTAAATGCAACTCTGAAGATTGGGACCTCGACGAAGGTAAGGAGTCAGGTATGACACCTAAGTATGATTGTGTTAAATCTTTTATGGATACCGATGTTTTCCATAAATTTAGCACTAAATATGGACTTGACTCTGAGATAGTAGCCTCTTTCTGTGAATCTTTTGCTGCTCATATCGATCTCCCTAGGGAGAAGTGGTTTAAATATCATCCTCCCATAGAAGTAAAAGTAGCTGCACCTATTAAAGTTGAAGAGAATATTGTCACTTATAATGATCCTATTGTTCCTACTGCTTATGTTGAGAAACCACCTTTTCCTGTTAGGATAAAAGATCATGCTAAAGCTTCAACTTTGGTTCGTAAAAGCAATATTAGAACCTATACACCTCCTCAGCAAGTTAAAGTTGAACCTAATATTGCTATTGTTAAAGATCTCTTGTCTGATAATATTGATGGGCATGTTATTCATTTCTGTAATGAAACCACTAGAATTGCCAAACCTTGTGCTAAAGATAAACATAGACCTGTGGTAGGCATGCCTGTTATTTCTGTTAAAATAGGAGATCATTGTTATCATGGCTTATGTGATATGGGTGCTAGTGCTAGTGCCATACCTTTTGACTTATATAAAGAAATTATGCATGACATTGCACCCACTCAGTTAGAAGATATTGATGTCACAATTAAACATGCCAATAGAGATACTATTTCACCAATGGGAATTGTTAGAGATGTTGAAGTCTTGTGTGGGAAAACTAAATATCCCGCTGATTTTCTTGTTCTTGGCTCCCCACAAGATAGCTTTTGTCCCATTATTTTTGGTAGACCCTTCTTGAACACTGTTAATGCTAAGATAGACTGCGAAAAGGATGTTGTTGCTATTGGTCTAGGTGATATGTCTCATGAGTTTAATTTCTCTAAATTTAGTAGACAGCACCGTGAAGAGGAATTACCTAGTAAGGATGAAATTATTGGTCTTGCTTCTATTGCCGTACCTCCTAGTGATCCTTTTGAACAATATTTGCTAGGCCACGAAAATGATATGTTTATGAATGAAAGAAGGGAAATAGATGAAGTATTCTTTAAACAGGAACCCATCCTGAAACACAATTTGCATGTTGAAATCCTAGGGGATCCTCCTCCACCCAAGGGTGATCCCGTGTTTGAGCTTAAACCGTTACCTGATACTCTTAAATATGGTTATCTTGATGAAAAGAAGATGTATCCTGTTATTATTAGTGCTAACCTTTCAGAGCATGAAGAAGATAGATTATTGAAAACTCCGAGGAAGCACCGCGCTGCTATTGGATATACTCTTGATGATCTTAAGGGCATTAGTCCCACTCTATGTCAACATAAAATAAATTTGGAGAAAGATGCCAAACCAGTTCATGATCACCAACGACGACCGAATCCTAAGATGAAGGAAGTGGTAAGAAAGGAAATACTAAAGCTTCTTGAGGCAGGTATAATTTATCCCGTTGCTGATAGTCAGTGGGTAAGTCCTGTCCATTGTGTCCCTGAGAAGGGAGGTATTACTGTCGTTCCTAATGATAAAGATGAATTGATCCCGCAAAGAATTATTACATGTTATAGGATGGTAAGTGATTTCAGCAAATTAAATAAAGCTACTAAAAAAGATCATTACCCCTTACCTTTTATCGATCAAATGCTAGAAATATTATCCAAACATACACATTTTTGCTTTCTAGATGGTTATTCTGGTTTCTCTCAAATACCTGTGTCAGCCAATGATCAATCAAAGGCTACTTTCACTTGCCCTTTTGGTACTTTTTCTTATAGACGTATGCCTTTTGGTTCATGTAATGCACCTGCTACCTTTTAAAGATGCATGATGGCTATATTCTCTTACTTTTGTGAAAATATTTGTGAGGTTTTCATGGACGATTTCTCCGTTTATGGATCCTCTTTTGATGATTGCGTAAGAAACCTTGACCGAGTTTTGCAGAGATGTGAAGAAACTAATCTTGTCTTCAATTGGGAAAAGTGCCACTTTATGGTTAATAAAGGTATTGTCTTGGGGCATAAAGTTTCTTAAAGAGGTATTGAGGTTGATAAAGCCAAGGTTGATGCTATTGAAAAGATGCCATGTCCCAAGGACATCAAAGGTATAAGAAGTTTCCTTGGTCATGTCGGTTTTTATAGGATGTTCATTAAGGACTTCTCAAAAATTTCTCGGCCTCTGACTAATTTATTACAAAAAGATATACCATTTGTTTTTTATGATGATTGTGTAGAAGCATTTGAAATACTTAAGAAAGCATTGATCTCTGCACCGATTGTTCAGCCACCTGATTGGAATTTACCCTTTGAAATTATGTGTGATGCTAGTGATTATGCTGTAGGTGTTGTTCTAGGGCAAAGAGTTGATAAGAAATTAAATGTTATTCAATATGCTAGTAAAACTCTAGACAATGCTCAGAGAAATTATGCTACTACTGAAAAGGAATTCCTAGCAGTTGTATTTGCTTGTGATAAGTTTAGACCATATATTGTTGATTCTAAAGTAACTATTCACACGGATCATGATGTTATTAAATACCTTATGGAAAAGAAAGATGCTAAACCTAGACTTATCAGATGGGTTCTCCTGCTACAAGAATTTGATTTGCATATTGTTGATAGAAAGGGAGCTGAGAACCCCGTTGCAGACAACTTGTCTAGGTTAGAAAATGTGCTTGATGACCCACTACCTATTGATGATAGCTTTCCTGATGAACAATTAAATGTCATAAATGCTTCTCGTACTACTCCATGGTATGCTGATTATGCTAATTATATTGTTGCTAAATTTATACCACCTAGTTTCACATACCAACAAAAGAAAAGGTTTTTCTATGATTTGAGGCATTACTTTTGGGATGACCCACTTCTTTATAAAGAAGGAGTAGATGGTGTTATTAGACGTTGTGTACCTGAGCATGAATCGGAACAGATCCTACGCAAATGTCATTCCGAGCCTTATGGAGGACACCACGCTGGAGATAGAACTGCACATAAGGTATTGCAATCCGGTTTTTATTGGCCTACCCTCTTCAAGGATGCCCGTAAGTTTGTCTTGTGATGAATGTCAAAGAATTGGTAATATTAGTAGACGTCAAAAAATGCCTATGAATTATTCACTTTGTATTGAACCATTTGATGTTTGGGGCATTGATTATATGGGACCTTTTCCTGTCTCCAATGGATACACACATATTTTAGTTGATGTTGATTACGTTACTAAGTGGGTAGAAGCTATTCCAACTAGTAGTGCTGATCATAACACCTCTATTAAGATGCTTAAAGAAGTCATTTTTCCAAGGTTTGCAGTCCCTAGATATTTAATGACTAATGGTGGTTCACATTTTATTCATGGTGCTTTCCGTAAAATGCCTGCTAAATATGATGTTAATCATAGAATTGCATCTCCTTATCACCCACAGTCTAGTGGTCAAGTAGAATTGAGCAATAGAGAACTCAAATTAATTTTGCAAAAGACTATTAATAGATCTAGAAAGAATTAGTCCAAGAAACTTGATGATGCATTATGGGCCTATAGAACTGCATATAAAAACCCTATGGGTATGTCTCCGTATAAATGGTTTATGGAAAAGCATGTCACTTACCTCTCGAACTAGAACATAAGGCTTATTGGGATATTAAAGAGCTCAACTATGATTTCAAACTTGCCGGTGAGAAGAGGTTATTTGACATTAGCTCACTTGATGAATGGAGAACCCAAGCCTACGAAAATGCCAAGTTGTTTAAAGAAAAAGTCAAAAGATGGCATGACAAAAGAATACAAAAGCGTGAGATTAATGTAGGTTATTATGTATTATTATACAACTCTCGTTTTAGATTTTTTGTAGGAAAACTTCTCTCTAAATGGGAAGGTCCTTACGTTATTGAGGAGGTCTATCATGCCGGTGCCATAAAAATCAACAACTTCGAAAGCACAAATCCGAAGGTGGTGAACGGTCAAAGAATTAAACATTATATCTCAGGTAATCCTATAAATGTTGAAACCAATGTTATTGAAACCGTAACCCCGGAGGAATACATAAGGGACACTTTCCAGAATGTTTCAGACTCCGAAAAGGAATAGGTATGTGGTACAGTAAGTAAACCGACTGCAAAACAGTTCTAATGGCAATTTTCTTCCGTTTTGGAATATTTAGAAAAATAGAAAAATAAGAAGCAGTCCGAGAAGGACACGAGGCCTCCACGAGGGTGGAGGGTGCGCCCTACCCTACTGGGCGCGCCCCCCTACCTCGCGGGCACCTCGTGTGCTCTCCGGACTCTGTTTTCTTGCACGTTACGTATTTTGGTCGGTAAAAATTCATTATATAATCTCCCGAAGGTTTTGACCATCGTATCACGCAATTATGCTCTGTTCTTGTTTTGAGTTGTTGCTGCTACAGATTAGAGCAAGATGTCTTCTCAAGAGTCAGTCGGGGAGAGTCGGGTGTCTCATCTGGCATCGGAACCAAGGACAACAGCGATGCTGACCACTTTGGGCCAGCAACGGAGGAAGAGATGGAGGCTGATTTGATGAGGATAGATGCCATGGAGGATCGAGAAGTCACTTCTCGCTTCCGAGCTGGGTTCACGATGGGATAACTACAGAGCTCAGCCATTCCAAACTCGGTTATCCCTTCCAATGTTAGATTTCTTTCTTATGAAAATATGAAGAAGAGTGTCACTTGTTCTCCCGCAGCTATGCAACACCCTTGGGTGCAAGGAGCTTTAGCCGTTACAGGAAAGCTTTGTAGGGACATAATGGATCTCAAGCGGCAATTCAATAAGCTCGAGGAAGAGAATCGTATCCTGAGGGGCATTATCGCCAAGAATATCACATCACCATCACCGAAGAAGGAGACATAATCACATGGGTATGGGCACTCCCCTTGGAAAACTGCCAAGCTTGCACTACTAGGAAAAGGGCTATAGATAGGATTGATACTAATGGCGCACCATGGAAGCAGTGCGCCACTACTATATACTAATGGCGCACCGGTTGGTGATGCGCCATTAGTGTGGAAGACACTAATGGCGCACCAGAAACAGGGTGCGCCACTAGTATTCAATTATTATTTTTCCATTTTTCCATACATACTAATGGCGCATAAGGTCGAAGTGCGCCATTAGTAGTTCTAAGTAGTAATGGCGCACCAAGCAGACAGTGCGCCATTACTGTAAAAAAAATTATTCTTCTTTTTGCAAAACTACTAATGGCGCATCGTTTCACAGTGCGCCATTACTAGTTTAAACTAGTAATGGCGCACTATTACCCGGTGTGCCATTAGTATATATATTTATTTTTTTTACTTTTTTGCAAAACTACTAATGGCGCACCACCTGCAGGTGCGCCATTAGTAACTAGGGTTACTAATGGCGCATTTGCTGGTGGTGCGCCATTAGTAACCTGGGACCCCAACAAGATATTTTGGATAGCCCCACACCTACCCACTCACTTTCCCCACTTCATTCCCTCCACCTCCTTCTCCAAGCTTTCGGCCATCTCCTCCTCCTCACCTCATTTCCACCATAGATTCATCAAAATTAAGTGGTGAAATTACCTTTTTTTGATAGGTAAGTAAGGGGAAAGCTATCTTCATGATGTAGATCTACTTTTTTCTCCCTAGCTCGCTCCAACAACGTGCACATGCACTTTTTGTGGCCTAGCTAGATCTATGTATGTTTGTGGTGTTGCATGTGTTTGTGGTGTTGCATATATGTTTGTGTTTGAAGGTACCGGTATTTGAAATGCGATAGTTTCCAATATTTTGCCGGAATGTTTTGATTCATTTCTGTTTCGGCGAGAATTTTGGCACTATGCATTCTTTTTGGTCCTATTTTTAGGGAAGGTCATGCCAAATTTTTTCTTGGTTCTAAAATATCGTTTTCTCTACCCCGCAGGTGACCATGGTCCGCACGATGACTGAAGGCATCGTGAATAGGTTTTTGAGCTCCGCGAAGGCCGAGATGCTTCAAAAGAACGAGACGGAGATAAGATGTCTGTGTCGAAGATGCAAGCTGAAGAGCCTTATTGCGGACCCGGATTCCGGGCAGGTGCGGGACCACCTGCTCTTGCGTGGTTTCATGGATGGCTATCGGTGGCAAGGTGATGAAGATGACTATGAAGTCGTCCATGGGGGCTGGGTAAGAAATGAGGAAGGGCAACAAGACAAGTACCACCGCGGCGAGGGCGGGCGAGAAGACGAAGAATCTCTAGGACATGATCACGACGGTGATGCTGTACATAGTCATCATTTAGAAGATGTCGTACATGATGATGAGGAAGATCAAGACAAAGGGCATGATCATGAAGATGAAGATGTCGGAGCAGACGATGATGGAGGCTGGGTGCAGGACCCTCATATTCAAGAGCTGCTTCTCAAGCAGACGGATAACGCAAGAGCTACCGCCCAAGAGAAAGCCAAGCTAGATCAACTGGAGATAGACGCGGTTACTCCATTGTATGAAGGATGCAGGCCCGAGGATACCCGCCTGAAAGTAACGCTCATGGCTCTGGAGATGAAGGTAAAACACAAAATGACCGACGCATGCTTCGACGAGAACATGTCATTCTGGCACGAACGTCTTCCCAAGGGGAACAAGTGCCCGACCAGTTTCGAGGAGGCGAAGAAAATCGTGTGTCCTCTGGATTTACCGCACGTGAAATACCATGTGTGCATGAACAATTGTATCATTTATCGGGACGAGCACGCGGAGTCTACCATATGTCCGGTGTGTGGCGTCACTCAATACAAGAAGAGGAAGAAAGCTCCTCGAAAATCGGTGTGGTACTTTCCGATCACTCCTCGTCTGCAGCGGTATTTCGCGGACCCTAAGGTAGCAAAGCTCCTGCGCTGGCACGCGGATAGGGAGGAGAAGAAGCGGGAAGATGACGGAAATGATCCGGAGATAAATAAGAAAGACAAGATGCTGAGTCACCCTAAGGATGCGAGCCAGTGGCAAGCGTTGAACTTCGAATACCCAGAATTTGGGAAGGATCCAAGAAACATCGTGCTGGGCGCGAGCACCGATGGAGTCAATCCGTTTGGCAGCCAGAGAAGCACACATAGCACCTGGCCTGTGTTTGTGTGGATGTACAACCTTCCCCCCTGGTTGTGCATGAAGAGGAAGTACATTCACATGAGTATGCTAATTGAAGGGCCGAAACAACCAGGGAACGACATTAATCTGTATCTGGGGCTGCTGAAGGAGGAGCTAGACACGCTGTGGAAAACGCCAGCCAATACGTGGGACGCCGCAGAGAAAGAATATTTCCCTATGAGAGCCGCACTGCTCATGACGGTGCACGACTATCTCGGTTACGGATATCTCGCGGGGCAGGTAGTCCACGGATTTTCTGGATGCGTAAGGTGCATGGATGACACAACGTATCGCCAGCTAGATAGAGATCCTGGGTCTTCAAAAACCGTGTTCATGGGACATCGAAGGTGGCTTCGCGACGATGACCCGTGGAGGAAACGTAAGGATCTGTTCGATGGTGAAACCGAACCCCGAAAACGCCCGTGTACGAGGAGCGGCGAGGAAATAGACGAGCTGTTGAAAAATTGGAAAGACTGCCCACTGCCGGGAAAGAAGCAAAAGGCGCCAGAGCCGGGAAAGAAGCGAAAGGCGCCAGAGCCGCTGCTGAAGGTATGGAAAACGAGGTCTGTTTTCTGGGACACGCTAATGATGATGATGATGATGATGATGATGATGATGATGATGAGGCGAAGCAGGACACAGAAAGTCGTCGCAAAGGCAAAAAGGCCAAGAAGACCAGAAATGACTACCCTCCCGCGTGCTTCACTCTAAGTCAGGAGGAGATCGAGCAGTTTTCACCTGCCTCCTAGGAGTAAAACTTCCTTACGGTTACGCGGGGAAGATAAGCAGATACCTAGACCCAGCGAAGCAGAAGTTCAGCGGGATGAAGTCTCACGACTGTCACGTGCTGATGACGCAAATACTTCCAGTTGCAATCCGTGGGATCATGGACGCGCACATCCGTGAAACGCTATTTGGCCTATGCAACTTTTTCGACGTCATCTCTCGGAAGTCGATTGGCGTGAGGCAACTCAGAAGGCTACAGGAAGAGATCGTGGTGATACTATGCGAGCTTGAGATGTACTTCCCGCCCGCATTCTTCGATGTTATGGTGCATCTGCTGGTCCATATCGTGGAGGATATCATCCAACTCGGGCCGACGTTCCTGCACAGCATGATGTCGTTCGAAAGGATGAATGGTGTCATCAAAGGATACGTTCGCAACATGTCACGTCCAGAGGGAAGTATAGCCAGGGGCTTTCTGACCGAAGAGTGCATCTCCTACTGCACGAATTATCTAGGCATTGAGAACCCCATTGGTCTTCCCGTCAACAGGCACCTCGGCAGGTTCGCTGGATGGGGTCACCGTGAGGGTCGCCGCGAAATGCATGTCGACTTCGAGGGTCGACTCGCCGACTTTGAAAGAGCAAACCTAGTCGTGCTACAACACATAGACGTGGTCGATCCTTGGGTGGTAGAGCACAAAACCTTTATTGAGAAGACGTACAATGACCGAGGCCAACAGAGGACGGACGGAGATATACTCAAAGAGCACAACTCATGTTTCACGCGTTGGTTCAAGCAGAAGCTTCTATCGTACCCTTTACATGAGGATTCTTCCGCGGAAGAACAACTCATATTCGCCTTGTCACAGGGCGCCGAGCACAACCTGATGACCTATGAGGCGTACGATATCAACGGCTACACATTCTACACCGAGAACAAGGACATGAAGAGCGATGGTTATCAGAACTCTGGGGTAACGATGGAATCCTACACCAGTAACGACAAGGACAGATACTATGGAAGGATCGAGGAGATCTGGGAGTTGAGCTACGCTGGAGAGAAGGTCCTGATGTTCCGTGTCAGATGAGCCAAGAGCGTCCTAAAAGAAGAGCGGTATTTCACCACCATGGTTATACCCGAAGCCAAATCCAAGACCGTGGGCGCAAACGTCACCGCGAAAAATGAGCCATGGGTACTGGCTTCCCAAGTGGACCAATGCTTCTTCATTACCGACCCGTCAAAGCCCAGTCGTGTTGTCGTGAGGAGAGGCAAAAGGAAGATCATCGGAATGGATGGAGTAGCCAATGAGCAAGACTTCGACAAGTACGGCGACCCGAAGATCGAACATGACGACGACGATGAACTAGCAGCACACACCACAAGAAGAAGCAGGACCACCCTACCTAAAGGACGTCCGTTCCACAGAAGAACTCCATTTGCGAAAAAGAAGGGCAAGAAGATTGTGAACAGATAGCTAGCTAGGATCGATTGTATTTAAATCGTAGTCTTCATTTCTCGATTGTATTTCATGGGCACTTTTTGATATCATGAATATTTTTAAATTTCATGGGCACTTTTTGAATTCATGAGGACACTTGATCTCGATCCCCCTCCATCTCGATCTCGATTCCCCCTCCATCTCGATCTCGACCCCCCTCCATCTCGATCCCACCCGCTCCCTCCCCCGCTCCACCGTCACAAATGAATGCAACTAAAAATCCAAAAAAACAAATTTGATTATATTTTCAAATAACAAATTTGATGATATTTTCAACTCACAAATTTGATGATATTTTTTAAAAAATTATTACTGTTTTTATAAAAAATTATTACTGTTTCATATTCATATGCATTTTCTAAAAAATTATTAGATGCAACAAAAAATAATAAAAAAATTACTTATGGAGCACCGCTGGCTGGTGCGCCATTGCATTGCAAAAAAAAAGATTACTTATGGCACACCGATCGGGGGTGCGCCATTGCTATCAAAAAAACATTCTAATGGCGCACCGCCAGGGGGTGCGCCATTAGTAATGTCACCCTAGCCAGATCCACTTCCCCCCTCGCCAGATCCACTTCCCCCCTCGCCACACCCTCACACGCACCCCCTCCTTCCACCGCCCGCTCCACCGTCGCCGCCCTGCCTCCTCGGGCTCCACCGTCGTCGCCCTGCCTCCTCGAGCCGGGCAGCCACACGCGCCCAGCCTCCGCGGCCCCGACTCCAGCACCGCAGCGCCTCCCTCCCTATCCCCGGAGCAGCCGCCCCCGCCCAGGAACGCCGCCGCTGAAGCTACGTCGGCGACTGGTCCATAGGCAGGTAGCCACCACCCCTCCTTCCTCCTCCCTCCCCTCCCTCCTTCCCTATTGCATCCTATGCCCGCTCAAAATCCCCCCTGATTTCTGCACTGGATGAGCACCTGCCCTGCTGCTGCCCGCCCTCGCCCCGCCTGCACCAGCCCCCGCCTCTGCCCTCGCCCCGCGCATCGCGCTCGGCCTACCGCCGGCTGAGCCCCAAACCCGCCCGCGCGACCCTGCTGCCGCTGCTCTATCGTGGTTGCACGCCTGCGCCGCCGCGCTGCTCTGCTGCTCTACATGCTGCTATCGCCGCCTCCTTTCCTCGCCCTTGCTGCTCCTCTCCCCTCGCCCCTAGTGCTGCTAATCCACTTCTCTAAATCCTTCTTGCTGCCGCTCTCTACTGCTTCTACTCCATCTTTATGCTATGAGAAATAACTGTCATCGAAATCTTGCTTTATGATTGAGTAATCTGCTAGTATAATTGTGTGATTGAGTAATCTGCTAGTATAATTGGTGATGTTGCAAATAGAAGTAGAGTACTGCTTGTTGTACTTGTGATCTTGCAAATAGGAGTTTGAGTAATTTAACTTAACTGGAGTAATTTGTTGCATCTGTTGTAGGTGGTCTAGTGCTGCCCATCTACTGTCCATTTCCTCTGGTACCGGAGTTGGAGTTTAGTGTACTGGACACTTTCATAGATTGCTAGGGTACTTCCTCTCCTTTCTCTCCTTTAGTGTACTAGAAACTTCCATAAATTTCAGAAACTTCATATAAAAATTCTATTCACTGCTGCTGATGTACTACTTGTGATGCTGCTGCTGCTGCTGCACTACTTGTGATGCTGCTGCTACTTGGCTAAATTTTATTCACTACTGCTAATGTACTACTTGTGATGCTGCTGCTACTGCACTACTTGTGATGCTGCTGCTACTTGTGATTTTGTCAACTTGTGATGCTGCTGCTACTTGGCTAAATTTTATTCACTACTGCTGATGTACTACTTGTGATGCTGCTGCTGCTGCACTACTTGTGATGCTGCTGCTACTTGTGATTTTGTCAACTTGTGATGCTGCTGCTACTTGTGATCTTCTAAAATGACCCCTTTCTCCTGAAATGTTGATTAATTTCCGTTTCGGTTGAGAATGGGGCACTCCTAGGTCAAGAAAATTAGCAAAGGTCATGCCCAATTTTCTTGACCTAGAAGGTGCCCGATTCTCAACCGAAACAAAAATTAATCAACATTTATAGTTTGACCTAGAAGATGCCCAATTTGTTAACTCTAGTTCAGGTGTTGAATGTTAATCTGAGTGTGTGTGATGGTGACTGAACAGATAAATCATGTCTCCCCACATTTTCAGCTAAGTGGACTCTCACACACACACTATCTAGCTTTACACTTAAGCAGTGGTGAGATCTGCTCCCTCCACACAATGTGCAACAAGCAAGTAGGTGGATTTAGGTAGCTTGGCTAGATTAGCTATGAGCCAATATGGTCAAGTCAAAAGAGATGATGCAGATGGATGGATAGATGGATGGATGGGGATGCAGCACAACTCCACCACCTTCACTTGTCTAGCTTGTGGTTTACCCCTCACTCTCTCATGCACCAGAAGAATATGATACATACATCCACTTTGATAAGCTAAAACTAGTAAGAGAAGCAGGGCAAAAAATAATTTTTGTATTTATTTTAGATCACATACACAAAATAACCTACCAGCAATACAAATCTAGTTTCAGAAACATGTGATACATACATCCACTTTGATAAGCTAAAACTAGTAAGAGCAACAGGGCAAAAAATAAATCTATGTACGATATAGGGGTGCTATAGCTATATCCTCCATCCCGTCCCACCGGAGCAAGCAAACCTACAAGCTGCTCCTCATGTTTTTCCCTCTACTAGTAGACTGGAACTTCCCAATGCTGGCTAGTTTGCACCCTCTACAAGTTGCTACTGCTTCCAAATAACCTAACAGCCATCGAAATCTAGTTTGAATCAGAAAAATGTGAGAAAACCCATCGATTGAGGCGGACAACTAGTTGTAGATGAGGAAGGGCATTTGAGGCCCCATCGAGTCTATGAAGATGTGATGGGTCCTGATATATTGACTTGCAGATTTATTTTTTCCTAGACTGCCTCGGTGTCGACAAACCCTAAATGATGAGACCATGATCTTGTTCCTTGACAATAACCAACTTTTTGACCAAACTTTTTTCCTATTTAGAGCGGAACATGGCCCACAACGATGAGGCCGGCGGTTCAGGCGGCAAGCAATTCTGGGAGCTGTCCCAGGAGATGGAGGAAAGAACCTCACCGCTATGAGGACGCCACGGAAGACACCGATCCTGACTACACAACCCCTAGTGGAGTCGGGGATGACACCACTGATGGTGCCGCTGAGGATGCCACCACAGATGATGGCGGCGCACACACAGATGGCAGCCAACCGAAGAAGCAAAGGAAGGACCGGCGCCCGAATGCGCTCCGCACCCTCAAGGAGGAATTCACTCAAGTGGACTCCGACGGAATCCAACGGAGCCCAAACATATAGTCAAGGGGTACTCGGTTCAGCTCGGGTGCATTCTCCGGAGCACCGTCTCGATCAACACCGGGAACCTTAGGCATAAGGACCGAGGGAATTTGCGCAACCTCCTCTTCACGAAGCTGCACGAACGATACAAGTTCCCTACCGAATTTGAAAACACACGCCTCTCAGGGAATAAAGTGAACAGTGCCGCCCTCACGAAGATGAGCACGGCCCTGTCTACTTGGAAAAGCGCGGTGAAGAGAATGATTGATAAAGGTGATAGTTATGAGAAGATCAAGGCGAAATATCCTTTGATGAGCGAAGATGAGTACAAGGAGTTCAAGATCAAGTGCGAGAGCAGTGCAACCTCCGAATCAAGTCAGTGGGGGAAAGAAATGCGGGAGTTGAACTTAGGGGAACACAAACTCGGTCCCGGCGGTTATAGAGTGGCGGAGCCTATATGGGACAAGGAGGACGCGGAGCGTGCCGAGCAAGGCCTACCGCCCCGCTTCGAGAAATACAGCGGTGACAAGCAGACCAGGAACTATGTCAGGGCCCGGTACAAGGAGGACCCGATAACAATGGAGCTTACCACGGATCCGAAGACCAGGGCGCTTGAGCTTCTTCTGGTAAGGAATACACCCCCGCGTAATTAGCTCCATATGGTTGCACTCTAATTAATCCCCAATATTTCTAAATGGTTCACGTTCCTTTCGCAGGACACTGAAAGCAGTAGCGCGGGATCGTCTAAGAGCTCCCCTTTCGACACCGCTTTAAATAGGGCGTTGAACGTAATGAAAAACAAGGATAAGCTCACTAAGCCGACGTCAGCTGGTCGTGTGGCCGGCAAAGGCTTGTCCACAAAATGGGGGTCATACTATACCGCTGGTGTGCGGAAGGAGAAAAAGACCAGCTCGGAAAGCCAGACGCTCGAGGTTGAAGAACTCAAGGCACAAGTGGCGCGGATTCCGGAGCTTGTCCAAGAGCAAGTGCAACAACAACTTGGAACGACGCTCAACGCCATGGTGCCTACGTTGATTCATGGGCTGACGACGTGGATTGCGGGCGGCCAACAGGGGCCTCCCCCGGTTCCCAGCTTCACGGCCAGCAACTCGCACAGCGCGCAGGCGGCTCCATTGGTGTCTCCGGCGGCGCCATTGGTGTCTCCGGCGGCGGCGCCATTGGTGTCTCCGGCGGAGGCGGTATTCATGTCTCTGGCGCCGGCATGGGCATTGGAGCTTAATGCACCCGGGTGTACGCCGGCCGGCACCTCGCCAGCAAGCGCCCCCTCGGTCAGTTGCACGCCCGCCGTTGGCGGTGCCTCGACATTAGCCGAGCTCGACGGCATCACGGTAACTAAGCCTCTCGGCAGATGACTTCATCTCCTTGCCTTTGACTGGGCATCCCTGGCGCCCTGTACATGTTTTCGCAGGGCACCGCCGACGTTCCTTCCACTCTTCTGCACTTCGTGGGCACCGAGTTGGTCGATGTCGCCAAGGGCAGAATCGTTCAACCGGGCAACCCCATGTTCCACGGTAATCCGATGCCACCCACAATGTATAGGGTTGAAGTGGTTCGGGTGCTGCCAGGCTGCGATGAGCTGTTACCTCCGATTCGACCCGCTGGGGCCGACAAAGAAGATGAGATGACCCTCAGCACCTGCATAAACTGGCCCCTGCTTTGGCCGAAGAGCCAGATTCGTTTGGGGGCGGGGGACACCACCCCATAGACAAGACCGCCAGTCGTGCCGGCGCCAAGCCATGGCAAGAACGCCGCAACGCTACCGGACCTGCCGGACATCCCTATGGCACAGGATCCGGACAGCCCTATGGCACAGGATCCGGACGGCGACGACAAGGACGACGGTACATTTACCAAAGTTGATAAGTACTTTGCCGAACATGGGTATGTTGACGAGTTCTGCGGGCCTCTTTCTCAAGAACCCAACCAAGACGACCGCGATCTAGCTGGTACGGCGGAGAAATCCAATTGCAACAGGCGTCGTCTGGCGTTCAGTTCTCAGGACACGCCTCCAGCTCCCGCCTTCACCGAGCCTTAGATAGCTGAGGTGCGAAATATTATCAGCCCCAACACGCTCAAGAAGGCGGTCTATGAGCAGAACTCGGTCCCATTACAGGAGATCAAGAAGAAGGGATGGAAACGAAAGACTAACAAGGGCGCCGGTGCGAGCCAGCCAGCACCGAGTTCGATCCGTGCTCAGGACGGGCCACCTTCACCTAAGGATATCTCGAGGAGGGTGCATGTGGTGGGTAGGGCGATGCTACCGCCAAATATGCTGAATGCTGCAACCGGTGCTATGCGGAGTCTACACGACAGTGTTCTTTCTTTGGAGAAGCGGCGTCTCAGAGAGAAGGATGTGGCATACCCGGTTTTCGTGGCCAAGGTGCCATACAGCAAGGGCTTTGTGGATGGCAACATCGGTGGTACGATCGTCCTGCGGTTTGATGACATCTTTGCTATGTTTAACCTTCATCCGCTGCACTACACCTTCGTTCGGCTGTTTTCGCTGAGTATGGAGATGCGGATCATTAGAGACAAGACCCCGGACATCGTGATAGTCGACCCCTTCTACATGCATGCCAAGCACTTGAGCAGCACTGGGGACCACCAAGTTGCGAGTTCACACCTCGAAGGCGTCATTCTGGCAAACCCAGATAAGGATAACTTCCTTGTGGCTTACTTTCCCGAGTAAGTCATCCCTTAACCGCCCCGTAACATATGATTTCTTAGATTTCGATCGTACTTTTTTTCTAACATTCCGTGTTCTGTGCAGTGACACACATTGCACACTCATCCTCTTAAGCCCGAAATATTCCATGGCCACGTATTTAGACCCGAACCGTAACTCCAAGATAGACTACACAAATGTCAAGAAAGTTCTTGATGATGTTCTCCCCGCCTATGCCAAATCTGGAGGCACCTTCACCAGGGCAGTTCGTAAGTACGGCAAGCACATGTTCTCACACAATACGAAGTTCTGCTGCGTCAAGCAGCCGCTTGGCGGTCAGAAGGATGCCTACTACGCCCTCCATCACATGCGGGCGATCGTAAGGGACCATCATCAACTTCTGCTACTAGATAATCTCAAAGATTGGGCCGCGAGCTTGTCGGCAGTCTAGGACGCAGACCTCAGACAAGAATTCTTTCGCATCCAGTCGGAGTTTGCGGACATCATCCATCAAGATGTCCTTCATACCTCGGGGCAGTTCTTCCTCAGATATCAACCGTCCAACAGTGAGATAGATGAAATGCTACAAATGTAGGGTGACAACGACCGCGATTTCATGACCATCACGACAGACGGCGGCTTCATCCACATTCCTGTCCGATGAGTCGAGTCGAAAGTAGTGATGTGTAGTTCTGAAACATTGATTGGCTCATGTTGTAATTATACTTTAATGAATTCGTATGTCTCTTTGGTTTGGACAGTCGTTCAACTTAGTGTAATCGATGCTATTTATTAGTAGGACCATGAATCGTGCTATTAATGTCTTGCTTTTCTCTTCCGATCCTTTTGTTGCATACTTACATATTGCTTATGTATTGTCTGTTGTTTGGCTTGTACATAGAGATGTCGTCGTATGTCGTGTACAAGGGTAAGGTTCCCGGAGTCTACAATGACTGGGAGGAGTGTCGGAGAGAGGTTCACCGTTTCAGCGGTAACAGTTACAAAGGGTACACCACTAGGGCGGAGGCCGAATGTAGATACACCCGCTATCTAGAGGGAGAGAGGAGGGAGCGTTGGAGGAACCGGATGAAGACCAGTTTGATCGCGATGATGCTCATCGTGATGACCACAGCTCTCTTCTATGTGATGGTACTTTAGATGATCGATATCGACTTGTAATGTGAAGGCAAACTCGATACTCGCGGTCTTGAGACTTGTAATGTTTTATCTTTGTTCGGTCTTTTGAATTCGGAGACTAATATGATGAATTGTATTCGGAGACTAATCTTCTATTGTATTCGATGAATCTGATGTTGCTGTGTGCTGCTGTCTATATTCTGTCCAATAATATATTTTGTAACCTGTGCAAAAATCAGAAAAGCAAAAAAAAACCTAATATTCATACTAATGGCGCACCACACAAGACACTAATGGCGCACTATGATCGTCACACTAATGGCGCATTAACTGCTGGTGCGCCATTAGAATGCCAAAGCACATGGGTACATATGGCCCCCTGGGAGGCATTCTAATGGCGCACTGCAGGCTATACTAATTGTAAGTGCATCTAGTGCCACCCCTAGTTGGTTTTGGAGTATTGATGACATACCTAGTTGAGGGACTAATGTGTTTGTGAGAATTGGAGGAAAACACAGGTAGAAGTCCCTCATTGATTCGGTTTGACTGCCAGAGATGACCCCTAAAAATGTACGAAGACATTGAAGACAATGGTGGTTTATGAAGATATTCATATTGAAGACAATGACATGAGAAGACTCCCTATGAAGCTTTTGGAACTCGAAGACCTAGATCCTTCGTAGTTTTATTTCATTCATGTTGTGTCATAGGAACCACCGTACTGTTAAGTGGGGTCGAAGAGAACCAGTCAGAATGACTGAAGTGATGCCTAATTCAAATCCTATGTCTTCGAGCGAAGACTTTGAGAGAAAATCTTGTCCAGAGTCAGACAAGTCAGCTTTACTTGTAGCCCAAGTAAAGTTGCCGTGTGAGTTCAAAATTCGACCGTTGGTACACGTGTCAGTTCCTTAGTGACCCAGGGTCATTTCGGACAGATCAGGTCGGGTTGCCAAGTGGCTATAAATAGTCCACCCCCCACAACCATAAACGGTTGGCTGCTCAGATTTTAGTGCACGGCTTTTGTCGTTTGAGAGCAACCCACCTCGAAGCCTTTGAAAGAAAAATTCCAGTGAGGAGAAAAGCCCTAACCACCCAGAGCCAGAGTAAATTGGGCATCACTTAAGTCTTCATGTCTGTGTGATTTGAAGACTTATTACACTTGAGGACTGTGCATCCTCCAGACGGTTAGGCGTCGCGTTCTGAGCATCCAAGAGAAATTGTGGATTGTCAGCGAACGAAGTCTGTGAAGGTTTGGGAGTCTACCTTGAAGACTTACCTGAGTGATTGGGCGAGGTCTGTGTGACCTTAGCTCAAGGAGAAAACGGTGAGGACTGGGTGTCTTGGACTAAGTGTCCTTGACTGGGTGTCCGGGACTGTCTGTCCTTTGGTTTAAATACCTAGCCGCTCCAACCAGACGTACAGTTGTCACAGCAACTGGAACTGGTCCAACAAATCATTGTCTTCAACGTGTCACTGGTTTCATCTTCACTTCCTTTTACTTACAGTTTTTCATTGTGAAGCCATTACATGCCTGCTTTACCGTTTGTCTTCACAACATGAATGTATGATCTGTTTGGCTTCATAACTTCTTCCTACCTGATCCTTATTACACTGAAGCTGTTTGTCACTGCGCTTTCACTCTATTGAATACATGACCATGGCTGGCCTAGTGTAATCTAACTTCCGCTGCATAGTAATAGGCATAATCTTCACTGTTTGTCTTCATAACTCTCACGTTTTGAAGACTTTCATAAAAATCGCCTATTCACCCCCCCTCTAGTCGATATAACGCACTTTCAATTGGTATCAGAGCAAGGTGCTCCCTTGTTCTGTGTGATTCGGTTTAACCACCTGGAGTTTTAGTTATGTCGACTGCAAGGATAATCAAAGTCTCCGCTGCTTGCCCCGTCTTCGATGGAACTGAATATCCCTACTGGAAGAATAAGATGCGCATGCATCTTGAAGCCATTGACATCGACCTATGGTATGTCGTCGAGAACGGCGTTCCCAAGGCTGGAGAAGGTGTCACTGCTGCTGATGTCAAGAAGTTCACTCAACTGGACTCCACTGCCAAGAATATCATATGTGGTCATCTGACCAAAGGACAGTATGGCCGTGTGAGTGCTTTGAAGACATCCAAGCTAGTCTGGGACTGGCTCTCAAAGGTCAATGAAGGCATCTCAACCCAGAGAGATCAAAGAATCAGTGTTCTTCGCAACCTCTTCAACCGCTTCAAGTGAAATGACAATGAGAATGTCCAGCACACATTTGACCGGCTCACTGACATCACAAATGAGCTTCAAGCCCTCGGCGCCACTGAGATCACCAAACATGAAATCGTCAAGACGCTGCTGAGATCACTTGATAGTTCGTTTGACATCCTGGCCCTGATGATTCAAGAACGTCCTGATTTCAAGACACTCGATCCGTCTGACATACTTGAGAGGCTCAACACACATGAGTTTCAACTTTCTGAGAAAAGAGATATCTACGGCCCAAACTATGGGCGAACTCGTGCCTTGAAGGCAAAAGCTGTCTCCTCATCTGAAGAAGAATCTGACTGCAGTTCTGATGATCCTGAAGACATTGGAAGAGAACTTGCAATGCTAGTAAAGAAGTTCCAAAAATTCACTAAGAAGAAAGGCTTCAGGAAATCCTCACGATCAAGCTCAAGGAATGATGAAGCTTCTGCTCATGACTACAAGAAGAAAACATGTCACAAGTGCAAGAAAACTGGACACTTCATCTCTGAGTGTCCACAGTGGGACAATGAGAACAGAAGGAAGAAGAAGAGCAAGGAATATGATTCTGACGACAAGAAGAAGAAGAAATACTCAAAGTCTTCTTCCAAAACTTCATCAAGGTCTTCATCACACAAGAAGAGCTCATCTGGCAAGGCACGTGCATTTGTTGGAAAGGAGATGGATTCAGAGGAGGAGTCCGCATCTGAGGAGGCAGAGGTGGAGTCTGAGGAGGAGTCTGATTCTGGCATTGCGAGTCTGGCTACAGCATACGTCGCCAAGTCCATCTTCCATACTGAAGACAATGACTGCATCATCGACACCGACGCAAATGACAAGAACGACTCCACTCCTACCTACTGCTTCATGGCACGCGGTGCCAAGGTAAACACACGCACAACTCGCTATGAAACATCTAGTGACGATGACTCTGAATGTGATTCAAAACCTAGCTACAAAACACTTGCTAAAATTGCAACTGAACAACAGAAAGCTATGGAACATATTCAAAAATTGTTAGACAGAAGCGATGATCTGTTGGGTGCTGAAATGACTCGATCTGAATCCTTAATTGAAGACATAAAAAACCTTCACGTTAAGTATCAGGAACTTGAAGATCGTCATGATACTCTCTCAACAACTCATGAAAAGCTTTCCTATGATTATCTTCAAAGGAAGCAAGAACTTGAGAAATTGAGGGTGGCTCATGAAGATCTTCAAAAGGAAAACGAGTCACTTCGCGCTGAACAGATCAGTCCCGCTCAGGAAGGATTTGAACCACCATGTCTTAAATGCATTGAGCGTAATAATGCTAATTCTGTTGCTGAATGTTCCACTGCTACTACTGTTCCAATATCTTCAACTGTTGATGTGGCAACTAACCCCTCTGCTGAGGATACCACTGCTATTGCTGATGAGAATGCTAGGTTGAAGACATTGCTTGAAACAGGGATGTACAAAAGTCTGAAAGGGCATCAAACATTATGTGATGTCCTTAAGAAGCAGATTCTGAACCGAAACCCTAGGAAAGAGGGTGTTGGGTTCGTGAGGAAAATCAATGCAGATGGCTCTTACTGGAAACCTGAGCAGTACCCCAAAACTACATGGGTTGCTGCAAAGGAACTTTCAGCAGATCCATCCAATTTATCTGGCTTCACTTGTGCTAACCCAATTATCATTGATGAATCCTTTGATGCAAACTATAAACTGTTTAAGAATCAAAATGGTGAAGTGTTTGCCAGGTACATTGGTACTAACTGCAGGAATGGACCGCCTATGAAGAAGATCTGGGTTCCGAAAACATGTCTGGAAAATCTTCCTGTGAATGTCTTCATGACACCTCACTTGAAGAAGACAAACCTCAGACCAAAGGCTTCATATGGTCCAAATGCTTCATACAAACAGGGGACTCACCTGAGTCGCACTAACGCAAATGTTTTGCAGGGGAACCATATTCAGGCATATGAATATGAGAGTGGTTCATCGAACCGTCATGTTCATATGACCAAAAATTATTCTGCTTATTCCTATGAGTATTATTGTCCACCTGCTAGACTGTTTGCTAAGGTTTCAAAGCCAAAGTTCTCAGATGCTGCACTTAGACTTATAGCTTCTAAGCCACCCTTGAAGATGTGGGTGGTTAAGAAAGCTTAACTCTTCTTTGCAGGGAAAGGTCTCCAGCACAAAAACAAAATCTTCTGATGCTATTGCTGGGGACCATAAAAATCTTGTGGGGCGCAAGATAAAATGCCCAAATGGCATCATTATGTACTTCGTTCCTGAATCGCATGCTACTCTCCCCATTAGTCCTAATCTGGATCTAAGTTTTCATAACCCACTGGTTCGTCAAATGTTTATGCTTCACAACACTCTTCGTGAAGCCTATCCCCCTAACTGCACTGTAGGGTACGATACCAGCGACTTCAAAGTCTTCAGAATGGATTATTGACAGTGGGTGTACAAATCACATGACTGGCAGAAGAAGCCTTCTTATGGACTCAACTTTACGTCCATCCGACAAGAGCCACATTACATTCGCTGACACTGGTAAAAGTAAGGTATTGGGTCTAGGTAGAGTTGCAATCTCAAAGGATCAACACATGGATAAAGTCATGCTTGTTGAATCCCTTGGCTTCAACTTAATGTCTGTCTCAATGCTTTGCGATTTGAATATGATTGTAATGTTTGGCAAATATCGCTGCCTGGTGCTAATGGAATCTGACAAATCTCTAGTGTTTGAAGGGTATAGGAAAGGTGATTTGTATGTGGTAGATTTCTCAGTAGGACCACAACTTGCAGTATGTCTTCTTGCAAAAGCTTCAGAATGCTGGCTTTGGCATCGAAGGCTTGGGCATGCTGGCATGAGGAACCTCCACACCCTTGTGAAGAAAAAGCACGTCATAGGCATCGAAGGCGTTAAGTTCAAGAAAGATCACTTATGCGGTGCCTGTGAAGCAGGGAAGATGACAAGGGCAAAACATCCTTCGAAGACAATCATGACCACTACTCAACCTCTCGAACTGCTTCACATGGATCTTTTCGGTCCCACTCACTACTCAACTTTTACTACTTCTGCATGCCTCTATGGCTTCGTAATTGTTGATGATTATTCTAGATATACTTGGGTGCACATAATCCTTTACAAGACTGAAGTGCAGGATGTCTTCAGACGCTTCGCAAATCGAGCTATGAACAATTTTGGCGCCAAGATAAAGCACATCAGAAGTGACAATGGCACTGAATTCAAGAATACTGGCCTTGATACATATCTGGATACCTTGGGAATCACACATGAATTCTCAGCTCCATACACGCCACAGCAGAATGGCGTCGTCGAACGCAAGAACAGAACACTCATTGAGATGGCCAGAACAATGCTAGATGAATACAAGACTCCAAGAAAATTCTGGACTGAAGCCATTGATACTGCATGCCATACAATCAATCGTGTTTATCTTCACAAGCTTCTGAACAAGACATCCTATGAACTCCTAACTGGCAAGAAGCCAAATGTCAGTTATTTCAGAGTATTTGGCGCAAAATGCTGGATCAAGGACCCACACCACACCTCAAAGTTTGCACCAAAAGCACATGAAGGTTTCATGCTTGGATATGGAAAGGATTCGCACTCCTACAGAGTCTTCAATCTCTTCCACTACAAAGTGGTTGAAACAGTGGATGTGCGATTTGATGAAACAAATGGATCACAAAGAGAGCAATTGCCGAATGTGCTAGATGAAGTTCCAGCAAATGAATCAATCAAGCTTATGGGAACTGGAGAAATTGTACCTTCTGAAGCTCAACCTGAAGAAGAACTTATCATCTCAGCACCTGATCCACATGAAGACAATGCTCAGCCTGAAGATATACCTTCAAATGACCACATAGATCAGCAAGAGCAAAGTCTTCGCCCCACACACCCTCGTGTTGCAAATGAAGTACAAATTGACAAAATACTGGATAGGATCAATGCACCTGGTCCACTCACTCGTTCAAGGGCAACTCAGCTAACAAACTTCTGTGGGCATTTCGCATTCGTCTCAATATCAGAACCCAAGAAAGTTGAAGAAGCCTTCATGGAACCTGAATGGATTCAAGCTATGCAAGAAGAGCTTCAACAGTTTGAGCTGAATAATGTATGGGAACTGGTTAAGCGTCCTGATCCACGGAAGCACAACATAATAGGCACCAAATGGATATACCGCAACAAGCAAGATGAGCATGGTCAAGTTGTCAGAAACAAAGCTCGTCTAGTTGCTCAAGGATATACTCAAGTGGAGGGCATTGACTTCGATGAAACATTTGATCCTGTGGCTAGGCTTGAAGCCATACGCATACTGCTGGCCTATGCAAATCATCATAACATACTTCTCTATCAGATGGATGTGAAAAGTGCCTTTCTCAATGGCAAGATTGAAGAAGAAGTGTATGTTGCACAACCACCTGGCTTTGAAAATCCAAAACATCCTGATATGGTATACAAGCTCAACAAGGCACTGTATGGCCTCAAACAAGCCCCCAGGGCCTGGTATGATACACTCAAGTACTTTCTGAAGAGCAAAGGCTTCATACCTGGTTCCCTGGATCCCACTCTTTTCACGAAGACATATGATGGTGAACTGTTTGTGTGCCAAATATATGTGGATGACATTATCTTCGGCTGCACCAATCAGAAGTATAGTGAAGAGTTTGGATACATGATGCAAGAGCAATATCAGATGTCCATGATGGGGGAGCTGAAGTTCTTTCTCGGTCTTCAAATACGGCAACAACGCAACGGCATCTTCATATCTCAAGAGAAATATCTTAAAGAGTGCCTGAAGAAGTTCGGTATGCAAGACTGCAAAGGCTTCACAACACCAATGCCAGCCAAGCATCATCTGGGTCCCGACGACAATGGTAAAGAGTTCGATCAAAAGGTATACCACTCCATGATTGGGTCTTTGCTTTATTTATGTGCATCTAGGCCAGATATCATGCTTAGTGTTTGCATGTGTGCTCGATTTCAAGCGACACCAAAGGAGTCGCATCACTTAGCTGTGAAGCGAATTCTTCGATATTTGGCTCACACCCCAACTCTAGGATTATGGTATCCAAAGGGCTCAGAGTTTGATCTGGTTGGATTTTCGGATGCTGATTATGCTGGTGACAAAGTTGATCGCAAATCTACATCAGGCACATGTCATTTTCTGGGACGATCACTTGTATGTTGGTCTTCAAAGAAGCAGAACTGTGTATCTCTCTCCACTGCTGAATCTGAATACATTGCTGCTGGATCTTGCTGCGCTCAGCTTCTGTGGATGAAGCAAACACTCAAGGATTATGGCATTCATCTGAAGCAAGTGCCACTTTACTGCGACAACGAAAGCGCCATCAAGATTGCCAACAACCCAGTTCAGCACTCGAAGACAAAGCACATTGAAATTCGTCATCACTTTCTCAGAGATCATGTTGTGAAGGAAGACATTGATATCATACACGTCAACAATGAAGAGCAATTGGCAGATATCTTCACAAAGCCCTTGGATGAGAAGAGATTTTGCAAGTTACGGTGTGAGCTAAATATCTTGGAATCCTCAAATGTCCTGTGATCAGGCACACATCCTAACACTTAAACATATTGATGACTTAGATGTGCAACACACGAAGTCGCGTATATCTTCAAACAATGAAGACATACATTCTAAGTGTGAATACATTAATGTGGAATTTGACTTCGGAGCGCCACGATAATTGTGCGCCGTGTCTGGGTCTAATACTTTCTATACGGTGGGTAACGCCACCACCAACTGTTCCATTTTGAAGTGTTTCTCTCATGGCGTTACCTCTCAATGTCTTCACAATTGGTTTGGTTTCATTCTCAATATGTCTTCATGATTATCTTCACTGCGTTGATTATATGGATATACATGTACTGATGTTCTGTCCTCTACAGCATTCACTTATAGCTATGTCTTCTTGGTTGAATCTTTTGAACTAAGTGAATGTGATCAGACCCTAACCTATCTATGCTTTCTATCTCAAACTCTATCTCTCCAAGTCATATGCATTCTGTTGAAACTGTCAAATGTCTTCACTGTGTCCTTGTCAGCTGAAGACATAGTGACAACCATAAAAGTCCGTTTTTAATGCTCATTCCTCCACATAAGATCCGGAGAAGAAGGAACGACCGCCCGACAATTTAGGCGTGCGTGGGACATGGAACAAATCCCAATCTTCCTCTAACTGGCCACGCGTGCCTCAAATGCGAACCGCCAGGGGTACCTGCGTAATAGCGCAGTGCCGCCTCTATCCCTATAAATATACGATTCACTGCGGTCATTATCTCCTTCTTCCACCCTCGCACGAACCCTAGTGCCACCGCTAGCACTCGACGACGCCGGCGACGAAGCGCTTCACTGCCGCAACCTCTCCGACGCCGTTTTCACGCCGACAGCGGACATCGCTCTCTCCGCCGTCGCCGTAGGTGTCTTCCGTTGCCAAGTTAGGGCACGGAGGATTGAACTGCTCGACCTCAACTCTCACTTCATCTAGCAGTTCCAAGTGTGGTAAATAAAACCTCTTTTTACAGCCTCTTTTGATCCTACAGTTCAGTCGCTTTCTGCCACAAGAAGTTTCTCTTCACACCAGTTAAATCTCTCGCTGCATCTCATAACATGCCTAGTATATTCACTTGTGCTTCATAAAGTAGTTAGATTCCTCACTTGTACTGATCTATGGGTTCGTACAAATCTGGAACCAACTTCTTATCTATAAGTGAATGTCTTCGCATAATGAGGTCAATGTCTTCTAAACCGATTTATCTTCAAAATCTTCTGAGAATGCATATGACCTCTTCCCCTTCCCTCGCACCTTAATGCTGTCACAGGTACATGTCCGTGGGAGAATCCTTTGGTTCTCATAGTCTGCATTCATTTGCAGAGTACTTGCAGCATCACATCAACTCGCCTGAAGCCAGTTCTTGCAAAAGGAAGCCTTTGAAGCCTTTGAACATATTGAAGCCTTCCAAGTTATTCATGGCTTCAGAAACAGCAGCAAGGAAGGGAGGCAGACAGAGACGTGGTGAAACGTCCAAAGATCTGCCTGATGAATTGGCAGAGATGTACAAAACTGATCCTGAAGAAAGCTATGGTCAGCGCAAGACACGAATCCAATGGATTCGAAGATATTGGGCAGAGCAATGGTTCCACTACCGCTTCGTCACTCAGGAATATGCGGAGAAGTGCGCCATCAAGAGACCGTGGGGAGATGTATTATACAAAAATCTCGTACCCAGGTCCAGAGACGAAGCCATTGCTCAAGGCTTCTATCCATGCATGGTGAGAGGACCACAGCCAGCTGAGGCACATCCGTCATCACTTCTCTGGTGCCGCGATGATAATCTCTTCAAGCGCAACTTTCAGTTTGCACAACAGTCAGCGAAGATAAACAAGAAGAAATTTGGGCTTGACTTCAACCCGGGTCCCTCCTCACCAAGGGCAGATGGCACACGCAACGCCGATCCCAATATCATCGGGCCGTATGCCAATCTTGCAGGCCTCATCACTCGCATCCTAGTCCAAGGGACTGCTGTGAATGACCCTCCAGCAGATACTGAGTCTGATGACGCCCCTGCTGCTCCGAAGCCAAAGCAGAAGAAGCCAAAAGCTCCAAAAGCTTCAAAACCAGCCGCTTCTCCCAAGATCGCAAGAGTGAAGCCTTTAGCAACTGCACCTCCTGAAGCCAGTGTGCAGTCAGAAGGCTTATCACGAGTGTCCAAGCCCCAAGAAGCCAAGAAGCCTCAGCCACACACAGGCAAAGAGCTCACAGCTGCTGACATTCTGCGCTGCGAAGCCATTGATCTCTCAAGCGATGAAGATCTTGGAGATGATGCTCTTGAGCAGCTCATCAAGAGCAAGGAGGAGGCTGAAATCTTCAACAATCTGCCTCTGTTTGATGTCGCCATCATCCACAACTTCATCGATGAATGGTTTGACACACCAGACATAAGCTTCAATGATCTGCAGCTACCCATAGGCCTCAGCGTTGCCTTTCAAGGTGCAATCGCTTCAGAACTTGCAATAGCCCAGCGAATTGTAGAACTGAAGCAGAAAATTGATCATGAAAAGGCTCAGTTCAAGAAGCACGTGGCCAAGCTCAGTGTGCAAGAAGTGAAGAACTTCAAGATCATGTTGCATGAGCTGAAAGAAAACTTCCTGAAGACGCGTGCCGAAGCTCAAGGCTCGCGAGAACGCATGAAGACTTTGGCTGATCGCTGCGTGCAAGCCTACAATGAGGCAGAAAAGCGCAAGGCACTTGGGCGTCCCGGCATTGACCCCAGGATGGCCGCGAAGAAGAAAAAGAAGGCGGCTGTGCCCGAACCTGAAGCGCCAAGGTCAGAACCTGATGCTCCGATTGTCTTCCCCGCTGCAACGACTGGCTCGAAGCCAAAGAGTCGATCAACCGCCTCACAGCACAAGAAGACACGGACTGCAGAGGCTAAAGCTAAGAAGAGAAAACATTCTGAAGCCTCTCCTTCTGAACCCATCATCAAGAAGCGCAAGACCAAGAAATCTCGGGCTGCTCCCACAGAGCCCCTGATAGTTGAACCCCTCTGCGTCCGCTATCCTGACACAGATCGTCAGTTGACTGTGCATGAACCCAACACTGAAGACATTCCAGCAGACGAACCCTACGCTGCTGAAGACATTGGTCTCCAAGACAATGTGCAAGGTGATGCAGCCCTTCCTCAGCTTGAGACAAGCGAACAGATCAGTATTGGTCGTCCATGGACGCCAATCACACAAGATGCGTCGTGGGCAGATCGCCCACAAGAGGAAGATGAGCCCCAACCCGCTGCAACTCCACCAGCGCCTACACTCCATAGGCTTCGCAAAGGGCCAAGGGCTCAGGCTGCTGAAGACATTCCGGCTGCATCAGTCGAAGAGCAAGCAGAAATACCACAAGCTCCAACTCCCCCGCACCAACAAGAAGCAGTTCTCAAGGAGAACGTGCCTGAAGCTGAAAATGTTGAGGCTGCCACAAACAACGCCGAAGCAAATGTGGAGCCCTCCCCAACAACAGCTTCAGAAGACACCAAAGCTACTGCTCCTGAACATTCTGTGCCTGAGTCTGCTGCCGGACCACAATTCAACTATCATATTGCGCACAGGCCCCAGGTCCAGAAGCCGATCCCACGACTACCAAGGTTCTCAGGTCCTGCATCAGCTCCTGGTTCCTTCAACATCAACGGCTTCAGGGCAGATAACACGTTTTTCGACCGCTCCAAGAACCCTTATTCAAGGGAACGGATTGTATCAGATAGGTTCTGGAGCCATCAACAGCGCAACTATTATTCATGCATCCTTTACAACCAAGGCCCCATCTTTCCTCACAAGCGCCTTGAGGTTGAAGCTGTTGCAGGTCTGCCTGGTCTGGAAGAGGCACTGGATTGCTTCAAGCAAGTGGGTTTGCTGCCATTTATCACTGACGAAGAGCACTGGAACGAAGAGCTTCTGCTCCAGTTCTATGCCACTTTGCATATCAAAGGCTATAACAGAGATCCGAAGACATGGATCCTTGAGTGGATGACAGGCAATATCCATCATGAAGCAAATGCTTTCGACCTAATTGAGCTTACCGGCCTTCCCACTCCTGGCGAATTCTTTGAAGAAGGGTGCCAACTCCATGCTGAAGCAATTGAGAGCATATTTCAGCGTCCTGAGCCAGATATGAGTCAGATGCTCTCAATGATGAAGTCATTTCCTCCAAATGCACCCTATCCAACTAGGTTCTTAGTTGAAGACTTAGAGTACCTGCCCAGAACAATATATCACATCATAAGGCGGACTCTCTGGCCAGTCAAGGGTCACTCTCGATATGCAACGATTGATGGTGCAATGAAGACTCCCATCTTCTGCATTCTTCACGGCAAATGCTTCAATACACAGGATCTCTTCATCCGTCAATTTGCAGCGTCTGCTTCAGAACTGTTTGGATTAAAGTTTTATGCTCCTTGGGTTATGAGGCTGATCAAGCTTCACTCTGCAATCTCCTATCAACCCTCAGCCCGCAATCATAGGATATTTTTGCCAGATGTGGACACATCTGCTAAAGCAATATATCCCGAGCCGGCCAAGCAACCACTAAGTCTTCAGAATGCAGAACACCAGAGCTTCACTCAAAATATTGAAGGTGTTGAAGCTCTCTCCCGAGTGTATCCAATGGCTGGCACCACACGTGCCCCTGCATCAACTGAAGCCACCAATAGCACAGCTGCAAAGAGACCCAAGAAGCGCGCTCGTGCACTCAATGATAGAGAGCTTCTTGTGGCTCTTCACCAAAAGCAAGATAGGCATCACGACTGGCTCAAGAGGCAGGTGAGAAGCATCATGCAAGACGTCAATCGCATCAGAAATATGGCAACCAAGAATGCATTTGTCACACACGAGACCTGTCGCCGCACTTGGAAGGGCCTCACCATGATGTGCCCTGGAGCTAAACTGCATGAGGATGGCTTCACAGAGCACTTCAAATTTGACTCCACGCCTCCAAGAAGAGCGGTGATGCGCAGCACACCATCACTTGAAGAGTCAGAGTTCTCTTCGTCTGCTGCCACCGTGTCTGCCCGGATTATTGAAGAAGAAGACGACGCGACATCATCTCCACCTGCTTCAACGCGCGTCGAATCTGCACCAAGCTCGTCTGCACCGCCGCCAAACAACTCCACCGACCCTGCTGCGCCTGGGAACGCGTAGAAACCTCTATGTCTTCAAACCTTTTTGGTCATCACTGACAAAAGGGGGAGAAGCATATGATGGTAATAGTCTTCAAGTGGGTCACTATGGGCGGGTGTCTTCATATTTTGCTACATTTTGCTTCGTGCTTACAACTCCCATTTTTTGCTACATTTGCTTCATTGAGTTGTAACACTTAGCCTTGATGGTCGTCTGCTACCTGTTTGTCACTCCGTTTTGCGAAGATAAATTCCGCATGTGCGACGATAAATTTCACACTCATCTCATTCTGCAGACGTCCATTTTCCATTATGCATGTCATTATCTTCATATACTTTCACATGCATAGTGGATTGTCATAAGTTGAAGTGGATCTCCACAAGTACAACCTGCCATGTGCATTTGCATTCAAGAAGCAAATTACTTATATGCACATCTTCAGGGGGAGCCCTTGCAACTTATGAAGACAATTCTTTTACAATTTCACAAATTATGTTTCCCGTTGAAAACTTCAACTAGTTTGTCATCAATCACCAAAAAGGGGGAGATTGTAAGTGCATCTAGTGCCACCCCTAGTTGGTTTTGGAGTATTGACGACAAACCTTGTTGAGGGACTAATGTGTTTGTGAGAATTGCAGGAAAACACAGGTACAAGTCCCTCATTGATTCGGTTTTACTGCCAGAGATGACCCCTAAAAATGTACGAAGACATTGAAGACAATGGTGGTTTATGAAGAGATTCATATTGAAGACAATGACATGAGAAGACTCCCTGTGAAGCTTTTGGAACTCGAAGACCTAGATCCTTCGTAGTTTTATTTCATTCATGTTGTGTCATAGGAACCACCGTACTGTTAAGTGGGGTCGAAGAGAACCAGTCAGAATGACTGAAGTGATGCCTAATTCAAATCCTATGTCTTCGAGCGAAGACTTTGAGAGAAAATCTTGTCCAGAGTCAGACAAGTCAGCTTTACTTGTAGCCCAAGTAAAGTTGCCGTGTGAGTTCAAAATTCGACCGTTGGTACACGTGTCAGTTCCTTAGTGACCCAGGGTCATTTCGGACAGATCAGGTCGGGTTGCCAAGTGGCTATAAATAGTCCACCCCCCACAACCATAAACGGTTGGCTGCTCAGATTTTAGTGCACGGCTTTTGTCGTTTGAGAGCAACCCACCTCGAAGCCTTTGAAAGAAAAATTCCAGTGAGGAGAAAAGCCCTAACCACCCAGAGCCAGAGTAAATTGGGCATCACTTAAGTCTTCGTGTCTGTGTGATTTGAAGACTTATTACACTTGAGGACTGTGCATCCTCCAGACGGTTAGGCGTCGCGTTCTGAGCATCCAAGAGAAATTGTGGATTGTCAGTGAACGAAGTCTGTGAAGGTTTGGGAGTCTACCTTGAAGACTTACCTGAGTGATTGGGCGAGGTCTGTGTGACTTTAGCTCAAGGAGAAAACGGTGAGGACTGGGTGTCTTGGACTAAGTGTCCTTGACTGGGTGTGCGGGACTGTGTGTCCTTTGGTTTAAATACCTAGCCGCTCCAACCAGACGTACAGTTGTCACAGCAACTGGAACTGGTCCAACAAATCATTGTCTTCAACGTGTCACTGGTTTCATCTTCACTTCCTTTTACTTACAGTTTTTCATTGTGAAGCCATTACATGCCTGCTTTACCGTTTGTCTTCACAACATGAATGTATGATCTGTTTGGCTTCATAACTTCTTCCTACCTGATCCTTATTACACTGAAGCTGTTTGTCACTGCGCTTTCACTCTATTGAATACATGACCATGGCTGGCCTAGTGTAATCTAACTTCCGCTGCATAGTAATAGGCATAATCTTCACTGTTTGTCTTCATAACTCTCACGTTTTGAAGACTTCCATAAAAATCGCCTATTCACCCCCCCTCTAGTCGATATAACGCACTTTCACTAATGGCGCACTACGTGGTGCGCCATTAGAACACCAGATACTAATGGCGCACCGGTGGTGCGCCATTAGAATTTAATTCTAATGGCGTGATGCCAGTGGCGCACCGGTAGTGCGCCATTAGAAGGCAAATTCGGTGCGCCACTAGCATGCCTTTTCCTAGTAGTGTTGGGGGAGATGCCCCGGTATCGTATCACAACCACATCTCCTTTCTTTACCGTTTTTCTTAGTTAAATCCTATTAGGTATTATCTTGATCTAGTAGAATAAAAGTTTATGGCATGATCAATTTTTGAGTTTTGCTTTATGATCCCTCTATGTAATCGAGTCCGTGAGCTATATAGTAAAGATTGGTGCTAAGTCAAGGGCTTGATTATTTTGCCATAATCTTGAGTGAATAAAATAAAAGAGAAAGAAATAAAAGAAATAAAAGAGATCATATGGATCTTATGGAGAGTAATGAGCTCACATATAAAGAGTATGATGAATAAAAGTTGTTGAGAGTTGACAAACATAGTTTTGGTCATCGTTGCAATTAATAGGAAGTAATAAAGAAAGAGAGGTCTTCACATATAAATATACTATCTTGGACATATTTTATGATTGTGAGCACTCATTAAAATATGACATGCTAAAGAGTTGATGTTGGACAAGGAAGACAACGTAATGGGTTATGTTTTCTTACATCAGAGATAAATTATATTGTCATGGATCATCGAACATGATTGAGCTTGTCTTTCCCCCTCATGCTAGCCAAATTCTTTGCACCAAGTAGAGATACTACTTGTGCTTCCAAACACCCTTAAACCAGTTTTGCCATGAGATTCCACCATACCTACCTATGGATTGAGTAAGATCCTCCAAGTAAGTTGTCATCGGTGCAAGCAATAAAAATTGCCCTCTAAATATGTATGACTTATTAGTGTGGGAGAAAATAAGCTTTATACGATCGTGTGATATGGAAGAAATAAAAGCGACAGACTGCATAATAAAGGTCCATATCACAAGTGGCAATATAAAGTGACGTTCTTTCGCATTAAGATTTTGTGCATCCAACCATAAAAGCGCATGACAACCTCTGCTTCCCTCTGCGAAGGGCCTATCTTTTACTTTTATCTCCTACCTTGCATAGGAGTCATGGCGATATTCACCCTTCCTTTTTAAATTTTATCTTTTGGCAAGCACAACATGTTGGAAAGATCCTGGTATATATGGCTAATTGGACGTGAGTTTTCATGAACTATTAGTGTTGACATTACCCTTGAGGTAAAACGTTTGGAGGCAAAACTATAAGCCCCTATATTTCTCTATGTCCGATTAAAACTCCATACCCATAAGTATTGCGTGACTGTTAGCAATTGTGAAAGACTATATGATAGTTGAGTATGTGGACTTGCTGAAAAGCTCTTATGTTGACTCTTTCCTATGTTATGATAAATTGCAATTGCTCCAATGAATGAGATTATAGTTTCTTAGTTTTCAATGAAGTTTATGATTCATACTTGAAATTGTGATTTAATTGTTACTCTAGCATAAGATATCATATGACAAGAATTTTATAAGTTGTTGTTCTAAGAATGATCATGATGCCCTCATGTCCGTATTTTATTTTTATCGACACCTCTATCTCTAAACATGTGGACATATTTTTTGATTTCGGCTTTCGCTTGAGGACAAGCGAGGTCTAAGCTTGGGGGAGTTGATACGTCCATTCTGCATCATGCTTTTATATCGATATTTATTGCATTATGGGTTGTTATTACACATTATGTCAGAATACTTATGCCTATTCTCTCTTATTTTACAAGGTTTACATAAAGAGGGAGAATGCCGGCAGCTGGGATTCCGGGCTGGAAAAGGAGCAAATATTAGAGACCTATTATGCACAGCTCCAAAAGTCATGAAACTTCACGGAAGTCATTTTCAGAATATATAAAAAATATTGAGCGCAAGAAGTTCCGGAGGGGGCCACACCCTGCCCACGAGGGTGGGGGGCGCGCCCCCCTACCTCGTGGGCCCCCTGGTGGCCCTCCAATGCCCATCTTCTGCTATATGGGGTCTTTCAATGAGGAAAAAATCATAAGCCATCTTTCCGGAAGAGACTCCGCCGCCACGAGGCGGAACCAATCTAGGGCTCCGGAGGAGCTGTTCTGCCGGGGAAACTTCCCTCCGGGAGGGGGAAATCATCGCCATCGTCATCACCAATGATCCTCTCATCGGGAGGGGGTCAATCTCCATCAACATCTTCACCAGCACCATCTCCTCTCAAACCCTAGTTCATCTCTTATATCCAATTCTTGTCTCTAAGTCTGGGATTGGTACCTGTGGGTTGCTATTAGTGTTAATTACTCCTTGTAGTTGATGCTAGTTGGTTTATTTGGAGGAAGATCATATGTTCAGATCCTATATGCATATTAATACCCCTCTGATTATGAACATGAATATGCTTTGTGAGTAGTTACGTTTGTTCCTGAGGACATGGGAGAAGTCTTGCTATTAGTAGTCATGTGAATTTGGTATTCGTTCGATATTTTGATGAGATGTATGTTGTCTCTCCTCTAGTGGTGTTATGTGAACGTCGACTACATGACACTTCACCATTATTTGGGCCTAGAGGAAGGCATTGGGAAGTAATAAGTAGATGGTGGGTTGCTAGAGTGACAGAAGCTTAAACCCTAGTTTATGCGTTGCTTCGTAAGGGGCTGATTTGGATCCATATGTTTCATGCTATGGTTAGGTTTACCTTAATACTTTTGTTGTAGTTGCGGATGCTTGCAATAGAGGTTAATCATAAGTGGGATGCTTGTCGAAGTAAGGACAACACCCAAGCACCGATCCACCCACATATCAAATTATCAAAGTACCGAACACGAATCATATGAACATGATGAAAACTAGCTTGACAATATTCCCATGTGTCCTCGGGAGCGCTTTACATCATATAAGAATTTGTCTAGGCTTGTCCTTTGCTACAAAAAGGATTGGGCCACCTTGCTGCACTTTATTTACTTTTGTTACTTGTTACTCGTTACAAATTATCTTATCACAAAACTACCTGTTACCTATAATTTCAATGCTTGCAGAGAATACCTTGCTGAAAACCGCTTATCATTTCCTTCTGCTCCTCGTTGGGTTCGACACTCTTACTTATCGAAAGGACTATGATAGATCCCCTATACTTGTGGGTCATCAGAGGCCTCATTGCACATCATCATCCACTCCAGTTGCCCTGCCTTGGGGTGCTTGGTGCTTGTTTTCACAGTTAGAACCGGTTGTCTCCAAATAAAGTCGCCTAACCTTGTAAGAATTGGAATTTGTTTTGACGGAAGGCAGCTCATCATCCAAGATGCCCCTTCACTTCAAAGGTTGATCATCGATTCTAGTTATTCACCGTTGCAAATAATCGTCCTCTATGCGCCTAAACTGGAGACCTTGGGTGTAATACATGATCTCTATGCTCATTTCAATATGGTGTTTGGCTCCACAGTTCTTCAGGTACTTTACATTATCATCTACACTTGTAACCATAAGCTGCATTTTAAATTTCTGCGCATAAGTTATATGTCATCTTGGAGTACACATTTTGTACTAATATTATGTTCTATGCTCAATGAAGAGTTTCTCCATGGATGGCCTATCAATGGTGCTGGATTCTGACAAGATCATATATCCAAATGAATAGTTATGATCTAAACAAGATTATTGGCTTGCTGCAATGCTTTCCATGTCTGGAGAAGTTGTATATAAAGGTGATAATTTCATGCACATTGGAAGCCCGCATATAGTGTACTAGAATTAACTGTTCAGCTGTTGCTCTTTTGACACTCCTTTTTTTAGACCTTAACTGTTTTCAATCTTCATGTCTATTTAGGCAACAGGACGGGGTAAGAAAGTTATAACCAATCGGTGGATTCATAAGCATCGGGATTTTCTCACTTCTCATGAGATTCGATTGAAGACAATAACACTAGAACGATATGTAGCCAACCGTGCAAACACTAGATTTGTCACATTCTTCCTGCTGAATGCGAGGTTACTATTGTCCATCAGGCTTAAGTTTATCAGCAGCATGGTTTTGACGGATGGGTATGTGGAAGAGCAAAAAAAGGAGTTTCAGGTGGGCAAAAGAGCTTCTGAACGTGTCGGGCTTCTATTTACAGCATATTGTGGTCATAATCCAGTAAATTTTACGACCTAGGATGTTCATTCTATGGACCTGATCGATCCATTTGACTGTGACTGCCAAAAATAGTGCTGGAGTTAGATGTTGTTTCCTTTTTCAACCTGGGTTTTTTGTAAACTTGATGAACAATTAACCCTCGTGCTTTTGTACAGTTTGTAAGCTGGAGTTAGATGTTCTTGCCCTTTTCAACTCGGCTGTGACTGTCATATTTTATTTGAAGCAAGGCAAATCGCTTGCCAGTTGTTTAATTTAGAGTGAAATATTGTAACAACTAACAAATCCCAACCAAGGGAAATAACATCACTCTCGCCGGCTGCTTGAGCTCACTGTGCATTACAGAAGCCAAGTGATTATCCCCCACCAGCACCCACAAACTTATTTCCATCTAGCACATCAAATGGGCTGTAAATTTTCATAGGAAGGGCTGCATGACCATGACAGATTTGGATTCTGACATTTGGGACCCGTGAGGAAATAGCCTATCCAAGGTGGTGTCGACTTACTAGCCAGTCAACAAACGATTCTGCCTACCAGCCGTTGGATTGACATCCAACATCTGTCGTGTATCTTCTATCTCTTGTCTTCTTCTTCCTCCAGCCACCCAAACCAAACCACCCCGTCGGCTCCACCTGCTCCCGCCTCCCATGGCTGGCTGTGCCTCCGCCGCCCTACCGTATGTACCCTCCAACGTTGGCCAGTCCCTCCCTCTATTCCCCCACACATCCTGTTATTCTCTGGCGATGTCAGCTCCAACATGCACCCGCACCCGAACCAGTCAACCCTCGTACTCCCCTCTGTCTGCGACTGGACCGGCGCATCTTCCACGGCTCCTGTTCATTCTGTCCGAGGCCTCGCCGTCGTCCTCCGCCTTGCGGCCTTGGTTCGCTCGCCATGCGCGGTGCGCCGCCCTCTTGCGTTGTCAACGTCATCAACAAGCGAGAGGAACAAGGAGATGATTGTACGTGGAGAGGATGATAGTAGGGACCCACCAGCATCATGGCAATACACAAGCAAGTACCTCTATATTACAAGCCCAAAAATATGGTTCCTCCTAATGGTTGGACATCTGGGGCTCACGCCATTGTCAACGTAGTCAATAAACGAGAGAATTACACTACGAGCGGCTGACACCAGGGACCCAGCAGGTCGCGCAGTTTTTCTTTTTGAGGAACAAGCAGTTGTTATTTATACTAGTTTTAGCGACGGATCAGGGTAACAACGGGGCTGTGCGGGGGCTGTGGCCCGTCTAGCCAGGGTTTTATTTATGTTTACCACATCATGAGCCCAGTTGTGTTTTTTTCTTGCTGAAAATGGCTATCCCGGTTCTATTTTTTTAAAATAAATACCCAAACGAGGCCTACTTGCTTTATCAGCCGTGCTGGGCTGCAAATCTTTCAAGACAAGGAGAGTTTCATTCGGTTTGCCCAGAAATGAGTTGTACATTTTTAAAACACATCAAACCGGGAATTAGTTTCAATTTTTTTTCATTACGAGATTTTAAATTCCATTGATTTTTATGCGTGGAGAATAATTTGGATTTTATATTTATATAAATTATTTTTCAAAATAGTTTGAATGTGAATCGATATTTTGGGATTAAAAACAGTTGACCGCACCGAAATATGCAAAAAATTCATATACTTTTTAACCGTGGCCACAATATGGGGTGTAATGCTAACAAAAAGAAGATGGGCTTCAAAAGAATTCTTAAGAATTAGCAAATGGGTTGTACATTATTAGAAATAATGCACACAAGAGCAGTGATTGTTGGATGTCGTGCTTCTTCAATCTCTGCTTTTCCTGCTCCAGCCGCTCAAACAAGCGCCGGCGGGACTGCCTGCTCCCTCCTCCCGCGGCCGGCTATGCTGTCGCGTAGGCCTCACCGCCCCACTGTACTCACATCGCTGGCCTAGCCATCCCTCTACTCACCCACACATGTTGTTATTCTCCGGCGACGGCAGATGAACCAGTAAACCCTCGTACAGTCGTACTCCCCTCCACGTGGGAAACAACTGCCGAGTCTTCCCTGTCTCCGTGTCGTTCCCTTCCTAGGCCTCGCCATCATCCACTGCCCTGGTGCTCTCGGCGCGGCCTGGTCAACGTGGTCAACAACCGACATGCATCTGAAGTGGACTGTACGTGGAGAGGCTGACAGCTGGGTCCCCGGCCGCACGCAAGGAAATGCCTCCTTATTACGCGCAAAATAATGATTCCTCCACCTGACATCTAGGACCCACCGAAAGGGCCTCTGTATTTCGTGAAAAAAACATTACCGCCGCTGACAGCTTGGACCCACCAGCTATATCTTCGCACGCAAGGAAGTGCCTCCTTATGACGCACAAAAAATGAATACCCCCCACTAGCTGGGACCCACCATACTAGGTGGCTGACTTGTGGGCCTACTAAGTTGATGGGGACAGAGGGCTTTGTCAACTTAGTCAATATGAACAATTCTAGCTCCAGTGACCGTACGATGTCCATCCAACGGCCATAGTGCTTCTTCAACCTATGGTCTTCTTGCTCCAGCCGCCCAAAGCAGCGCCGGTCATGTCGCCTGCTCCTGCCTCCCGTGGTCGGCTGTGCTGCCACGGAGGCCTCACCGCCCCCATACTACTCCCACCGCTGGCCAGGCCATCCCTCCACTCACCCACACCCCCTGTTATTCTGCGGCGACGACAGCCTCACATCGCAGCCGAACCAGTGAACCCTCATACTCCTCTCTGTGTGGGCATCCACTGCCGCGTCTTCCCCGGATCCGCATCGTCCCCTTCCTAGGCCTCACCTTCGTCCACTGCCTTGGTGCTCTCGGCGCGGTGTGGTCAATGTGGTCAACGACCGACTTCCATCGGAAGAGTACTGTATGTGGAGAGGCTGGCGGTTGGGTCCACGGCCACAACCCAGATTTTTTGTGATTTGCCAAGTAAGTCGCTTTGTCAGGCCTGTTGGGCTACAAATCTTTCAAGACGAGGAGAGCTTCATTCGGCTAGCCGAGAAAATGGCCTATCAGTAATGAGAAATGGGTTGTACATTTTTAAAACACATCAAACCGGCAATTAGTTTCAAATTTCTTTTTTTTCATTTTGAGATTTTAAATTGCATTGATTTTTATGCGTGGATAATTTGTTGGATTTTTTATTGATATACATTTATTTTTAAAATCAGTTTGAATGTGACTCGAAATTTCGGGATTAAAACAGTTCGGACTGCACCAAAATATGCAAAATTTCATAAATTTTTTAACCATGGCCACAATATGGGTTGTAATGCTAACAAAAAGAATATGGGCTCCAAAAAACCTTAAGAATTAGCAAATGGGTTGTAAATTATTAGAAATAATGGCAGATGGGATGTATGTTGTTTTCTACAGATTTGAGGCTTTCCTAAAAAAAGGTAGATGCACAAGCAGTGACTGTTGGATTTCCATCCAATGGCGGTCGTGCTTCTTCAATCTCTGCTGTTCCTGCTCCAGCCGCTCAAACAAGCGATGGCGGGACTGCCTGCTCCCTCCTCCCCGCGGCCGGCTGTGCCACCGCGCAGGCCTCACCGCCCCACCGTACTCCCATCGCTGGCCTAGCCATCCCTCTACTCACCCAAACCTGTTGTTATTCTCCGGTGACGGCAGACGAACTAGTAAACCCTCGTACAATCGTACTCCCCTCCGCGTGGAAACAACTGCCGAGTCTTCCCTGCCTCTGTGTCGTTCCCTTCATAGACCTCGCCATCGTCCACCGCCCTGGTGCTCTCGGCGCGTCCTGGTCAACGTGGTCAACGACCGACATGCATCTGAAGTGGACTATACGTGGAGAGGCTGACAGCTGGGTCCATGGCCGCACGCAAGGAAATGCTTCCTTATTATGCGCAAAATAATGATTCCTCCACCTGACATCTAGGACCCACCAAAAGGGCCTCTGTATTTCATGAAAAAAAACGTTACCGCCCCTGACAGCTTGGACCCACCAGCTATATCTTCGCATGCAAGGAAGTGTCTCCTTATTACGCACAAAAAAATGAATACTCCCCCTGCTAGCTTGGACCCAGTATAGTGGTAGGATAACTTGTGGGCCTACTAAGTTGACGGGGACGGAGGGCTTTGTCAACTTAGTCAATATGCATGATTCTAGCTCCACTGACCGTATGATGTCCATCCAACGGCCGTAGTGCTTCTTCAACCTCTGGTCTTCTTGCTCCAGCCGCCCAAACCAGCACCGGTCGTGCCTCATGCTCCTGCCTCCCATGGCCGGCTGCGATGCGGCGGAGGCCTCACCACCCCCTACTACTCCCACCGCTGGCCAGGCCATCCCTCTACTCACCCACACCCCCTGTTATTCTGCAGCGACGGCAGCCTCACACCGCAGCGAACCAGTGAACCCTCATACTCCTCTACGCGTGGGCATCCACTGTCGCGTCTTCCCAGGCTCCACGTCGTCCCCTTCCTAGGCCTCACCGTCGTCCACCGCCCTGGTGCTCTTGGCACAGTGTGGTCAACATGGTCAAGGAACGGCTTCCATCGGACGTGGACTGTACATGGAGAGGCTGACAGCTGGGTCCACGGCCGCAGCAAGGAAGTGCCTCCTTATTACATGCAAAATATTTATTCCACCACTTGACAACGGGGACCCACCGGATGGGCCACCGTATTTCGCAAAAAAAATGTTTCCCCCTGACTGCTGGGACCCATCAACTACATCTTCGCACGCAAGGAAGTGTGTCCGGGCAAAAAAATGATTCGCCCCCCTGACTGCTGGGACCCACCAGCTACATCTTCGCATGCAAGGAAGTGCCTGACAGTCGGGACCCACCTGGTCGAAGCGTACGTAGCGTTGTCATTCTGGTCGCGAACGTGTATGTACATACTGGTCGATGTAGAGGCGCGTACGTGTCGTAGTAGAGGCGCACATATAGCATGTACACGTATGTACAGCGGGGAGTGTGCAAGAAAGAAAATACGGCCACGTACGTACATATGGGCAGGGTCTCCAACGCCTACTCGCGCATACGTACGGCCAGGGCTCATGTACATGGCTGGGTCCGAACGGAGAAACAGCGTCGTTGTCATGTTCATGGGGAGCCAACCGGCTGGGTCAGAATGGAATGCGTCGTCGTGTTCATCCGGGGGGCTTGGACGGAACAGCCGATGGAAACGAGGCCTAGCGTACCGCAGATGTCAGGACCCCGATTGCAAGTCACATCGATCTAGCCGGTAACACCTCATATCACATTGCGGCCTCACGCATGGTATCCCCACGGGTGTCGCCTTACCATGGCCCGGGAACGTTTGCGCCTTTTGGCTCACGTATATGATAGTGTCGCTAGCATCCATATGACAGAGAACCCGGGCTGACATGGCTAGTCGTGAACCCAAAGCGGCGCAGACCTATGGAGACAGGCATACATGAATCACATCGAGCATGTCGGTCATCAGCGAGTGAATTCGGGCTGTAGCACTGGGCTAACAGGACTCCGGGGAACCCGGGCTGTAGCAGGCTAGGCAGGACTCCGGATGTCACCGCGTGACATTTCCCCAAAGGGACAGACATAGGAACAAAGTGAAACACATGCCGGCCAGTCAAGTGTCCTGAGTAGTAGTGCTGGGCTAGCAGGACTCCGGTGAACCGGGCTGTAGCGGACTACTATGGCTCGAGGAACACTAGACTACATTTCCCCATAAGAAAGGCTGCCAAGGATAAACAACTAGATTGTCGGATCCCACCCATGCCAAGCATTTCAATCATACACACAATATGCCCGAAATGAGTACATACAACATGGCATCACAACAAAACTCTACAACTCAAGTACTTTATTTAAAAAGGCTCCGAGGAGCCATACATAACATGTTCATACAGGTAGGGGTAACATGACCCGACACTCAAGTCATACAAGCATACAAGCACATCCGGAAGCAAATAGTCTGAGTACAGACACTAGAAAGAAAGAAGGCTTCTCGAAGCCTGTCTATCTACATAGGGCCCTCCATGGCCAGGATCACCACCTAGGTGGCTAGTCACTCGTCGACATCAAGGTCTACGTAGAACCCGTCGGAGGGGGCGGTGTTGTCGTCTGAAAACAGTAATTAAGCAAACATGAGTACAAAGGAACTCAACAAGTCTTACATCAGAACCTACTATACATGCTCATTCTCAAGAAGGTGGTGGAGTTATTGCAGCAAGCCAGCTTTGACTCTTGGCTAAGCTATCCTACGAGACTCCACTAGTAAAATAGTTTTCGCACACGAGTCCACTACTCACCAGCACAATACTCCACCGGGGATCCTCCCTCGTCATCCTACGAGAGGGCCATCCTCGGTACTCACACTTATCTTGAGTCTTTTAGTAGTAACCATTAACTTGTCTATGAACTGTATAGGCAACCAAGTAGTCCTTTACCGCGGACGCGGCTATTCGAATAGATGATGTTAACCCTGCAGGGGTGTACTTCTTCGTACACGCTTTCACCACTTACCGTTGTTTACACGACATGTACTCGGCAACCTTCAAGCGGAAGCCCAACGAGGGTGTCGGCCATGGCCTACCTAAACACTCAAGTCTCTAGTCCAGGTTTATCGCCTATCCAGGTTCCATCCGCAGGGAGTCCGGCCGAGGTTTCCACATACGGCCCCGAATGATGTGAACAGGGTCCCGAGACACCAAACGGGCGCCTGGCATACCCGGCCACGGTGTATCTACCGCAACATAGCCCACCCTTAGGGTCAGCGCTACACACGGCCGCCAACACATAACCTACAAACACCAGAACTAATTGCAACTCCTGGACAGAGTACTAGGGTGATTAAGAAGCCGAGAGGGTCAATTAAGGATCCCAATGCATGGTAGTAGCTGATTCTTAAAATCACACATACAGATCTCAGTTCTTAGGGACAGCCTCAATGAAACAACCCACCATGTACTCCTACATGGCCTCTCATCGATACCTTTACCAAAACATGTTCAACACATCCCTCACATTACCAACATAATCATTTCACTCTAGCCCATCACCCAGATGAACCAGACCTAACACAACTCTAAGCATAGCAGGCATAGCAAGGTAGGAATCACATACATGGCTCAATCAACTCCTACACATGCTAGTGGGTTTCATCTAGTTACTGTGGCAATGACAGGTCATGCAGAGGATAAGGGTTCAACTACCGTAGCACACAGCAGTTTGAATCGCGTTGTCTTAATGCAGTAAACAAGAGCAGAAGCGAGAACATGGGTTTGTATCGGAATGATCAATGGGTTGCTTGCCTGATGTAGTGGTAGTAGGGTATTGCCCTTCAGATGGATACTCGGGGTTATCCTCGGAGGCAGAACCTACCACGAAAGACACACCGAACATAATCGACACATGACAATATGCAACAATATGATGCATGCTATGACATGGCAAAATGAATGTGTCTTGGCCTAATGCAAGCTAAAACAGAAAGGAATGAACCCATTTGAATCTAAGATTCAAATGATAGTTCATTTAACATAGCCTTATTAGTGCATTATCTTATTTTGCTTAAACAGCAAGGTTATCTCGTTTTCTCATGCATGAAACCATTACAGATGGATAGATTGAATTTTTCTGATCATTTTTCATATATAAATTGTTTGATTTGGAGCTATGGTTGATTTTCTATGATTTTTAGAAGTTTTGGCTATTTTCTGGAATTTCCTATGAAAGAATAAATCCAGAAAAGGATTTACTGCGTCAGCATGGCGTTAGTGTGACGTCAGCGGTCAACTGAGACGGTCCAGGTCAACCCTGACCTGTGGGTCCTGTTTGTCAGTGTCAACTAACTAATTAAGTTTAGTTAGTGTTAAACTAATCCTAACCTAGTTTAATTAGTGGCCTGGGGCCCACACGTCAGTGAGTCAGGGAAAAGTCAAATTGGGGTCAACCCGGGTCAAACCCGTTGGCGTTTAGCCGCCGGCGAGGCCGAGACGGCGGAGAGCGTCGGAAATGCTGCTCCGGCCACGGTTCGATGCGCAGGTGGGTGCTATGGATAGCTGGCGCTGTGGTGCATCCAATGATGGCGTTGGTTGGTGCTGGGGTGGCCGGAAACGATGACGGCGTCGAGCTAGGCGGCGGACGGAGCTCGGCCGTAGGTGGTTTTGCTGCTGCAGCGAGCTAGCGGGGAAACTGACACACTAGCGAGGCGCTACGAGGTGCGGTGAGTGCGTTAGGCACCCGCGCCTGACCAAATGGTCACTGGAGTGACGCCGGCGACGAGTTTGGCGGCGGCCGGACCTCGGGTGAGCTCGGACTCATCGCCAGGGGGCACGGAGAGGCGCGTGGGTTAGTGCATTGAGCTCCTGGGGGTGCGGTAGGGCTAGTGGACAGGGTGGCGCGGCCATTGGGTGGTCGGAGCCTCGTCGGCGACGAGCTCCGCGGTGGCGTGTGCGGGTGAGCTACGTGCAGTCGCTACGGGGCTCGAGAGAGGGAACGAAGAGGGTGGGGAGGTAGCTGGGCTCACGGCGGTTGCGAGGGAGCTGACGGTGAGGTCGGGGAAGAGCTGGAGCGAGCGGGGCGGCGAAGGGGATCTCCGGCGACCGAGGTTGAAGACGAGCTCGGTGCAGCGTCTCCGGGGCGAGCGAGCGCTCGGGGATGGGTCGGGGCGAAGCAGTGGACGACGGCGGAACTTTTTGGCACGGCGAGGCAACGAGTGGACGGCGGTGGCTGCGGGTTTCACAACGGCGCGGGCGCGGCTGCGTCGGCCATGGCGTCGAGGGAGTGAGGGAGAGAGGCAGGGGGAATGGGCATGTCCAGGGGCTTCGGTGCGCGACGTGGAGGCGTTTGTGGCATCGAGGCGGTGGCCAGGTGAAGCAAGGAAGCAGGGAGGTGGCGCGGCGAGCTCCTGTGTTCACCGTCGAGCACCTGCTCGCCTCGCTGGCTAGGCGAAGCAGCTGCGTGGAGCGGCTGCTAGGCCGGGCCAGCTAGGTGGGCCGGCTGGTGGGCTAGGTGGGCTGCGCCAGGTAAGTTCCTTTCTCTCTTTTTCTGTTTTTTTATTTATTCTATTATTTCTCTAACTTCAGGGCTTTATTAAAAATGCCAGGGCATTTCCAAAAATCATAAAATTAATCATGGCTACTGCTTAGAATATATCCAACAGCAAACATTTTAGTTTATGATTATTTGAGCATTTAAAATATTTTATAGCATTTAAATGCCCAAATGCAAATACTATAAGAATTAATCCAATGACCTTAAGATGTCCTAGAAAAATGTGCACCATTTTTGTCAAAGGTTTTAACCCAAAACAAAAAGGGTGGGCTTTTAGAAGGGCATTTCAGGTTCATTGGAAAAGTTTTTAGTAAACCCTAGTTGTTCCAGGGGGGCTGGGGGTTCTGTCATTCCCATTACAGTTTTCTGGGAATTTAAACATGATGCAAAAGTTCAACCAATCCTAATGCATGACTAACACAGGGATGTGATAACTCACCCCCACTCAAAAGAATCTCGTCCTGAGATTTAGGATCCTCCGGGAAGAAGGTGGGGTACTCGAGTCGAAGATGATCCTCCCTTTCCCAAGTGGCTTCTTTCTCGGAATGGTGTGACCATTGAACCTTGAGAAACTTATTATGGCGTCGAGTGGTACGCTTGGCTTGATCAAGGATACGAACGGGATATTCCCGATATGAGAGGTTATCTTGTAGATCAACCGTTTCGTGGTCCACTCCATGGATAGGATCCGAGAAGCAACGCCTGAGTTGAGAAACGTGGAAGACATCGTGAACTCTGGAAAGATGTGAAGGTAGTTCCAATTGGCAGGCAACTTCTCCCCGTTTGGCAAGAATGCAAAAGGGTCCAATGTAACGAGGAGCCAATTTGCCTTTGATACCGAAACGATGGGTTCCCTTTAATGGAGTAACCCGAAGGTAAGCCTTCTCGCCGACTTCATAAGTCATGTGCTTATGTTTACGATCTTATTGGCTCTTTTGACGAGATTGGGCTGTTTTCAATTTCTCACGAATAACGCGAACCTGCTCTTCTGCTTCCTGAATCATATCCGGGCCAAAGAGTTGTCTTTCCCCGGTTTCCGACCAGATTTCCAATGGGACACCATGAAGCGATACTATTCGGGAGATGTATAAATCAGCTAGCTGGCTAGCGGTGATACTCTCATGAACAGGTAGAAAGTGGGCTACTTTGGAAAGACGGTCGATCACGACGAAGATGGCATTATTCCCTCTCTTGGTCCTGGGAAACCCAGTAATGAAATCCATACTGATTTTATCCCATTTCCACTCAGGAATAGACAAAGGTTGAAGGGTGCCAGCAGACCGTTGATGCTCTGCTTTAACACGACGATAGACGTCGCAGCTAGCAATGTATTGAGAAATTTCTCTCTTCATCCTAGTCCACCAAAACCTCTGGCGTAGGTCTTGATACATCTTGGTACTACCGGGATGAATGGTGAGAGGGGAGTCATGAGCTTCCTTAAGAATCAACTGGCATAAATGTTGTTTTTTGGGAACCACCAAGCGGTTCTCAAAGAAGACAACACCTCGCTCATCCAACTAGGGAAAGGGGGGAGTCCTACTCCCGGTAGGAGTAGGACTCCTCCTGCGCGCCTCCTCCTAGGGCTGGCCGCACCCCCCCCTTGGCTCCTTTATATACGGGGGTAGGGGGCACCCCTAGACACACAAGTTGATCTCTAAGATCGTTCTCTTAGCCGTGTGCGGTGCCCCCTTCCACCATAGTCCTCGATAATATTGTAGTGGTGCTTAGGCGAAGCCCTGCGATAATAGAACATCAAGATCGTCACCACACCGTCGTGCTGACGGAACTCTTCCCCGACACTTTGCTGGATCGGAGTCCTGGGATCGTCATCGAGCTGAACATGTGCTAGATCTCGGAGGTGCCGTAGTTTCGGTGCTTGATCGGTCGGGCCGTGAAGACGTACGACTACATCAACCGCGTTGTCATAACGCTTCCGCTGTCGGTCTACGAGGGTACGTAGATCACACTCTCCCCTCTCGTTGCTATGCATCACCATGATCTTGCGTGTGCGTAGGAAAATTTTGAAATTACTACGTTCCCCAACAATTAAGAAGAAGGTCTTCCCTTTATCTTTGAAGGGAGATGCATTGGCATGGTATTGGCTATGTGATGATACGGGGTCATGGAACTACAAACGATTGAAATTGGAATTTCATCAGAAGTTTTATCCTATGCATCTTGTTCATCGTGATCGCAATTATATATATAATGTCTGGCCTCGCGAAGGAGAAAGCATCGCTCAAGCTTGGGGAAGGCTTAAATCAATGTTATATTCATGACCCAATCATGAGCTCTCAATAGAAATGATTATTCAAATTTTTTATGCTCGTCTTTCTAATAACAATCGCACCATGCTCGATACTTCTTGTGCTGGCTCTTTTATGATGAAGACTATTGAATTCAAATGGGATTTATTGGAAAGAATTAAACGCAACTCTGAAGATTGGGACCTCGACGAAGGTAAGGAGTCAGGTATGACACCTAAGTATGATTGTGTTAAATCTTTTATGGATACCGATGTTTTCCATAAATTTAGCACTAAATATGGACTTGACTCTGAGATAGTAGCCTCTTTCTGTGAATCTTTTGCTGCTCATATCGATCTCCCTAGGGAGAAGTGGTTTAAATATCATCCTCCCATAGAAGTAAAAGTAGCTGCACCTATTAAAGTTGAAGAGACTATTGTCACTTATAATGATCCTATTGTTCCTACTGCTTATGTTGAGAAACCACCTTTTCCTGTTAGGATAAAAGATCATGCTAAAGCTTCAACTTTGGTTCGTAAAAGCAATATTAGAACCTATACACCTCCTCAGCAAGTTAAAGTTGAACCTAATATTGCTATTGTTAAAGATCTCTTGTCTGATAATATTGATGGGCATGTTATTCATTTCTGTAATGAAACCGCTAGAATTGCCAAACCTTGTGCTAAAGATAAACATAGACCTGTGGTAGGCATGCCTGTTATTTCTATTAAAATAGGAGATCATTGTTATCATGGCTTATGTGATATGGGTGCTAGTGCTAGTGCCATACCTTTTGACTTATATAAAGAAATTATGCATGCCATTGCACCCACTGAGTTAGAAGATATTGATGTCACAATTAAACATGCCAATAGAGATACTATTTCACCAATGGGAATTGTTACAGATGTTGAAGTCTTGTGTGGGAAAACTAAATATCCCGCTGATTTTCTTGTTCTTGGCTCCCCACAAGATAGCTTTTGTCCCATTATTTTTGGTAGACCCTTCTTGAACACTGTTAATGCTAAGATAGACTGCGAAAAGGATGTTGTTGCTATTGGTCTAGGTGATATGTCTCATGAGTTTAATTTCTCTAAATTTAGTAGACAGCACCGTGAAGAGGAATTACCTAGTAAGGATGAAATTATTGGTCTTGCTTCTATTGCCGTACCTCCTAGTGATCCTTTTGAACAATAATTGCTAGACCACGAAAATGATATGTTTATGAATGAAAGAAGGGAAATAGATGAAGTATTCTTTAAACAGGAACCCATCCTGAAACACAATTTGCATGTTGAAATCCTAGGGGATCCTCCTCCACCCAAGGGTGATCCCGTGTTTGAGCTTAAACCGTTACCTGATACTCTTAAATATGGTTATCTTGATGAAAAGAAGATGTATCCTGTTATTATTAGTTCTAACCTTTCAGAGCATGAAGAAGATAGATTATTGAAAACTCTGAGGAAGCACCGCGCTGCTATTGGATATACTCTTGATGATCTTAAGGGCATTAGTCCCACTCTATGTCAACATAAAATAAATTTGGAGAAAGATGCCAAACCAGTTCATGATCACCAACGACGGCCGAATCCTAAGATGAAGGAAGTGGTAAGAAAGGAAATACTAAAGCTTCTTGAGGCAGGTATAATTTATCCCGTTGCTGATAGTCAGTGGGTAAGTCCTGTCCATTGTGTCCCTGAGAAGGGAGGTATTACTGTCATTCCTAATGATAAATATGAATTGATCCCGCAAAGAATTATTACATGTTATAGGATGGTAATTGATTTCAGCAAATTAAATAAAGCTACTAAAAAGATCATTACCCCTTACCTTTTATCGATCAAATGCTAGAAATATTATCCAAACATACACATTTTTGCTTTCTAGATGGTTATTCTGGTTTCTCTCAAATACCTGTGTCAGCCAATGATCAATCAAAGGCTACTTTCACTTGCCCTTTTGGTACTTTTGCTTATAGACGTATGCCTTTTGGTTCATGTAATGCACCTGCTACCTTTTAAAGATGCATGATGGCTATATTCTCTTACTTTTGTGAAAATATTTGTGAGGTTTTCATGGACGATTTCTCCGTTTATGGATCCTCTTTTGATGATTGCTTAAGCAACCTTGACCGAGTTTTGCAGAGATGTGAAGAAACTAATCTTGTCTTCAATTGGGAAAAGTGCCACTTTATGGTTAATAAAGGTATTGTCTTGGGGCATAAAGTTTCTAAAAGAGGTATTGAGGTTGATAAAGTCAAGGTTGATGCTATTGAAAAGATGCCATGTCCCAAGGACATCAAAGGTATAAGAAGTTTCCTTGGTCATGTCGGTTTTTATAGGAGGTTCATTAAGGACTTCTCAAAAATTTCTCGGCCTCTGACTAATATATTACAAAAAGATATACCATTTGTTTTTTATGATGATTGTGTAGAAGCATTTGAAATACTTAAGAAAGCATTGATCTCTGCACCGATTGTTCAGCCACCTGATTGGAATTTACCCTTTGAAATTATGTGTGATGCTAGTGATTATGCTGTAGGTGTTGTTCTAGGGCAAAGAGTTGATAAGAAATTAAATGTTATTCAATATGCTAGTAAAACTCTAGACAATGCTCAGAGAAATTATGCTACTACTGAAAAGGAATTCCTAGCAGTTGTATTTGCTTGTGATAAGTTTAGACCATATATTGTTGATTCTAAAGTAACTATTCACACGGATCATGATGTTATTAAATACCTTATGGAAAAGAAAGATGCTAAACCTAGACTTATCAGATGGGTTCTCCTGCTACAAGAATTTGATTTGCATATTGTTGATAGAAAGGGAGCTGAGAACCCCGTTGCAGACAACTTGTCTAGGTTAGAAAATGTGCTTGATGACCCACTACCTATTGATGATAGCTTTCCTGATGAACAATTAAATGTCATAAATGCTTCTCGTACTACTCCATGGTATGCTGATTATGCTAATTATATTGTTGCTAAATTTATACCACCTAGTTTCACATACCAACAAAAGAAAAGGTTTTTCTATGATTTGAGGCATTACTTTTGGGATGACCCACATCTTTATAAAGAAGGAGTAGATGGTGTTATTAGACGTTGTGTACCTGAGCATGAATCGGAACAGATCCTACGCAAATGTCATTCCGAGCCTTATGGAGGACACCACGCTGGAGATAGAACTGCACATAAGGTATTGCAATCCGGTTTTTATTGGCCTACCCTCTTCAAGGATGCCCGTAAGTTTGTCTTGTGATGAATGTCAAAGAATTGGTAATATTAGTAGACGTCAAGAAATGCCTATGAATTATTCACTTTTTATTGAACCATTTGATGTTTGGGGCATTGATTATATGGGACCTTTTCCTGTCTCCAATGGATACACACATATTTTAGTTGATGTTGATTACGTTACTAAGTGGGTAGAAGCTATTCCAACTAGTAGTGCTGATCATAACACCTCTATTAAGATGCTTAAAGAAGTCATTTTTCCAAGGTTTGCAGTCCCTAGATATTTAATGACTGATGGTGGTTCACATTTTATTCATGGTGCTTTCCGTAAAATGCCTGCTAAATATGATGTTAATCATAGAATTGCATCTCCTTATCACCCACAGTCTGGTGGTCAAGTAGAATTGAGCAATAGAGAACTCAAATTAATTTTGTAAAAGACTATTAATAGATCTAGAAAGAATTGGTCCAAGAAACTTGATGATGCATTATGGGCCTATAGAACTGCATATAAAAACCCTATGGGTATGTCTCCGTATAAATGGTTTATGGAAAAGCATGTGACTTACCTCTCGAACTAGAACATAAGGCTTATTGGGCTATTAAAGAGCTCAACTATGATTTCAAACTTGCCGGTGAGAAGAGGTTATTTGACATTAGCTCACTTGATGAATGGAGAACCCAAGCCTACGAAAATGCCAAGTTGTTTAAAGAAAAAGTCAAAAGATGGCATGACAAAAGAATACAAAAGCATGAGATTAGTGTAGGTGATTATGTATTATTATACAACTCTCGTTTAAGATTTTTTGCAGGAAAACTTCTCTCTAAATGGGAAGGTCCTTACGTTATTGAGGAGGTCTATCATGCCGGTGCCATAAAAATCAACAACTTCGAAAGCACAAATCCGAAGGTGGTGAACGGTCAAAGAATTAAACATTATATCTCAGGTAATCCTATAAATGTTGAAACCAATGTTATTGAAACCGTAACCCCGGAGGAATACATAAGGGACACTTTCCAGAATGTTTCAGACTCCGAAAAGGAATAGGTATGTGCTACAGTAAGTAAACCGACTCCAAAACAGTTCTAATGGCAATTTTCTTCCGTTTTGGAATATTTAGAAAAATAGAAAAATAAGAAGCAGTCCGAGAAGGACACGAGGCCTCCACGAGGGTGGAGGGCGCGCCCTACCCTACTGGGCGCGCCCCCTACCTTGTGGGCACCTCGTGTGCTCTCCGGACTCTGTTTTCTTGCACGTTACGTATTTTGGTCGGTAAAAATTCATTATATAATCTCCCAAAGGTTTTGACCATCGTATCACGCAATTATGCTCTGTTCTTGTTTCGAGTTGTTGCTGCTGCAGATTAGAGCAAGATGTCTTCTCAAGAGTCAGTCGGGGAGAGTCGGGTGTCTCATCCGGCATCGGAACCAAGGACAACAGCGATGCTGACCACTTTGGGCCAGCAACGGAGGAAGAGATGGAGGCTGATTTGATGAGGATAGATGCCATGGAGGATCGAGAAGTCACTTCTTGCTTCCGAGCTGGGTTCACGATGGGATAACTACAGAGCTCAGCCATTCCAAACTCGGTTATCCCTTCCAATGTTAGATTTCTTTCTTATGAAAATATGAAGAAGAGTGTCACTTGTTCTCCCGCAGCTATGCAACACCCTTGGGTGCAAGGAGCTTTAGCCGTTACAGGAAAGCTTTGTAAGGACATAATGGATCTCAAGCGGCAATTCAATAAGCTCGAGGAAGAGAATCGTATCCTGAGGGGCATTATCGCCAAGAATATCACATCACCATCACCGAAGAAGGAGACATAATCACATGGGTATGGGCACTCCCCTTGGAAAACTGCCAAGCTTGCACTACTAGGAAAAGGGCTATAGATAGGATTGATACTAATGGCGCACCATGGAAGCAGTGCGCCACTACTATATACTAATGGCGCACCGGTTGGTGATGCGCCATTAGTGTGGAAGACACTAATGGCGCACCAGAAACAGGGTGCGCCACTAGTATTAAATTATTATTTTTCCATTTTTCCATACATACTAATGGCGCATCAGGTCGAAGTGCGCCATTAGTAGTTCTAAGTAGTAATGGCGCACCAAGCAGACAGTGCGCCATTACTGTAAAAAAAATTATTCTTTTTTTTGCAAAACTACTAATGGCGCATCGTTTCACAGTGCGCCATTACTAGTTTAAACTAGTAATGGCGCACTATTACCCGGTGCGCCATTAGTATATATATATATTTTTTTACTTTTTTGCAAAACTACTAATGGCGCACCACCTTCAGGTGCGCCATTAGTAACCAGGGTTACTAATGACGCATTTGCTGGTGGTGCGCCATTAGTAACCTGGGACCCCAACAAGATATTTTGGATAGCCCCACACCTACCCACTCACTTTCCCCACTTCATTCCCTCCACCTCCTTCTCCAAGCTTTCGGCCATCTCCTCCTCCTCACCTCATTTCCACCATAGATTCATCAAAATTAAGTGGTGAAATTACCTTTTTTTTGATAGGTAAGTAAGGGGAAAGCTATCTTCATGATGTAGATCTACTTTTTTCTCCCTAGCTCGCTCCAACAACATGCACATGCACTTTTTGTGGCCTAGCTAGATCTATGTATGTTTGTGGTGTTGCATGTGTTTGTGGTGTTGCATATATGTTTGTGTTTGAAGGTACCGGTATTTGAAATGCGATAGTTGCCAATATTTTGCCGGAATGTTTTGATTCATTTCTGTTTCGGCGAGAATTTTGGCACTATGCATTCTTTTTGGTCCTATTTTTAGGGAAGGTCATGCCAAATTTTTTCTTGGTTCTAAAATATCGTTTTCTCTACCCCGCAGGCGACCATGGTCCGCACGATGACTGAAGGCATCGTGAATAGGTTTTTGAGCTCCGCGAAGGCCGAGATGCTTCAAAAGAACGAGACGGAGATAAGATGTCTGTGTCAAAGATGCAAGCTGAAGAGCCTTATTGCGGACCCGGATTCCGGGCAGGTGCGGGACCACCTGCTCTTGCGTGGTTTCATGGATGGCTATCGGTGGCAAGGTGATGAAGATGACTATGAAGTCGTCCATGGGGGCCGGTTAAGAAATGAGGAAGGGCAACAAGACAAGTACCACCGCGGCGAGGGCGGGCGAGAAGACGAAGAATCTCTAGGACATGATCACGATGGTGATGCTGTACATAGTCATCATTTAGAAGATGTCATACATGATGATGAGGAAGATCAAGAAAAAGGGCATGATCATGAAGATGAAGATGTCGGAGCAGACGACGATGGAGGCTGGGTGCAGGACCCTCATATTCAAGAGCTGCTTCTCAAGCAGACGGATAACGCAAGAGCTACCGCCCAAGAGAAAGCCAAGCTAGATCAACTGGAGATAGACGCGGTTACTCCATTGTATGAAGGATGCAGGCCCGAGGATACCCGCCTGAAAGTAACGCTCATGGCTCTGGAGATGAAGGTAAAACACAAAATGACCGACGCATGCTTCGACGAGAACATGTCATTCTGGCACGAACGTCTTCCCAAGGGGAACAAGTGCCCGACCAGTTTCGAGGAGGCAAAGAAAATCGTGTGTCCTCTGGATTTACCGCACGTGAAATACCATGTGTGCATGAACAATTGTATCATTTATCGGGACGAGCACGCGGAGTCTACCATATGTCTGGTGTGTGGCGTCACTCAATACAAGAAGAGGAAGAAAGCTCCTCGAAAATCGGTGTGGTACTTTCCGATCACTCCTCGTCTGCAGCGGTATTTCGCGGACCCTAAGGTAGCAAAGCTCCTGCGTTGGCACGCGGATAGGGAGGAGAAGAAGCGGGAAGATGACGGAAATGATCCGGAGATAAATAAAAAAGACAAGATGCTAAGTCACCCTAAGGATGCGAGCCAGTGGCAAGCGTTGAACTTCGAATACCCAGAATTTGGGAAGGATCCAAGAAACATCGTGCTGGGCGCGAGCACTGATGGATTCAATCTGTTTGGCAGCTAGAGAAGCACACATAGCACCTAGCCTGTGTTTGTGTGGATGTACAACCTTCCCCCCTGGTTGTGCATGAAGAGGAAGTACATTCACATGAGTATGCTAATTGAAGGGCCGAAACAACCAGGGAACGACATTAATCTGTATCTGGGGCTGCTGAAGGAGGAGCTAGACACGCTGTGGAAAACGCCAGCCAATACGTGGGACGCCGCAGAGAAAGAATATTTCCCTATGAGAGCCGCACTGCTCACGACGGTGCACGACTATCTCGGTTACGGATATCTCGCGGGGCAGGTAGTCCACGGATTTCTGGATGCGTAAGGTGCATGGATGACACAACGTATCGCCAGCTAGATAGAGATCCTGGGTCTTCAAAAACCGTGTTCATGGGACATCGAAGGTGGCTTCGCAACGATGACCCGTGGAGGAAACGTAAGGATCTGTTCGATGGTGAAACCGAACCCCGAAAACGCCCGTGTACGAGGAGCGGCGAGGAAATAGACGAGCTGTTGAAAAATTGGAAAGACTGCCCACTGCCGGGAAAGAAGCAAAAGGCGCCAGAGCCGGGACAGAAGCGAAAGGCGCCAGAGCCGCTGCTGAAGGTCTATTTTCTGGGACACGCTAATGATGATGATGATGATGATGATGAGGCGAAGCAGGACACAGAAAGTCGTCGCAAAGGCAAAAAGGCCAAGAAGACCGGAAATGACTACCCTCCCGCGTGCTTCACTCTAAGTCAGGAGGAGATCGAGCAGTTTTTCACCTGCCTCCTAGGAGTAAAACTTCCTTACGGTTACGCGGGGAAGATAAGCAGATACCTAGACCCAGCGAAGCAGAAGTTCAGCGGGATGAAGTCTCATGACTGTCACGTGCTGATGACGCAGATACTTCCAGTTGCAATCCGTGGGATCATGGACGCGCACATCCTGAAACGCTATTTGGCCTATGCAACTTTTTCGATGTCATCTCTTGGAAGTCGATTGGCGTGAGGCAACTCAGAAGGCTACAGGAAGAGATCGTGGTGATACTATGCGAGCTTGAGATGTACTTCCCGCCCGCATTCTTCGATGTTATGGTGCATCTGCTGGTCCATATCGTGGAGGATATCATCCAACTCAGGCCGACGTTCCTGCACAGCATGATGCCGTTCGAAAGGATGAATGGTGTCATCAAAGGATACGTTCGCAACATGTCACGTCCAGAGGGAAGTATAGCCAGGGGCTTTCTGACCGAAGAGTGCATCTCCTACTGCACGAATTATCTAGGCATTGAGAACCCCATTGGTCTGCCCGTCAACAGGCACCTCGGTAGGTTCGCTGGATGGGGTCACCGTGAGGGTCGCCGTGAAATGCATGTCGACTTCAAGGGTCGACTCGCCGACTTTGAAAGAGCAAACCTAGTCATGCTACAACACATAGACGTGGTCGATCCTTGGGTGGTAGAGCACAAAACCTTTATTGAGAAGACGTACAATGACCGAGGCCAACAGAGGACGGACGGAGATATACTCAAAGAGCACAACTCATGTTTCACGCATTGGTTCAAGCAGAAGCTTCTGTCGTACCCTTTACATGAGGATTCTTCCGCGGAAGAACAACTCATATTCGCCTTGTCAGAGGGCGCCGAGCACAACCTGATGACCTATGAGGCGTACGATATCAACGGCTACACATTCTACACCGAGAACAAGGACATGAAGAGCGATGGTTATCAGAACTCTGGGGTAACGATGGAATCCTACACCAGTAACGACAAGGACAGATACTACGGAAGGATCGAGGAGATCTGGGAGTTGAGCTACGCTGGAGAGAAGGTCCCGATGCTCCGTGTCAGATGGGCCAAGAGCGTCCTAAAAGAAGACCGGTATTTCACCACCATGGTTATACCCAAAGCCAAATCCAAGACCGCGGGCGCAAACGTCACCGCGAAAAATGAGCCATGGGTACTGGCTTCCCAAGTGGACCAATGCTTCTTCATTACCGACCCGTCAAAGCCCAGTCGTGTTGTTGTGAGGAGAGGCAAAAGGAAGATCATCGGAATGGATGGAGTAGCCAATGAGCAAGACTTCGACAAGTACGGTGGCCCGAAGATCGAACATGACGACGACGAAGTAGCAGCACACACCACAAGAAGAAGCAGGACCACCCCACCTAAAGGACGTCCGTTCCACAGAAGAACTCCATTTGCGAAAAAGAAGGGCAAGAAGATTGTGAACAGATAGCTAGCTAAGATCGATTGTATTTAAATCGTAGTCTTCATTTCTCGATTGTATTTCATGGGCACTTTTTGATATCATGAATATTTTTAAATTTCATGGGCACTTTTTGAATTCATGAGGACACTTGATCTCGATCCCCCTCCATCTCGATCTTGATTCCCCCTCCATCTCGATCTCGACCCCCCTCCATCTCGATCCCACCCGCACCCTCCCCCGCTCCACCGTCACAAATGAATGCAACTAAAAATCCAAAAAAACAAATTTGATTATATTTTCAAATAACAAATTTGATGATATTTTCAACTAACAAATTTGATGATATTTTTTAAAAAATTATTACTGTTTTTATAAAAAATTATTACTGTTTCATATTCATATGCATTTTCTAAAAAATTATTAGATGCAACAAAAAATAATAAAAAAATTACTTATGGCGCACCGCTGGCTGGTGCGCCATTGCATTGCAAAGAAAAGATTACTTATGGCACACCGCTCGGGGGTGCGCCATTGCTATCAAAAAAACATTCTAATGGCGCACCGCCAGGGGGTGCGCCATTAGTAATGTCCCCCTAGCCAGATCCACTTCCCCCCTCGCCAGATCCATTTCCCCCCTCGCCACACCCTCACGCGCACCCCCTCCTTCCACCGCCCGCTCCACCGTCGCCGCCCTGCCTCCTCGGGCTCCACCGTCGTCGCCCTGCCTCCTCGAGCCGGGCAGCCACACGCGCCCAGCCTCCGCGGCCCCGACTCCAGCACCGTAGCGCCTCCCTCCCTGTCCCCGGAGCAGCCGCCCCCGCCCAGGAACGCTGCCGCTGAAGCTACGTCGATGACCGATCCATAGGCAGGTAGCCAACACCCCTCCTTCCTCCTCCCTCCCCTCCCTCCTTCCCTATTGCATCCTATGCCCGCTCAAAATCCCCCCTGATTTCTGCACTGGATGAGCACCTGCCCTGCTGCTGCCTGCCCTCGCCCCACCTGCACCAGCCCTCGCCCCGCGCATCGCGCTCGGCCTACCGCCGGCTGAGCCCCGACCCCGCCCGCGCGACCCTGCTGCCGCTGCTCTGTCGTGGTTGCACGCCTGCGCCACCGCGCTGCTCTGCTGCTCTACATGCTGCTATCGCCGCCTCCTTTCCTCACCCTTGCTGCTCCTCTCCTCTCGCCCCTAGTGCTGCTAATCCACTTCTCTAAATCCTTCTTGCTGCCGCTCTCTACTGCTTCTACTCCATCTTTATGCTATGAGAAATAACTGTCATCGAAATCTTGCTTTATGATTGAGTAATCTGCTAGTATAATTGTGTGATTGAGTAATCTGCTAGTATAATTGGTGATGTTGCAAATAGAAGTAGAGTACTGCTTGTTGTACTTGTGATCTTGCAAATAGGAGTTGGAGTAATTTAACTTAACTGGAGTAATTTGTTGCATCTGTTGTAGGTGGTCTAGTGCTGCCCATCTACTGCCCATTTCCTCTGGTACCGGAGTTGGAGTTTAGTGTACTGGACACTTTCATAGATTGCTAGGGTACTTCCTCTCCTTTCTCTCCTTTAGTGTACTATAAACTTCCATAAATTTCAGAAACTTCATATAAAAATTTTATTCACTGCTGCTGATGTACTACTTGTGATGCTGCTGCTGCACTACTTGTGATGCTGCTGCTACTTGGCTAAATTTTATTCACTACTGCTGATGTACTACTTGTGATGCTGCTGCTGCTACACTACTTGTGATGCTGCTGCTACTTGTGATTTTGTCAACTTGTGATGCTGCTGCTACTTGTGATCTTCTAAAATGACCCCTTTCTCCTGAAATGTTGATTAATTTCCGTTTCGGTTGAGAATGGGGCACTCCTAGGTCAAGAAAATTAGCAAAGGTCATGCCCAATTTTCTTGACCTAGAAGGTGCCCGATTCTCAACCGAAACAAAAATTAATCAACATTTATAGTTTGACCTAGAAGATGCCCAATTTGTTAACTCTAGTTCAGGTGTTGAATGTTAATCTAAGTGTGTGTGATGGTGACTGAACAGATAAATCATGTCTCCCAACATTTTCAACTAAGTGGACTCTCACACACACACTATCTAGCTTTGCACTTAAGCAGTGGCGAGATCTGCTCCCTCCACACAATGTGCAACAAGCAAGTAGGTGGATTTAGGTAGCTTGGCTAGATTAGCTATGAGCCAATATGGTCAAGTCAAAAGAGATGATGCAGATGGATGGATAGATGGATGGATGGGGATGCAGCACCACTCCACCACCTTCACTTGTCTAGCTTGTGGTTTACCCCTCACTCTCTCATGCACCAGAAGAATATGATACATACATCCACTTTGATAAGCTAAAACTAGTAAGAGAAGCAGGGCAAAAAATAATTTTTGTATTTATTTTAGATCACATACACAAAATAACCTACCAGCAATACAAATCTAGCTAGTTTCAGAAACATGTGATACATACATCCACTTTGATAAGCTAAAACTAGAAAGAGCAACAGGGCAAAAAATAAATCTATGTACGATATAGGGGTGCTATAGCTATATCCTCCATCCCGTCCCACCGGAGCAAGCAAACCTACAAGCTGCTCCTCATGTTTTTCCCTCTACTAGTAGACTGGAACTTCCCAATGCTGGCTAGTTTGCACCCTCTACAAGTTGCTACTGCTTCCAAATAACCTAACAGCCATCGAAATCTAGTTTGAATCAGAAAAATGTGAGAAAACCCATCGATTGAGGCGGACAACTAGTTGTAGATGAGGAAGGGCATTTGAGGCCCCATCGAGTCTATGAAGATGTGATGGGTCCTGATATATTGACTTGTGGATTTATTTTTTCCTAGACTGCCTCGGTGTCGACAAACCCTAAATGATGAGACCATGATCTTGTTCCTTGACAATAACCAACTTTTTGACCAAACTTTTTTCCTATTTAGAGCGGAACATGGCCCACAACAATGAGGCCGGCGGTTCAGGCGGCAAGCAATTCTGGGAGATGTCCCAGGAGATGGAGGAAGAACCTCACCGCTATGAGGACGCCACGGAAGGCACCGATCCTGACTACACAACCCCTAGTGGCATCGGGGATGACACCACTGATGGTGCCGCTGAGGATGCCACCACAGATGATGGCGGCGCACACACAGATGGCAGCCAACCGAAGAAGCAAAGGAAGGACCGGCGCCCGAATGCGCTCCGCACCCTCAAGGAGGAATTCACTCAAGTGGACTCCGACGGAATCCAACGGAGCCCAAACATATAGTCAAGGGGTACTCGGTTCAGCTCGGGTGCATTCTCCGGAGCACCGTCTCGATCAACACCGGGAACCTTAGGCATAAGGACCGAGGGAATTTGCGCAACCTCCTCTTCAAGAAGCTGCACGAACGATACAAGTTCCCTGCCGAATTTGAAAACACACGCCTCTCAGGGAATAAAGTGAACAGTGCCGCCCTCATGAAGATGAGCACGGCCCTGTCTACTTGGAAAAGCGCGGTGAAGAGAATGATTGATAAAGGTGATAGTTATGAGAAGATCAAGGCGAAATATCCTTTGATGAGCGAAGATGAGTACAAGGAGTTCAAGATCAAGTGCGAGAGCAGTGCAACCTCCGAATCAAGTCAGTGGGGGAAAGAAATGCGGGAGTTGAACTTAGGGGAACACAAACTCGGTCCCGGCGGTTACAGAGTGGCGGAGCCTATATGGGACAAGGAGGACGCGGAGCGTGCCGAGCAAGGCCTACCGCCCCGCTTCGAGAAATGCAGCGGTGACAAGCAGACCAGGAACTATGTCAGGGCCCGGTACAAGGAGGACCCGATAACAAAGGAGCCTACCACGGATCCGAAGACCAGGGCGCTTGAGCTTCTTCTGGTAAGGAATACACCCCCGCGTAATTAGCTCCATATGGTTGCACTCTAATTAATCCCCAATATTTCTAAATGGTTCACGTTCCTTTCGCAGGACACTGAAAGCAGTAGTGCGGGGTCGTCTAAGAGCTCCCCTTTCGACACCGCTTTAAATAGGGCGTTGAACGTAATGAAAAACAAGGATAAGCTCACTAAGCCGACGTCAGCTGGTCGTGTGGCCGGCAAAGGCTTGTCCACAAAATGGGGGTCATATTATACCGCTGGTGTGCGGAAGGAGAAAAAGACCAGCTCGGAAAGCCAGACGCGTGAGGTTGAAGAACTCAAGGCACAAGTGGCGCGGATTCCGGAGCTTGTCCAAGAGCAAGTGCAACAACAACTTGGAACGACGCTCAACGCCATGGTGCCTACGTTGATTCATGGGCTGACGACGTGGATTGCGGGCGGCCAACAGGGGCCTCCCCCGGTTCCCAGCTTCACGGCCAGCAACTCGCACAGCGCGCAGGCGGCTCCATTGGTGTCTCCGGCGGCGCCATTGGTGTCTCCGGCGGCGGCGCCATTGGTGTCTCCGGCGGAGGCGGTATTCATGTCTCCGGCGCCGGCACGGGCATTGGAGCTTATTGCACCCGGGTGTACGCCGGCCGGCACCTCGCCAGCAAGCGCCCCCTCCGTCAGTTGCACGCCCGCCGTTGGCGGTGCCTCGACATTAGCCGAGCTCGACGGCATCACTGTAACTAAGCCTCTCGGCAGATGACTTCATCTCCTTGCCTTTGACTGGGCATCCCTGGCGCCCTGTACAAGTTTTCGCAGGGCACCGCCGACATTCCTTGCACTCTTCTGCACTTCGTGGGCGCCGAGTTGGTCGATGTCGCCAAGGGAAGAATCGTTCAACCAGGCAACCCCATGTTCCACGGTAATCCGATGCCACCCACAATGTATAGGGTTGAAGTGGTTCGTGTGCTGCCAGGCTGCGACGAGCTGTTACCTCCGATTCGACCCGCTGGGGCCGACGAAGAAGATGAGATGACCCTCAGCACCTGCATAAACTGGCCCCTGCTTTGGCCAAAGAGCCAGATTCGTTTGGGGGCGGGGGACACCACCCCATAGACAAGACCGCCAGTCATGCCGGCGCCAAGCCATGGCAAGAACGCCGCAACGCTACCGGACCTGCCGGACATCCCTATGGCACAGGATCCGGACAGCCCTATGGCACAGGATCCAGACGGCGACGACAACGATGACGGTACATTTACCAAAGTTGATAAGTACTTTGCCGAACATGGGTATGCTGACGAGTTCTGCGGGCCTCTTTCTCAAGAACCCAACCAAGACGACCGCGATCTAGCTGGTACGGCGGAGAAATCCAATTGCAACAGGCGTCGTCTGGCGTTCAGTTCTCAGGACACGCCTCCAGCTCCCGCCTTCACCGAGCCTTAGATAGCTGAGGTGCGAAATATTATCAGCCCCAACACGCTCAAGAAGGCGGTCTATGAGCAGAACTCGGTCCCATTACAGGAGATCAAGAAGAAGGGACGGAAACGAAAGACTAACAAGGGCGCCGGTGCGAGCCAGCCGGCACCAAGTTCGATCCGTGCTCAGGACGGGCCACCTTCACCTAAGGATATCTCGAGGAGGGTGCATGTGGTGGGTAGGGCGATGCTACCGCCAAATATGTTGAATGCTGCAACCGGTGCTATGCGGAGTCTGCACGACAGTGTTCTTTCTTTGGAGAAGCGGTGTCTCAGAGAGAAGGATGTGGCATACCCGGTTTTCGTGGCCAAGGTGCCATAGGGCAAGGGCTTTGTGGATGGCGACATCGGGGGTACGATCGTCCTGCGGTTTGATGACATCTTTGCTATGTTTAACCTTCATCCGCTGCACTACACCTTCGTTCGGCTGTTTTCACTGAGTATGGAGATGCGGATCATTAGAGACAAGACCCCGGACATCGTGATAGTCGACCCCTTCTACATGCGTGCCAAGCACTTGAGCAGCGCTGGGGACCGCCAAGTTGCGAGTTCACACCTCGAAGGCGTCATTCTGGCAAACCCAGATAAGGATAACTTCCTTGTGGCTTACTTTCCCGAGTAAGTCATCCCTTAACCGCCCCGTAACATATGATTTCTTAGATTTCGATCGTACTTTTTTTTCTAACATTCCGTGTTCTGTGCAGTGACACACATTTCACACTCATCCTCTTAAGCCCGAAATATTCCATGGCCACGTATTTAGACCCGAACCGTAACTCCAAGATAGACTACACAAATGTCAAGAAAGTTCTTGATGATGTTCTCCCCACCTACGCCAAATCTGGAGGCACCTTCACCAGGGCAGTTCGTAAGTACGGCAAGCACATGTTCTCACACAATACGAAGTTCTGCTGCGTCAAGCAGCCGCCTGGCGGTCAGAAGGATGCCTACTACGCCCTCCATCACATGCGGGCAATCGTAAGGGACCATCATCAACTTCTTCTACCAGATAATCTCAAAGATTGGGCCGCAAGCTTGTCGGCAGTCTAGGACGCAGACCTCAGACAAGAATTCTTTCGCATCCAGTCGGAGTTTGCGGACATCATCCATCAAGATGTCCTTCATACCTCGGGGCAGTTCTTCCTCAGATATCAACCGTCCAACAGTGAGATAGATGAAATGATACAAATGCAGGGTGACAACGACCGCGATTTCATGACCATCACGACAGACGGTGGCTTCATCCACGTTCCTGTCCGATGAGTCGAGTTGAAAGTAGTGATGTGTAGTTCTGAAACATTGATTGGCTCATGTTGTAATTATACTTTAATGAATTCGTATGTCTCTTTGGTTTGGACAGTCGTTCAACCTACTGTAATCGATGCTATTTATTAGTAGGACCATGAATCGTGCTATTAATGTCTTGCTTTTCTCTTCCGATCCTTTTGTTGCATACTTACATATTGCTTATGTATTGTCTGTTGTTTGGCTTGTGCAAAGAGATGTCGGCGTATGTCTTGTACAAGGGTAAGGTTCCGGGAGTCTACAACGACTGGGAGGAGTGTCGGAGAGAGGTTCACCGTTTCAGCGGTAACAGTTACAAAGGGTACACCACTAGGGCGGAGGCCGAATGTAGATACACCCGCTATCTAGAGGGAGAGAGGAGGGAGCGTTGGAGGAACCGGATGAAGACCAGTTTGATCGCAATGATGCTCATCGTGATGACCACAGCTCTCTTCTATGTGATGGTAGTTTAGATGATCGATATCGACTAGTAATGTGAAGGCAAACTCGATACTCGCGGTCTTGAGACTTGTAATGTTTTATCTTTGTTCGGTCTTTTGAATTCGGAGACTAATATGATGAATTGTATTCGGAGACTAATCTTCTATTGTATTCGATGAATCTGATGTTGCTGTGTGCTGCTGTCTATATTCTGTCCAATAATATATTTTGTAACCTGTGCAAAAATCATAAAAGCAAAAAAAATAAAACCTAATATTCATACTAATGGCGCACCACACAAGACACTAATGGCGCACTATGATCATCACACTAATGGCGCATTAACTGCTGGTGCGCCATTAGAATGCCAAAGCACATGGGTACATATGGCCCCCTGGGAGGCATTCTAATGGCGCACTGCAGGCTATACTAATGGCGCACTACGTGGTGCGCCATTAGAACACCAGATACTAATGGCGCACCGGTGGTGCGCCATTAGAATTTAATTCTAATGGCGTGATGCCAGTGGCGCACCGGTAGTTCGCCATTAGAAGGCAAATTTGGTGCGCCACTAGCATGCCTTTTCCTAGTAGTGTTGGGGGAGATGCCCCGGTATCGTATCACAACCACATCTCCTTTCTTTACCGTTTTTCTTAGTTAAATCCTATTAGGTATTATCTTGATCTAGTAGAATAAAAGTTTATGGCATGATCAATTTTTGAGTTTTGCTTTATGATCCCTCTATGTAATCGAGTCCGTGAGCTATATAATAAAGATTGGTGCTAAGTCAAGGGCTTGATTATTTTGCCATAATCTTGAGTGAATAAAATAAAAGAGAAAGAAATAAAAGAAATAAAAGAGATCATATGGATCTTATGGAGAGTAATGAGCTCACATATAAAGAGTATGATGAATAAAAGTTGTTGAGAGTTGACAAACATAGTTTTGGTCATCGTTGCAATTAATAGGAAGTAATAAAGAAAGAGAGGTCTTCACATATAAATATACTATCTTGGACATATTTTATGATTGTGAGCACTCATTAAAATATGACATGCTAAAGAGTTGACGTTGGACAAGGAAGACAACGTAATGGGTTATGTTTTCTTACATCAGAGATAAATTATATTGTCATGGATCATCCAACATGATTGAGCTTGCCTTTCCCCCTCATGCTAGCCAAATTCTTTGCACCAAGTAGAGATACTACTTGTGCTTCCAAACACCCTTAAACCAGTTTTGCCATGAGATTCCACCATACCTACCTATGGATTGAGTAAGATCCTCCAAGTAAGTTGTCATCGGTGCAAGCAATAAAAATTGCCCTCTAAATATGTATGACTAATTAGTGTGGGAGAAAATAAGCTTTATACGATCGTGTGATATGGAAGAAATAAAAGCGACAAACTGCATAATAAAGGTCCATATCACAAGTGGCAATATAAAGTGACGTTCTTTCGCATTAAGATTTTGTGCATCCAACCATAAAAGCGCATGACAACCTCTGCTTCCCTCTGCGAAGGGCCTATCTTTTACTTTTATCTCCTACCTTGCATAGGAGTCATGGTGATATTCACCCTTCCTTTTTAAATTTTATCTTTTGGCAAGCACAACATGTTGGAAAGATCCTGGTATATATGGCTAATTGGACGTGAGTTTTCATGAACTATTAGTGTTGACATTACCCTTGAGGTAAAACGTTGGGAGGCAAAACTATAAGCCCCTATATTTCTCTATGTCCGATTAAAACTCCATACCCATAAGTATTGCATGAGTGTTAGCAATTGTGAAAGACTATATGATAGTTGAGTATGTGGACTTGCTGAAAATCTCTTATGTTGACTCTTTCCTATGTTATGATAAATTGCAATTGCTCCTATGAATGAGATTATAGTTTCTTAGTTTTCAATGAAGTTTATGATTCATACTTGAAATTGTGATTTAATTGTTACTCTAGCATAAGATATCATATGACAAGAATTTTATAAGTTGCTGTTCTAAGAATGATCATGATGCCCTCATGTCCGTATTTTATTTTTATCGACACCTCTATCACTAAACATGTGGACATATTTTTTGATTTCGGCTTTCGCTTGAGGACAAGCGAGGTCTAAGCTTGGGGGAGTTGATACGTCCATTTTGCATCATGCTTTTATATCGATATTTATTGCATTATGGGTTGTTATTACACATTATGTCACAATACTTATGCCTATTCTCTCTTATTTTACAAGGTTTACATAAAGAGGGAGAATGCCGGCAGCTGGGATTCCGGGCTGGAAAAGGAGCAAATATTAGAGACCTATTATGCACAGCTCCAAAAGTCATGAAACTTCACGGAAGTCATTTTCAGAATATATAAAAAATATTGAGCGCAAGAAGTTCCGGAGGGGGCCACACCCTGCCCACGAGGGTGGGGGGTGCGCCCCCCTACCTCGTGGGCCCCCTGGTGGCCCTCCAATGCCCATCTTCTGCTATATGGGGTCTTTCAATGAGGAAAAAATCATAAGCCATCTTTCCGGACGAGACTCCGCCGCCATGAGGCGGAACCAATCTAGGGCTCCGGAGGAGCTGTTCTGCCGGGGAAACTTCCCTCCGAGAGGGGGAAATCATCGCCATCGTCATCACCAACGATCCTCTCATCAGGAGGGGGTCAATCTCCATCAACATCTTCACCAGCACCATCTCCTCTCAAACCCTAGTTCATCTCTTATATCCAATTCTTGTCTCTAAGTCTGGGATTGGTACCTGTGGGTTGCTATTAGTGTTAATTACTCCTTGTAGTTGATGCCAGTTGGTTTATTTGGAGGAAGACCATATGTTCAGATCCTATATGCATATTAATACCCCTCTGATTATGAACATGAATATGCTTTGTGAGTAGTTATGTTTGTTCCTGAGGACATGGGAGAAGTCTTGCTATTAGTAGTCATGTGAATTTGGTATTCGTTCGATATTTTGATGAGATGTATGTTGTCTCTCCTCTAGTGGTGTTATGTGAACGTCGACTACATGACACTTCACCATTATTTGGGCCTAGAGGAAGGCGTTGGGAAGTAATAAGTAGATGGTGGGTTGCTAGAGTGACAGAAGCTTAAACCTAGTTTATGCGTTGCTTCGTAAGGGGCTGATTTGGATCCATATGTTTCATGCTATGGTTAGGTTTACCTTAATACTTTTGTTGTAGTTGCAGATGCTTGCAATAGAGGTTAATCATAAGTGGGATGCTTGTCCAAGTAAGGACAGCACCCAAGCACTGATCCACCCACATATCAAATTATCAAAGTACCGAACGCGAATCATATGAACGTGATGAAAACTAGCTTGACAATATTCCCATGTGTCCTCGGGAGCGCTTTACATCATATAAGAATTTGTCTAGGCTTGTCCTTTGCTACAAAAAGTATTGGGCCACCTTGCTGCACTTTATTTACTTTTGTTACTTGTTACTCGTTACAAATTATCTTATCACAAAACTACCTGTTACCTATAATTTCAATGCTTGCAGAGAATACCTTGCTGAAAACCGCTTATCATTTCCTTCTGCTCCTCGTTGGGTTCGACACTCTTACTTATCGAAAGGACTATGATAGATCCCCTATACTTGTGGGTCATCAGAGGCCTCATTGCACAGCATCATCCACTCCAGTTGCCCTGCCCTGGGGTGCTTGGTGCTTGTTTTCACAGTTAGAACCAGTTGTCTCCAAATAAAGTCGCCTAACCTTGTAATAATTGGAATTTGTTTTGACGGAAGGCAGCTCATCATCCAAGATGCCCCTTCACTTCAAAGGTTGATCATCGATTCTAGTTATTCACCGTTGCAAATAATCGTCCTCTATGCACCTAAACTGGAGACCTTGGGTGTAATACATGATCTCTATGCTCATTTCAATATGGTGTTTGGCTCCACAGTTCTTCAGGTACTTTACATTATCATCTACACTTGTAACCATAAGCTGCATTTTAGATTTCTGCGCATAAGTTATATGTCATCTTGGAGTACACATTTTGTACTAATATTATGTTCTATGCTCAATGAAGAGTTTCTCCATGGATGGCCTATCAATGGTGCTGGATTCTGACAAGATCATATATCCAAATGAATAGTTATGATCTGAACAAGATTATTGGCTTGCTGCAATGCTTTCCATGTCTGGAGAAGTTGTATATAAAGGTGATAATTTCACGCACATTGGAAGCCCGCATATAGTGTACTAGAATTAACCGTTCAGCTGTTGCTCTTTTGACACTCCTTTTTTTAGACCTTAACTGTTTTCAATCTTCATGTCTATTTAGGCAACAGGACGGGGTAAGAAAGTTATAACCAATCGGTGGATTCGTAAGCATCGGGATTTTCTCACTTCTCATGAGATTCGATTAAAGACAATAACACTAGAACGATATGTAGCCAACCGTGCAAACACTAGATTTGTCACATTCTTCCTGCTGAATGCAAGGTTACTATTGTCCATCAGGCTTAAGTTTATCAGCAGCATGGTTTTGACGGATGGGTATGTGGAAGAGCAAAAAAAGGAGTTTCAGGTGGGCAAAAGAGCTTCTGAACGTGTCGGGCTTCTATTTACAACATATTGTGGTCATAATCCAGTAAATTTTACGACCTAGGATGTTCATTCTATGGACCTGATCAATCCATTTGACTGTGACTGCCAAAAATAGTGCTGGAGTTAGATGTTGTTTCCTTTTTCAACCTGGGTTGTAAACTTGATGAACAATTAACCCTCGTGCTTTTGTACAGTTTGTAAGCTGGAGTTAGATGTTCTTGCCCTTTTCAACTCGGCTGTGACTGTCATATTTTATTTGAAGCAAGGCAAATCGCTTGCCAGTCGTTTAATTTAGAGTGAAATATTGTAACAACTAACAAATCCCAACCAAGGGAAATAACATCACTCTCGCCGGCTGCTTGAGCTCACTGTGCATTACAGAAGCCAAGTGATTATCCCCCACCAGCACCCACAAACTTATTTCCATCTAGCACATCAAATGGGCTGTAAATTTTCATAGGAAGGGCTGCATGACCATGACAGATTTGGATTCGGACATTTGGGACCCGTGAGGAAATAGCCTATCCAAGGTGGTGTCGACTTACTAGCCAGTCAACAAATGATTCTGCCTACCAGCCGTTGGATTGACATCCAACATCTGTCGTGTATCTTCTATCTCTTGTCTTCTTCTTCCTCCAGCCACCCAAACCAAACCACCCCGTCGGCTCCACCTGCTCCCGCCTCCCATGGCTGGCTGCGCCTCCGCCTCCCTACCGTACGTACCCTCCAACGTTGGCCAGTCCCTCCCTCTATTCCCCCACACATCCTGTTATTCTCTGGCAATGTCAGCTCCAACACGCACCCGCACCCGAACCAGTCAACCCTCGTACTCCCCTCTGTCTGCGACTAGACCGGCGCATCTTCCACAGCTCCTGTTCATTCTGTCCGAGGCCTCGCCGTCGTCCTCCGCCTTGCGGCCTTGGTTCGCTCGCCATGCGCGGTGCGCCGCCCTCTTGCGTTGTCAACGTCATCAACAAGCGAGAGGAACAAGGAGATGATTGTACGTGGAGAGGATGATAGTAGGGACCCACCAGAATCATGGCAATACACAAGCAAGTACCTCTATATTACAAGCCCAAAAATATGGTTCCTCCTAATGGTTGGACATCTGGGGCTCACGCCATTGTCAACGTAGTCATTAAACGAGAGAATTACACTACGAGCGGCTGACACCAGGGACCCAGCAGGTTGCACAGTTTTTCTTTTTGAGGAACAAGCAGTTGTTATTTATACTAGTTTTAGCGACGGATCAGGGTAACAACGGGGCTGTGCGGGGGCTGTGGCCCGTCTAGCCAGGGTTTTATTTATGTTTACCACATCATGAGCCCAGTTGTGTTTTTTTCTTGCTGAAAATGGCTATCCCAGTTCTATTTTTTTAAAATAAATACCCAAACGAGGCCTACTTGCTTTATCAGCCGTGCTGGGCTGCAAATCTTTCAAGACAAGGAGAGTTTCATTTGGTTTGCCCAGAAATGAGTTGTACATTTTTAAAACACATCGAACCGGGAATTAGTTTCAATTTTTTTTCATTACAAGATTTTAAATTCCATTGATTTTTATGCGTGGAGAATTATTTGGATTTTATATTTATATAAATTATTTTTCAAAATAGTTTGAATGTGAATCGATATTTTGGGATTAAAAACAGTTGACCGCACCGAAATATGCAAAAAAAATCATATACTTTTTAACCGTGGCCACAATATGGGGTGTAATGCTAACAAAAAGAAGATGGGCTTCAAAAGAATTCTTAAGAATTAGCAAATGGGTTGTACATTATTAGAAATAATGCACACAAGAGCAGTGATTGTTGGATGTCGTGCTTCTTCAATCTCTGCTTTTCCTGCTCCAGCCGCTCAAACAAGCGCCGGCGGGACTGCCTGCTCCCTCCTCCCGCGGCCGGCTATGCTGTCGCGCAGGCCTCACCGCCCCACTGTACTCACATCGCTGGCCTAGCCATCCCTCTACTCACCCACACATGTTGTTATTCTCCGGCGACGGCAGATGAACCAGTAAACCCTCGTACAGTTGTACTCCCCTCCACATGGGAAACAACTGCCGAGTCTTCCCTGTCTCCGTGTCGTTCCCTTCCTAGGCCTCGCCGTCATCCACTGCCCTGGTGCTCTCGGCGCGGCCTGGTCAACGTGGTCAACAACCGACATGCATCTGAAGTGGACTGTACGTGGAGAGGCTGACAGCTGGGTCCCTGGCCGCACGCAAGGAAATGCCTCCTTATTACACGCAAAATAATGATTCCTCCACCTGACATCTGGGACCCACCGAAAGGGCCTCTGTATTTTGTGAAAAAAACGTTACCGCCGCTGACAGCTTGGACCCACCAGCTATATCTTCGCATGCAAGGAAGTGCCTCCTTATGACGCACAAAAAATGAATACCCCCCGCTAGCTGGGACCAACCATAGTAGGTGGCTGACTTGTGGGCCTACTAAGTTGATGGGGACAGAGGGCTTTGTCAACTTAGTCAATATGAACGATTCTAGCTCCAGTGACCGTACGATGTCCATCCAACGGCCATAGTGCTTCTTCAACCTATGGTCTTCTTGCTCTAGCTGCCCAAAGCAGCGCCGGTCATGTCGCCTGCTCCTGCCTCCCGTGGTCGGCTGTGCTGCCACAGAGGCCTCACCGCCCCCATACTACTCCCACCGCTGGCCACGCCATCCCTCCACTCACCCACACCCCCTGTTATTCTGCGGCGACGATAGCCTCACATCGCAGCCGAACCAGTGAACCCTCATACTCCTCTTTGTGTGGGCATCCACTGCCGCGTCTTCCCCGGATCCGCATCGTCCCCTTCCTAGGCCTCACCTTCGTCCACTGCCTTGGTGCTCTCGGCACGGTGTGGTCAATGTGGTCAACGACCGACTTCCATCGGAAGAGTACTGTACGTGGAGAGGCTGGCGGTTGGGTCCACGGCCACAACCCAGATTTTTTGTGATTTGCCAAGTAAGTCGCTTTGTCAGGCCTGTTGGGCTACAAATCTTTCAAGACGAGGAGAGCTTCATTCCGCTAGCCGAGAAAATGGCCTATCAGTAATGAGAAATGGGTTGTACATTTTTAAAACACATCAAACCGGCAATTAGTTTCAAATTTCTTTTTTTTCATTTTGAGATTTTAAATTGCATTGATTTTTATGCGTGGATAATTTGTTGGATTTTTATTTATATACATTTATTTTTAAAATCAGTTTGAATGTGACTCAAAATTTCGGGATTAAAACAGTTCGGACCGCACCGAAATATGCAAAATTTCGTATAATTTTTTAACCGTGGCCACAATATGGGTTGTAATGCTAACAAAAAGAATATGGGCTCCAAAAAACCTTAAGATTAGCAAATGGGTTGTAAATTATTAGAAATAATGGCAGATGGGATGTATGCTGTTTTCTACAGATTTGACGCTTTCCTAAAAAAAAGGTTGATGCACAAGCAGTGACTGTTGGATTTCCATCCAACGGCGGTCGTGCTTCTTCAATCTCTGCTCTTCCTGCTCCAACCGCTCAAACAAGCGCTGGCGGGACTGCCTGCTCCCTCCTCCCCGCGGCCAGCTGTGCCACCACGCAGGCCTCACCGCCCCACCGTACTCCCATCGCTGGCCTAGCCATCCCTCTACTCACCCAAACCTGTTGTTATTCTCCGGTGACGGCAGACGAACCAGTAAACCCTCATACAATCATACTCCCCTCCGCGTGGGAAACAACTGCCGAGTCTTTCCTGCCTCCATGTCGTTCCCTTCATAGGCCTCGCCATCGTCCACTGCCCTGGTGCTCTCGGCGCGTCCTGGTCAACGTGGTCAACGACCGACATGCATCTGAAGTGGACTATACGTGGAGAGGCTGACAGCTGGGTCCACGGCCGCACGCAAGGAAATGCCTCCTTATTATGCGCAAAATAATGATTCCTCCACCTGACATGTAGGACCCACCGAAAGGGCCTCTGTATTTCGTGAAAAAAAACATTACCGCCCCTGACAGCTTGGACCCACCAGCTATATCTTCGCATGCAAGGAAGTGTCTCCTTATTACGCACAAAAAAATGAATACTCCCCCTGCTAGCTCGGACCCAGTATAGTGGTAGGCTAACTTGTGGGCCTACTAAGTTGATGGGGACGGAGGGCTTTGTCAACTTAGTCAATATGCATGATTCTAGCTCCACTGACCGTACGATGTCCATCCAACGGCCGTAGTGCTTCTTCAACCTCTGGTCTTCTTGCTCCAGCCGCCCAAACCAGCGCCTGTCGTGCCTCATGCTCCTGCCTCCCATGGCCGGCTGCGATGCGGCGGAGGCCTCACCACCCCCTACTACTCCCACCGCTGGCCAGGCCATCCCTCTACTCACCCACACCCCCTGTTATTCTGCAGCGACGGCAGCCTCACACCGCAGCGAACCAGTGAACCCTCATACTCCTCTACGCGTGGGCATCCACTGTCGCGTCTTCCCCGGCTCCACGTCGTCCCCTTCCTAGGCCTCACCATCGTCCACCGCCCTGGTGCTCTTGGCACGGTGTGGTCAACGTGGTCAAGGAACGGCTTCCATCGGACGTGGACTGTACGTGGAGAGGCTGACAGCTGGGTCCACGGCCGCAGCAAGGAAGTGCCTCCTTATTACGTGCAAAATATTTATTCCTCCACTTGACAACGGGGACCCACCGGATGGGCCATCGTATTTCGCAAAAAAAATGTTTCCCCCTGACTGCTGGGACCCATCAACTACATCTTCGCACGCAAGGAAGTGTGTCCGGGCAAAAAAATGATTCGCCCCCCTGACTGCTGGGACCCACCAGCTACATCTTCGCATGCAAGGAAGTGCCTGACAGTCGGGATCCACCTGGTCGAAGCGTACGTAGCGTTGTCATTCTGGTCGCGAACGTGTATGTACATACTGGTCGATGTAGAGGCGCGTACGTGTCGTAGTAGAGGCGCACACGTAGCATGTACACATATGTACAACGGCGAGTGTGCAAGAAAGAAAATATGGCCACGTACGTACATATGGGTAGGGTCTCCAAAGCCTACTCGCGCATACGTACGGCCAGGGCTCATGTACATGGCTGGGTCCGAACGGAGAAACAGCATCGTCGTCATGTTCATGGGGAGCCAACCGGCTGGGTCAGAATGGAATGCGTCGTAGTGTTCATCCGGGGGGCTTGGACGGAACAGCTGATGGAAACGAGGCCTAGCGTACCGCAGATGTCAGGACCCCGATTGCAAGTCACATCGATCAAGCCGGTAACACCTCATATCACATTGCGGCCTCACGCATGGTATCCCCAGGGGTGTCGCCTTACCATGGCCCGGGAACGTTTGCGCCTTTTGGCTCACGTATATGATAGTGTCGCTAGCATCCATATGACAGAGAGCCCGGGCTGACATGGCTAGTCGTGAACCCAAAGCGGCGCAGACCTATGGAGACAGGCATACATGAATCACATCGAGCATGTCGGTCATCAGCGAGTGAATTCGGGCTGTAGCACTGGGCTAACAGGACTCCGGGGAACCCGGGCTGTAGCAGGCTAGGCAGGACTCCGGATGTCACCGCGTGAAATTTCCCCGAAGGGACAGACATAGGAACGAAGTGAAACACATGCCGGCCAGTCAAGTGTCCTGAGTAGTAGTGCTGCGCTAGCAGGACTCCGGTGAACCGGGCTGTAGCGAACTAATATGGCTCGAGGAACACTAGACTACATTTCCCCATAAGAAAGGCTGCCAAGGATAAACAACTAGATTGTCGGATCCCACCCATACCAAGCATTTCAATCATACACACAATATGCCCGATATGAGTACATACAACATGGCATCACAACAAAACTCTACAACTCAAGTACTTTATTTAAAAAGGCTCCGAGGAGCCATACATAACATGTCCATACAGGTAGGGGTCACATGACCCGACACTCAAGTCATACAAGCATACAAGCACATCCGGAAGCAAATAGTCTGAGTACAGACACTAGAAAGAAAGAAGTCTTCTCGAAGCATGTCTATCTACATAGGGCCCTCCATGGCCAGGATCACCACCTAGGTGGCTAGTCACTCGTCGACATCAAGGTCTACGTAGAACCCATCGGAGGGGGCGGTGTTGTCGTCTGAAAACAGTAATTAAGCAAACATGAGTACAAAGGTACTCAACAAGTCTTACATCAGAACCTACTATACATGCTCATTCTCAAGAAGGTGGTGGAGTTATTGCAGCAAGCCAGCTTTGACTCTTGGCTAAGCTATCCTACGAGACTCCACTAGTAAAATAGTTTTCGCACACGAGTCCACTACTCACCAACACAATACTCCACCGGGGATCCTCCCTCGTCATCCTACGAGAGGGCCATCCTCGGTACTCACACTTATCTTGAGTCTTTTAGTAGTAACCATTAACTTGTCTATGAACTGTATAGGCAACCAAGTAGTCCTTTACCGCGGACGCGGCTATTCGAATAGATGATGTTAACCCTGCAGGGGTGTACTTCTTCATACACGCTTTCACCACTTACCGCTGTTTACACGACATGTACTCGGCAACCTTCAAGCGGAAGCCCAACAAGGGTGTCGGCCATGGCCTACCTAAACACTCAAGTCTCTAGTCCAGGTTTATCGCCTATCCAGGTTCCATCCGCAGGGAGTCCGGCCGAGGTTTCCACATACGGCCCCGAATGATGTGAACAGGGTCCCGAGACGCCAAACGGGCGCCTGGCATACCCGGCCACGGTGTATCTACCGCAACATAGCCCACCCCTAGGGTCAGCGCTACACACGGCCGCCAACACATAACCTACAAACACCAGAACTAATTGCAACTCCTGGACAGAGTAATAGGGTGATTAAGAAGCCGAGAGGGTCAATTAAGGATCCCAATGCATGGTAGTAGCTGATTCTTAAAATCACACATACAGATCTCAGTTCTTAGGGACGGCCTCAATGAAACAACCCACCATGTACTCCTACATGGCCTCTCATCGATACCTTTACCAAAACATGTTCAACACATCCCTCACATTACCAACATAATCATTTCACTCTAGCCCATCACCCAGATGAACCAGACCTGACACAACTCTAAGAATAGCAGGCATAGCAAGGTAGGAATCACATACATGGCTCAATCAACTCCTACACATGCTAGTGGGTTTCATCTAGTTACTGTGGCAATGACAGGTCATGCAGAGGATAAGGGTTCAACTACCGTAGCACACAGCAATTTGAATCGCGTTGTCTTAATGCAGTAAACAAGAGCAGAAGCGAGAACATGGGTTTGTATCGGAATGATCAATGGGTTGCTTGCCTGATGTAGTGGTAGTAGGGTACTGCCCTTCAAACGGATACTCGGGGTTATCCTCGGAGGCAGAACCTACCACGAAAGACACACCGAACATAATCGACACATGACAATATGCAACAATATGATGCATGCTATGACATGGCAAAATGAATGAGTCTTGGCCTAATGCAAGCTAAAACAGAAAGGAATGAACCCATTTGAATCTAAGATTCAAATGATAGTTCATTTAACATAGCCTTATTAGTGCATTATCTTATTTTGCTTAAACAGCAAGGTTATCTTGTTTTCTCATGCATGAAACCATTACAGATGGATAGATTGAATTTTTCTGATCATTTTTCATATATAAATTGTTTGATTTGGAGCTATGGTTGATTTTCTATGATTTTTAGAAGTTTTGGCTATTTTCTGGAATTTCCTATTAAAGAATAAATCCAGAAAAGGATTTACTGCGTCAGCATGGCGTCAGTGTGACGTCAGCGGTCAACTGAGATGGTCCAGGTCAACCCTGACCTGTGGGTCCTATTTGTCAGTGTCAACTAACTAATTATGTTTAGTTAGTGTTAAACTAATACTAACCTAGTTTAATTAGTGGCCTAGGGCCCACACGTCAGTGAGTCAGGGAAAAGTCAAATTGGGGTCAACCCGGGTTAAACCCATCGGCGTTTAGCCGCCGGCGAGGCCGAGACGGCGGAGAGCATCGAAAATGCTGCTCCGGCCACGGTTCGATGCGCAGGTGGGTGCTATGGATAGCTGGCGCTGTGGTGCATCCAACGATGGCGTTGGTTGGTGCTGGGGTGGCCGGAAACGACGACGGCGTCGAGCCAGGCGGCGGCCGGAGCTCGGCCGTAGGTGGTTTTGCTGCTGCAGCGAGCTAGCGGGGAAACTGACACACTAGCGAGGCGCTACGAGGTGCGGTGAGTGCGTTAGGCACCCGCGCCTGACCAATTGGTCACTGGAGTGACGCCAGCGACGAGTTTGGCGGCGGCCGGAGCTCGGGTGAGCTCGGACTCGTCGCCAGGGGGCACGGAGAGGCGCGTGGGTTAGTGCATTGAGCTCCTGGGGGTGCGGTAGGGCTAGTGGACAGGGTGGCGCGGCCATTGGGTGGCCGAAGCCTCGTCGGCGACAAGCTCCGCGGTGGCGCGTGCGGGTGAGCTACGTGCAGTCGCTACGGGGCTCGAGAGAGGGAACGAAGAGGGTGGGGAGGTAGCTGGGCTCACGGCGGTTGCGACGGAGCTGACGGTGAGGTCGGGGAAGAGCTGGAGCGAGCGGGGCGGCGAAGGGGATCTCCGGCGACCGAGGTTGAAGACGAGCTCGGTGCAGTGTCTCCGGGGCGAGCGAGCGCTCGGGGATGGGTCGGGGCGAAGCAGTGGACGACGGCGGAACTTTTTGGCACGGCGAGGCAACGAGTGGACGGCGGTGGCTGCGGGTTTCATGACGGTGCGGGCGCGGCTGCGTCGGCCATGGTGTCGAGGGAGCGAGGGAGAGAGGCAGGGGGAATGGGCGTGTCCAGGGGATTCGGTGCGCGACGTGGAGGCATTCGTGGCGTCGAGGCGGTGGCCAGGCGAAGCAAGGAAGCAGGGAGGTGGCGTGGCGAGCTCCTGTGCTCGCCGTCGAGCACCTGCTCGCCTCGCTGGCTAGGCGAAGCAGCTGCATGGAGCGGCTGCTGGGCCGGGCCAGCTAGGTGGGCCGGCTGGTGGGCTAGGTGGGCTGCGCCAGGTAAGTTCCTTTCTCTCTTTTTCTGTTTTTTTATTTATTCTATTATTTCTCTAACTTCAGGTCTTTACTAAAAATGCCAGGGCATTTGCAAAAATCTTAAAATTAATCATGGCTACTGCTTAGAATATATCCAACAGCAAACATTTTAGTTTATGATTATTTGAGCATTTAAAATATTTTATAGCATTTAAATGCCCAAATGCAAATACTATAAGAACTAATCCAATGACCTTAAGATGTCCTAGAAAAATGTGCACCATTTTTGTCAAAGGTTTTAACCCAAAAAAAAGGGTGGGCTTTTAGAAGGGCATTTCAGGTTCATTGGAAAAGTTTTTAGTAAACCCTAGTTGTTCCAGGGGGGCTGCGGGTTCTGTCATCCCCATTATAGTTTTCTGGGAATTTAAACATGATGCAAAAGTTCAACCAATCCTAATGCATGACTAACACAGAGATGTGACAACTCACCCCCACTCAAAAGAATCTCGTCCTGAGATTTAGGATCCTCCGGGAAGAAGGTGGGGTACTCGAGTCGAAGACGATCCTCCCTTTCCCAAGTGGCTTCTTTCTCGGAATGGTGTGACCATTGAACCTTGAGAAACTTGATATTATGGCATCGAGTGGTATGCTCGGCTTGATCAAGGATACGAACGGGATATTCCCGATATGAGAGGTTATCTTGTAGATCAACCGTTTCGTGGTCCACTCCATGGATAGGATCTGAGAAGCAACGCCTGAGTTGAGAAACGTGGAAGACATCGTGAACTCTGGAAAGATGCGAAGGTAGTTCCAATTGGCAGGAAACTTCTCCCCGTTTGGCAAGAATGCAAAAGGGTCCAATGTAACGAGGAGCCAATTTGCCTTTGATACCGAAACGATGGGTTCCCTTTAACGGAGTAACCCGAAGGTAAGCCTTCTCGCCGACTTCATAAGTCATGTGCTTATGTTTACGATCTTATTGGCTCTTTTGACGAGATTGGGCTGTTTTCAATTTCTCACGAATAACGCGAACCTGCTCTTCTGCTTCCTGAATCATATCTGGGCCAAAGAGTTGTCTTTCCCCGGTTTACGACCAGATTTCCAATGGGACACCATGAAGCGATACTATTCGGGAGATGTATAAATCAGCTAGTTGGCTAGCGATGATACTCTCACGAACAGGTAGAAAGTAGGCTACTTTGGAAAGACGGTCGATCACGACGAAGATGGCATTATTCCCTCTCTTGGTCCTGGGAAACCCAGTAATGAAATCCATACTGATTTTATCCCATTTCCACTCAGGAATAGCCAAAGGTTGAACGGTGCCAGCAGGCCGTTGATGCTCTGCTTTAACACGACGATAGACGTCGCAGCTAGCAATGTATTGAGAAATTTCTCTCTTCATCCTAGTCCACCAAAACCTCTGGCGTAGGTCTTGATACATCTTGGTACTACCGGGATGAATGGTGAGAGGGGAGTCATGAGCTTCCTTAAGAATCAACTGGCATAAATGTTGTTTTTTGGGAACCACCAAGCGGTTCTCAAAGAAGACAACACCTCGCTCATCCATGGAAAAACATTTAGCAACTCCGCTGGCGATCTTTTCCTTAATCCGGGATATGCCCTTATCATACCGCTAGGCGGTTATGATCTGATCCATAAGGTTAGGCTTCGCCACCAGGGTGGATAGAAACCTTCGAGGAACAATGTGAAGATTAAGCTTACGAAATTCCTCATGGAGAAGTGGTTGACTTTGTTGTAACATCAAGTTGTTACAATAAGATTTACGACTTAGCGCATCAGCCATGACATTGGCTTTGCCTGGGGTGTAAGTTATTCCTAAGTCGTAATCCGAGATCAAATCGACCCAACGTCTTTGCCTGAGATTCAAATCCGGTTGGGTGAAGATATATTTCAAACTTTGGTGATCGGTGAAGATCTTGCAACGATTACCGAGGAGGTAATGTCGCCAAGTTTTGAGTGCATGGACTACAGCTGCAAGCTCTAGATCATGTGTGGGATAATTTTACTCATGTGGGTGTAATTGCCGTGAAGCATAGGCAATTACCTGACGATCTTGCATGAGTATGCAACCTAGTCCTTGTCGCGAGGCGTCGCAATAGATAATAAAGTCCTTGGAGAAATCTGGTGGTACCAGTACGGGAGCAGATGTCAGGCGTCTTTTCAGTTCCTGAAAGCTGAACTCGCACTGTGGAGTCCACTCAAACTTTTTATCTTTCTTGAGGAGTTCGGTTAGAGGTTTAGCAACCTTGGAGAAATTCTCGACGAAGCGGCGGCAATAGCTCGCTAAGCCAAGGAAGCTCCGAACTTGCTTGACCGTCTCAGGTGGAGGTCAATCAAGGACGGCTTGAACTAGCTCAGGATTGACAGCAATACCCTTACCAGAGATTACATGGCCTAGATAGGTCACTTCTGGCAACCAAAATTCACACTTGGAGAATTTAGCATAAAGGCGATGCTCTCGAGGTTTCGTCAATACCAGCCTTAGATGTTCGGCATGTTCCTCTTCATTCTTGGAGTAGATGAGTATGTCATCGAGGTATACTACGACGAATTTATACAAATACTCCATGAAGACCGAGTTCATTAACCGAGAGAAGGTGGCTGGGGCATTGGTTAGACCGAAGGACATAACGGTGTACTTGTATTGGCCATAACGAGTAACAAAGGCTGTTTTGGGAATGTCCCCGTTTCTGATTTTGATTTGATGGTAGCCCAACCTCAAATCCATCTTGGAAAAGACTGAGGATCTAGCCAGCTGATCGTATAGATCGTTGATCCTGGGAAGCGGATACTTGTTCTTGATGGTGACCAAGTTGACAGGTCGGTAATCTACAACCATCCAATCCGTTCCACCCTTCTTCTTGACGAAGAGGACGGGGCAAGCCCAAGGAGAGGAACTAGGACGGATGAAACCCTTTTTCAAGGACTCATCGAGTTGGTTCTTAAGCTCGACTAGTTCTAAGGGTGCCATCTTATAGGGTCTTCTAGAAATTGGAACGGTTCCTGGAACAAGGTCTATTACAAACTCGACATCCCTGTCAGGTGGAACACCTGGCAGTTCTTCTGGAAAGACATCTGGAAAGTCTCAGACTACCGGAACACCCTCAAGGTTTGGAAGGGGGTTGGCATTTAGGGAGTAAAGCTGGCGCTTGGCCACTCGAGTTAAGACATTGACTGTCTTGCCCGATGGGTGAGTGAGTTGAACGGTTCTAGTGGCACAATCAATCTTAGCATAATGAGCTGACATCCAGTCCATACCCAAGATGATGTTTATGTCCGAGGACTTGAGAGCTATTAAGGATGCAAGGAAGACAAGTCTATCGACAAGAATTTCGTTCCCATGGCTTACTCTAGAAGTTTGCCATCTAGAGCCAGGGGTTTGAATTTCCATGGTAGCGGGCATGTCACAGAATGTCGTGTTATGCAATTGTAACACCCTCGATGCGACTATAGCTCCCACGTGTCGAGGCACGACTTAGAGACATAATCGCATTGAAGGCATTCGCAAGTTAGGCAATCTTCACAACATCCCATTTAATGTAAATAATAAAGGGGAGATAACATAGTTGGCTTACACTCGCCACGTCAATCAAGTATATAAATAACATTACATCATCCAAACACTCATGGCCCGACTACGGCGCCAAAATAAAAGAGAACCCAACATGCGACAACGGTCCCGTTCACCCCCAACCGGGCACCACTACTGATCATCGGGAAAGGAAACATAGTAACGTTGAGAGTCCTCGTCGAACTCCCACTTGAGCTCAAGCGCGTCTCCTAGAGCGGAATCATCAGGCCCTGCATCTGGTGTAATAGTAATCTGTGAGCCACAGGGACTCAGCAATCTTGCAACCTCGGGATCAATACTAATTAAGCTTATAGGTAAGGCAAGGTAAATATGTGAAGCTGCAGCAAGCGACTAGCAAGTATGGTGGCTAACTTATTCGCAAAAGAGAGCGAGAAGAGGAGGTAAAGCGCGAGCGAGAAACTAGAGAGCAACCTGCGCAAACATTACTCCAACACCGTGTCCGCTTCCCGGACTCCGCCGAGAAGAGGCCGTCATGGTAACACACTCAGTTGATTCATTTTAATTAAATTAAGGTTCAAGTTATCTACAACCGGACATTAACAAATTCCCATCAGCCCATAACTGCGGGCACGGCTTTCGGAAGTTCAAATCCCTGCAGGGGAGTCCCAACTTAGCCCATGACAAGCTCTCACGGTCAACGAAGGAATAGACCTCCTCCCAAGACGTTCCGATCAGACTCGGTATCTCGGTTCTTCAAGACACTTCGACAGGTTAAAACAAGACCAGCAATACCGCCCGAATGTGCCGACAAATCCCGATAGGAGCTGCACATATCTCGTTCTCAGGGCACACTCAGATGAGACTAGCTACGAGTAAAACCAACCCTCAAGTTTCCCCGAGGTGGCCCCACAGGCAGCTCAGTTCGGACCAACACTCAGAGGAGCACTGGCCCGGGGGGGTTAAAATAAAATGACCCTTGGGCTCCGATAACCCAAGGGAAAAAGAGGCTAGGTGGAGAATGGTAAAACCAAGGTTGGGCATTGCTGGAAAAGCTTTAATCAAGGCGAACTATCAAGGGGTTCCCATTATAACCCAACCGCGTAAGGAACGCAAAATCCGGGAACATAACACCGATATGACGGAAACTAGGGAGGCAAGAGTGGAACAAAACACTAGGCGAGAGGCCGAGCCTTCCACCCTTTACCAAGTATATAGATGCATTAAGATAACAAGAAATATAATGATATCCCAACAAGTAAATAAATGTTCCAACAAGGAACGGCCTTCCAATCTTCACCTGCAACTAGCAACGCTATAAGAGGGGCTGAGCAAAGCGGTAACATAGCCAATCAACGGTTTGCTAGGACAATGATGGGTTAGAGGTTGGACATGGGAATTTTTGAGGCTTGAAAGCAAGTGGTAGGCATCGTAGCAATGGCATAGCAAAAGAGCGAGCAGACTAGCATAGCAAAGATAGTAGTGATTTCGAGGGTATGATCATCTTGCCTGCACAGTTGTCAGAGTTGACTGGATCCTCGAAATCAAACTCAACGGGCTCCTCATTAGCGAACTCGTCTCTCGGCTCTACCGAAACAAGACAAACAAGCAACAAGGGCACAATCAACCACGTGCAAACTCAAACAACACAATGCAAAGATGATATGCTATGCGGGATGCGATGCGGGATGCAAAATGCAAGATATGACAGGAAATGCATGAACCTGGCCTCAACATGGAAATGCAAGTATTCCACTGGAAAGATGAGATGAAATCGCTTGAAAACTATATAAAGAACGCCGGAATCAGAGTTACAGTTTGGAAATGGCAAGCGATTCAAAAATGACACCGGTCTGCGATTTACAGCAAGTAGCCAACTAAATGCAATGAGATGAACATGCTACAGCAACCAAACATGACAACAAAATACATGGCAGGGATGCATACAATATTCTTAACAAAAGTCTAGCACTGAGCTACGGCCAGATCATCCATTAGCAGGTTCAAACAAGCATGGCAAAAATGCATATGACAAACAGATCTCAGACTTAGTGAAATCAACACTTGTCTGGAATTTCAGATCAGGTAGCCCTCTTCGGAGCAACAAAACTACATGTTACAGGATCTTAACATGGCAAAGTAAAGGATGGCCTAGAGTTACTCAAAGAGCTTATCAAAAGTCCCTTAGTGACCTTGAGCCAAAAGGGATCAGAAAATACAATTGCAAGCATGTGAACATAGCAAAAACATAATCAGTTTTTAGACTTAGTGAAAACTGGCACATGCTGAAATATAACTCAAGTAGGCATGTTTACGAGCTCGATGCACTCACTACGGTGCAAGTCATGGCAAGACAAGCATACACCCATCAAGAAGGCACAAAATAAAATCTAGACATGGCAAGAACAATAGCATAGCATGCACGGATCAACTACAACATCATCGGCAAAATTGCAAACAAGTTGACAATCTGCCCAGATTCACAAAGTAGCAAAAGTAGAGCTCGATTGACTCAAGCTAGGGTGCTCCATAATTACAAACAAAGACATGGATGGATAGAGCACTAAAATATTAACAAAACATCCTTACTGATCATCCTCAAAAGAGGCACGGATCACTAGTAAACAACATGAACATACGGCATCATGAAATAAACAGATCAAGGACTTAGTGGAAATGCTAAGTCCCTGAAAACAGAATTAACAAGTGCACCACTTTGCAAGCTTGTGCTAGTCACCACACACATCACAAAAATACATGGATTGCACCTCTAGAAAGATGACAAAACCCTTAACAAAACACATGTAGAGCATCAGGGCATATCATGCACACATTAATCATGGCAAAAATGACAAAAACCTAAACGGATTAGCAGATCTGACAATTATCTCAAGTAGACCTCTTCTACCAGCATTTAGGGCATCAAGATAAACTCAAATAAAAATGATGCAATGGAATGAAATGATGTACTCTCAGAGATGAACATTTTGATATGCTATATGCATGAATCGGGGCTACGAATGCAAAGTTACGAGGCTATGAACAGGGGCACTTGGATCTGGAATTTAGGGACTTAGACGAAATTTACCACCGGATCTAGGGTTGACCCGGCACGTAGATCGAGGCGGCGGCGCGCACTGTTCACCGGCGGGGATGGAGCTCGCCGGAGCCGGCATTGAAGAGGGAGGAGGCGGCCGGAGGGTGCGGCGTCGGTGGCGGAGATCCGCGGGGCGGCGGCGGCTTGGCGGTGGCGTGGGCCGGGAGGCGCGGGGCGGCGCGGTCGCGGTCATCGCCGGCGAGGGGCGAGGCGGCCGCCGGCGAGGGCGCGCGCGTGCGGCACGGTGGCGCGGGCCAGGAGGAGCAACGGCGGCGGGGCGCGGTAGGTGGCGGCGGGCGGGAGCGGGCCGCGGGGGCCGGATCTGGGCTCCCGGGCCGCGGCGGCGGCTGGCGGCTGAGTGCCACGTGGCGGCCCCCGGTTGGGGCGGCAACGACGTCCGGCGCGGGGCGGACAATGTCCGACCGCGCGGAGACGAAAATTAGGGTTTCGGGGAGGGGGAAGATCCGGATTCGGAGGGGGGTCTAGTTTTATAAGTAGAGGGAGCTAGGAGAGTCCAAATGAGGTGCGGTTTTCAGCCACGCGATCGTGATCGAACGCTCTAGATGATGGAGCAGAGTTAGGTGGGTTTTGGGCCAAATTGGAGGGGTGTTGGGCTGCAACACACACGAGGCCTTTTCGGTCCCTCGGTTAACCGTTGGAGTATCAAACGAAGTCCAAATGATACGAAACTTGACAGGCGGTCTACCGGTAGTAAACCAAGGCCGCTTGGCAAGTCTCGGTCCAATCCGGAAATGTTTAATCTCCACACACGAAAGAAAGCTAGAAATGACCACCGGAGGAGAACGAAGCGCTGGAATGCAAAACGGACAACGGGGAAAACGGCAAGAGTTGGAGTACAAATTGGGAAAGTTATATCCGGGGTGTTACAACACTCCACCACTACGAAAAGATCTCGTCCTGAGATCTAGGACTGAAAGAACGCCGGGTACTCAGACCGGAGGTGATCCTCGCGTTCCCAGGTAGCTTCATGGTCGGAATGGTGTGACCACTTGACTTTGAGAAATTTGATTGACTTGTTGCGAGTCTTGCGTTTAGTTTCTTCAAGAATAGCAACTGGGTGCTCACGATAAGAGAGATCTTCTTGGAGCTCAATGTCCTCGAAGTTGACGGTGCGGTCAGGAGTCTTGAAGCACTTTCGAAGCTGAGAGACATGGAACACGTCATGAACATTTGCAAAGTTTGAAGGAAAGCTCGAGTTGATAGGCGAGGTCGCCTCTCTTGCTGACAATCTTGAAAGGTCCCATGTATCTAGGGGCAAGCTTCCCTTTGATACCGAAGCGACGAGTACCTTTCATAGGAGAGACGCGGAGGTACACATGATCTCCGATCTCAAAAGCCAAATCACGGTGCTTACTATCATAGTAGCTCTTCTGGTGGGATTGGGCTGCTTTGAGGTTATCACGAATGACTTTGCACATTTCTTCTGCCTCTGTGATTAAGTCATTACCCAAAAGCTGACGTTCACCAGTTTCAGACCAGTTGAGAGGGGTACGGCACTTCCTGCCATACAGAATTTCAAATGGGGCCTTGCCCGGACTTGCTTGAAAACTGTTGTTGTAGGAGAATTCAGCATAAGGAAGACAATCCTCCCACTTCATGCCGAAGGAGATCACACAAGCCCTGAGCATATCTTCAAGAATCTGGTTGACACGCTCGACTTGACCACTAGTTTGAGGATGGAAAGCTGTGCTGAAGCGGATGTTGGTGCCCATGGCCTTCTGAAAAGAATCCCAAAACTTCGAGGTAAAGATGCGGCCACGGTCTGAAGAGATCACTTGTGGAATACCGTGCAGAGAGATAATACGAGAGGTATAGAGTTCCGCCAATTGAGCTGCAGTGATCGACTCTTTGATAGGCAGAAAATGAGCCACTTTGGTGAGTTTGTCGATGACAACGAATATAGCATCATTGCCACGCTTGGACTTTGGAAACCCAGTCATGAAGTCCATTTCAATGTGGTCAAACTTCCATTCTGGAATGGCAAGAGGTTGGAGGAGACCAGCTGGCCTTTGGTGTTCTACCTTCACTCTTCTGCAGGCATCACATTCATTCATGAATTGAGCGATCTCGCGCTTCATTCGAGTCCACCAATAAGCCTGCTTGAGGTCCTGATACATCTTCGTGCTCCCAGGGTGAATGGACATGAGAGAATTGTGAGCCTCGTTCATGATCACTTTACGAAGTTCACCTTTGGGTACAACAATACGATCCTCGAAGAAGAGAGTATCCTTGTCATCAAGGCGGTAGCACTTGTACTTGGGTTGACTCTTGGCAATCCCAATCTTCACCTTTTTCACCATAGCATCAAGAAGCTGGGCTTGGCGAATCTGGTCTTCCAAGGTAGGAGAGACTTGAAGGTTGGCGAGGAAACCTTGAGGAACAACTTGCAGATTAAGTTTGCGGAAAGCTTCACAAAGCTCGGGTTGATAAGGCGTGAGTATCAGACTGTTGCAGTAGGCTTTCCTGCTCAATGCGTCAGCAATCACATTGGCCTTGCCTGGAGTATACTCGATACTCGGATTATACTCTTGAATCATCTCGACCCATCGAGTTTGCCTGAGGTTGAGATTAGGCTGAGTGAAGATGTACTTGAGACTCTTGTGATCAGTGAAAATGTCCACTTTTCTTCCCAATAGAAGATGTCTCCAAGTCAAAAGAGCATGCACAACTGCCGCCAACTCGAGATCATGAGTGGGGTAGTTCTTCTCATTAGACTTCAACTGGCGAGATGTATAAGCAACAACTTTCTTCTCTTGCATCAATACTGCGCCAAGACCTTGGAGAGAGGCATCACAAAAGACCTCGTACGGCTTGGATTCATCAGGCGGAGTCAGAACTGGAGCAGTGATCAATTTCTCTTTCAAAGTGTTGAAAGCAATGTCACACTCCGGAGACCAAACGTACTTGACGTGCTTCTAGAGAAGATTTGGGAGAGGCTTCGCGATCTTAGAAAATTTTTCAACGAATCTTCGGCAATAGCTTGCGAGACCGAGGAAGCTACGGAGTTGCTTCACGTTCTGAGGAGGTTCCCAATTCACAATTGCAGACACTTCTCAGGATTCACGGCAATGCCCTTGGCAGAGATGATATGACCAAGATAAAGAATCTCATCGACCCAAAATTCACACTCGGAGAACTTTGCATAGAACTGATGTTCCCTGAGCTTATCGAGAACCAAACGCAAGTGCTTGGCATGATCTTCCTTGTTCTTCGAGAAAACCAGAATGTCGTCGAGATAGACCAAAACGAAGTCATTGGTGTAGGCGTTGAAGATGAAGTTCATCATGTGAGAGAACATCGGATGAGCGTTGACGAGACCAAAAGACATGACGGTGTATTCATATGAACCAAAGCTTGTCCTGAAAGCCGTCTTGGGAATATCTTGCTCACAAATTCGAATCTGATGATAACCCATACGGAGATCAAGCTTGGAGAATATTCGAGCACCTTTGAGTTGTTCGAACAGCTCATTGATGTTGGGAAGTGGGTATTTGTTCTTGATGGTCTTCTTGTTCACTAGATGGTAATCAACACAAAGTCGGTCCGTTCCATCCTTCTTCTTCACAAAAAGAACACCACAACCCCACGGAGAAGAACTAGGCCGGATGAGACCCATTTTCTCTTGAATATCGAGTTGCTTCTTCAGCTCCTTCAACTCTTTAGGTCCGAGCTTGTAAGGACGTTTGCACACAGGTTCCGTGCCAGGCTCAAGATCAATAACGAATTCAACTGGCCGGTGCGGAGGCATTCCTGGGAGCTCTTCTGGAAAAACGTCTTGATATTCGCAAACGACTGGAATTTGAGAGATGGCATCCAATTCACCCCTCTCATTGAGAGAAAACAGACGGATGGTATTATCTCGAGCGGCAGAGACAATTACATCCTCAGACGAGTCAATTGAATCTGCCTGGCAGCACAATCAAGCTGAGCCTTGTGCTTAGAAAGCCAATCCATCCCGAGAATAAGATCAATATCTGAGTTACCAAGAACCATTGGAGAAGCCAGAAACTTGAAATCACCCATCAAGATAGAAATATCCGGAACCATCATACTAGAACTCAGACGCTTAGCCGGAGAGACGACTTGCATAGCTCTGGGTAAAGCCTTAGTACTAAAATTGTTCTCCGATGCAAATGGGAATGACATGAAGGAATGCGATGCACCAGAGTCAAAAAGAACTTTTGCGGGAATATCATTAACAAGAAGGTTACCCATGATCACGTCTGACGAATCCTCTGCCTGAGCTGCATTCATCAAGTTGACCTTGGCGTGCTTGGGGTTATACTTGACCACAGCTGTACTTGCCGATCTGACAGGAGGAGGAGGAGGAAGACGCCTCTGGTTGAGACACTTTTTGGCATAGTGACCCTTCTGTTGGCACTTGTTGCACATGACCTCTGAAAGCGGACGCCAGGGTTGGGTGGGTGGGAAGAACCACTGCCACCTTTGCTCTTCTGGTGATACGGCTGACAGAACGGAGGAGGAGGAAACCAATACTTCTGCTGCTTGGCCACTTGAGTAGAGGAAGAAGGAGTAACATCTCTGACTCACTTCTTGGAAGCATCACACCTCAACTGAGCAGCCTCTTGCTTCACTGCCATGTTGTAGAACTCATCATATCTCAAGGGCTCAAAGAGGACAAGAGCTAACCGAATTTCTTCTCTAAGACCACCCCTGAACTGGTATATCATGCTCTTCTCATCAGGGACGTCCTGCTTGGCAAAGCGGGCGAGCTTCTGGGACAACTTGTTTTAGTCATAGACAGACAAAGAGCCTTGCTTTAGGTTGCGGAATTCCTCACGCTTGCTTTCAACCACGCTCTGGGGAATATGATGAGCTCGTAAATCTCGACGGAAATCATCCCAAGTGATAACACATCCACCTCTGGAGTCCTTGTACTGCTGGAACCATTCTGCAGCTTGATCTTTGAGTTGGAAGGAAGCGAACTTGACAAAGTCCTCAGGCCTGACGTTACTGCACTCCAAATGCTTGCACAGATCCACAAGCCAATCGTCAGCATCGGTTGCCTCAACACAATTGCTGAAAGTCTTTGGCCCGTTAGCAAGGAACTGGTTGAGTGTAGCAAAGTGATTCTGATTGTTGTCTTGATTCCCTTGGTTGCCTTGATTGCGCTCTTGGAGAATTTGCATGATCAACTATGTGTTTGCATTGGTTGCGGCCATCACAGCTTGCCATGCCTCCGGAGGAGGTGTAGGTGGTGGCGGATCAGGATTCGGAGTCGTGCACGTTGGAGGAGCCATCCTGAAGAGGTTGACCACCATTAGCACATTGACAGACAAATATTGAAGCTGAATCCAACGGAATGAAAATTGCAACATATAGTCTTCACATCCGAACAAAATGAACGAATGCATTCCTCTTGAAATGGTCACATATCCATAAATTGAGAGGCCACGTAGAATTAAGGTAGAGAAATAATTCAACAAGGTACGGATCAAGAACGAATAATCGGTAAGAAATCCCAATCTCAAACCAATATCCGTGGAAGAAGAACTAGAGCTACAAGAATTCCCACCTATGAAACTCCCGAACCTCTCCAGTTATGCAATCAGGTGTTGGGGATACAGGGGAAGCATAATATCTCACCCAAACTAGCAAATCCTACATCCAGTTGTATCCATCCTTCAACACATAACCAAGAAACCTTCGGAAAACATCTACCTCAACCTTCGAAAAGCATCCGTTATACAAGTTATGGCGATACTCCCAAACTCCCGCCCCAGTACTGGGTGGCGTCGAGGTTATCTCACCAACGAACTGCATAAAAGAGATTTTCGATGTCGGCGTACTAAACTCAGGTATTCCAGAACTGCAACGATAAAATTATGATGACAACACCTCAGAGCTCAACTCCCCGGGACACTTCCACTAAACCCCTGATAGGAGGCACCAAGACAATGTTCTCATCATAAAACCATCAGAATGATTCCAAGATACCCGCGTGATCCTAAAAAAGATTTAGTGAAATTTGAGAAGAGAAGAGTCAAAACTCTACGTCAAGATGCCTAACCAGAGCAATGAGGAGACTGGGAAGTAAAAAGAATTCCTAAGCTCTCCGATATATAATTCCTAAATGACTCAAAACATTTTTCTAGACACAACTCGGCCACTAGAAACGATCAAGCAATGGGGCTCCTAAGGTCGGGGAAGGCTCTGATTACCAACTTGTAACACCCTCGATGCGACTATAGCTCCCACGTGTCGAGGCACGACTTAGAGACATAATCGCATTGAAGGCATATGTCGCAAGTTAGGCAATCTACACAACATCCCATGTAATGTAAATAATAAAGGGGAGATAACATAGTTGGCTTACACTCGCCATGTCAATCAAGTACATAAATAACATTACATCATCCAAACACTCATGGCCCGACTACGGCGCCAAAATAAAAGAGAACCCAACATGCGACAACGGTCCCGTTCACCCCCAACTGGGCACCACTACTGATCATCGGGAAAGGAAACATAGTAACATTGAGAGTCCTCGTCGAACTCCCACTTGAGCTCAAGCGGGTCTCCTGGAGTGGAATCATCAGGCCCTGCATCTGGTGTAATAGTAATCTGTGAGCCACAGGGACTCAGCAATCTCGCACCCTCGCGATCAAGACTATTTAAGCTTATAGGTAAGGCAAGGTAAATATGTGGAGCTGCAGCAAGCGACTAGCAAGTATGGTGGCTAACTTATTCGCAAAAGAGAGTGAAAAGAGGAGGCAAAGCGCGAGCGAGAAACTAGAGAGCAACCTGCGCAAACATTACTCCAACACCGTGTCCGCTTCCCGGACTCCACCGAGAAGAGGCCGTCACGGTAGCACACTCAGTTGATTCATTTTAATTAAATTAAGGTTCAAGTTATCTACAACCGGACATTAACAAATTCCCATCAGCCCATAACCGCGGGCACGGCTTTCGAAAGTTCAAATCCCTGCAGGGGAGTCCCAACTTAGCCCATGACAAGCTCTCATGGTCAACGAAGGAATAGACCTCCTCCCAAGACGTTCCGATCAGACTCGATATCTTGGTTCTTCAAGACACTTCGACAGGTTAAAACAAGACCAGCAACACCGCCCGAATGTGCCGACAAATCCCAATAGGAGCTGCACATATCTCGTTCTCAGGGCACACTCAGATGAGACTAGCTACGAGTAAAACCAACCCTCAAGTTTCCCCGAGGTGGCCCCACAGGCAGCTCAGTTCGGACCAACACTCAGAGGAGCACTGGCCCGGGGGGGTTAAAATAAAATGACCCTTGGGAGCCGGTAACCCAAGGGAAAAAGAGGCTAGGTGGCGAATGGTAAAACCAAGGTTGGGCATTGCTGGAAAAGCTTTAATCAAGGCGAACTATCAAGGGGTTCCCATTATAACCCAACCGCGTAAGGAACGCAAAATCCGGGAACATAACACCGATATGACGGAAACTAGGGCGGCAAGAGTGGAACAAAACACTAGGCGAGAGGCCGAGCCTTCCACCCTTTACCAAGTATATAGATGCATTAAGATAACAAGAAATATAATGATATCCCAACAAGTAAATAAATGTTCCAACAAGGAACGGCCTTCCAATCTTCACCTGCAACTAGCAACGCTATAAGAGGGGCTGAGCAAAGCGGTAACATAGCCAATCAATGGTTTGCTAGGATAATGATGGGTTAGAGGTTGGACATGGCAATTTGTGAGGCTTGAAAGCAAGTGGTAGGCATCGTAGCAATGGCATAGCAAAAGAGCGAGCAGACTAGCATAGCAAAGATAGTAGTGATTTCGAGGGTATGATCATCTTGCCTGCATAGTTGTCAGAGTTGACTGGATCCTCGAAAGCAAACTCAACGGGCTCCTCATTAGCGAACTCGTCTACCAGCTCTACCCAAACAAGACAAACAAGCAACAAGGGCACAATCAACCACGTGCAAACTCAAACAACACAATGCAAAGATGATATGCTATGCGGGATGCGATGCGGGATGCAAAATGCAAGATATGACAGGAAATGCATGAACCTGGCCTCAACATGGAAATGCAAGTGTGCCACTGGAAAGATGAGATGAAATCGCTTGAAAACGATATAAAGAACGCCGGAATCGGAGTTACGGTTTGGAAATGGCAAGCGATTCAAAAATGACACCGGTCTGCGATTTACAGCAAGTAGCCAACTAAATGCAATGAGATGAACATGCTATAGCAACCAAACATGACAACAAAATACATGGCAGGGATGCATACAAGATTCTTAACAAAAGTCTAGCACTGAGCTACGGCCAAATCATCCATTAGCAGGTTCAAACAAGCATGGCAAAAATGCATATGACAAACAGATCTCAGACTTAGTGAAATCAACACTTGTCTGGAATTTCAGATCAGGTAGCCCTCTTCGGAGCAACAAAACTACATGTTACAGGATCTGAACATGTCAAAGTAAAGCATGGCCTGGAACTACTCAAAGAGCTTAACAAAAGTCCCTTAGTGACCTTGAGCCAAAAGGGATCAGAAAATACAATTGCAAGCATGTGAACATAGCAAAAACATAATCAGTTTTTAGACTTGGTGAAAACTGGCACATGCTGAAATATAACTCAAGTAGGCATGTTTACGAGCTCGATGCACTCACTACGGTGCAAGTCATGGCAAGACAAGCATACACCCATCAAGAAGGCACAAAATACAATCTAGACATGGCAAGAACAATAGCATAGCATGCACGGATCAACTACAACATCATCGGCAAAATTGCAAACAAGTTGACAATCTGCCCAGATTCACAAAGTAGCAAAAGTAGAGCTCGATTGACTCAAGCTAGGGTGCTCCATAATTGCAAACAAAGACATGGATGGATAGAGCACTAAAATATTAACAAAACATCCTTACTGATCATCCTCAAAAGAGGCACGGATCACTAGTAAACAACATGAACATACGGCATCATGAAATAAACAGATCAAGGACTTAGTGGAAATGCTAAGTCCCTGAAAACAGAATTAACAAGTGCACCACTTTGCAAGCTTGTGCTAGTCACCACACACATCACAAAAATACATGGATTGCACCTCTAGAAAGATGACAAAACCCTTAACAAAACACATGTAGAGCATCAGGGCATATCATGCACACATTAATCATGGCAAAAATGACAAAAACCTAAACGGATTAGCAGATCTGACAATTATCTCAAGTAGCCCTCTTCTACCAGCATTTCGGGCATCAAGATAAACTCAAATAAAAATGATGCAATGGAATGAAATGATGTACTCTCAGAGATGAAATTTTGATATGCTATATGCATGAATCGGGGCTACGAATGCAAAGTTACGAGGCTATGAACAGGGGCACTTGGATCTGGAATTTAGGGACTTAGACGAAATTTACCACCGGATCTAGGGTTGACCCGGCACGTAGATCGAGGCGGCAGCGCGCACTGTTCACCGGCGGGGATGGAGCTCGCCGGAGCCGGCATTGAAGAGGGAGGAGGCGGCCGGAGGGTGCGGCGTCGGCGGCGGAGATCCGTGGGGCGGCGGCGGCTTGGCGGTGGCGTGGGCCGGGAGGCGCGGGGCGGCGCGGCCGCGGTCGTCGCCGGCGAGGGGCGAGGCGGCTGCCGGCGAGGGCGCGCGCGGGCGGCGCGGTGGCGCGAGCCGGGAGGAGCAACGGCGGCGGGGCGCGGTAGGTGGCGGCGGGCGGGAGCGGGCCGCGGGGGCCGGATCTGGGCTCCCGGGCCGCGGCGGAGTGCCACGTGGCGGCCCCCGGTTGGGGCGGCGGCGACGTCCGGCGCGGGGCGGACAATGTCCGACCGCGCGGAGACGAAAATTAGGGTTTCGGGGAGGGGGAAGATCCGGATTCGGAGGGGTCTAGTTTTATAGGTAGAGGGAGCTAGGAGAGTCCAAATGAGGTGCGGTTTTCAGCCACGCGATCGTGATCGAACGCTCTAGATGATGGAGCAGAGTTAGGTGGGTTTTGGGCCAAATTGGAGGGGTGTTGGGGTGCAACACACACGAGGCCTTTTCGGTCCCTCGGTTAACTGTTGGAGTATCAAACGAAGTCCAAATGATACGAAACTTGACAGGCGGTCTACCGGTAGTAAACCAAGGCCGCTTGGCAAGTCTCGATCCAATCCGGAAATGTTTAATCTCCACACACGAAAGAAAGCTAGAAATGACCACCGGAGGAGAACGAAGCACCGGAATGCAAAATGGACAATGGGGAAAATGGCAAGAGTTGGAGTACAAATTGGGAAAGTTATATCCGGGGTGTTACAGCAATTGAGCATAGCTCTCGGATATGAATGAATGAGATGCTCCAGTATCGAAAAGAACAGATGCCGGATGGCAATTAACAAGGAGCGTACCAAGGACGACGTTAGGATCCTCATGAGCCTCCTCGGCTGAAACATAGTTGACATGGCCACGTGCAATGGTGACCGGCTTGGCGTAGATTGTCTTTCCCGCTGGCTTACCACGACCAACGGACTTTCCAGACTGATTGGTGTTGTTGTTCTGAGGACACTCTCGGCTATAATGACCCGGCTCTCCACACTTGAAACATGTCACAACATTGGGGCGTGGAGCAGCATTAGCAGCAGGGCCACCATAGGGCTTGGACGGTGCAAACTGCTGGTTGGGACGAGGTGCCTCAAAGGATGGCCTCAGAATGAACCTGGGTGGCAATGCCGTGCTTGGAATCCACACCCGGCGCTTCTGAGATCTAGAACCGGATGAAGAGCCAAAATCACGAGAGTGCTTGCGTGAAGCGTCATAGTCAGACTGGCCTGTCTCAGCACTGATGGATTTATTGACCAACTTCTGAAAGGAGGTGCACTCGTGCAGACGAAGATCGCGCCGAAGCTCAGGGCTAAGTCCCTTGCGGAACCTTGCCTACTTCTTAGCGTCGGTGGATACTTCTTCAGGAGCATATCGTGCCAGATTCCCAAATTCACGACTATATGCATCCACAGTCAGTCTTCCTTGGGTAAAATTGCAGAACTCTTCCCTCTTGCGATCTATGAGACCTTCCGGAATGTGATGCTCACGGAAAGCCTCACTGAATTCAGCCCAAATAGTGATTTGGCCGACCGGGCGCATAGCTTCAAAATTTTCCCACCAAAGACTAGCAGGGCCTTCGAGATGATAGGCAGCATAAGTAACCTTATCAGCTTCGGCTACGTTGGCAGAACGTAGCTTGTGGGTGATGCTGCGAAGCCAGTCATCCACGTCGAGGGGCTCGACGGAATGGTTAAACTTTGGTGGGTACAACTTGATGAAGTCATTGATTGACACCAAGTCATTTCTCTGATGGCGTGCAGTGTTCTGCTCAATCCGCTCCAGCAAGCGGTTAGTCTCACGCTTGTTTCTTTCCGCCTCCAGCATCACTTCGGCCAGGGAAGGCGGGTGAGGCAGATTTTTCACCCCTAACTGCACTGGCTTCCCCCTGCTCCGGGGCAGCAAGGTTGCTGCCGGTGTTGACCATCCTAGGAGAAAACAAGACAACGGTTTAGATAAGGATGGCACAACTTAACAAGGAAGTGCAGAATGTAATGGATAACATGGAATGCTAAGATGTTCATTGCATGACATGGTAATATAGAAATTGCCATATATATACCATTGGTCATACACACCGTACATAGTTTAGTACAAGCCCAGGCTAGAGTACAACTACGGTGAAAGACATTACATCTCATCGGAGGCATTCCAAGCTCCTATACACTATTTGTCTACACCTCCGGAATTGATTACACACTAAATCATATTCCACAAGTCACACAGAACAGTGGAGATACAACTATTACAATACTAGCGATACTACTACTAACTCAGACAGCTCCATAGTAGTCCTCATAGAAGTCACCTCCATAGCTTGGAAGTTCAACGTGATCATCCGGGAACAGACGGTCCTGAGGAGCTTGTGGACCAAAGGGGCTAGGATGAGGTCTTGGACCAACAAACGGTGGCCTGCGGGGACCACGGGGTGGGGTGATGCCTCCCACATCACGCCAATCCACCATGTCTGGCAGAGCAGATCTCACAGGATACAGATCCCTTGTATCCATACATCCAGCTTGCATCGTAGGTGCAAACCGAGTCAAAGTGGCCCAATGATCAGCACGGGTGTTGAAAAGCTCCAGTCTCAAGGCCCGATTCTCTCGGTCCTTATCCTTGAGCATCTCGGCAGTGGTGCGAGTTAGTGAGTCGTCACGTGTGGAGTCAGCATAGATAGCCTGAAGATACCCTTGCGCTCCCAGGAGTGAAGCTGGCATATAACGGAAGTCGGTGTTCCGAAGCAGGCCAGTCCGGACTCGCATGATGGTCATCATGGAATAGGCAGCATCCTGCACAGCCATCTCAATAGTAACCCCGAGTCCATAGGAACAGTGGAGGGGCTCGGTAGATCCAGGATAAGAAGGAAATATCCTGACGGTGGAGAAATATTGGCTTTGATTAAAGTCTCGGAATTGCTCTTCGACAGTGTATTCGGGATACCAACGGTAACCCGTCTCGATCATTACCCGGACTAACATAGCAGTATGACCAGGCACATCGAGGCACCGGGTCAGGCGAACCACTTGGTTTTGAGCATGAATGGCCATCTGAAAGCACAACCACAATGCAAAGACATTAGAATTTCTAGGGAAAATTGGACAGCATAACAGCTGTAAATGCTCAGAAAAAGATTTGAGACATCCACAACAGTTGCAATATCACTCAACAACATCATATCAAGGTTCTGATTCAACTGGCAACATACTAAAAGTAGTAGAAACTGTACTGAGGCTTGTAACAACAATCCTAGAAGCTACTACGGATTAGTAACACGTGAACCTGACAGAAGAAGAGAGCCTAGTCCTTAACCCGCGTTGAATGAGAAGAGAATGACTCAGATCAGAGGGCATAAGGTAAAGGAGTAAAAGAGCCTTAGTTCCCTCCCACAATCAATTCCCCTACATATAACTAAAGCATTTCTAGACTCGACATCGACCAGTTTGGCTCAACGAACCTACAGGCAGTCCGGCTCTGATGCCAACGCTGTCAGGACCCCGATTCCAAGTCACATCGATCTAGCCGGTAACACCTCATATCACATTGCGGCCTCATGCACGGTATCCCCACGGGTGTCACCTTACCATGGACCGGGACCGTTTGCGCCTTTTGGCTCACGTATATGATAGTGTCGCTAGCATCCATATGACAGAGAACCCGGGCCGACATGGCTAGTCGTGAACCCAAAGCGGCGCAGACCTATGGAGACAGGCATACATGAATCACATCGAGCATGTCGGTCATCAGCGAGTGAATCCGGGCTGTAGCACTGGGCTAACAGGACTCCGGGGAACTCGGGCTGTAGCAGGCTAGGCAGGACTCCGGATGTCACTGCGTGACATTTCCCCGAAGGGACAGACATAGGAACGAAGTGAAACACATGCCGGCCAGTCAAGTGTCCTGAGTAGTAGTGCTGGGCTCGCAGGACTCCGGTGAACCGGGCTGTAGCGGACTACCATGGCTCGAGGAACACTAGACTACATTTCCCCATAAGAAAGGCTGCCAAGGATAAACAACTAGATTGTCGGATCCCACCCATACCAAGCATTTCAATCATACACACAATATGCCCGATATGAGTACATACAACATGGCATCACAACAAAACTCTACAACTCAAGTACTTTATTTAAAAAGGCTCCGAGGAGCCATACATAACATGTTCATACAGGTAGGGGTCACATGACTCGACACTCAAGTCATACAAGCATACAAGCATATGCGGAAGCAAATAGTCTGAGTACAGACACTAGAAAGAAAGAAGGCTTCTCGAAGCATGTCTATCTACATAGGGCCCTCCATGGCTAGGATCACCACCTAGGTGGCTAGTCACTCGTCGACATCAAGGTCTACGTAGAACCCATCGGAGGGGGCAGTGTTGTCTTCTGAAAACAGTAATTAAGCAAACATGAGTACAAAGGTACTCAGCAAGTCTTACATCAGAACCTACTATACATGCTCATTCTCAAGAAGGTGGTGGAGTTATTGCAGCAAGCCAGCTTTGAATCTTGGCTAAGCTATCCTACGAGACTCCACTAGTAAAATAGTTTTCGCACACGAGTCCACTACTCACCAACACAATACTCCACCGGGGATCCTCCCTCGTCATCCTACGAGAGGGCCATCCTCGGTACTCACACTTATCTTGAGTCTTTTAGTAGTAACCATTAACTTGTCTATGAACTGTATAGGCAACCAAGTAGTCCTTTACCATGGACGCGGCTATTCGAATAGATGATGTTAACCCTGCAGGGGTGTACTTCTTCATACACGCTTTCACCACTTACCGCCGTTTACACGACATGTACTCGGCAACCTTCAAGCGGAAGCCCAACGAGGGTGTCGGCCACGGCCTACCTAAACACTAAAGTCTCTAGTCCAGGTTTATCGCCTATCCAGGTTCCATCTGCAGGGAGTCCGGCCGAGGTTTCCACATACGGCCCCGAACGATGTGAACAGGGTCCCGAGACGCCAAACGGGTGCCTGGCATACCCGGCCACGGTGTATCTACCGCAACATAGCCCACCCCTAGGGTCAGCGCTACGCACGGCCACCAACACATAACCTACAAACACCAGGACTAATTGCAACTCCTGGACAGAGTACTAGGGTGATTAAGAAGCCAAGAGGGTCAGTTAAGGATCCCAATGCATGGTAGTAGCTGATTCTTAAAATCACACATATAGATCTCAGTTCTTAGGGACGGCCTCAATGAAACAACCCACCATGTACTCCTACATGGCCTCTCATCGATACCTTTACCAAAACATGTTCAACACATCCCTCACATTACCAACATAATCATTTCACTCTAGCCCATCACCCAGATGAACCAGACCTGACACAACTCTAAGAATAGCAGGCATAGCAAGGTAGGAATCACATACATGGCTCAATCAACTCCTACACATGCTAGTGGGTTTCATCTAGTTACTGTGGCAATGACAGGTCATGCAGAGGATAAGGGTTCAACTACCGTAGCACACAGCAGTTTGAATCGCGTTGTCTCAATGCAGTAAACAAGAGCAGAAGCGAGAACATGGGTTTGTATCAGAATGATCAATGGGTTGCTTGCCTGATGTAGTGGTAGTAGGGTACTGCCCTTCAGACGGATACTCGAGGTTATCCTCGGAGGCAGAACCTACCACAAAAGACACATCGAACATAATCAACACATGACAATATGCAACAATATGATGCATGCTATGACATGGCAAAATGAATGTGTCTTGGCCTAATGCAAGCTAAAACAGAAAGGAATGAACCCATTTGAATCAAAGATTCAAATGATAGTTCATTTAACATAGCCTTATTAGTGCATTATCTTATTTTGCTTAAACAGCAAGGTTATCTTGGTTTGTCATGCATGAAACCATTACAGATGGATAGATTGAATTTTTCTGATCATTTTTCATATATAAATTGTTTGAATTGGAGCTATGGTTGATGTTGTATGATTTTTAGAAGTTTTGGCTATTTTCTGGAATTTCCTATTAAAGAATAAATCCAGAAAAGGATTTACTGCGTTAGCATGGCATTAGTGTGACGTCAGTGGTCAACTGAGACGGTCCAGGTCAACCCTGACCTGTGGGTCCCGTCTGTCAGTGTCAACTAACTAATTAAGTTTAGTTAGTGTTAAACTAATACTAACCTAGTTTAATTAGTAGCCTGGGGCCCACATGTCAGTGAGTCAGGGAAAAGTCAAACTAGGGTCAACCCGGGTCAAACCCGCCGGCGTTTAGCCGCCGGCGAGGCCGAGACGGTGGAGAGCGTCGGAAACGCTGCTCCAGCCACGGTTCGATGCGCAGGTGGGTGCTACGGATAGCTGGCGATGTGGCGCATCCAATGGTGGCGTTGGTTGGTGCTGGGTGGCCGGAAACGACGACGGCGTCGAGCCGGGCGGCGGCCGGAGCTCGGCCGTAGGTGGTTTTGCTGCTGCAGTGAGCTAGCGGGGAAACTGACGCACTAGCGAGGCGCTACGAGGTGCGGTGAGTGCATTAGGCACCCGCACCTAACCAAATGGTCACCGGAGTGACGCCGGCGACGAGTTTGGCGGCGGCCGGAGCTCGGGTGAGCTCAGCCTCGTCACCAGGGGGCACGGAGAGGCGCGTGGGTTAGTGCGTTGAGCTCCTGGGGGTGCGGTAGGGCTAGTGGACAGGGTGGCACGGCCATTGGGTGGCCGGAGCCTCGTCGGTGATGAGCTCCGAGGCGGCGCATGCGGGTGAGCTACGTGCAGTCGCTACGGGGCTCGAGAGAGGGAACGGAGAGGGTGGGGAGGTAGCTGGGCTCACGGCAGTTGCGACGGAGCTGACGGTGAGGTCGGGGAAGAGCTGGAGCGAGCGGGGCGGCGAGGGGAATCTCCGGCGACCGAGGTTGAAGACGAGCTCGGTGCAGCGTCTCCGGGGCGAGCGAGCGCTCAGGGATGGGTCGGGGCGAAGCAGTGGACGACGGCGGAACTTTTTGGCACGGCGAGGCAACGAGTTGACGGCGGTGGCTGCGGGTTTCACGACGGCGCGGGCGCGGCTGCGTCAGCCATGGCGTCGAGGGAGCGAGGGAGAGAGGCAGGGGGAATGGGCGTGTCCAGGGGCTTCGGTGCGCGACGTGGAGGCGTTCGCGGCGTCGAGGCGGTGGCCAGGTGAAGCAGGGAAGCAGGGAGGTGGTGTGGCGAGCTCCTGTGCTCGCCGTCGAGCACCTGCTCGCCTCGCTGGCTAGGCGAAGTAGCTGCGTGGAGCGGCTGCTGGGCCGGGCCAGCTAGGTGGGCCGGCTGGTGGGCTAGGTGGGCTGCGCCAGGTAAGTTCCTTTCTCTCTCTTTTTTTGTTTTTTTATTTATTCTATTATTTCTGTAACTTCAGGGCTTTATTAAAAATGCCAGGGCATTTCCAAAAATCATAAAATTAATCATGGCTACTGCTTAGAATATATCCAACAGCAAACATTTTAGTTTATGATTATTTGAGCATTTAAAATATTTTATAGCATTTAAATGCCCAAATGCAAATACTATAAGAATTAATCCAATGACCTTAAGATGTCCTAGAAAAATGTGCACCATTTTTGTCAAAGGTTTTAACCCAAAACAAAAAGGGTGGGTTTTAGAAGGGCATTTCAGGTTCATTGGAAAAGTTTTTAGTAAACCCTAGTTGTTCTAGGGGGGCTGGGGGTTCTGTCATCCCCATTACAGTTTTCTGGGAATTTAAACATGATGCAAAAGTTCAACCAATCCTAATGCATGACTAACACAGGGATGTGACAGCAGAACAGAGGAAACAGCCTTGTGTTCGACCGGCCACGTTCGAAACGGGATCTTGTTCATCGGGAGGGGTCTGGTGTACCGCAAAACGGAGGAAACGGACCTGCTACGGTCGAAACGGGGGTCATGTTGATCAGGAGGGGTGTGGCGTACCCCGAAACGGAGTAAACGGACTTGTGTTGGAGTGCTACGGTCGAAACGGGGGTCCTGTTCATCGGGAGGGGTGTGGCGTACCGCAAAACGGGACTCCACGGTGTCGGCGTTCTGGGAATGGGGGTCCCCAGACTTGCCTGCCTGCGGCGTGGCTCGAGTGGGGGACCAGTGCGGCCCAGCTTCATCAGCTCAAGCTCAAGACCCTCGCAACGGGCCAAGCCTTGCGGGGCGGACGACGGGAGGCTTCCTCAGGAGCAGCCTCATCAGGCAGGCTCGCGAGGAGGCGGAGAGATCAAGGCAGGGGTGCCTCGCGAGGAGCCCGTGATGCAAGCCATGACGATCGAGATTAGGCGGGCGCCAGCCTGCGCAGTGTCCTTGTTTCCCCTTCGGTGCAAAGGGAGCAAGCGCAGGCCAAGGCATTGGGCAAAGGTTACCATTCCGGTGCAACGAGACCAAGACCAGCAGAGCGGCAGGACGGAGGTCATCGTGGAGCCCAAGATGGCGTCATCACCAGTGCTTTTGGCAGCCGAAGACCACCATTGGTCAGGATAACTTGTACTAGATGTTCCCCTTCAAAATGGCTAATTGTTGGCGCCCTTCCCGCTCATTATTTGGGAAGAGGACCAGGGCCTCTATAAATAGGACTAACCACCATAGGGATGGGAAAGAGGAAAAAAGAAGAGAAGAGAGAAAAGAGGGAAAAGAAGGGAGAGAAGAGAAAGAGAGAGAGATCCAGACCGAGTAGAACACACCGCACCAGCTCAAGAACACCTCTCACGAGGCCGTTCTTCCCCTGTATTGTTCATCATCAGCCCCTGAGGCAATCCACCACACCACACACTGGAGTAGGGTATTACACCACATCAGTGGCCCGAACCAGTATAAACCTCGTGTCCCTTGAGTGTTCTTCTTTTCGGCCTAGATTTCTTGCGAGTCATAGAAGCGCGAGTTGGAAGGGGAAAGATCTCCGTGCGCACCCCAGAGTTCGAACCTTAAGGGTCTGCCGGAACCCGAAATCCGACATTTGGCGCGCCAGGTAGGGGTGCACCGGAATCTTTCTTCCGCTGTTCGCGTGTGATCTTCAGTCGTGTCCATGGTTGACGCTCGTCGGGCTCGCGCCGAGCTCCGGGCTGCTCTCGCCACCCGCGTCGCACAGACGGCGCCCGTCGGCGGACGCCCTAGTCGTTCCCCGTCGCCTGCCGCCAACGCCGCCACCGGCCCAGCAGGGAACGAGCAGCAGGCCTCGTCCCAGTATCCTTCGTTGTGGCAGAGGGCCGCACCAAAACCCCGTCACTGACTCCAGCCGGTTCGTCGTCCCACGCCTGTCGCGCCCCCACGGACGCACACCCCGCGCTGCTCCTGGCAAGAGAGCTCCTGCACTACCGCCCCATCGACGACCTCTACGAGGACTGGCTCGCCTGCATCACCGAGCTTGTCAGCGCCGCAGGGGGCTCTCCTTTGCCGTCCCTCTTGCTGCCTCGCCCTCCATTCCGCGCAGGGGGCGAGGATCAGGAGGCGCCTCCGCCACCTCCTCCCCAAGAAGGTGCCCTGGCTCCAAGGCGTGCAGCCCCAGGGCGAGACCCTCCACGTCCGGCGCCTGCGCGGCAAGAAGGGTGCTGCCAAGAGATCCCTCGTCCCCAAGAAGGTGCTCGCGCGCTCCCAGCACCGGCACGCCAAGATCGTGTCCGAGCGCCTCCATGCCGAGACCCCGCGCTGCTCCAAGCAGCGGCGCGTGGTAATCACCAGGCGCAGGCCCAGCACCAGCAAAGGGCGCCGGTGGCCACAGCAGGCTGTCGCGCCTTCACCCCCGAGCTACGCGGCATCACATGGCCAGGCAAGTTCAAGCCTGATCTGCCCCCTCACTACGATGGCACGGCGGACCCCATGGAATTCCTACAGCTCTATGAGCTGGGCATCGAAGCCGCCAATGGAGAAGAAAAGGTCATGGCGAACTGGTTTCCCATGGTGCTCAAGGACGGCGCCCGCACCTGGCTCCTGAACCTGGCTCCCAGCACGATCTCCTCCTGGGACGAGATGCGCACTCGCTTCATCGCCAACTTCCAGGGCACTCGCGACCGGTCCCCGGCCATAAGCGACCTACGCCGCATCAAGCAACAGCCAGGGGAAACCCTGCAAAAATAAATCCAGCGCTTTAACAATGCTCGCCTCAAGATCCCTAGGGCGACAGAGGAAGCCATTATCTCAGCCTTCTCCGATGGCGTGCGTGACATCAAGATGAAGGAGGAGTTGGCAATCCATGAAGACCTGTGCACATCCCTGGAGCTATTCAACTTGGTGACCAAGTGCACCAGGGCTGAGGAAGGGCGCCTCTCCCTCCTCGAGCTCCCGGCTGCCGACCCAGAAGAGAAAAAGCCCATGGCCAAGGACGTGAAGCGTAAGGGAGATGTCGTGCTCGCAGCGGAACCAGACACCAAGCGAGGCAGGGATCAGCCTGAGTCATCCAAGGGCAGCCGATACTGCGTGTACCACGACCTCCACACCCACAACACCAACGAATGCCAAGAGCTCAGGGCCGTGCGAGATGGGCGTATCGGCCGACTCCCCGAGCGCAATGACGGGGGCTATGGCCGAGGAGGAGGAAGAGGTGGAGCACGATGGGAAGACCATGGCCCTCGCCAAGGGTGGCGTGACCGACCTCGCGAGGATCACTGGCAGGACCAGCCTCGCGAGGGAGGCTGGAGGGATCAGCCTCGTGAGGATCGCTCGCATGCCAACGCAGGCCTCCCTCCTCTACCGCCACCACCAAGAAGGAACGAATACCAACATCAAGACGAGGGGGCTGGGGGCTTCCAGGAGCCGCGCGCAATTGCTTGCATCTTGGGTGGCGCCCAGGCCCCAGCATCACAGCGCATCTTCAAGCAGTTTGCTCGCGAGGTGAATGCAGTCCTCCCCAAGCTTGAGGCCATGCGTCCTCTCAGGTGGTCTGCATGCGCCATCACGTTCAGCTCAGCGGATCAGGTCAAGTGCGCGGCGATGACCGGAGTCCTCCCGATGCTTTGCTCCCCAGTCATCAGCAATGTGCAGGTCACCAGGACCCTCATTGATGGCGGAGCAGGACTCAACGTCCTGTCCGTCGAGATGTTCGACAATCTCCAAGTGCCGTATGATCAGCTCCAGCCGACCAAGCCTTTCTCAGGAGTCACTGATGGTTCCACTATTCCGATAGGGCAAGTTCGCCTGCCAGTCACCTTTGGGCAACGCAACAACTACCGCACCGAGCTCATCGACTTCGACGTCGCCCACATTCACCTGCCATACAATGCCATCCTCGGGTACCCAGCCCTAGCCAAGTTCATGGCAGTGACTCAACATGGCTACAATGTCCTCAAGATGCCAGGAAGCGGTGGAGTCATCACCGTACCCTATGAGGAAAGGGACGTGGTGTGTTCACTTGAGCGTGCGTTCCAAGCGCAGCAATCGAAGACCCAGATCACAGGAGCGGAAGACTTCCCGAGGCAACCCTTAAGAAGAAGAAGGCTTCGCCTGGCCCAAGCCATAAGGAGGCAGGCGCCTTCGGAGGCATTGCATCAGGATTTGTGCCCGTTCAGGGAGCGCCTATCGGATTTCGGGTTCCGGCAGACCCTTGAGGTTCGAACACTGGGGTGCGCGCGGAGATTTTGCCTCCTACCTACCTGCACCCCTCCGCCTTGCTAGGATCTAAACTAAGGAAAGAACAACACAAGAGACACAGGGTTTATACTGGTTCGGGCCACCGTTGTGGTGTAATACCCTACTCCAGTGTGTGGTATGGTGGATTGCCTCTTGGGCTGATGATGATGAACAATACAAGGAAGAACAGCCTCGCGAGGGTCTGTTCTTGGCTGGGGCGATGAACTGCTGGGAGGAGCTCAGTCGCCCTTCTCCCTCTCTCTCTCTCTTGCCCTCGGTCTGTCCTCTCTCTCTCTTTCTCTCTTTTGCCCCTCGGTCTCTCTCCCTATGTGTTCGTGTGGTCGTCGTCGTCGTCCTTGTGTCTTGCGGGTGGCTGATCCTATTTATAGAGGCCCTGGTCCTCTTCCCAAATATCGAGCGGGAAGGGAGCCAACAATGGCGGGCAAATTTGAAGGGGGGCAGCTAGTACTAGCTATCCTGACAAAAGTAGTCTTCGCCTACGCAAAGCTCTAGTGATGACGCCGTCTTGGGCTCCACGGTGACCTCCGTCTCGTAGTCCTCCTAGTCATGGTCTCGTTGCACCGAAATGGCAACCTTTGCCTGATGCCTTGGTACTCCGTGGCTGCGCTTGCCCCCTTTGCACCAAAGAGGAAAGGAGGACACTGCGCGGGCTGGCACCCGCCTGGCGCCCTTGGCCGTCATGGCTTGCGTCATGGGCACCTCGCGAGGTACCGCGCCTTGATCTCTCCGCCTCCTCGTGAGCCAGCCTGACGAGGCCGTGCCTGAGGAAGCTCCGCGTCGTCCGCCCCGCGAGGCTTGGCCCCTCGCGAGGGTCTTGGGTTTGTGTTGGTGAAGATGGGCCGTGCTGGGCCCCCCTTTGAGCCACGCCGCAGGCCGCAGGTAGGCAAGTCTGGGGACCCCCGTTCCCAGAACGCCGACAGTAGCCCCCGGGCCCAAGGCGCGCCCGGACTTGGCCGTGCAGGGAGGCGGAAGGGTAAGAGCGAAGCACCGCGGGCCCTAACAGCCTGCGGCCTTGGGCGCCGCGTGGCGGTTGATGGGACATGGGCGCCTCCACTTCCCCATGGTGCCTTGGCAACTGCACGGATTGGACAAGTCCCTGCATGCAAAGTGGGTCATGATTACCTGCAATCATGGAGGTAGGCGGTTGGCCTTCGCCGGCCATAAGTACGGAACAGCGCGCGCCCTTCCAGTCCATCCCTCATTGCTTCTCCTTCTTCCTGATCCTTGCTCCGTCTTGCTGCGATGGCTCCGATCCGCCGGTTCTCGACGGCAGAGAAGGGAAAGGCTCCCCGAGAGGAACCAGACCCACTCCCGCCAAAGAAACGGCTCGCCCCCGTGGCTCGGACGAGGGGGCCCTTCAGGTGGTGTCGAGGCCTTTGTGCGAGCGGGCGCCGCCGGGGTTCCCGCTTCCATTGTACGCCCACGTCGAGGGCCCTGAAGGAGCTGATGCTGATCGCCACGGGCGGCGCCGCCGTCGGCGCCGGCGGGTCACCAAGGTGTGGGTCATCCCCCCTGGGGTCCACACCGAGGGCTCCTCCCGAGAGTTCGTGCTTCACGTCGCCATTCCTCTTCAGTCTTGGATCCGCCTTCCTCCCTTCTTCGCCTCCATCATCCCACAGGGGGAGCCCCTGGAGCTCTGGCTGCAGCACGCCGGCTGCAGCACCCTCGCGACCGAGGCAGAGGTTGCGGTCATTGCCCCGGGCGAAGTCTACATGACTCGGGGCTGGAGAGAGATCACCCGGGTTTGCAGGGTAAGGGGCGTCTTCGCGGTCCACTTGGATTACGACGGTGCTTCGGTGATGCTCTTCAAGGTCTTCGATGCGAGCGGGCGCCGGCTGGAGTGCTGCCCCGGGGAAGGTGGCCAGGACCCTGCCGCGACGAGGACTAGGCCCGCCAACCGCCCCCTTGGCAGCTCCTCAGGTGGTGGAAGCGTCGGAGGTTCCAGCGACTCCGGCGAGCTCTTCGCGACTCCGGAGACGAGCGACAATAGCTACGAGCCCCCGAGCTGGCGCCGCTCCTGGAGCAGGGCGGGCTCGTCAGGCCGCCGCTGACCCTGATCTGGATGGGGTTGGCGTCGGTGCTTGACGGCCCACTGTTGATGATGGCGCCTTTTGCTGGGACGCGTGTAGTTTGTGTCCCTTTAGGATCTGTTCCTTATCTCGAGGATCAGGGGCCGCTCTTTGGTGTGTCGCCGGGTCCGTGGGCGTTGCAAGGCGCTGGAGGGCGAGCTGCAAGATTTCCGGGACCAGCTCGCGAACGAGGTCCGCCTTCGCCAAGAGCAGGAAGAAGGCGTGAAGGCCCGCGAGGCGGCTCTTGAGCAGAGGGAGGTCAAGCTCAAGAAACGCCGCGACCGCCTAGGCGCGCTGGAGCAGGAGTTGGGGGCGAGGAAGGCCAAGCTGGACGACGAGGCCCTGGTTCTTGCCAAGGACCGCGTGGCCTTCACGGAGATGGAGGCGAGGGCTCGCTCCTCACTGAGGACGCTTTACGACAGCGGCCTGGAGAGCCCACTGGCTGGCGCCGAGGATGGCCCCGCCAAGCTACTTCCCTTCCTGGTTCATGCTCTTGAAGATGTCGCCCTTGGCCTTGGCCCCACGGCCGAGGCCGAGGCGCGTGTCCTATCTTCTGCAGCACTGACGCGGGTCCTCACCCACATCTACCTTCACGATCCCGGTGTCGACCTTGACAGCCTGCTGGAGCCAGTGAGCGGCGAGCGTGCCGCTGCCGCTGCCGAGGCCGTGAAGGGTCGCGCAGAGGCCCTGCTGGGGAAGTTCCGGGCCTTCAGCACCAAGCCGAAGCAAGGCGCTGCTGACTCCACCGCCCCGTGAGGCGTGCCCGATCCGCGCTGCTCCACCGCCGACAAGTGACTCCGTCACGGCTCCTGTCCTGCTTTTAATTCCTGCACATGTATCATGCCTCGGGGAGGCGTTTAACCTTGCGTTTAGTGGACTATAATATTTGCTTTTGAATTCCTTGAAATTTGCGCCTTTCCTTCCTACTTGCTTATGTTCTACGCCGGCAGAGCCCGGCCCCGCAAATGCCTCACCCAGCATTGGTCCTGACCAGAAACCAGGATGGGGCCAAGGAGTGAGGGGCCACGTGACAAGTTAGGCTCCTGAGTCGCGATGCTCAGGAGTCCCCCTTGGCACACGAACAGCAAGTAGGGAGGTGTGATGCGGGTAGATCTACCATTCTACGTCTGCAGAGCCCGGCCGCGCGCGTGCCTCACCCAGCGCTGGTCCCGACCGGAAACCAGGACGGGGCCACAGAGTGAGGGGCTACGTGACTAGTTAGGCTCCTGAGTCGCGATGCTCAGGAGTCCCCCTTGACGCTCAAACGGCCTTCATACCTTGGCTCCGCTCGGGGAGAGACACGCGATGAAACAGGCCCGGGGGGACCTGGCTGGGCGGCGTGCGTCTGGGTGAGACCCAGGAGCAGCCCCCGTTCCTAGCCCCCTCGCGCGGCACTCCCGAGGGGAGGCGTTACGATGAGGCTAGACACTGAGCTCTGGGCTCCCTGAGGTTGATGCGGCCCGGGGGCCACCCTCAGTTGTTTATCACCAGCGCGGAGCATAGCGCTACCGTATGTGTACGGGCATAGCCGCTCCTCGGCAGTGTCGTCAGCCAGCGCGGAGCATGGTGCTTCCACTGGTACGTGGGAGGGGGGCCCCTCCGGGAGGAGCCCCCGGGGCGTGTACAGCCCCGCCCTGACACGTGGCTGGCATGGTAGGGCCTGGCGAGGTGTATCTGGGCACCCGTGAGCCAGCGCGGGACTCACGGGGCCCTACCTCAAGGCGGGTTGCGCCTGGCACTGGGCCTTATCTTGTGATGCATTCCTGCAAATTTGGTTAGATGTCGGCACTCTACGTCCTCGGGTCCCGGCCCTCGAGCTGGTCTCAGCCGTCGCTAGTATGCCAGGTCGCGATGCCATGGACAAGGCCAGAGGGTGAGGGCTGGAGAGCCAGTAAGAGCCCTGAGTCGCGATGCTCAGGTACCCCCCTTTAACGTGCAAGTGGTCGGCATGGAGAAGAAGAGGTGTCGTGGACCGGCATCAAATAATCAAGCATGGTGGGTCTAACGCATAATCGGAAATAAACACAAATGGGATACATGCCACTGGGCCTGGCCCGAGCGGCTTGGGGATCATGCAGCCCGAGGGGCACCCCCAACAAGGTAAGCTAACAACATGGAATAAAAAAGGGATACACGCTGCAGGGACGGACCCATGCGGCCTGGGAATAATGCAGCCCTGGGGGGCGCACCCAGTTGGAAGTAAAACTAGAAAGGTGTCACCTGATGATGTTGAGGACGAAGGAGTGTTCATGTAGCAGGCTCGGTGGGCCGCGGGAGCCGATCCTCACGAGCCCCCAGGCCCAGGGGCCTCGGGAGGCTCCGAAGGTGCTGGCGACTCATCGCGGGCCATCTCCATCCCTGCCAGGGCAGCGGAACGCCTGGCCTCTCATGCCTCCGTGATGCCCCTCATGAGGCGCTGGTACGCGTCGGCCGTGCTCGGCAAGCCGTAGGGCATGCGAACGTAGCTGTGGGGTGGGCCTCCGCAGCGCCCCACTCGCGAGGGCCAGAGGCGCTCCAGAGAGGCGACTCGGTTGAGCCCTGGTATGTCGACGCAGACATGCAGCCCACCATCCTCGCCTGGATGGGGGGCCACTGTTGGTAGGCGGCGGCCACCTTTCATGAATCTTGACTCATGTAGCTCCTGAATGGCCTTGCTGACGAACTCCTGAGGGTCTGGATCTCCTTGCCTTGCTCCTTCTTGAGGGAAACGTGCTTCGAAACACGCCTCCATGTGGTGCCCAAGCGCCTCCCTCGTGACCCTAGCTAGGTCGATGGCCCTCCAGGGGAGAGCCCCCGAGCCCTGCCTGAGGAGGGCGCTGGGCGCGCTTTCCTATGCGATGGAAGGAGGTTTCCCCTGAGCAGGCGTGGGCCCAGAGGGGCCTGCCTCCTGACTGGTCGGGCCGGACGATGTCTTCTTATTCTTAGGGGCTGTCTCGGGAGGCCTCATGCTTCCACGATCCGGGTCTTCCAGTGGCGCGGCCTGAAAGGCTCGTTCTGGGGAACACACCGCGTCCTTCTCTTCACAGGGCACCGTGATGACTCCGCCGCTTCCTGGCATCTTGAGGACGTTGTAGCCGTGGTGGGTTCCGGCCATGAACTTGGCCAGCACTGGGTACCCAAGGATGGCGTTGTACGGCAGGCGAATGTGAGCGACGTCGAAGTCGATGAGCTCGGTGCGGTAGTTGTCGCGTGCCCCGAAAGTGACAGGGAGGCGGACCTGCCCAATCGGGACCGTGGAGCCGTCGGTGATACCGAAGAAAGGCTTGGTTGGCTGAAGCTGGCTGTCGGGCACTTGGAGGTTGTTGAATGTTTCCACGGACAGGACGTTGAGCCCTGCCCCGCCATCGATGAGGGTCTTGGTGACCACCACGTTGCTGATGATTGGGGAACAAAGCATCGGGAGAACTCTGGCTGTAGCCGCACACTTGAGCTGATCTGCCGAGCTGAACGTGATGGCGCACACCGACCACCTGAGAGGGCATGTGGCTTCGAGCCTGGGGAAGACTGCGTTCACTTCGCGGGCGAACTGTTTGAAGATGCGCTGAGAGGCTGGGGCTTGTGCCCCGCCCAGGATGCAGGCGATCGCGCGCGGCTCCTGGAAGCCCCCAGCCCCCTCGTCCTGGTGGTGGTCCTCGTTTCTCCTTGGCTGCGGCGGCAGCGGTGGGAGGCCTGCATTGCCTTGCGGGCGATCCTCGCGAGGCTGATCCCTCCAGTCCCCCTCGTGAGGCTGATCTCTCCAGCCTCCCTCGCGAGGCGGGTCTTGCCCCCTTGCACTTCACATCCTTGGCCTTGGGCTTCTTCTCTTCTGGGTCCACGGCAGGCAGCTCGAGGAGGGAGAGACGCCCTTCCTCGGCCCTGGCGCAATTGGTTGCCAGGTTGAACAGCTCCAAGGAAGTGCACAGGTCTTCATGCATCGCCAGCTCCTCCTTCATCTTGACGTCGCGCACGCCGTCGGAGAAGGCCGAGATGATGGCCTCCTCGGTCACCTTGGGAATCTTGAGGCGCGCATTGTTAAAGCGCTGGATGTACTTCTGCAGGGTCTCCCCGGGCTGTTGCTTGATGCGGCGCATGTCGCTTACGGCGGGTGGCCGGTCACGAGTGCCCTGGAAGTTGGAGATGAAGCTGGTGCGCATCTCGTCCCAAGAGGAGATTGTGCCTGGAGCCAGGTTCAGGAGCCAGGTGCGGGCCCCATCCTTGAGTGCCATGGGGAACCAGTTCGCCATGACCTTCTCGTCTCCGTTTGCAGCTTCGATGCCCAGCTCGTAGGGCTGGAGGAACTCCGCAGGGTCAGCCGTGCCGTCGTAGCGAGGAGGCAAGTCCGGCTTGAACTTGCCGGGCCACGCGACGCTGCGTAGCTCGGCGGTGAAGGCGCGGCAGCCTGCTGTGGCCACGGGAGGTCTTGGATGCCGGGGAGCTTGGTCTTGCATGTCCCCACGCGCTGCAGCCGGGAGCAGCGCGGGGTCTTTACGCGCGGGAGCAGGAGCATGGTCGCGACGTGCTGGAGCAGGGAGCGCCCGGGCAGCTTCTTGCGGGCGAGGGACTTCTTGACAGCTCTGCTCTTGCCGCGCTGGCACCTGACGGAGCGGGTTCCGCCAAGGGGCCACGTGCCTTGGAGCCATGGCGCCTTCCTGAGGAGGAGGCGGCCGGGGCGCCGCCGGAGCTTCATTGCCCGCGCGGGGCGGGGTGTGGTGCAGCGGAACGGACGACGCAGGAGAGCCCCCTGCGGTGCGGACGAGCTCGGCGACGCGGTCGAGCCATTCTTCATAGACGTCGTCGACGGGACGGTAGCGCGGGAGCTCGTTCTCTGCGATGAGTGCAGCCCGAGCCTCCATGGGCGCGCGGAGCGCGCGGGACGAAAAACCAGCTGGGGTGAGCGAGGGAGTTGCGGTGCGGTCGTCTTGCCGCACGGACAGATGCTGGGACGATGCTTGCTGCTCGTCCCCCGCCGGGCTGGTGGCGGCGTTGACGGCAGGTGACGGGGAACGGCGAGGACGCCCGCTGACAGGGGCCGTCTGGGCGACGCGGGAAGCGAGCGCGGCCCGGCGCTCGGTGCGGGCCCGACGAGCGTCAGACATGGGCGTGATGGTCGGAGGAGAACGGGGTGGTGGAAGACGAATCCCGGCGCCTCCCCTACCTGGCGCGCCAAATGTCGGATTTCGGGTTCCGGCAGACCCTTGAGGTTCGAACACTAGGGTACGCGCGGAGATTTCGCCTCCTACCTACCTGCACCCCTCCGCCTTGCTAGGATCTAAACTAAGGAAAGAACAATACAAGAGACACAGGGTTTATACTGGTTCGGGCCACCGTTGTGGTGTAATACCCTACTCCAGTGTGTGGTGTGGTGGATTGCCTCTTGGGATGATGATGATGAAGAATACAAGGAAGAACAGCCTCGCAAGGGTCTGTTCTTGGCTGGGGCGATGAACTGCTGGGAGGAGCTCAGTCGCCCTTCTCTCTCTCTCTCTCTCTCTCTCTCTCTCTCTCTCTCTCTCTTTTGCCCTCGGTCTGTCATCTCTCTCTCTCTTTCTCTCTTTTGCCCCTCGGTCTCTCCCCCTGTGTGTTCGTGTGGTCGTCGTCATCGTCCTCTTGTCTTGCGGGTGGCTGATCCTATTTATAGAGGCCCTGGTCCTCTTCCCAAATATCAAGCGGGAAGGGATCCAACAATGGCGGGCTAATTTGAAGGGGGACAGCTAGTACTAGCTATCCTGACAAAAGTAGTCTTCGCCTGCGCAAAGCTCTGGTGATGACGCCGTCTTGGGCTCCACGGTGACCTCCGTCTCGTAGTCCTCTTGGTCTTGGTCTCGTTGCACCGAAATGGCAACCTTTGCCTGATGCCTCGGTACTCCGCGGCTGCGCTTGCCCCCTTTGCACCAAAGAGGAAAGGAGGACACTGCGCGGGCTGGCACCCGCCTGGCGCCCTTGGCCGTCATGGATTGTGTCACGGGCACCTCGCGAGGTACCCCGCCTTGATCTCTCCGCCTCCTCGTGAGCCAGCCTGACGAGGTCGTGCCTGAGGAAGCTCCGTGTCGTCCGCCCCGCAAGGCTTGGCCCCTCCCGAGGGTCTTGGGTTTGTGTTGGTGAAGATGGGCCGTGCTGGGCCCCCCTTTGAGCCATGCCACAGGCCGCAGGCAGGCAAGTCTGGGGACCCCCGTTCCCAGAACGCCGACAGCGCCACCCTCTGTCGCATAGGAAATCGCGCCCGGCGCTCTCCTCAGGCAGGGCTCGGGGACTCCTTCTTGGAGAGCCACCGACTTTCCCAAGGTCACGAGGGAGGCGCTCGGGCACCACTTGGAGGGGTGCTTCCAGGCACGTTTCCCTCAGGAAGGTACGAGGCAAGGAAAACAAACCCTCAGGAGTTCATCGCAGGAAACACCCATGAGCTACAGGAGTCGAGAGTCATGCGTGGCAGCCGCCGCTTGCCCGCCGTGGCCCCACGTCCAGGCGAGGATGGTGGGCTGCGCGTTTGCATCGACGTGCCGGGGCTCAACCGAGCCGCGTCTCAGGAGCGCCTCTGGCCTTCGCGCGTGGGGCGTTGCAAGGGTCCACCTCACAGCTACATTCGCATGCCTTTCGGCCTGCCGAACGCGGTCACCGCTCATCAGCGCCTGCTGAGGAGCATTCTGGAGGCTCAGGAGGTCAGGCATTGTGCGGTCCTGGCAGAGGTGGAGATGGCCCTCGAAGACCTACCCATGCCCCCGGAGCCTCCCGAGGCTCCTGGGCCTAGGGGCTCGTGAGGGTCGACGTCTTCACCGCGCGTCGCCCACTTCTTCGGCATCACTTCATCTTCAATGGCATTAGGTGACATCTCTCAAGTTCCATTTTTAGCTGGGAGAGCCCACAGGGCCGCGTCATTCCCAGGTCACGTGGGTCCGTCCCTGCGGCATGTATCCGTTTTGCTTACGCTCTTTACCTACCTTGCTGGGGGCGCCCCTCGGGCTGCATCATCCCCAAGCTGCTCGGGCCTGGCCCAGCGGCGTCTGCTTTTCCCGCATCTACTTGAAATGAATTTGCTCCTCTATCGGCGTTCTGGGAGCGGCGGTCCCCAGACTTGCCTGCCTGCGGCCTGCGGCATGGCTCAAAAGGGGGCCCAGCACGGCCCATCTTCATCAACACAGACCCAAGACCCCCGTGAGGGGCCAAGCCTCGCGGGGCGGACGACGCGGTGCTTCCTCAGGCACGGCCTCACCAGGCTGGCTCACGAGGAGGCGGAGAGATCAAGGCAGGGTACCTCACGAGGTGCCCGTGACGCAAGCCATGACGACCAAGGGCGCCAGGCGGGCGCCAGCCCACGCAGTGTCCTCCTTTCCTCTTTGGTGAAAGGGGGCAAGCGCAGTCATGGAGTACCGAGGCATCAGGCAAAGGTTGCTATTTCGGTGCAACAAGACCAAGACCAGGAGGACTGCAAGATGGAGGTCATTGTGGAGCCCAAGACGGCGTCACCACCAGAGCTTTGTGCAGGCGAAGACTACTTTTGTCAGGATAGCTGGTACTAGTTGTCCCCCTTCAAATTAGCCCGCCATTGTTGGCTCCCTTCCCGCTCGATATTTGGGAAGAGGACCAGGGCCTCTATAAATAGGACTAGCCACCCGCAGGGGAGAGGGGCATCAACAATTGTGAAGACAGAGAGAGAAGGGTGACTGAACTCCTCCCAGCAGTTCATCACCCCAGCTAAGAACAGACCCTCGCGAGGCTGTTCTTCCTTGTATTGCTCATCATCATCAGCCCAAGAGGCAATCCACCACACCACACACTGGAGTAGGGTATTACACCACAACGGTGGCCCGAACCAGTATAAACCCTGTGTCTCTTGTGTTGTTCTTTCCATAGCTTAGATCTTAGCGAGGCGGAGGGGTGCAGGTAGGTAGAAGGCGAAATCTCCGCGCGCACCCTAGTGTTCGAACCTCAATGGTCTGCCGGAACCCGAAATCCGACGCTTGGCGCGCCAGGTAGGGGTGCGCCGGAATCCACCTTCTACCGCTTCGTGCCCCGTCGTGTCGTCATCACCATGTCTGGCGACCAGGCGGGCGACCCAGATCCATGGGCGGCGTGGCCGGCCCGCGCAGAGCCGCTCGCCTCGGGCGACCCCGTGCCCCAGGCAGCTCGCGGTCCGCAGGGCGCTGCGGGCCGCGGGCGACGTGGACAGGCTTCGACAGCTCTCACACCGCGGCAGGCGCGGTCGGCAGCAAGGGCCTCCATTCACGCTGCGACCACGACACCGTACACCCACCGGGAGCAGGCGAACTCGAGGGCCGCGCTCACGGTGGCCCGAGAGCTGCTGCAGTGCAGGCTGCTGGAGGGCGACCGCAACATGCTGCTGGAGCGGGTGGCAGAGCTCCTGGGCTTCGCCGCCTCGAGGGCTCACCCCTTCTACACCCAGCTCCCATCTCAAGCCCAGGGTGGCCCGCGCGGGGGCTCCGCGCGCGCCCGCGGGCTCCAAGGCTACTCCAACGCCAGCGAAGCTGTCAGCACCAGACCGGCGGCGGCGCTGCCCCCGCTCCCGGTCCGCGAAGAAGAAGGACTCGACACAACCCGCGGCCCCAGTGGACAGCCGCGCTGCCACCCCACGGTGGGCGCGTCAGGCAGGACCGCGTGGCACACGGAGCACTACGGCGTGGCCTTCGGGATGACGGCGCCAGAGGAATACGTGCCCCTCATGATGGACCAAGGACACCCTCACGAGAGCGAACAAGGCTCGCTCCTCAGCCCAAGCTGGGGGGACGAGGCGCCAGAAGCTAAGCCTTTCCAGGAGCCCCAGGACGGTCCCACTGGCCACGCTGGAGGCGACGATTATCGGGTACCGCTAATTCTTCAGGAGCAGGCATACGCTAACCATGGATCGCAGGAGGTGCAGGTCGCCATAGCGAGCAGCTGCCCTGCTCCCACAGTCTCCTACCCCTCAGGAGGAGGGCGTAGGGGGCTGCAGGAGAGGGGCCGAGATCCGACATCACCACCGCGGCGTTCGAAGCAAGGTGTTCTCAGGAGGTAGGCCCTCTGCTGGGGAGGTGCCTCAGGGCCTGCCCCTGGCGGAGGACCCGTGGTCGCCGGGGGAACCGCTGGCGACCGCTCTACCCCATCGGCGGCGTCTTGGTTTCCGGTCGTCGTTGATGGCACTAGAGTGTGGCGCAAGGTGGGGCCCTCGTCTGGCGATATGAAGCAAGGCCGGTACCTGTGAAGAAGGCCCAGTGCCTGTGAAGGTCGCCGCCCCGTGACACTCTCACGTAATAATGAGTAGGGCTGTACACGCCCCGGAGTCTCAGGGGTGCCGGCCTCAGGCCCTGGGGCTCCCTCCCACGCCCAGTGGCAGCACTTAGCTCCGCGCTGGTGAGAAGACGTCCAAGACTAGATTAGGTGCCGGATGCGGCCTTTTGTCTGCTTTCATTGCTTTTCCCTTTGGTTGTCGCTTTCCCCCGCTGGATTCAAGTTGGATTCGAATTTGAGATTTGCGTGTGTTCGGGGAAGGGGTGCTTAGTCTCGTTCGAGCAATTTCTCGTGTTTTGGTTACCACTTCGCCTCAGCTGCCTCCCCTCGTGAGCCCCTCGTGAGCCGGGTCAGGCCTAGCTTGCGCGCAGCCCAGACTGCCGCCGCCGCGTCCTCTCAGGAGGGTGTTTTACTGCAGGTCCTACGGATCCAACCAGGAAACACTTGGGACACCACAACCTCCCCAGGCTACCTCAGGGCCAGCACGGGACAAAGGTAAACTAGCCGATCAGCGCGTCGCTTAAGCCAACCACTTGGCGCGGGCGCATGGGCAACGTAGCGTCTACTAATACGATGAACGCAAGTTTTACATGAGGGGCTCCCCCTTCAAAATGCTCTCACAGCTATCAGGCCAAAACTTGAGTTCTATTCATGCAGGGTAAGGAAGCAGGAACGATGCACAATCAGTCGGATAAATCCCCCAATGCGTCCTCAAGAGCACCACCCGAGCCGTTGCTGGCGTCGCAGAACTCGCCATCGCTGTCCGCGTCGCCGCCAGCGGCGTCAGGGCTGTTCACCACACCGCCCTCGTCGGCATCCACGATCACGCCGTCGTTATCTGAAGCGAAGGCCCTGATAAGAGCATCCACATTGTCTTCCACCCAGTGCGCCAGGTCGTCTCGGACGGCCTGGGGGACTGGGGCGATGGCGGCGTCGAAACCGAAGTGGGGATCCATGTTCCGGAGATGGCTGAAGACGCGAGAAAAGGCGCGCCCGAGCAGGGCGCGGCTCCTCTCCTCCACCAACCTGTCAGCCCTGACCGACCGTGCCTCCAGCTGCGTCACCACATCAGTGAAGAACTGAAGATTGCCGGCGTAGTTGACTGCATGCGGCTCACCAACAGCCGCCTCGCAGATGTTGCTCAAGGCTGTGTTGGCTCTCTCCCAGAGCGTGGTGAGCATGGGGCCGTGCTCATGCTCCAGGATTCGCCGCTGACGTATCTCGTCCGCATTCTGGTGCGCGACGGCCTCAGCCTCCTCCACCCGCTGGCGAAGAAGGAGCACCTTGGCCTGGGAGGTGGTTAACTCACCTTGCGCCACCTCAAGGGCGGCCCGGAAAGCATCGGCCCGCTGTGTCGCCTCCTCTAGCTTGGCCCTCAAGGCAGCAGTCCTGCCTTCAGCCTCGGCCGGATCAACCCCAGCTTCTCCTCGAACTCGTGCTCGAGGTTCAAACACGCCATCGCCACCCGATGTCCGACCTCCTCCAGGACACGGGCTTCCTGTGCAGCGACATCATCCTCCGCCTGCGTCACCAAGCGCTCCCTCGTCTCCAGACGCTCGTACTCGCGGGTACGTTCGGCGGCTTCCAGCGTCAGCGCCTCCTCACGCTTCTGGAGCTCTGCTGAGTCGCCAGAGGCCACCTTCATCGACGCGAGGGCTGCCTCGCGCAGCTCCACCTGCTCCTCCAATGAGTGGCACCAGGCCAGGAGCTCCCGAGCCCGCTCCTCCGCCGCCTTTCGCCGCCGGTCGGCTTCCCGGGCCTCCTCAGCGGCCCAAGATCGGACCACCCGAGAGGCCACCAGCGACGCCTTGGCCTCTGCGTCGTCAAGATCGCACTGACGGCGTGCAAGGGCGGTGGCACCCTCCAGCTCGCGCCTCTCTGCAGCCAGGCGCAGGCCCTCGGCCTCAAGGCGCGCGTCTTCATCAGCAAGCTCCTCACCAAGCAGGCTTACCGCGTCAGCCGCCCTTTGAAGGAATCCTTGGCGGAGAGCGCGACGCTCCCGAGCGCGCTCGAGCACGTCTTCCACACCATCATTTGCCCCAAGCAAGCGCCAGGGGCCACGAATCAGCACTCCCCCTCTGGGCAGGGGGCTGGCACCCTCACGACGGCCGGGCACGCCACGCCAGAAGCCCGGCCTGGAGCCAGCCCGTCCCCAGGTGAAGAGCACAGGGAGCGCCTTAGCCAATCGCAGTCCACGACCAGGCGGGAAGCCCACGGCAGGCTGGCTATTCTACGAGAAGGCCCGCGAAAGAGGATCGCGAGGTGCGCCGGGCCACGATGCGCCTCGGGACGGTTCGCCTCTTCGATCGCCCTCACCACAAGGGCTCTGCTGCTCGGAGCGCTTGAGGACGGTGGAGGGGGCGAAGCCAAGGGGGACGGCACCTCAGCCGTCTCCGCGAGCTCGGCTGGAAGGGGCCTGCGGAGCAAGGGTTAGTAAAAGCAACAGAAGGATCGGGAGCTGGGAAAGGAGAAGGCTTACTCATCAGTGGTGAAGTACTTCCTACGCTTCAGCAGGCGACAAGGGTAATCGTCGCCCAGGGCCTCCCTTCTCTTCCGGAAGGCCTCAAAGTCCACGCGGAAGCGGCCCAAGAGTTGGGCGCAGGGATCAACCTGCGACGAAGACGGAGCGTCAAGGCGATCTGCGTCAGGGGCGCCTGCCTGATGCGCGCTGCCAATCACCTCGCCAAGAGAAGCAGCCGGAGCCTCAGGGGCCTCAGTCGCAGGCGCTGAGGGTAGCTGCTTGTCACCCTCAGCCTCAGCGGCACGGGCCCCAAGAACTGCTCCCTCATGAGGATCGCCCGGCGCTGTCACCCCGCCGGGAGCCCCCTCGGCCTCTGGCGCCTCATGCCTCCCTGCTCCGCCGCTTGAGGAAGAGTCGCCTTGGCTGACTGGAACGGCAGTCACCACCACTGGGTTCTCGCGAGGCCCCTGGAGGCCGGCGGGGCGCGACCCCTACTCATCAAATATAGGCATCTGCTTCACAAAATCGCCCCTGCTCTGGCAGAGGTACAGCAAGGCCCCTCCCTGCTGGATGCTGCCAGGGTTGGGGTCCCCATTCAGGGTCAAGAGCGCTGTCCTCAGCACTTCAGGCGTCAGGTCCTCTTCCTGGAGCCTCATACGATCATCGCTCCCGCTGAAGGCCCACATCCGGCGGGAGTGGCGTTGGAGAGGAGCAACGCGGCGTAGCAGGAACTCCTTCACCACCTTGGGCACTGTCATGCCAAGCGACCTCAAGAACGCGAAGCGGTGCCAGACGAAGACGAGCCGGGGGCTCTCAAGCGTCTCCTGGCCCCAGCCCGAATTGGGGACAGCAGGCGAAGTTGGCTCCGATAGCAGGGGGCTGGGCACCCCTGCATCCACATACAGCCACCGCTCACGGAACCCAGCCGCGGGCAGAGGGAGCTTGAAGTCAATCCCAGAAGCCGCTGTCTCAGACGCGGCAACGAAGCTCATGCATGCCCAGCATTGGGTAGGGTCGACAAGGCGTAGCGAGAAGAAGTGGCGCAGCAAGGCAACCGAAGGAAGGATGCCCATCATAGCCTCGCAAACAAAGGCGAAGACCGAAAGAAGGGTGATGGATTCAGGACCTAGATGCATCATGTGGATCTGATAGTGGGAAAGCACGGCATTGAAGAAATCAGAAAAGGGAGGAACCAGACCCGCCCACAGGGCGTCGGCAAAATATGGGACCTCGGTGACTATCATGCCGATGGAGAAGTGGGACGCGGGCCAGGCCGTCGTCCTCCCGCATTCGTTGAAGATAGTGGCCAGAGCCGAGCTAACCTTGCCTAAGCCCTCGGCGGGGGCCGCCAACGGCGGCGGACAAGGCGGAGGCACGGGTTTCTTCCCTCTTCCCTTCTTCGTCGGAGCCATGGCGATGGGAAGGGGGGGAAGGTTCGAGATTCGGTTGAAAACAGAAGCTAGAGTTCGAGCGGAGGAAGGACAGAGGGCGCTCGAGCAACAGAAAGGGGAGCGGCTGTGTACAACTACGAGTCCGCCTAGCGTGGCGCAAAATAAGGGTGGCGTGGGGGAATAGTGCCGCCCACGTCCAATCAACCGCCACGCGGCGCCCAAGGCCGCAGGCTGTTAGGGCCCGCGGTGCTTCGCCCTTGCCCTTCCGCCTCCCTGCACGGCCAAGCCCGGGCGCACCTTGGGCCCGGGGGCTACTGTCAGCGTTCTAGGAACGGGGGTCCCCAGACTTGCCTGCCTGCGGCCTGTGGCGTGGCTCAAAAGGGGGCCCAGCACGGCCCATCTTCATCAACACAGACCCAAGACCCTCGCGAGGGGCCGAGCCTCGCGGGGCGGACGACGCGGAGCTTCCTCAGGCACGGCCTCACCAGGCTGGCTCGCGAGGAGGCGGAGAGGTCAAGGCGGGGTACCTCATGAGGTGCCCGTGACGCAAGCCATGACGACCAAGGGCGCCAGGCGGGCGCCAGCCCGCGTAGTGTCCTCCTTTCCTCTTTGGTGCAAAGGGGGCAAGCGCAGCCACGGAGTACTGAGGCATCAGGCAAAGGTTGCCATTTCGGTGCAACAAGACCAAGACCAGGAGGACTGCAAGATGGAGGTCATTGTGGAGCCCAAGACGGCGTCACCACTAGAGCTTTGTGCAGGCAAAGACTACTTTTGTCAGGATAGCTGGTACTAGTTGTCCCCCTTCAAATTAGCCCGCCATTGTTGGCTCCCTTCCCGCTCGATATTTGGGAAGAGGACTAGGGCCTCTATAAATAGGACTAGCCACCCCCAGGGGAGAGGGGCATCAACAACTGTGAAGAGAGAGGGAGAGAAGGGTGACTGAAATCCTCCCAACAATTCATCGCCCCAGCCAAGAACAGACCCTCGCGAGGCTGTTCTTCCTTGTATTGCTCATCATCATCAGCCCAAGAGGCAATCCACCACACCACACACTGGAGTAGGGTATTACACCACAACGGTGGCCCGAACCAATATAAACCCTGTGTCTCTTGTGTTGTTCTTTCCATAGCTTAGATCTTAGCGAGGCGGAGGGGTGCAGGTAGGTAGAAGGCGAAATCTCCGCGCGCACCCGAGTGTTCGAAACTCAAGGGTCTGCCGGAACCCGAAATCCGACATCCTCCGTGCTTAATCTGGTTCCCATGATCGTCATCTACTGCTTATCGCGGACTTCTCCGCTCTCATGCAAAGCGCTTGCACGTTAAAAGGGGGGTACCTAAGCATCGTGACTCATGGGATCCTACTGGCTCTCCAGCCCTCACCCCCTGGACTTGACCCACGGCATCGCGACCTGTCATACCAGCGGCGGCTGAGTTCACTCGAGGGCCGGGACCTGAGGACGTAGAGCATTTGCATTTTAACCACCCTGCAAGAACACACCATTGATAAAGGCCCAGAGCCAGGTGCAACCCGCCTCGAGGTAGGGCCTCGTGAGTCCCACGCTGGCTCACGAGTGCCTAGATACACCTCTCCTAGCCCTACCGTGTCGGCCACGTGTCAGGGCGGGGCTGTACACGCCCCGGGGGCTCCTCCCGGAGGGGAGCCCCCCTCCCATGTACCAGTGGAAGCACCATGCTCTACGCTGGCTGACGACACTGCCGAGGAGCGGCTATGCCCGTACACATACGAAAGCGCTATGCTCCGCGCTGGTGATAAACAACTGAGCGCGGCCCATGACCGTACCAACTCAGGGAGCCCGGAGCTCAGTGTCTGGCACCATCGCAACGCCTCCCCTCGGGAGTGCCGCGCGAGGTGGCTGGACATGGGGGCTGGGCCATGCCCGAGCGCACGCCACCCAGCCAGGTCCCTCGGACCTGGTCATCGCGCGCCCCTCCCCGTGCGGAGCCAAGGTATGAAAACCCGTTTGAACGTCAAGGGGGACTCCTGAGCATCGCGACTCAGGAGCCTAACTTGCCACGTAGCCCCTCACTCCTTAGTCTCGTCCTGGTTTTCGGTCGGCGCTAACGACGGTTGACGTATGCGCTGGGCTGGGCCCTGCCGATGCAGAACGACCAATCCACTCCTTTGCTCCCCCCTTCCCTACTTGTTGCTCGCGCGTCAAGGGCGACTCCTGAGCATCGCGACTCAGGAGCCTAACTTGCCACGTAGCCCCTCACTCCTTAGTCCCGTCCTGGTTTCCGGTCGGGGCTAACGGCGGTTGAGGTATGCGCGGGGCCGGGCCCTGCCGACGTAGAGCGCAAGCAAATAGGAGGGAAAAATGCAAATTCTAGGGAATTTAAAGCAAATATTACAAGCCATAGATTGTTTCACAGCGCCAAACACAAGTTTAAACGCCTCCGCGAGGCACGGTGCATGTTGCAGGAGTAAAAACAGGACAGAAGCCGTGAAGGGATCACTCTCTAGTGGTGCCGCCGCCTGTGGTGGAGTCACGCTGGGCGACTCCGCCTCCTGAGGCTGCGGAGCTGGCGGCACCGCACCCGGGCAAGGTACTGAAGGCACGGAACCTCCCCAGCAAAGCCTCGGCTCGGCCTTTCACGGCCTCAGCGGCAGCGGCGGTAAGGTCGCCACTCACGGGTTCCAGCAGGTTGTCGAATTCGACATTGGGGTCGCGCAGGTAGATGTGGCTGAGGACATGCGTCAGCGCTGCAGAAGACAGGGCACGCGCCTCGGCCTCGACCATGGGGCCGAGGCCGTCTGCGACATCTTCAAGCGCACGGACCAGGAAGGGAAGCAGCTCGGCGGGGCCGTCCTCCGCGCCAGCCAACGGCTCCTCCAAGCCACCCTCGTAAAGTGTCTTCAGCACGGCGCGAGCTTTCTTCTCCAGCTGCGCGAAGGCCACCCGATCCTCGGCCAGCACCTTCGCCTTGGCGTCTAGCTTGGTCCTCTCCGCCTTCAGCGACCGCTCCAGCGTCTCCAACCGGCCGCAGCGGTCATCAAGCTTGGCGCCCCGGTCCTTGATGGCAGCCTCCCGAGCCTTCATCTCCTTCTTCTTCTCCTGGCGGCCACGGACCTCCTTGGCGAGCTCGTCGCGCAGGCCTTGCAGCTCGACCTCCAGCGCCTTGCAGCGGCCCTGGGCAGCTGCGGCATCGCCCAGGGCAGCGTCGCGAGCGGCCTTGGCTTGGCTGGCGGCCTGCTTCTCCACATCGGAGGCCGACATGGCCTGGCTCAGCGCTGCTCGGACGGAGGCGGCATAACGGGCCCAGCCAGAAGCTAGCTCCAGGCGCCCGGCCACTAGGCGAGGGTCCGCGCTCAGAAGATCCTCCCGCAGCTGGCTCAGTTTGTTGGTGACCCGGTGCAGGACGGCGGCAGAGGGATCAGAAGAGACGGGAACCAGTGGAGCGGGCGGAGAGGACGGCAGCGTGATCACAGCTTGGCAGGAAGGAACCCCCTGGGCCTTGGCTACCCCGGCTGCAGCATCGAGCGCAGCTGCCTCCAGGGTCAGCGGGGCCACGAGGGCTGACTCCTTGCCGAAGCATCCCAGTTGGCCTCGCGAAGACGATCAGGCAGGGGAGGCGCGAGCCTCGCCGTCTCCTTCCCCAGTAGATGAAGGCGCCACCCCGGCAGATGGACTCGCCCCAAGCAGGGCCGCAGAAGCTCCTCTCAACCTCTTCACTACAGGTGTCGGCCTGGCAAAAGAATGCAGACGTCAAGCCTCGGCGGCAGAAACCAAGCGAAGCACGAATCGAGCACTTACTGGTCATCGTTCACAGACTCAAGCAGCTTTCGGCCAAACTTGAAGCCCGAGAGCCTGCAGCTGGGGTCAGCCTTGGGAGGCCCAGAAGCAGAAGGCACATCAGGAGGGCTGGAGCTGGCCTCAGACCGCCCGGGGACCAGAGCAGACCCTGGGAGAACCAGCCCCGACCTGCCCTTCCTTGTGACCAAGGGAGAGTCCTCTCCTCCTCGCCTGGCGCCAGCCTCGTCGTCATCCAGCATGGAGCAGAGGGCCCGGGACCTGCGCCGAGGGAAGGACTCCCTCGACTCCTCGCCAGTCGCCTCAGAGTCAGACTCTTCCTCCTCCGCCTCTTCTTCCCTCTCACTCCCGCTGGAGCCACCGAAGGACACGTCCACCATCGCCAGTGCCGCCAGATCCTCGGGAGCTTCCGCGGGCACCAGCCCCTTACCATTGAAGGTGGGCATGGTGTTCACCACCTGCTCCCAGTCGTCACGAAGGAACAGGGGGACGGGGCGCCCACCGGGCTCGCCACGTCTCCCCCAACCAAGGAGTGGAGGGTCGCGACTAGATCCTCGTCGGTTAGGGCCTCGGAGCTTAGGCGCAGGGCGGCGTCCGCTTCCCCAAGCCTCCACAATGGGAGCGAGTGCTCCTGGAGTGGAGCCACCCGGTGCTCCAAGAACTCCCTCGGGAGTGTAGCCCCGGTCAGCTTCACCGCCCCCAAGTTGTCTGGCCTCAGGTCCGCGTTCATCCTCTTCAGCACCGCCTTCGCACGGGGGTCGACGAGCTCCGTGCGGGACCACGCGTCAACGGCCTTGGGCTGCCCCGTAGGCAACACCAGTCGGGGGTGGAGGCGCCCGACGTCCACCATGACCCACTTGCTCCGGAAGCCTTCGATTCTCTTCCCAGGCTTCGAGATAGCATTGGAGTTGGGGTATGCGATAAAGCTCGCGCATGTGGAGACGTGGGGACTAGAAACCCGGAGGGAAAAATAGTGGTGCAACAAGGCCACCGAGGGCTTCACCCCAACGTGAGCCTCGCAATAGTAAGCAAAAATCGCCAGGAGAAAAACAGAGTTGGGGTGGACATGCAGAGCTTGCAAAGTGTATTGGCAAAGAACAGCAAAGAAGAACTCTGAGAAAGGAGGCACCAGACCGGTGATGATGGCGCTCACAAAGAATGGATAGAAGGTGCTCCCCTTGCCCTCAGGCTAGTCAGAGCCAGCCTTGAGCACAGTCGCCCCCTTGCTGCCCTGCGCGACCGTCATCAGGCGCATGAGGGCGAGGTTCTTCTCCGACAAGTTCGGGGGATCCAGAGCCGGTGAGTACCAGGCCTCGGTTGGGGACTTGTGAGGCTCCATGGCGTGCCGGATGGGAAGGATTGAGACAAATCTGGAGGATTTCGGGAGCAGGAAGGAGAAGAGTGAGAAAGGGGATCTGGGGCAAGGCGAACGAGAACAAAGCAAGTAAGCCTGGCCCGGGCACCTCTTTGTCAGATGGACGGTTGTCGAGGCGTCGTGGGGAAGCGCAGACGCCCACGTCCAATCAATCGCCATGTGGCACCCAAGGCCGCAGGCTATTGGGGCCCGCGGCGCTTCGCGCTTGCCCCTTCGCTTCTCTGCTAAGCCAAGCCCGAGCGTGCCTTGGGCCCGGGGGCTACTGTCGGCATTCTGAGAACGGGGGTCCCCAGACATGCCTGCCTGCGGCCTGCGGTGTGGCTTGAGTGGGGGCCCAGTGTGGCCCAGCTTCATCAGCTCAAGCTCAAGACACTCGCAAGGGGCCAAGCCTTGCAGGGCGGACGACAGGAGGCTTCCTCGGGAGCAGCCTCATCAGGCAGGCTCGCGAGGAGGTGAAGAGATCAAGGCAGGGGTGCCTCGCGAGGATCCCGTGACACAAGCCATGACGATCTAGATTAGGTGGGCGCCAGGCAGGCGCCGGCCTACGCAGTGTCCTTGTTTCCCCTTCGGTGCAAAGGGAGCAAGCGCAGACCAAGGAATCGGGCAAAGGTTACCATTCCGGTGCAACGAGACCAAGACCAGCAGAGCGGCAGGACGGAGGTCACCGTGGAGCCCAAGACGGCGTCATCACCAGTGCTTTTGGCAGCCGAAGACCACCTTTGGTCAGGATAACTTGTACTAGAAGTTCCCCTTCAAAATGGCCAATTGTTGGCGCCCTTCCCGCTCATTATTTAGGAAGAGGACCAGGGCCTCTATAAATAGGACTAACCACCATAGGGATGGGAAAGAGGAAAAAAGAAGAGAAGAGAGAAAAGAGGGAAAAGAAGGGAGAGAAGATAAAGAGAGAGAGAGATCCAGACCGAGTAGAACACACCGCACCAGCTTAAGAACACCTCTCGTGAGGTCGTTCTTCCCCTGTATTGTTCATCATCAGCCCCTGAGGCAATCCACCACACCACACACTGGAGTAGGGTATTACACCACATCGGTGGCCCGAACCAGTATAAACCTCGTGTCCCTTGAGTGTTCTTCTTTCCGGCCTAGATTTCTTGCGAGTCATAGAAGCGCGAGTCGGAAGGGGAAAGATCTCCGTGCGCACGCCAGAGTTCAAACCTTAAGGGTCTGCCATACCCCGAAATCCGACACACGGGATACTGTTCATCTCCACCGTCGACCCCCTCCAGCCTCCACGGGCTACTGTTCATCCACCCTCGACCTCCTCCAGCCTCCACCTGTGACTGTTCATCCATGGGCTCCTGTTCATCCAGCCTCCACCGCGCGCTACTCCACCGGCTAATGTTCAACCTGCCCTCTCCACGGGCTCCTGTTCAACCACCCCTCCACGGGCTACTGTTCATCCTGCCCTCCACCGTCTACTGTTCATCCTGCCCTCCACGGGGTGGTCCTGTTCATCCTGCCCTCCACGGGGTCCTGTTCATCCAGCCCCAACCGGCTTGATCGATCGGGGTCCTGTTCGTCCAGAGGCAACACCACGGGGTCCTGTTCATCCACCCCCACCGGGAACTGTTCATCCAAACCCCCCAGCAATACTCACTGTTCAACCAGAGGCAGCATCGATCAGCTTCAGTTAGCAGCAGTACCGAAGGAATCGCTCGATCGGGTTCAGTTAACAGTCATCGATCGATCGATCGGGTTCAGTAACGCGAAGCCTACAGTGCAATCGCTCAGGTTCAGTTAGAGCCCAACGCCTCGCTCGGGTTCAGTTAGAGCCCAATGCCTCGCACCCACGCGCGTGCGTGTACGAGAGAAACATGCATCGCTCGGCCCCGACCACCCACCGTAACCGGAAACACCCCGATATTTTCCTCGCCCTCGCTTCTACCACGGTTTTTTCCATCATGGACGACCCAAAGAATGTCATGCATCTGCATCTCCGGCCCGCCCAGGACGAAAAGCCCATTTTCTGTCATGATTTTTTGTCGTACAAGTAGGACCCCACCACATCTATGATGATACCGGGTTTTGTCACAATTATTGTCATATATGTGTCATAGGTATGATAGAAAAAAATCATTTGGCCCGAAATGTCATGGATGTGTCTTTTTTTGTAGTGCATCCGTTAGCTTAGCATTATGATCGTCTAGTTTTATTGCTATTGCTTTCTTCATGACATATACATATTCCTCTGACTATGAGATTATGCAACTCCTGAATACCGGAGGAACACCTTGTGTGCTATCAAACGTCACAACGTAACTGGGTGATTATAAAGATGCTCTATAGGTGTCTTCGAAGGTGTTTGTTGAGTTGGCGTAGATCAAGATTAGGATTTGTCACTCCATGTATCGAAGAGGTATCTCTGGGCCCTCTCGGTAATGCACATCACTATAAGACTTGCAAGCAATGTGACTAATGAGTTATTTGCGGGATGGTGCATTACTGAACGAGTAAAGAGACTTGCCAGTAATGAGATTGAACTAGGTATGATGATACCAATGATCGAATCTCGGGCAAGTAACATACCTATGACAAAGGGAATGACGTATGTTGTTATGTGGTTTGACTGATAAAGATCTGCGTAGAATATGTAGGAGACAATATGAGCATCCAGGTTCCGCTATTGGTTATTGACCGGAGATGTGTTTCAGTCATGTCTACATAGTTCTCGAACCCATAGGGTCCGCACACTTAACGTTCGATGACGACTTGTATTATGAGTTATGTGTTATTGATGACCGAAGTTTGTTCGGAGTCCCAGATGAGATCACGGACAGGACGAGGAGTCTCGAAATGGTCGAGAGGTAAAGATTGATATATTGGAAGGTTATATACGGACACTGGAATGGTTCTGAAGAAGATCGGGGATTTTTCGGAGTACCAGCAGGTTACCAGAACCCCCCGGGAAAGTTATTGGGCCTAATGGGCCATAGTGGAGGAGAGGAGGTGGGGCGCACCCCCCTTGCCCCAATCCGAATTTGATAAGGGGAGGGGGCGTGGCCCCCCTCTTTTCTTCTCCCTCTCCCTCCTTTCCCCTTTCCCCCTCTCCGTTGGAAGGAAAGGGGGCCGAATCCTACTAGGTTTGGAGTCCTAGTAGGACTCCCCCTCCTTGGTGCGCCTCCCCCTTGGCCGGCCTCCTCCTCCCCCCTCCTTTATATACATGGGCAGAGGGCACCCCAAAGGCACAACATCAATTGTCTTAGCCGTGTGCGATGCCCCCCTCCACAGTTTACCACCTCGGTCATATTGTCGTAGTGCTTAGGCGAAGCCCTGCGCGGATCACATCATCAACACCGTCATCACACCGTCATGCTGACGAAACTCTCCCTCGACCCTCTACTGGATCAAGAGCTCGAGGGACGTCATCGTGCTGAACGTGTGCTGAACACGGAGGTGCCGTATGTTCGGCACTTGGATCGGTTGGATCGTGAAGACATTCGACTACATCAACTGCGTTACTAAACGCTTCCGCTTTCGGTCTACAAGGGTACGTGTCACACACTCTCCCCTCTCGTTGCTATGCATCTCCTAGTTAGATCTTGCGTGATCATAGGAAATTTTATGAATTACTACGTTCCCCAACAAAACACTTATTCCTTTGGGCTCGGGGAGCCATGTAATAGGCTAGATGAAAAACCATGATCTGCCATGCCATCGTGCATGTTTATTTGCATAACACTTTTGAGTCGCCAATCTGATGTTGAAGATTTGCCACTTATGCTTATAATATCACCAATCATGCAGACCATATTTATCATATTCCCTGCACACAAGCAGATAACATGTGCCCTGGCGGTTTACCCCAGGGCGGGTCATAATGCCCCATATAAAATTGCTGGTGACTATATAGTCCATAACCAGGGTGGGTTTATCAAAACCTCGTGTAATCATAACAAGTAAATAACATACCTATGATATTTGTTCATACTGCCAACTTACCATGCCATAGGCAGTAAGGGTAACAGCCCAAAGACTTAGAGTGCAGCGCCCTATGCAATATATTCATACTGTCGGCTTACAACGCCATATGCAGCAAGGGTAACATCCCAAAGATTTGGAGCACAGAACTCCAAGTGCATAATCAAAGCACACTGGCGACTTATCGTCCAAAGCCAGGCCGGGTTATCAAAACTCCGTAGAAATTCGAATATGAATCATAAGGATCAAGGCTACATGGCCCAAATCAATTTTAAACCATATATCAATACGGTACCAAAGATGAACCTAGAAAATGTTCAAAGCAAATACAAATCAGAAGAAACAAAGCCTTCATAGGCTGCCAAGCCTCAATATCAAGTGCTTTTCAAGGGCCGCACAGCCACTGAGTTAATCCTTAAGTCAAACATGTAAGCCAGGTCTCACATGACCAATCGCCGTTTTAACTTTGACAAGTTCAGGGTCTTTATAAGATTGACTGTCAAGAGTACGATGAGTCATTCCGGGATTACCTGGTCGGAGTGGCAGGCATACAAAGGCAGGATAACCCAGATTTTTGGTGAATACACCTGGCGTCCAAGCCAATTAAAAGGGTAAACAAAGCTCTGTTCATTAAAGAGAAGGCCCTAAATAATTTTTCAATCAAGGCGTATAAGTCGGATTAGTAGGGTAGTCATAGCTATGCTCAATGAGCAAGAAGCCCCCAAGTAATTTGCAATCAAGGAGTACAAGCCGGATCAACAGGGTAGTCATAGCTATGCTCAATGAGCGGGAAGCCCCCAAGTGATCTTATGATAATTGACAATAAAGACTCAGATTCTAAGAAATCAAATGACCGAGGCCCTGAATTATCAAGGATGTCGGCTTTATTATACTAATCATAATATATACATTGGTAGAAGTATGTACATCACAAGAGCCGGTGGCTCATGTGTAATAAGGCCGAAGATGAGCAATGTTCCACGGCCGGCGGGTCTCCTCCTTAGACTTGCGTGAGTCTTTGTGCTCTCGAACATCAATGAGGTAGTATGACCCGTTGTTTAGATTTTTACTGACCACAAAGGGCCCTTCCCAAGGTGGAGACAACTTGTGCTTGTCTGTTTGATCCTAGATGAGTCGGAGCACCAAGTCACCTTCCTGAAATGTCTGGGTTTTAACCCGGCGGCTATGATAACAACACAGATCTTGCTGGTAAATCACTGAACGAGCAGCCGCAAGGTCACGCTCCTCATCCAAAGGTCAAGAGCATAATGACGTGCTTTTTCATTATCAACATCAACATAAGCCGCCACACGGGGCGAGTCGTGATGGATGTCACTAGGGAGAACTGCCTCTACTCCATAAACCATGAAGAAAGGCATGTAACCCGTAGATCTATTCGGTGTAGTATTAATACTCCATAACACTGAAGGCAACGCCTCAACCCAACAACCCAGCATCCTCTGCAAACAGACCATGAACCGGGGTTTTATGCCTCTTAAGATTTCTTGATTGGCTCTTTTAGCTTGACCATTGGACTGGGGGTGGGCCACAAATGAAACATCAAGACGAATATGTTCACTTTGACAAAATTCTTTCATAGCACCTTTAGACAGATTAGTGCCATTATCAGTTATGATGCTGTGAGGGTAGCCAAAACGGAAAATCACCTTTTCGATGAATTGAACCGCCACTGTCGCGTCACACTTGCTGACCGGTTCTGCCTCAACCCACTTTGTAAACTTGTCAACTGCCACCAAGAGGTGAGTCTTTTTATCTTTGGATCTTTTAAAAGGCCCAACCATATCCAACCCCCAGACTACAAACGGCCAAGTAATTGGAATCATCCTCAATTCTTTAGTCGACACATGAGCTTGTCTTGAAAATTTCTGACAACCATCACATTTACTGACCAAATCCTCTGCATCAGCATGAGCCGTCAGCCAATAGAACCCATGACGAAAAGCCTTAGCCACGAGAGACTTAGAGCCGGCATGATGGCCACAATCTCCTTCATAAATCTCTCGTAGAATTTGACGAGCCTCCTTAGGAGAAACACAAAGTTGAAACGCCCCTGTAACACTGCATCGGTGCAACTCTCCATTGACAGTAGTCATTGACTTAGACCGCCGGGTTATCTGCCTGGCCAAAGTTTCATCTTCAGGTAACTCACCCCGGGTCATATAAGCCAAATATGGAATTTTCCAATCAGGAATAGCATGAAGAGTCGCCACCAGCTGTGCCTCCAGGTCAGGAATAGCCAGATCTTCCTCCATAGGCAATTTAACTGAAGGATTATGCAAAACATAAAGGAAAACATTAGGTGGTACCGGCTTAAGCTGGGATCCGACCGGCTTAAAGCATCCGCCGCCTCATTTTTCCTGCGATCAACATGTTCCACTTGATAGCCCTTGAAATGACCAGCAATAGCATCAACCTCTCGACGATAAGCTTCCATGAGTGGATCCTTGGAATCCCAAGTTCCTGAAACCTGCCGAGCCACCAAATCTGAGTCGCCAAAGCACCTCACCCGGCATAGATTCATCTCTTTAGCCATCTGAAGACCGTGGAGAAAGGCTTCATACTCAGCTGCATTGTTAGTACAAGGGAACATCAACCTTAACACATAACAAAATTTATCACCTCGTGGGGAAGTCAAAAAAATCCAGCCCCAAGCCTTCCAATTGCCTAGACCCATCAAAATGAATAGTCCAATATGTGTTATCCACCTTCTCCTCAGGCGTCTGCAACTCTATCCAGTCATTGATGAAATCCACAAGTGCCTGAGACTTGATAGCTGTCCGAGGCACATACTTCAAACCATGGGGTCCAAGCTCAATGGCCCACTTGGCTACTTGACCTATGGCTTCTCTGTTTTGAATAATATCCCCTAAGGGAGCAGAATTGACCATGGTGATGGGATGACTGGAGAAATATTGCTTCAATTTATGACTAGCCATGAACACCACATAAACCAGCTTCTGCCAATGTGGGTACCTATGCTTAGATTCAATGAGTACCTCACTGACATAGCAAACCGGCCGCTGAACCGGATATTCCTTGCCTGATTCCTTCCTCTCCACAACAATTGCCACACTGAGGGCTCTGCTATTAGCAACCGCATATAATAGTAAGGGCTCTTTATCAATAGGAGCTGCAAGGATTGGTGGCTCAGCCAACTGCTGTTTTAATGCCTCAAACGCCTGATCGACAGCATCACTCTAGACAAAGTGATCTATCTTCTTCATCATCTGATACAAAGGGATGGCCTTCTCGCCCAGATGGATTATAAACCGACTTAAGGCCACAATATGACCTGCTAGACGATGGACATCATTAATCATGTTGGCTTAGCCAAAGAAGTGATAGCCTTCATTTTCTCCGGGTTAGCTTGAATGCCTCTTTCAGAAACCAAAAAACCCAAGAGCTCGCCTACTGGCACACCAAAGACACACTTGGTCGGGTTAAGCATCATCTTGTAGACCCGGAGATTGTCAAAGGTTTCTTTCAAATCATCTATCAAGGTTTCCTTCTTTCTGGATTTCACAACAATATCATCCACATAAGCATGAACATTGCGTCCAATCTGGCCATGAAGGCAATTTTGAACACACCGCTGTCGGATTTCGGGTTCCGGCAGACCCTTGAGGTTCGAACACTGGGGTGCGCGCGGAGCTTTCGTCTCCTACCTACCTGCACCCCTCCGCCTTGCTAGGATCTAAACTAAGGAAAGAACAGCACAAGAGACACAGGGTTTATACTGGTTCGGGCCACCGTTGTGGTGTAATACCCTACTCCAGTATGTGGTGTGGTGGATTGCCTCTTGGGCTGATGATGATGAACAACACAAGGAAGAACATCCTCGCGAGGGTCTGTTCTTGGCTGGGGCGATGAACTGCTGGGAGGAGCTCAGTCACCTTTCTCTCTCTCTCTTTCTCCGTCTGTCCTCTCTCCTCTGTCTAGCGGGTGGCTCATCCTATTTATAGGGGCCCTGGTCCTCTTCCCAAATATCGAACGGGAAGGGAGCCAACAATGGCGGGCTAATTTGAAGGGGGACAGCTAGTACTAGCTACCCTGACAAAAGTAGTCTTCGCCTACGCAAAGCTCTGGTGATGACGCCGTCTTGGGCTCCACGGTGACCTCCGTCTCGTAGTCCTCCTGGTCTTGGTCTCGTTGCACCGAAATGGCAACCTTTGCCTGATGCCTCGGTACTCCGCGGCTGCGCTTGCCCCCTTGCACCAAAGAGGGAAGGAGGACACTGCGCGGGCTGGCACTCGCCTGGCACCCTTGGTCGTCATGGCTTGCGTCACGGGCACCTCGTGAGGTACCCTGCCTTGATCTCTCCGCCTCCTCGTGAGCCAGCCTGACGAGGTCGTGCCTGAGGAAGCTCCGTGTCGTCCGCCCCGCGAGGCTTGGCCCCTCGCGAGGGTCTTGGGTTTGTGTTGGTGAAGATGGGCCGCGCTGGGCCCCCCTTTGAGCCACGCCGCAGGCCGCAGGCAGGCAAGTCTGGGGACCCCCGTTCCCAGAACGCCGACAGTAGCCCCCGGGCCCAAGGCGCGCCCGGACTTGGCCGTGTAGGGAGGCGAAAGGGCAAGAGTGAAGCGCCGCGGGCCCTAACAGCCTGCGGCCTTGGGCGCCGCGTGGCGGTTGATGGGACGTGGGCGCCTCCACTTCCCCATGGCACCTTGGCAACTGCACGGATTGGACAAGTCCCTGCATGCAAAGTGGGTCATGATTACCTGCAATCATGGAGGTAGGCGGTTGGCCTTCGCCGGCCATAAGTACGAAACAGCGCGCGCCCTTCCAGTCCATCCCTCCTTGCTTCTCCTTCTTCCCGATCCTTGCTCCGTCTTGCTGCGATGGCTCCGATCCGCCGGTTCTCGATGGCAGAGAAAGGAAAGGCTCCCCGAGAGTAACCGGACCCACTCCCGCCGAAGAAACGGCTCGCCCCCCGTGGCTCGGACGAGGGGGCCCTTCAGGTGGTGTCGAGGCCTTTGTGCGAGCGGGCACCGCCGGGGTTCCCACTTCCATTGTACGCCCACGTCGAGGGCCCTGAAGGAGCTGATGCTGACCGCCACGGGCGGCGCCGCCGTCGGCGCCGGTGGGTCACGAAGGTGTGGGTCGTCCCCCCTGGGGTCCACGCCGAGGGCTCCTCCCGAGAGTTCGTGCTTCACGTCGCCATTCCTCTTCAGTCTTGGATCCGCCTTCCTCCCTTCTTCGCCTCCATCATCCGGCAGGGGGAGCCCCTGGAGCTCTGGCTGCAGCACGCCGGCTGCAGCACCCTCACGACCGAGGCAGAGGTTGCGGTCGTTGCCCCGGGCGAGGTCTACATGACTCGGGGCTGGAGAGAGATCGCCCGGGTTTGCAGGGTAAGGGGCGTCTTCGCGGTCCACTTGGATTACGACGGTGCTTCGGTGATGCTCTTCAAGGTCTTCGATGCGAGCGGGCGCCGGCTGGAGTGCTGATCTGGGGAAGGTGGCCAGGATCCTGCCGCGACGAGGACTGGGCCCGCCAACCGCTCCCTTGGCGGCTCCCCAGGTGGTGGAGGCGTCGGAGTTTCCAGCGACTCCGGCGAGCTCTACGCGACTCCGGAGACGAGCGAAGATAGCTACGAGCCCCCGAGCCGGCGCCGCTCCTGGAGCAGGGCGGGCTCGTCAAGCCGCCGCCGACTCTGATCTGGATGGGGTTGGCGTCGGTGCTTGACGGCCCACTGTTGATGATGGCGTCTTTTGCAGGGACGCGCGTAGTTTGTGTCCCTTTAGGATATGCTCCCTGCGAGGAATCAAAAACGCGTCCCGTGGGGGCTTGTAAGGTGCCTGTGATCCTGTTTTGTTAATATAACCCCTGTCATGGAATTGTGCGAGTTGCTCATTCCGTCTTAGCTCAGTCCTCCCTTTTGAACCTCACGAGGGCTTGGTGCTCTGCGCCGACAGGTCCCAGTCCCAAGGCGGCTTCAGTCGTCGCTGGTATGCCAGGTCGCGATGCCGTGGTCAGGGCCAGGAGGTGAGCGACCCGGAGTCCGGTAAGAGCCCCTGAGTCGCGATGCTCAGGAGGTCCCCTTTGGCGCCCAAGCAGCCATCGTTTGGTGAGAAAGGAGAGCGGTGTCGCTAACACGGGATAGCATTAGGTGCAGGGATGGTGCCACGATAGCTGGCGCTTCCGGGTGATGACTTATCTCGAGGATCAGGGGCCACTCTCTGGTGTGTCGCCGGGTCCGTGCATCGGCAGGCGCGAGGTTGCTCGGCGAGGTCCTCGTGTGTCTCTCCCCTCTCGCCTTTGTTCCCCTTTCTGCTCTACGTCCTCGGGTCCCGGCCCTCGAGCGGGTCTCAGCCGTCGCTGGTATGCCAGGTCGCGATGCCGTGGTCAAGGCCAGAGGGTGAGGGCTGGAGAGCCGGTAGGAGCCCTGAGTCGCGATGCTCAGGCACCCCCCCCCTTTAACGTGCAAGCAGTTCACGCGGACGAGGGCGAAAGAGACACCGCAAGGGCCTTGCCTGACGTAGCTCCTTCAGGAGGTCCTGCAGGTCCACCATAGAAAAAACAAGGGGTTGCCTCGACAATATACAGTCAACCGTTGGTTGCTTCTGAGGAGTAGTGAGGCACTGAAGGCTTGATGAGGTGACGCTATGCAGGGCTGCCGCGGCCAGAGCTCAGCCATCCAGGTTTGTCGGCGTTGCAGGGGCGGACCCATGCGCAAGCATCGTGCCGTTTGGGAGCAGCTCCATTAGTTGGCGTCAGCTGAGCAGGAAACTAGGTAAAACACATTAGCCGCGAAGGAGTGGATTCATTCAAATAGATGCTAGGAATGCGGACATCACTGGGTCAGGCCCGAGAGACTTGGGGATCATGCAGCCTGAGGGGCGCCCCCAACAAGGTAAGCTAACAACATGGAATAAAAAAGGGATACATGCCGCAGGGACGGACCCATGCGACCTGGGAATAATGCAGCCCTGGGGGGTGCTCCCAGCTGGGAGTAAAACTAGAAAGGTGTTACCTGATGATGTTGAGGATGAAGGAGCGTTGATGTAGCAGGCTCGGTGGGCTGCGGGAGCTGATCCTCACGAGCCCCCCAGGCCCAGGGGCCTCGGGAGGCTCCGGAGGCGCTGGCGGCTCCTCGCGGGCCATCTCCATCCCTGCCAGGGCAGCGGAACGCCTAGCCTCTCGTGCCTCCGTGATGCTCCTCATGAGGCGCTGGTACGCGTCTGTCGCGCTCGGCAAGCCGTAAGGCATGCGAACGTAGCTGTGGGGTGGGCCTCCGCAGCGCCCCACTCGCGAGGGCCAGAGGCGCTCCAGTGAGGCGACTCGGTTGAGCCCTGGTATGTCGATGCAGACGCGCAGCCCACCATCCTCGCCTGGATGGGGAGCCACTGCTGGTAGGCGGCGGCCGCCTTTCATGACTCTTGACTCCTGTAGCTCCTGAATGGCCTTGCTGATGAACTCCTGAGGGTCTGGATCTCCTTGACTTGCTCCTTCTTGAGGGAAACGTGCTTTGAAACACGCCTCCATGTGGTGCCCAAGCGCCTCCCTCGTGACCCTAGCTAGGTCGGTGGCCCTCCAGGGGAGAGCCCCCGAGCCCTGCCTGAGGAGGGCGTCGGGCGCGCTTTCCTATGCGATGGAAGGAGGTTCCCCCTGAGCAGGCGCGGGCCCAGAGGGGCCTGCCTCCTGAGTGGTCGGGCCGGACGATGTCTTCTTCTTCTTAGGGGCTGTCTCGGGAGGCCTCATGCTCCCACGATCCGGGTCTTCCAGTGACGCGGCCTGAAAGGCTCGTTCCAGGGAACACACCGCGTCCTTCTCTTCACATGGCACCGTGATGACTCCGCCGCTTCCTGGCATCTTGAGGACGTTGTAGCCGTGGTGAGTTACGGCCATGAACTTGGCCAGCGCTGGGTACCCAAGGATGGCGTTGTATGGCAGGCGAATGTGAGCGACGTCGAAGTCGATGAGCTTGGTGCGGTAGTTGTCGCATGCCTCGAAGGTGACAGGGAGGCGGACCTGCCCAATCGGGACCGTGGAGCCGTCGGTGATACCGGAGAAAGGCTTGGTTGGCTGAAGCTGGCTGTAGGGCACTTGGAGGTTGTTGAATGTTTCCACGGGCAGGACGTTGAGCCCTGCCCTGCCGTCGATGAGGGTCTTGGTGACCACCACGTTGCTGATGATTGGGGAACAAAGCATCGGGAGGACTCCTGTTGTAGCCGCACAATTGAGCTGATCTGCTGAGCTGAACATGATGGCGCACGCCGACCACCTGAGAGGGCGCGTGGCTTCGAGCCTGGGGAGGACTGCGTTCACTTCGCGGGCGAACTGCTTGAAGATGCGCTGAGAGGCTGGGGCTTGTGCCCCGCCCAGGATGCAAGCGATCGCGCGCGGCTCCTGGAAGCCCCCAGCCCCCTCGTCCTGGTGGTGGTCCTCGTTTCTCCTTGGCTGCGGCGGCAGCGGTGGGAGGCCTGCGTTGCCTTGCGGGCGATCCTCGCGAGGCTGATCCCTCCAGTCCCCCTCGCGAGGCTGATCTCTCCAGCCTCCCTCGCGAGGCGGGTCTTGCTAGCGATCCTCGCGAGGTTGGTCGCGCCACCCTTGGCGCGGGCCACGGTCTTCCCAGCGTCCTGTGTTCCTTCCTCCTCCTCGTCCGTAGCCCCGGTCACTGCGGTCAGGGTGACGGCCGATCCTTCCTTCTCGCACGGCTCGGAGCTCTTGACATTCGTTGGTGTTGTGGGTGTGGAGGTCATGGTACACACAGTACCGGCCGCCCTTGGAAGGTTCGGGCTGATCTCTGCCTCGCTTGGTGTCTGGTTCTCCCACGAGCACGGCAGCCCCCTTGCGCTTCACATCCTTGGCCTTGAGCTTCTTCTCTTCTGGGTCTGCGGCAGGCAGCTCGAGGAGGGAGATACGCCCTTCCTCGGCCCTGGCGCACTTGGTTGCCAGGTTGAACAGCTCCAAGGAGGTGCACAGGTCTTCATGCATCGCCAGCTCCTCCTTCATCTTGACGTCGCGCACGCCGTCGGAGAAGGCCGAGATGATGGCCTCCTTGGTCACCTTGGGAATCTTGAGGCGCGCGTTGTTGAAGCGCTAGATGTACTTCTGCAGGGTCTCCTCGGGATGTTGCTTGATGCGGCGCATGTCGCTTACGGAGGGTGGCCGGTCACGAGTGCCTTGGAAGTTGGCGATGAAGCGGGTGCGCATCTCGTCCCAGGAGGAGATTGTGCCTGGAGCCAGGTTCAGGAGCCAGGTGCGGGCCCTGTCCTTGAGTGCCATGGGGAACCAGTTCGCCATGACCTTCTCGTCTCCGTTGGCAGCTTCGATGCCCAGCTCGTAGAGCTGGAGGAACTCCGCAGGGTCAGCCGTGCCGTCGTAGCGAGGAGGCAAGTCCGGCTTGAACTTGTCGGGCCACGCGACACTGCGTAGCTCGGCGATGAAGGCACGGCAGCCTGCTGTGGCCACGGAAGGTCTTGGATGCCGGGGAGGTTGGTCTTGCATGTCCCCACGCGCTGCAGCCGGGATCAGCGCGGGTGAAAGTGCAACTATCCCTAGGTGGTTTTGGTAATTCACAACAACATATAGCTCATTGAGCTAATGCTATTCCAAGATGATTATTTCAGGAAAGCTCAATGATTAGCATGGCATGGATGTGAAAGTGGAACCCTCAAAATGCTAAGGACAAAGGATTGGCTCAAGCTCAGAAGCTCAAGACTCTTCATTTCATATTTTAGTGATCCAAGATCACATTGAGTCCATAGGAAAAGCCAATACTATTAAGGAGGGATGAGGTGTTGCTTAATGAGCCTCTTGCTTCATGTGCTTAGTGATATGCTCCAAAACCCTCAACTACTTTCCCATATCCACATATGACCTAAACTCTAAGCCAAACTCGGTCCTACCGATTTTTCCTATCCGGCGCCACCGAGTTTCACTTGTCATTAGCCACTGCCAAAACCCTAGCAATTCGGTACTACCGATAAGGTTCTCGGTCCCACCGAGATGGGGTTGCAATCTCTCTGTTTCCCTTTCGTAACTTTTCAGTCCCACCGAAAGAGCGAATCGGTCCCACCGAGATTGCAATGTAAACTCAGTGTTTCCCCTTTGTAACTTTTCGGTCTCACCGAGTTTCACTCGGTCCCACCGAAAGAGCAAATCGGTCCCACCGAGTTTGCCTGACCAACTCTCTGGTTAGCCAATTACCAAATTCGGTCTCACCGAGTTTGTGTGATCAGTCTCACAGAGATTACGTTATGCCCAAACCCTAACCGAATCGGTCCTACCGAGTTGCATGTCAGTCCCACCGAAATTCCTAACGGTCACTAGGTTTACTATTTCGGTCAGACCGAGTTTTATGATTCGGTCCCACCGAGATTGGAAAACTGTGTAACGGTTGGATTTTGTGTGGAGGCTATATATACCCCTCCACCTCTTTCTCATTCAGTGAGAGAGCCAACAGAACACACACATCATTCCAACTCATTTGTTCTGAGAGAGAACCACCTAATCATGTGTTGAGATCAAGACATTCCATTCCTATCATATGAATCTTGATCTCTAGCCTTCCCAATTTGCTTTCCACTCAAATCTTCTTTCCACCAAATCCAAATCCTATGAGAGAGAGTTGAGTGTTGGGGAGACTATCATTTGAAGCACAAGAGCAAGGAGTTCATTACCTACACACCATTTGTTACTTCTTGGAGAGTGGTGTCTCCTAGATTGGCTAGGTGTCACTTGGGAGCCTCCGACAAGATTGTGGAGTGAACCAAGGAGTTTGTAAGGGCAAGGAGATCGCCTACTTCGTGAAGATCTACCGCTAGTGAGGCAAGTCCTTCGTGGGCGATGGCCATGGTGGGATATGCAAGGTTGCTTCTTCGTGGACCCTTTGTGGGTGGTTGCTTCTTCGTGGACCCTTCGTGGGTGGAGCCCTCCATGGAATCGCGCAACCGTTGCCCTTGGGTGGAGCCCTGTGTGGACTCGCGCAACTGTTACCCTTCGTGGGTTGAAGTCTCCATCAACGTGGATGTAGGATAGCACCACCTATCTGAACCACGGGAAAAACATCCGTGTCTCCAATAGCGTTTGAATTCTCCAAACCCTTCCCTTTACATTCTTGCAAGTTGCATGCTTTACTTTCCGCTGCCTATATACTCTTTGCATGCTTGCTTGAATTATGTGATGATTACTTGACTTGTCCTAAAATAGCTAAAATCTGCCAAGAACTAAAATTGGGAAAAGGTTAAGTTTTTATTTGGTCAAGTAGTCTAATCACCCCCCCTCTAGACATACTTCGATCCTACAGCGGGGTCTTGACGCGCGGGAGCAGGAGCATGGTCGCGACGTGCTGGAGCAGGGAGCGCCTGGGCAGCTTCTTGCGGGCGAGGGACTTCTTGACAGCTCTGCTCTTGCCGTGCTGGCACCTGACGGAGCGGGTTCTGCCCAGGGGCCACGCGCCTTGGAGCCATGGCGCCTTCCTGAGGAGAAGGCGGTCGGGGCGCCGCCGGAGCTTCATTGCCCGCGCGGGGCGGGGTGCGGTGTAGTGGAACGACGGCGCGGGAGAGCCCCCTGCGGCGCGGACGAGCTCGGCGACGCGGTCGAGCCATTCTTCGTAGACGTCGTCGACGGGACGATAGCACAGGAGCTCGTTCGCCGCGATGAGTGCAGCCCGAGCCTCCATGGGCGCGCGGAGCGCGCGGGGCGAAGAACGAGCTGGGGTGAGCGAGGGAGTTGCGGTGCGGCCGTCTTGCCGCACGGACGGATGCTAGGACGATGCTTGCTGCTCGTCCCCCGCTGGGCCGGTGGCGGCGTTGACGGCAGGTGACGGGGAACGGCGAGGACACCCGCCGACACGGGCCGTCTGGGCGACGCGGGAAGCGAGCGCGGCCCGGCGCTCGGCGCGGGCCCGACGAGCGTCAGACATGGGCGTGATGGTCGGAGGAGAACGGGGTGGTGGAAGACGAATCCCGGCGCACCCCTACCTGGCGCGCCAAATGTGGGATTTCGGGTTCCGGTAGACCCTTGAGGTTCGAACAGTGGGGTGCACGCGGAGCTTTCGTCTCCTACCTACCTGCACCCCTCCGCCTTGCTAGGATCTAAACTAAGGAAAGAACAGCACAAGAGACACAGGGTTTATACTGGTTCGGGCCACCGTTGTGGTGTAATACCCTACTCCAGTGTGTGGTGTGGTGGATTGCCTCTTGGGCTGATGATGATGAACAACACAAGGAAGAACATCCTCGCGAGGGTCTGTTCTTGGCTGGGGCGATGAACTGCTGGGAGGAGCTCAGTCACCTTTCTCTCTCTCTCTCTCTTTCTCCGTCTGTCCTCTCTCCTCTGTCTAGCGGGTGGCTGGTCCTATTTATAGGGGCCCTGGTCCTCTTCCCAAATATCGAGCGAGAAGGGAGCCAACAATGGCGGGCTAATTTGAAGGGGGGCAGCTAGTACTAGCTACCCTGACAAAAGTAGTCTTCGCCTGCGCAAAGCTCTTGTGATGATGCCGTCTTGGGCTCCACGGCGACCTCCGTCTCGTAGTCCTCCTGGTCTTGGTCTCATTGCACCGAAATGGCAACCTTTGCCTGATGCCTCGGTACTCCGCGGCTGCGCTTGCCCCCCTTGCACCAAAGAGGGAAGGAGTACACTACGCGGGCTGGCACCCGCCTGGCGCCCTCGGTCGTCATGGCTTGCGTCACGGGCACGTCATGAGGTACCCCGCCTTGATCTCTCCGCCTCCTCGTGAGCCAGCCTGACGAGGCCGTGCCTGAGGAAGCTCCACGTCATCCGCCCCATGAGGCTTGGCCCCTCGCGAGGGTCTTGGGTTTGTGTTGGTGAAGATGGGCCGCGCTGGGCCCCCCTTTGAGCCACGCCGCAGGCCGCAGGCAGGCAAGTCTGGGGACCCCCGTTCCCAGAACGCCGACAACCGCTGATAAGTCACCTGGGCACTCTTGAGCCCAAAAGGCATAGACACATAGTAGAAGGCCCCAAATGGAGTGAGAAAACGGTATTCTCCTGGTCCTTAACTACCATCTTGATCTGATGATACCCAGAGTAAGTATCCAGAAAACTCAAACGCTCACAACTCGTCGTAGCATCAATGATCTGATGAATATGAGGGAGAGCAAAAGGATTAGCGGGACGGGCCTTATTAATGTCTGTGTAATCCACGCACATGCTCCAAGTGCCATTTTTCTTGAGTACCAGTACCGGATTAGCCAACCATTCAGGATGAAAAACTTCAATGATGAACCCAGCCGCCAAGAGCCAGGCCACTTCTTCACCAATGGCCTTACGCCTCTCTTCATTAAAACGACGAAGGAATTGCTTGACCGGTTTAAACTTTGGATCAACATTGAGAGTGTGCTTAGCGAGTTCCCTCGGTACAACTGGCATGTCTGAAGGCTTCCATGCAAAGATGTCCCGGTTCTCACGGATGAACTCGATGAGTGCGCTTTCCTATTTCGGATACATATTAGCACTGATACTAAACTGCTTGGATGAATCGCTAGGAACAAAGTCAACCAGCTTAATGTCATCTGCTGACTTAAACTTCAATAGGGGGTCATGCTCCGTGGTTGGCTTTTTCAAAGGTGTCATATCTGTCGGGTCAACATTATCTTTGTAGAATTTCAACTCCTCTGTTGCACAAGTAGTCTCAGCATAAGCAGCATCGCCCTCTTCACACTCCAAAGCTATCTTCCTGTTGCCATGTACTGTGATGGTGCCCTTACGACCTGGCATCTTAAGCTGCAGATAAACATAACAAGGCCGTGCCTTGAATTTAGCATAAGCCGGTCGTCCAAATAGGGCGTGATAAGGGCTCTTGATCTTGACTACTTCAAAATTCAATGTCTCAGCTCTGAAATCATGATCATCTCCAAAAGCCACTTCCAAAGCTATCTTACCCACTAGACGCCGACTTACCGGGCACCACCCCATGAAAACAGTAGAGAACGGCTTAAGGTCTTTGTCGGTTAAATTCATACGGCGAAAAGTATCATAATAAAGGATATTAATGTTACTGCCTCCATCCATAAGCACCTTGGTAAACTTGTAACCTCCAACCCGAGGAGCAACCACCAAAGCCAATTGACCAGGATTGTCAACCCGGGGCATGTGATCTTCACGGCTCCATGCAATAGGATGTTCATACCATCGTAAGTATTGAGGGACTGCCGGATCAACCGCGTTCACCGCCCGCTTGTGGATCTTCTAATCCCGTTTGCACAAGCTCGTGGTAAACACATGATACTGACCGCTATTCAGCTGTTTCGGATTGCTTTGATAACCAGACTGTTGTTGCTGATTCCCTAGACCGGATTGCTGATTAAAACCACCTTGATTGCCTTGGCCCTGAAAACCGAAGCTTGAGTCGCCGCCCCAAAGCCAGGTCCTTGAGAGCCGGATCCTGAGCCACCATTCGGGCCATGATTATTCTAGAACAAACTAGAATTTCTGTACTCACTCGTGATGAAGCAATCCTTCCATAGGTGACTGGCCGACTTCTCTTGCATACCGTGCTTCGGGCAAGGTTGATTGATCATTGCCTCAAGGTTGAACTTTGGCCCGCCAAACCGGGGCACTGACGCCTTCCCCTTACGATGTTGATTATTGTTCTGCGTATTGGTGTTAGCCACAAAGTCTAAACCGCCATCAGATTTGCGCTTACCGTTGCCACCTTGACCCACCATATTATGTTGATGTCCCTTTGCATTGCCACTCTTCTTCCCCTTACCATCCTTCTCCTCGTCGGATTCGGGGTCTTTAGTACTATCAGGGTCGGCGTAACGAGAGCCGCCATGAGCTCTCCCATATCATTGTAGTGGTGCTTAAGCTGCCTCAGCTTCTGCTTAAGGGGAAGGAACCGACAATTCATTTCCAACATTAGGACGGCTGAACCGGCGTTGATACTATCCGATGAGTGGATAACTACCAAGATCCGGCGCACCCAATTGGCCGTTGACTCGCTCTCACCCTGGACGCAAGAACCCAGATCAAGAATCGACATAGGCTGCTTGCATGTGTCGTTGAAATTTTGAATAAAACGCACCTTCAATTCAGCCCATGATCTGATGGAGTTAGCGGGCAATCCCTTCAGCCAAGTATGTGCTGGTCCATCCAACATCATGGTGAAGTATTTAGCACATGTAGCGTCACTGACATCCAACATCTCCATGGCCATCTCATAGCTCTCAATCCAGGCCTCTGGGGGCTGATCCATAGTGTAATTAGGCACCTTGCGGGGGCCCTTGAAATCCTTAGGCAAGCGCTCGTTGCGTAGAGCTGGCACTAAATACGGCACACCGAGGGTTCTAGAGGTCACTCCTGCCTCCACAAATGCCAATGGGTAAGCCAGCGATTGTTGTTGAGCCATCAGCTCAGCCTCCCGACGCGCCCTGCCCTGATCCACCAAAGCCTGAGCATCGTCACAAGCACGCGGCAGGTCATGCCTACGAGGCTGGTTATGGTGCCGCTCACTGCTTGAAACCGCTGGTGAGTCAATATGCCTGCTATAACTCCGACTTGGACGAGGGGTTGAATGAATCTGTTCACAGTGATACGTCTCCAACGTATCTATAATTTTTGATTGTTCCATGCTATTATATATTCTGTTTTGGATGTTTAACGGGCTTTTTTATACACTTTTATATTATTTTTGGGACTAACCTATTAACCGGAGGCCCGGCCCAAATTGTTGTTTTTTGCCTATTTTAGTGTTTCGCAGAAAAAGAATATCAAACGGAGTCCAAACGGAATGAAACCTTCGGGAGCGTGGTTTTTGGAACAAACGTCATCTAGAGGACTTGGAGTGGACGTCAAGCAATCAACGAGGAGGCCACGAGGCGGGAGGGCACGCCTACCCCCCTAGGCGTGCCTCCACCCTCGTGGGCCCCTCGTGGACCCCTTATGGCTCCACCGACCTACTTCTTCCTCCTATATATACCTACGTACCCTGAAAACATCAGAGGGCACCAAGAAAACCTAATTCCACCGCCGCAACCTTCTGTACCCGTGAGATCCCATCTTGGGGCCTTTTCCAGCGCTCCGCCGGAGAGGGCATTGATCACAGAGGGCTTCTACATCAACACCGTAGCCTCTCCGATGATGTGTGAGTAGTTTACCTCAGACCTTCAGGTTCGTAGTTATTAGCTAGATGGCTTCTTCTCTCTCTTTGGATCTCAATACAAAGTTCTCCTCGATTCTCTTGGAGATCTATTCGATGTAATCTTCTTTTTGCGATGTGTTTGTCGAGATCCAAAGAATTGTGGGTTTATGATCAAGATTATGTATGAACAATATTTGAATCTTCTCTGAATTCTTTTATGTATGATTGGTTATCTTTGCAAGTCTCTTCGAATTATCAGTTTGGTTTGGCCTACTAGATTGATCTTTCTTGCAATGGGAGAAGTGCTTAGCTTTGGGTTCAATCTTGTGGTGCTCGATCCCAGTGACAGTAGGGGAAACAACACGTATTGTATTGTTGCCATCGAGGATAAAAAGATGGGGTTTATATCATATTGCATGAGTTTATCCCTCTACAGCATGTCATCTTGCTTAAAGCGTTACTCCATTCTTATGAACTTAATACTCTAGATGCATGCTGGATAGCGGTCGATGTATGGAGTAATAGTGGTAGATGCAGGCAGGAGTCGGTCTACTTGTCACGGACGTGGTGCATATATACATGAGCATACCTAGATATTCTCATAACTATGCTCAATTCTATCAATTGCTCGACAGTAATTTGTTCACCCACCGCAATACTTATGCTATCTTGAGAGAAGCCACTAGTGAAACCTATGGGCCCCGGGTCTATTCTCCATCATACAAGTTTCCAATCTATTTTATTTTGCAATCTTTACTTTCAACTTATATCATAAAAATACCAAAAATATGTATCTTATTATTATTATCTCTATCAGATCTCACTCTTGCAAGTGGCCGTGAAGGGATTGACAACCCCTTTATCACGTTGGTTGCGAGGTTCTTATTTGTTTGTGTAGGTACGAGGTGACTCACGCGTGGTCTCCTACTGGATTGATACCTTGGTTCTCAAAAACTGAGTGAAATACTTACGCTGCTTTGCTGCATCACCCTTTCCTCTTCAAGGGAAAACCAACGCATGCTCAAGAGGTAGCAATAAGGATTTCTGGCGCCGTTGCCGGGGAGATCTACGCCAAGTCAAGACATACCAAGTACCCATCACAACTCTTACCCTTCGCATTACATTATTTGCCATTTGCCTCTCGTTTTCCTCTCCCCCACTTCACCCTTGCCGTTTTATTCGCCCTCTTTTCCTTCCGCCCTCTCTTTCCATTCGTTTTGTCTTCGCTCGTTTGCTTGTGTGTTGGATTGCTTGCTTGTCACGATGGCTCAAGATAATACTAAATTGTGTGACTTTGCCAATACCAACAATAATGATTTTATTAGCACTCTGATTGCTCCTCTTACCGATGTTGAATCTTGTGAAATTAATATTGTTTTGCTTAATCTTGTCATGAAAGATCTGTTTTCTGGCCTTCCTAGTGAAGATGCCGCTACCCATCTAAACAACTTCACTGATTTGTGTGATATGCAAAAGAAGAAAGATGTGGATAATGATATTGTTAAACTTAAGCTATTTCCGTTTTCGCTTATAGATCGTGCTAAAGCTTGGTTTTCGTCTTTGCCTAAAAATATTATTGATTTATGGAATAAGTGCAAAGATGCTTTTATATCTAAGTATTTTCCTCCCGCTAAGATCATCTCTCTTAGAAACGATATTATGAATTTTAAGCAACTTGATCATGAGCATGTTGCACAATCTTGGGAGAGGATGAAATTAATGATACGTAATTGCCCTACACATGGTTTGAATTTATGGATGATAATACAAAAAAATTATGTCGGGTTGAATTTTGCTTCTAGAAATATTTTAGATTCGGCCGCGGGAGGCACTTTTATGGAAATCACTTTAGGAGAAGCTACCAAACTCCTAGATAATATTATGGTTAATTATTCTCAATGGCACACTGAAAGATCTACTAGTAAAAAGGTACATGCAATTGAAGAGATTAATGTTTTGAGTAGAAAGATGGATGAACTTATGAAATTGTTTGCTAATAAGAGTACTCCTACTGATCCCAATGATACGGCTTTGTCTACTTTGATTGAGAATAATAATGAATCTATGGATGTGAATTTTGTTGGTAAGAACAATTTTGGTAACAATGCGTATAGAGGTAATTTTAATTCTAGGCTGTTTCCTAGTAATTCCTCTAATAATTATGGTAATTCCTACAACAATTCTCATGGAAATTATAATAAGATGCCCTCTAATTTTCAATCTAGTATTAAAGAATTTATTAGTTCGCAAAAGAGTTTCAATGCTTTGATTGAAGAAAATTGCTTAAGATTGATGAGTTGGCTAGGAACGTGGATACAATTTCTCTTGATGTTGATTCTTTGAAACTTAGATCTATTCCACCTAAGAATGATATCAATGAGTCTCTCAAAGCCATGAGAATTTCCATTGATGAGTGCAAAGAAAGAACCGCTAGGATGCGTGCAAAAAAGGCATGCTTTGTGAAAGTGTGTTCTTCTAGTTTTCATGATAATAAGGATGAAGATCTAAAAGTGATTGGTGTGTCCCCTATTAAATCCTTTTTTTGCAATATTAATCTTGATAATTATGGGACTGTAGATGAGTCAACTTTAGTTAGAAGGCGTCCCAAAAATTTGGAGTTTTTAGATCTTGATGCAAAAATTGTAAAAAGTGGGATTGAAGAGGTTAAAATTGTAGATAGCAACGAACCCACTATCTTGGATTTCAAGGAATTTAATTATGATAATTGCTCTTTGATAGATTGTATTTCCTTGCTGCAATCTGTGCTAAATTCTCCTTATGCTTATAGTCAAAATAAAGCTTTTACTAAACATATCGTTGATGCTTTGATGCAATTTTATGAAAAAAAAACTTGAGTTGGAAGTTTCTATCCCTAGAAAACTTTATGATGAGTGGGAACCTACAATTAAAATTAAAATTAAAGATCATGAATGCTATGCTTTGTGTGATTTGGGTGCTAGTGTTTCCACGATCCCGAAAATTTTGTGTGATTTGCTAGGTTTTCGTGAATTTGATGATTGTTCTTTAAACTTGCACATTGCGGATTCCACTATTAAGAAATCTATGGGAAATACTAATGATGTTCTTATTTTTGCAAATAGGAATTATGTGCCCATAGATTTCATTGTTCTTGATATAGATTGCAATCCTTCATGTCCTATTATTCTTGGTAGACCTTTCCTTAGAACGATTGGTGCAATTATTGATATGAAGGAAGGGAATATTAGATTCCAATTTCCATTAAGGAAAGGCATGGAACACTTCCCTAGAAATAAAATTAAATTATCATATGAATCTATTATGAGAGCCACTTATGGATTGCCTACCAAAGATGGCAATACCTAGATCTATCCTTGCTTTTATGCCTAGCTAGGGGCGTTAAACGATAGCGCTTGTTGGAAGGCAACCCAATTTTATTTTTATTACTTGCTTATTGTTCCTGTTTAGTAATAAATAATTTCTCTAGCCTCTGTTTTTGTTGTGTTTTTTGTGTTTAATTAGTGTTTCTGCCAAGTAGAACCATTGGGAAGACTTGGGGAAAGTCTTTTTGATCTTGCTGTAAAAAACAGAAACTTTAGCGCTCGCGAGAATTGCTGACGTGTTTTATTGGAGAGTGCTATTTAGTTAATTCTTTTTGCAGATGATTAATAGATAAATTCCTCACGTCCAGAAATTTATTTTAGAATTTTTGGGGCTCCAGAAGTATGCGTTTGATACAGATTACTACAGACTGTTCTGTTTTTGACAGATTCTTTTTTCGTGTATTGTTTGCTTATTTTGATGAACCTATGGCTAGTAATGGAGTCTATAAACAATAGAAAAGTTGGAATACAGTAGGTTTAACACCAATATAAATAAAGAATGAGTTCATTACAGTAACTTGAAGTGGTGTTTTGTTTTCTTTCGCTAACGGAGCTCACGAGATTTTTTGTTAAGTTTTGTGTTGTGAAGTTTTCAAGTTTTGGGTAAAGATTTGATGGATTATGGAACAAGGAGTGTCAATAGCCTAAGCTTGGGGATGCCCAAGGCACCCCAAGGTAAAATCCAAGGACACCAAAAAGCCTAAGCTTGGGGATGCCCCAGAAGGCATCCCCTCTTTTGTCTTCGTTCATCGGTAACTTTACTTGGAGCTATATTTTTATTCACCGCGTGATATGTGTTTTGCTTGGAGCGTCTTGTATGATTTGAGTATTTGCTCTTTAGTTTAACACAATCATACTTGCTGTACACACCTTTTGAGAGAGACACACATGAATCGGAATTTATTAGAATACTCTATGTGCTTCACTTATATCTTTTGAGCTATATAGTTTTTCTCCAGTGCTTCACTTATATCTTTTAGAGAACAGTGGTGGTTTATTATATAGAAATAATAGATCTCTCATGCTTCACTTATATTATTTTGAGAGTCCTTTAGAACAGCGTGGTAATTTGCTTGTAGGCATAATAAAAACTTTCATATAAGTGCATTGAATACTATGAGAAGTTTGATACTTGATAATTGTTTTGAGATATGGAGATGGTGATATTAGAGTCATGCTAGTTGAGTAGTTGTGAATTTGAGAAATACTTGTGTTGAAGTTTGTGATTCCTGTAGCATGCACGTATGGTGAACCGTTATGTGATGAAGTCGGAGCATGATTTATTTATTGATTGCCTTCCTTATGAGTGGCGGTCGGGGACGAGCGATGGTCTCTTTTCCTACCAATATATCCCCCTAGGAGCATGCGTGTAGTACTTTGTTTCGATAACTAATAGATTTTTGCAATAAGTATGTGAGTTCTTTATGACTAATGTTGAGTCCATGGATTATACGCACCCTCACCCTTCCACATTTGCTAGCCTCTCTATTACCGTGCACTTTTCGCCGGTACCATACACCCACCATATACTTTCCTCAAAACAGCCACCATACCTACCTATTATGGCATTTCCATAGCTATTCCGAGATATATTGCCATGCAACTTTCCACCGTTTTGTTTGTTATGACACGCTTCATCATTGTCATATTGCCATGCATGATCATGTAGCTGACACCGTATTTGTGGCAAAGCCACCGTTCATAATTTTTTCATACATGTCACTCTTGATTCATTGCATATCCCGGTACACCGCTAGAGGCATTCACATAGAGTCATATTTTGTTCTAAGTATTGAGTTGTAATTCTTGAGTTGTAAGTAAAAAAGAAGTGTGATGATCATCATTATTAGAGCATTGTCCCAGTGAGGAAAGGATGATGGAGACTATGATTCCCCCACAAGTTGGGATAAGACTCCGGACGAAAAATAAAAAAAAGAAAAGAGGCCAAAAGAAAAAGAAAAAGAAAGAAGGCCCAAATAAAAAATGAGAGAAAAAGAGAGAAGGGACATTGTTACTATCCTTTTTCCACACTTGTGTGTCAAATTAGCACCATGATCTTCATGATAGAGAGTCTCCTATGTTGTCACTTTCATAAACTAGTGGGAATTTTACATTATAGAACTTGGCTTGTATATTCCAATGATGGGCTTCCTCAAATTGCCCTAGATCTTCGTGAGCAAGCAAGTTGGATGCACACCCACTTAGTTTCTTTTGTTGAGCTTTCATACACTTATAGCTCTAGTGCATCCGTTGCATGGCAATCCCTACTCACTCACATTGATATCTATTGATGAGCATCTCCATAGCCCGTTGATACGCCTAGTTGATGTGAGACTATCTTCTCCTTTTTGTCTTCTCCACAACTACCATTCTATTCCACCTATAGTGCTATGTCCATGGCTCACGCTCATGTATTGTGTGAAAGTTGAAAAAGTTTGAGAACATCAAAAGTATGAAACAATTGCTTGGCTTGTCATCGGGGTTGTGCATGATTTAATATTTTGTGTGCTGAAGATAGAGCATAGCCAGACTATATGATTTTGTAGGGATAACTTTCTTTGGCCATGTTATTTTGAGAAGACGTGATTGCTCAGTTAGTATGCTTGAAGTATTATTATTTTTATGTCAATATTAAACTTTTATCTTGAATATTTCGGATCTGAACATTCATGCCACAATAAAGAAAATTACATTGAGAAATACGTTAGGAAGCATTCCACATCAAAAATTCTGTTTTTATCATTTACCTACTCGATGATAAGCAGGAATTAACATTGGGGATGCTTGATACGTCTCCAATGTATCTATAATTTTTGATTGTTCCATACTATTATATATTCTGTTTTGGATGTTTAACGGGCTTATTTATACACTTTTATATTATTTTTGGGACTAACCTATTAACCAGAGGCCCAGCCCAAATTGCTATTTTTTGCCTATTTCAGTGTTCCGTAGAAAAAGAATATCAATGGGAGTCCAAACGGAATGAAACCTTCGGGGGCGTGATTTTTGGAACAAACGTGATCTAGATGACTTCGAGTGGACGTCAAGCAATGAACGAGGAGGCCACGAGGCAGGGGGCGCGCCTACCCCCCTGGGCGCGCCCTCCACCCTCGTGGGCCCCTCGTGGCTCCACCGACCTACTTCTTCCTCCTATATATACCTACGTACCCTAAAAACATTAGAGGGCACCATGAAAACCTAATTCCACCGCCGCAACCTTCTGTACCCGTGAGATCCCATCTTGGGGCCATTTCCGACGCTCCGCCGGAGGGGGCATTGATCACGGAGGGCTTCTACATCAACACCATAGCCTCTCCGATGATGTGTGAGTAGTTTACCTCAGACCTTCGGGTCCATAGTTATTAGCTAGATGGCTTCTTCTCTCTCATTGGATCTCAATACAAAGTTCTCCTCGATTCTCTTGAAGATCTATTCGATGTAATCTTCTTTTTGTGGTGTGTTTGTCGAGATCCGATGAATTGTGGATTTATGATCAAGATTATCTATGAACAATATTTGAATCTTCTCTGACTTCTTTTATGTATGATTGGTTATCTTTGCAAGTCTCTTCGAATTATCAGTTTGGTTTGGCCTACTAGATTGATCTTTCTTTCAAAGGGAGAAGTGCTTAGCTTTGGGTTCGATCTTGCGGTGCTCGATCCCAGTGACAGTAGGGGAAATGACACGTATTGTATTGTTGCCATCGAGGATAAAAAGATGGGGTTTATATCATATTGCATGAGTTTATCCCTCTACATCATGTCATCTTGCTTAAAGCGTTATTCCATTCTTATGAACTTAATACTCTAGATGCATGCTGGATAGCGGTCGATGTGTGGAGTAATAGTAGTAGATGCAGGCAGGAGTCGGTCTACTTATCACGGACGTGATGCCTATATACATGATCATACCTAGATATTCTCATAACTATGCTCAATTCTATCAATTGCTCGACAGTAATTTTTTCACCCACCGTAATACTTATGCTATCTTGAGAGAAGCCACTAGTGAAACCTATGGCCCCCGGGTCTATTCTCCATCATACAAGTTTCCAATCTATTTTATTTTGCAATCTTTACTTTCAACTTATATCATAAAAATACCAAAAATACTTATCTTATTATTATTATCCCTATCAGATCTCACTCTTGCAAGTGGCCGTGAAGGGATTGACAACCCCTTTATCATGTTGGTTGCGAGGTTGTAGGATCGAAAGTATGTCTAGAGGGGGGTGATTAGACTACTTGACCAATTAAAAATCTATCCTTTTCCCAATTTTAGTCTTTGGCAGATTTTAGCTATCTTAGCACAAGTCAAGCAATCTTAACACAATTCAAGTAAGCATGCAAAGAGTCTATGAGCAGCGGAAAGTAAAGCATGCAACTTGCAAGAATATAAAGGGAAGGGTTTGGAGAATTCAAACGCAATTGGAGACACGGATGTTTTTGTCGTGGTTCCGATAGGTGGTGCCATCGTACATCCACGTTGATGGAGACTTCAACCCACAGAGGGTAAAGGTTGCGCGAGTCCACGGAGGGCTCCACCCACGAAGGATCCACGAAGAAGCAACCTTGTCTATCACATCATGGCCATCGCCCACGAAGGACTTGCCTCACTAGCGGTAGATCTTCACGAAGTAGGCGATCTCCTTGCCCTTACAAACTCCTTGGTTCAACTCCACAATCTTTGTCGGAGGCTCCCAAGTGACACCTAGCCAATCTAGGAGACACCACTCTCCAAGAAGTAACAAATGGTGTGTTGATGATGAACTCCTTGCTCTTGTGCTTCAGATGATAGTCTCCCCAACACTCAACTCTCTCTCACAGGATTTGGATTTGGTGGAAAGAAGATTTGAGTGGAAAGCAACTTGGGAAGGCTAGAGATCAAGATTTATATGGTAGGAATGGAATATCTTGGCCTCAACACATGAGTAGGTGGTTCTCTCTCTGAAAATGTGTATTGGAAGTGTAGGTATGTTCTGATGGCTCTCTCCATGAATGAAGAGTGGGTGGAGGGATATATATAGCCTCCACACAAAAACTAACCATTACACACAATTTACCAATCTCGGTGAGACTGAATTGAGAAACTCGGTCGGACCGATTTAGCAAACCTAGTGACCGTTAGAGTTTTTGGTGGGACTGAGATGCAACTCGGTAGGACCGATATGGTTAGGGTTAGGGCATAACGTAATCTCGGTGTTGCCGATTACACAAACTCGGTGGGACCGATTTTGGTAATAAGCTAACCAGAGAGTTGGTCAGGTAAACTCGGTGGGACCAATTTGCTCATTTTGGTGGGACCGAAATGTTACAAAAGGGAAACAGAGAGTTTACATTGCAATCTCGGTGGGACCGATCGCTCATCTCGGTAGGACCGAAACGTTACGAAGGGAAACAGAGGGATTACAACCCCATCTCGGTGTGACCGAGATCCCTATCGGCGAGACCGATTTGCCTAGGGTTTGTGGCAGTGGCTATGACATCTGAACCCGGTGGCGCCGGATAGAAAGAATCGGTGGGGCCGAGTTTGACTTTTGGTTTAGGTCATATGTGGATGTGGGAAGGTAGTTGAGGGTTTTGGAGCATATCACTAAGCACTATGAAGCAAGAACCTCATCAAGCAACACCTCATCCCTCCTTGATAGTATTGGCTTTTCCTATAGACTCAATGTGATCTTGGATCACTAAAATATAAAATGTAGAGTCTTGAGCTTTGAGCTTGAGCCAATCTTTTTGTCCTTAGTATTTTGAGGGGTCCACTTTCCTCGTCCATGCCATGCCATTCATTGAGCTTTTCCTGGAATATTAATCTTGGAATATCATGTTAGCTCAACAAGCTATATGTTGTTAGGAATTACCAAAACCACCTAGGGATAGTTGCACTTTCAATCTCCCCCTTTTTGGTAATTGATGACAACATATAGATCAAAGCTTCGACAAATGATATAAGAGTGAAAAACATTGTCGCTTTGAGAAGTATGTGAAAAGCAAGAGTTCCCCCTAAATTTGTGCATAGTTTGTGATTTGCTTTGGACTGCAAATGCATAGAGAGTTAGGATCATGGGTTACTCTTCCATGTCACATACATCTTGGTGGAGCGCTCAAAATGATAATAATTAAATACATGCACTCATCACCAAGCAAAGTGAATGATCATATAGGGATAAAATGATAATGTCATCCAACAAGCATTAATGTAGCATATGATCAAACACACATGATCATCCAAGTATCACGCAGACAGAAAGTATCTCAAACAAGCAAATAAAGTTCAACCACCAAAGCAAGAGAGAATAAAAAGCAACACACTCTCTCGAAGCCTATGATCTATACATTTTTCTCCCCCTTTGGCAACAAGTTACCAAAAAGTTCATAGAAATGCATAGCACTAAATAATTTCTCAGGTTTGGTCTTCAGGTGGTGGTGTCCGGATAACTCCAAGAACGAAGGCTTCAGTCGAAGTAGATGGAGCTGATGGAGTAGGTGCTGGAGCTGGTGGCACTGAAGCTGTAGCTGGTGCAGATGAAGTGGCTCTGGTGTCTGGAACAGGCACTGCAGCTGACCTCTGAGCTCTAGGCACTCTGGCAAATGCATCAGTGGTTGTCTTGCCCTTCCTCTCCTGCATATCATCCTGAAGTTGCTCCACAACAGACTGAATCTCAGTTACCTTTACATCCATGTCATAGAACTTCTGCTCCATGATCATTTCCAAGCTCTCCTGGTTTTGAGTCAGGGTGGCCAGCCCTTTCTCAATCCTTAGAGTGGATGCAATCAGGTAGCCAATATGATCTTGCTTGCTCTTCAGAAGATACTGAGATGCCTCTTCCATGGTTGGCATCCTTGCAGCCTTTTCAGCCTTTGCCTTCTCCTTCTTGGCTTGTGCGTGCACAGAAGATGGTTCATTTTCATCCATCACCATAGTGTTGTCCTCAAATTCTGGGTAGATGGGCAGGTGCTCCTTGTCCATCAGATATGTGCCAATGCCCATCTTGGAGTTAATCAGCTCCTGGATCTGTGGGGCATACCCACAACTCCTCTTCTGATCTGCAGCTGTCCTCTTGATAGTTTCCACTATTAGGCTCATGACTTTGAACTTCTGTGGGACATCAAAGATGTGCAGCAAGTTGATGGAGTGACCTCTGATCATCTTGTGATCACCTGACTTTGGCAAGAGAGTGTGCCTGAGGATCCAGTTGATTGTTGGCAAGCCTGACAGAAGGTAATGTACTGATCCAAACTTGTGTGTCTCAAGAGCAGCATCTGGGATCTCTTTGTACATGTGTTCCATGGAGTTGTGATCCTTCTTCTTCTTGGCATAGACATCCAAGTCATCTTCACTCTCTTCTGGGGCATTGATCAACTTAGCCCATTCTGCAACTGTGGACTGGTACCTAGTACCTTCAGACATCCAGACAATCCTTCCATCTGGGTAGAAGTGAGCTGTGGAGTATAACTGCATGATGAGCTCATCATTCCATTTTGTGAGCTTCTGAGCCACAAACTCATCAACTCCACAAGCCTTGAAACTGTCATATACACCAGGGAAGTGATCCTCATTTTCCTCAATGAATGTCCAATCGACCCATCTCATGTCACACACTATGGGCTTCTTGTCAAGCAAGATGGTCTCATAGAAGTCCTGCTGTTCCTTTGTATGGAACCTGTAGTCCACAGCAGTCCTTCTCCTGGTGGCATATGGATCTGACTCTCTCCATAGCCTCAATCCTGAATCCTTCCTTATCTTCATGTTCTCAGCTACTGGATGGGCATCATTGTGATCTGGAATTTTTGGCTTCAACTTCCTCAAGACATGTGACTCATCATCTTCTTCTTCCATTTCAGCTTCAGGCACTGGGGCCTTGTTCTTCTCCTCAGCAGGGATGTTCCTGGTGCTCCTCTTTGGTTTTGGCTTTGGAGCTGGAGCAGCAGTCTTAGGAGCTCCTTTGGGCTTACATGAAGCAGCCCCTGACCTGATGGCATCACCCATAAGCTTCTAAGCTTTGGGTGTTGGTGCAGCATCTTCTTCCTCTTCCTCTTCCTCTTCAGAATCTCTCATGATTGAATATCTCCCAAGCACTCTGGCAGTGGTCTTTTTGACCCTCTCTTTCCTCTTCCTCTCTGCCACAACCTTCTCTTTGGGTGTAGATCCCAAAGTCTCTTGAGTAGATGCTCTCGCCTTAGACATTGGAATTCTCTTGGCAGGAACCTTTTGCTTCATGCCTGGCTTGGTGGCAGCAGTTGTGCCATATTCCTTCTTCAGGACTTTCCTCTTGGAAGTGGCCTCATCCTCAGATTCAGAATTTTTCTTCTTTCTGGCCCTAGTGGCAGCTTTGGGTAAGTTGCTTGGCGTGCTCCTGCTACCCTCATCAGAGCTGCTAGAGGGACTAGTGCCCTCACTCAAGTGAACCTGCTCCTCTGACTTGTTCTAGCTGTCACTCTGATCAGACATATTGCAAACACTGACAGCAGACCCTGTGAATAGATATAGATGAGATAGAGTGGATGAGCATCACAAAATGTAGAGGTTTTTGCAAAAGAATGAGTCAAAAACTTAGTTCTAGTTTTCCATAGAAAGCATTTTGGATCAACCGATTTGTAAACTCGGTGATACCGAAGCAGCTGTTGGAACCTAAACTAGTGAACTCGGTCAGACCGAGTCACAGTTCGGTGGCACCGAGACTGCTAGGGTTTCACAAAGTCCTGAACTCGGTCACACCGATTTGCAATTCTCGGTCAGACCGAGAATCACATGTGCAATGGCCTGAGCTGAATTGGTGGTACCGAGTTCCACAACTCGGTGGGTTCGAGATGGTTTCGGCGGAAACCTAACCCTAAATTCCCAATTCATGACTAAACTACGGAGTGTTTTCGATGGATAGAATGATCTCAATCATGGCAAGATACATGACGAACACAATGTGCTAGGAATCAGATAAGGATAGCGCAGTGATCGAGTTCATACCCTAGTTCGGCAATGAACTCGCTACAGCGGCAACAGCGGGGATGATTCCCATTGACGGCGGCGGAGACCAGCGGCAGGAGGCAACTGGCGACAAGGAGGACGATCCAGAGACCCTGGAGGCAGAGCGGGCTAAGCGCGGGCGAAAGAGTTCGGAGAAAATTTCCAAAATTTTGCCCGTGGGTATATATAACCCGACCCTGTCGGTGTGACCGAGTGGAACAACTCGGTGGCACCGAGATGCATAACTGCAAGCAGTTACTGCAACTCGGTGTGACCGAAAAGTTCAAATTGGTTGCACCGAGATTGAAAACCTAGATTGACTTAGTGATCTCGGTATGACCGAAATGCATGAATTGGTCAGACCGAAATGCACAAAGAAGTTCTGGAAGTTTAAGTGTATGACGAATCGGGGACTCTGAGTGCTCCTCACACAGAGTGGTTTGAATCTGACTTGATCAAATTTTGTGATGCGGCATGAATAGAGTTTGAGACGAGAAAAGCATAGATAGCTAGAGAAGGTTCTTAGGCATTCTTGCCCATCCACTTGGCCAAAAGAAAAGGAAACCAATCAATCAAAACAACAAGTGGATGTCCTCGAATGAGTAAATTATGCAACCGACATGCTCACACAATAAAATGACAAATGAAATATGTGGCAAAGCATGCACAAACAATTCTAGCATCTATCAAACAATTGGCGATGACTAGGTCATCTATATATGAGTATATTGACTTAGGAGTCAAATGAGAACATTTGATCATAGGTCATACTCATCGTTTAAGCACAAGTGGGGTTACCACTTTTACATAAAGCGTTGTTGTGTTCACACAATTAGAGTTGCTTTAACTCAAATGTTAGAGTAAAGCTCCCCCTAGATGTGAGATCCCCCCTAAGAGGGATGAACTAACCTTGGGTTTTGTCGATGATGACTTCATGTAGGTGTTGAAGATGTGGATGCTCTAAGTTGATGTAGATCATTCGGAGCTATCCTTTGGAGTGAGTTGCAATTTCAATACCTACACGGATCAGTCCCACAAGGAACAAACAAGGATATCCATAGACATAGAGTGATACACACACAAGATGATGTCTATGAAAGCTTTAGGTTACCTTGTCCCTTGTCTTACCAACAAGAGGGTTTGTGACTCCTTGAACTAGTGCAAGATGTGGAAGTTGATTGCACTTGTTCTTGCCAAAATGATAAGAGTGAAGTATGTTGGCGGAGTCACCCTCAAGAACTCTCTAGTTCTTCTTCTTCGGGATCCACACCATCTTGATGGGAATCCTCGGAGTTGTAGTTGTACTTGATGAAGTGGAACTTGATGTAGTCTTGGGAACCCACTTGACCAAGGCCTTGGGAGCTTCTTCAAATGCATCAATTTCCTCTTGAAGCTTGTCCTTGCCTCTTTGCTTGTGGTCTTGTGGTGGAAGATCATCTTGAGCTTGTGTACCTTTGGAAGAAGTAGGATCATACTTCTCTTGTTGAGGAACAAACTTCGTCTTAGGGTATTGATCTTCTTCCCACTTGGCATTGAACTTTCGTTCAAAACCAATACCTTGATTCTTCCGGTGCCTTACTTGCTTGCGTACAATTTCCTCGAATTGCTTACTCCCGGCAAGGCTCTTGTAAACACCTTTCTCTATAATTCCCTTCAATAAGCTATTTTCTTGCTCAAGTGTAACTTGGCTAAGAGAATCATTAGTGGAATCAAGAGAACTACTAGAAGCAACAATATTGGATTTAGCATGATTATTGTTACTACTAGAAGAACAATCTTTCTTGTTCGTGTTACTAGACTTGACTTGAGGCATGTAAGTGGATAAGAGTAAGTGCTTGGCAATGTAAGAACTTTTCTTGCGAAGATCATCATTTATTGCCTTTAAGAACTCATGCTCTTGCTCAAGGTTGAGCTTTTCAAAACGTAATTTCTCATGAGTCCTTAAAAGTTCTCGATGATCTCCTAAGATAGTTTCATGAGCTAACTTAAGAGTGTTTAGTTCTTTAGTTAGAGACTCAATCTTCTCCTTATCATTGTCATTTGTTTCATCTTGATTAGCATGATTAATTGACGTTTCATCATAGTATTCATCACTATAGTTGTCAACAAGTAAATCATCATCACCTAACAAGTCATCTTCATCACTATTGAAATCAACATACTAGGGGTGTGATACCTTTGGACCTTTGGCCATGAAGCATCTTCCAATTCCTTCATTTGGTGAATCAAATATGTCGTAGGAGTTGGTTGACACAAGTGCTAGACCGGCAACACCTTCATCTTGAGTATATTCGAAGTCGGAGTGATAGCTTCTCTCGGAGTCATTGTCGGAGTCGGAGCCAGATACCCATTCACCAACATGAGCTTGATGTCTTCGTTTTGTGTAGCTCCTTGATGACTTGTCCTTCCTTTCCGAATCCTTGCTTCTCCGAGAGGGTCTTCGTTCATATCGATCATCCCTACTCCTTCTCTCCCTTGATGGTGATTCTTCTCTTCTACTTCTTCTTTTCGGAGAATCTTCTCTTCTCTTGTGGGGAGCCATACACTCATTGGAGTAGTGTCCGGGTCTTCCACAATTGTAGCAGTTTCGCTCTCAACTAGAAGATCTTTTGTCATTGTAGGACCTTGACTTGGAACTTCTCTCTTTGCTTCTATTCTTGTAGAACTTGTTGAAGTTCTTCACCATTAGGCTCAATTCTTCATTGAAGGTTTGTTTCTCACTTGATGATGTGGGAGCTTCACATGAGGCCTTGTATGCACCACTTGACTTGTTATGGAGCTCCTCCTTATCCTTGAGTGACATCTCATGAGCAACAATTCTTCCAATGACTTCCGTTGGCTTGAGATCTTTGTAATTTGGCATCATTTGGATCAATGTGCATACAGTATCATATTTTCGATCCAAGGCTCTTAGGATCTTCTTGATGATGAATTTGTCGGTCATCTCTTCACTTCCTAAGCCGGCAATCTCATTTGTGATAAGAGCAAGCCTAGAGTACATTTCAGCGACACCTTCACCATCCTTCATTTTGAACTTGTCAAGTTGACTTTGAAGCACATCCAACTTGGATTCCTTGACGGGGTCGGTACCTTCGTGCATATAAATCAAAGTATCCCAAATTTCCTTTGCATTCTCAAGACGGCTGATTTTGTTGAATTCTTCGGGGCACAATCCGTTGAAGAGGATATCACAAGCTTGAGCATTGTATTGTATCATCTTCAACTCGTCCGCGGTAGCTTCATGATTCAGTTCTATCCCATCAAAGAATTCACCTTGCAAGCCAACACATACAATAGCCCAAACGGTGGGGTTATGTCCAAGAATATGCATTTTCATCTTATGCTTCCAACTAGCAAAATTAGTACCATCAAAGTAAGGACCTCTACGGTGATAATTTCCCTCGCTAGACGCCATACTCTCCTAGGTTGTAAAACCAAGGCTATGACCACCAAAAGCTATGGAAATCAAAGCAAATGGAGACCAAAGCTCTGATACCACTTGTAGGATCGAAAGTATGTCTAGAGGGGGGTGACTAGACTACTTGACCAATTAAAAATCTATCCTTTTCCCAATTTTAGTCTTTGGCAGATTTTAGCTATCTTAGCACAAGTCAAGCAATCTTAACACAATTCAAGCAAGCATGCAAAGAGTTTATGAGCAGCGGAAAGTAAAGCATGCAACTTGCAGGAATATAAAGGGAAGGGTTTGGAGAATTCAAACGCAATTGGAGACATGGATGTTTTTGTCGTGGTTCCGATAGGTGGTGCTATCGTACATCCACATTGATGAAGACTTCAACCCACGGAGGGTAACGGTTGCACGAGTCCACGGAGGGCTCCACCCACGAAGGGTCCATGAAGAAGTAACCTTGTCTATCCCATCATGACCATCGCCCATGAAGGACTTGCCTCACTAGCGGTAGATCTTCACGAAGTAGGCGATCTCCTTGCCCTTACAAACTCCTTGGTTCAACTCCACAATCTTTGTCGGAGGCTCCCAAGTGACACCTAGCCAATCTAGGAGATACCACTCTCCAAGAAGTAACAAATGGTGTGTTGATGATGAACTCCTTGCTCTTGTGCTTCAAATGATAGTCTCCCCAACACTCAACTCTCTCTCACAGGATTTGGATTTGGTGGAAAGAATATTTGAGTGGAAAGCAACTTCAGAAGGCTAGAGATCAAGATTCATATGGTAGGAATGGAATATCTTGGCCTCAACACATGAGTAGGTGGTTCTCTCTCAGAAAATGTGTATTGGAAGTGTAGGTATGTTATGATGGCTCTCTCCACGAACGAAGAGTGGGTGGAGGGATATATATAGCCTCCACACAAAAACTAACCGTTACACACAATTTACCAATCTCGGTGAGACCGAATTGAGAAACTCGGTCGGACCGATTTAGCAAACCTAGTGACCGTTAGGGTTTTCGGTGGGACTGAGATGCAACTCGGTAGGACCGATATGGTTAGGGTTAGGGCATAACGTAATCTCGGTGCGACCGATTACACAAACTTGGTGGGACCGATTTTGGTAATAAGCTAACCAGAGAGTTGCTCAGGTAAACTCGGTGGGACCGATTTGCTCATTTCGGTGGGACCGAAATGTTACAAAAGGGAAACAGAGAGTTTACATTGCAATCTCGGTGGGACCGATCGCTCATCTTGGTAGGACCGAAACGTTACGAAGGGAAACAGAGAGATTACAACCCCATCTCGGTGTGACCGAGATCCCTATCGGTGAGACCGATTTGCCTAGGGTTTGTGGCAGTGGCTATGACATCTGAACTCGGTGGCGCCGGATAGAAAGAATCGGTGGGGCCGAGTTTGACTTTTGGTTTAGGTCATATGTGGATGTAGGAAGGTAGTTGAGGGTTTTGGAGCATATCACTAAGCACTATGAAGCAAGAACCTCATCAAGCAACACCTCATCCCTCCTTGATAGTATTGTCTTTTCCTATAGACTCAATGTGATCTTGGATCACTAAAATATAAAATGTAGAGTCTTGAGCTTTGAGCTTGAGCCAATCTTTTTGTCCTTAGTATTTTGAGGGGTCCACTTTCCTCATCCATGCCATGCCATTCATTGAGCTTTTCCTGAAATATTAATCTTAGAATATCATGTTAGCTCAATGAGCTATATGTTGTTAGGAATTACCAAAACCACCTAGGGATAGTTGCACTTTCAGAGGTTCTTATTTGTTTGTGTAGGTACGAGGTGACTCGCGCGTGGTTTCCTACTGGATTGATACCTTGGTTCTCAAAAACTGAGGGAAATACTTACGCTGCTTTGCTGCATCACCCTTTCCTCTTCAAGGGAAAACCAACGCATGCTCAAGAGGTAGCACACAGCTGTACGAATAAGCCGTCAGTTGATCCACTGTTGTCCGAAGAAGCTCTCCAGCCCTCCGTATCTCCATCGCGGCTGGAGACTCGCCTTCAACGGGGAGAGCCACCAATTGCGTAGCCGCAGCAATCATATTATCCAGAGGGTTAGAATAATGACCCGGCGGTGTCGGAACATGTTGAGGCGGAGTCAAATTTAAACGAGGCGGGTCTACCGCACGTTGCTGAATCGGCACTCGAGTCACAGGTGTCTCAACGGCCCGGTTCACCATGGGCGGGTCACTGGTCCCTGCCCTAGGCATGTTGAAAAGGTTCCTAGCCTCCAACTTTGTAGGTAGATGGGTCTAGTGCCTCCTCCTCATAATAGCGTTTGAAGCGTTCTGGTCCATGGTGAGGCGGAACGACTCTGCATGAATCCATTGTTATTGCGCATCCAAGGCGGCTCGCTCTGTCACCATCCTAGCATTCTCAGCAGCAAGTTCTTCCTTGGATTTGGCTATCTCATCTCGCAGCTTCGCGACATCAACTTTGTGCTATTCTTGAGTCTCCAGGGTTACCTCTGTTCCCATTAAAGCCGCCAAAGCATCCAACAGCTCGGTCAGAACCTGAGCTGGCGGGCGCGTAGAGCCGCTCACTCCAGCCGTCGCCGCAGCTGTTGAACTGGAAGTCATGGCCACCGCAGTTGTCGAACCGAGCACCGGTTGTGTACCGGCCATGAAGATCGCAACCCTGTTCGGTGGCTCATTGGGGTCCGGAATACTGTCACCATCGGAACGGCCCCCAAGCCCGCTGTCCTGCAGTTGATACATTGAATCGGTCTCACCAGTTGAAGACTCACCATCAGAACAGATTACCGTCTCTCCCTTGGACACAGATCATTCCTCAAGATCTGCCCCATGGATCAAAACAACAAAGGCATGCTTCGCGGCGGCTTGAACCTTGGCGGGTCATGCGCGCTGAGCCATCTCGACGATGTCGGTGTAGGTGTCCGGCTCAGGCTCCGACTCGCTGATCTTGCCGATGAAGACATGGATTCCGCCAAAGGGGACCCGGTACCCGTACTCAATTGAGCCGGCCTCGGGGCCCCAGCCAGCGTCGTTGATGTAGAGCTTGCCGCGATGACTCTTGGTCATTCGGCCCCATATCCCTTGATCCCTGCGAAGCTGCCCTTCAAGGACTCGAAACCACCGTGCGCTGGCCCCACGGTGGGCGCCAACTGTCGTGGACTTAACACGACAGATGCCCTAGCAAAAGGACTTAGGTGTGGAGCCATCACAGCTAGGTTAGCTTGAAGGGGTTAAACGGGACAAAGGACACACAGAGTTTACCCAGGTTTGGCCCCTCTCAATGAGGTAAAAGCCTACTCCTGCTTTAGGTTGTATTGCTTGGGTTTCAATTACCAGGGAGCGAATACGCTTGACCTAGTTCTCAATGAGTTGTCTCTTGAGTTAACCCGCCGCCGGGTCACCCCTTTATATACAGGTTGATGCCCGACGGCTAACAGAGTCCCGGACGGCTCATACACAACGTGTCCGGCTCGGTAACTAACTAAGCTTGCCTGATACGTCTCCAACGTATCTATAATTTTTGATTGTTCCATGCTATATTATATCCTGTTTTGGACATTATTGGGCTTTATTATACACCTTTATATTATTTTTGGGACTAACCTATTAACCGGAGGCCTAGCTCAGAATTGCTGTTTTTGCCTATTTCAGAGTTCCGCAGAAAAAGAATATCAAACGGAGTCCAAACGGAATGAAACCTTCGGGAACGTGATTTTCGGAACGAACATGATCCAGAGGACTTGGACCCTACATCGAGCAATCAACCAGGACGGCACGAGGTAGGGGGCGCGCCTACCCCCCCCCCCAAGCGTGCCCTCCACCCTTGTGGGGCCCATGTTGCTCCACCGACATACTCCTTCCTCCTATATATACCTACGTACCCCCAAACTACTAATACGGAGCCAAAACACTAATTCCACCGCCGTAACTTTCTGTATCCACGAGATCACGAGATCCCATCTTGGGGCCTTTTCTGGAGCTCCGCCGAAGGGGGTATCGATCACGGAGGGCTTCTACATCAACACCATAGCCTCTCCAATGAAGTGTGAGTAGTTTACTTCAGACCTACGGGTCCATAGTTATTAGCTAGATGGCTTCTTCTCTCTCTTTGGATCTCAATACAAAGTTCTCCCCCTCTCTTGTGGAGATCTATTCGATGTAATATTCTTTTGCGGTGTGTTTGTTGAGACCAATGAATTGTGGGTTTATGATCAAGTTTATCTATGAACAATATTTGAATCTTCTCTGAATTCTTTTATGTATGATTGGTTATCTTTGCAAGTCTCTTTGAATTATCAGTTTGGTTTGGCCTACTAGATTGATCTTTCTTGCAATGGGAGAAGTGCTTAGCTTTGGGTTCAATCTTGCGGTGTCCTTTCCCAGTGACAGTAGGGGCAGCAAGGCACGTATTGTATTGTTGCCATCGAGGATAACAAGATGGGGTTTATATCATATTGCATGAGTTTATCCCTCTACATCATGTCATCTTGCTTAAAGTGTTACTCTGTTCTCTTGAATTTAATACTCTAGATGCATGCTGGATAGCGGTCGATGTGTGGAGTAATAGTAGTAGATGCAAGCAGGAGTCGGTCTACTTGTCTCGGATGTGATGCCTATATACATGATCATACCTAGATATTCTCATAACTATGCTTAGTTCTGTCAATTGCTCAACAGTAATTTGTTCACCCACTGTAATACTTATGCTCTCGAGAGAAGCCTCTAGTGAAACCTATGGCCCCCGAGTCTATTTTCCATCATATTAATCTTCCAATACTTAGTTATTTCCTTTGCCATTTATTTTACTTGCATCTTTATTTCTCTTTATCATAAAAATACCAAAAATATTATCTTATCATATCTATCAGATCTCACTCTCGTAGGTGACCGTGAAGGGATTGACAACCCCTTTATCGCGTTGGTTGCGAGGAGTTTATTTGCTTGTGTAGGTGTGAGGGACTCGTGCATGGCCTCCTACTGGATTGATACCTTGGTTCTCAAAAACTGAGGGAAATACTTACGTTGCTCTGCTGCATCACCCTTTCCTCTTCAAGGGAAAACCAATGCCGTGCTCATGTAACGCCCCGAGACCGATGTGTCAGGTGTCTTCCGGTTATTCGCTGTTGTTGCCTTGTCATTGCTTGCATGTCATGCATTCCATATCATGTCATCATGTGTGTTGCATTTGCATACATGTTCGTCTCATGCATCCGAGCATTTTCCCCGTTGTCCGTTTTGCTATCCGGCGCTCCTATGTCACTCGGTGGTCCTTCCTACCTCTTTTTGTGTGTGAGGGTTAAACGTTTTCGAATTGGACCGAGACTTGTCATGCGGCCTTGGTTTACTACCAGTAGACCGTCTGTCAAGTTTCGTACCATTTGGACTTCGTTTGATACTCCAACGGTTAACCGAGGGACCGAAAAGGCCTCGTGTGTGTTGCAGCCCAACACCTTTCCAAACTGGCCCAAAACCCACCTAAACCTCTCCCATCATCTAGAGCGTTCGATCACGATCGCGTGGCCGCAAACCGCACCTCATTTGGAGCTTCCTAGCTCCCTCTACGCCTATAAATAGATCCCCTCACAAAAATCCCGGGTCTCCTCTCCCCTCTAACCCTAGAAACCTCCTCGCGCCGCGTCGGACGCCTCTCCGCCACCGCCCGCAGCCACTCGTAGGCTGCCACGTGTCCTCCCGCCGGCCTACACCACGCGCGGCCCGCCTGGCCCGCGTCCGGCCCCCGAGGCCCATCCGCACTTCGCCGCCGCCCGCCTTCGTCCTCCCCGCGCCCGTCGCCGACTCCGCCCGCGCGCCGCCGCCTGCAACCCTCGTCACCGTCCACCGCCATCGACCTCGCCGTCCGCCGCCACCAACCTTGCCACGCCGCCTGCGGCCACCTCGCCGTTTCGGCGGCTCCGCCCGCGCCGGAGGCCGCGCCCCCGCCGGCGACCCGCGTCGTCCCGGCCTCCCTCAACCCCGGCAGCGTGCTCCGGCCGCCTCGACCTCGAACTCCAGCGACTTCAACCCCAGCGAACCTCGGGAGGCGCGTACGTGCTACAGTGCTCGAGATCCAGATCCACATCCATTTTGCCTCGGTTGACTTTTTCCTCCGAAACCCTAGCCAATTTGCATACTTTGACATGCCATAACTCTGCATCCGTGGCTCCGATTCATGCGTGTAGCATATCAAAATGTTCGTCTCGACGAGTACATCATTTCATCTCATTGCATCATTTTCATTTGAGCTCATCTTGATGCCCAAAATGCTGTTGGAAGAGGGCTATGTGAGGAAAGTTATAGATCTGTTTCAGCAAATGGCCTTTTGTCATTTTTGCCATGATTATTGTGTGCATGCTATGATCCTGAGCTCTACATGTGTTTTGTAGAATGCCATGCCATCTTTACAGGGGTGTATTCCATGTATTTTTGTGATATTTGTGGTGACTAGCACAAGCATGCAAAGTAGCTTACTCGATGATGCTGATTTCAGGGACTTAGAATTTCACTAAGTCCTTGCCCTGTCCTTATTTTTATGCCATATGTTCATGTTGTTTCCTAGTGATCCGTGCCTCTTTTGAGGATGATCAGTAAGGATGTTTTGTTAATATTGTGGTGCTCTATCCATCCATGTCTTTGTTTGCATTTATGGAGCACCTTAGCTTGAGTCAATCGAGCTCTACTTTTGCTATGAAATGTTCCTGGCAGATTGTTAACATGTTTAGCGATTTTGCCAAGGTTGTTGCTATTGATCTGTGCATGCTATGTTATTGTTCTTGCCATGTCTAGTTTCTATGCCATGTCTTCTTGATGGGTGTATGCTTAGTTTGTCATGCCATGCTCTGTAGTGAGTGCATCGAGCTCGTAAACATGCCTACTTGTTAATCTGTTTTGCATGCTCCAGTTTTTCGCTAAGTCTGAATTTGTTTATGTTTTTGCTATTTCGCATGCTTGCAATTGTATTTTCTGATCCCTTTTGGCTCAAGGTCACTAAGGGACTTTTGTTATGTGATTTGAGTAGCTTCATGCCATGCCTTGCCTTGCCATGATATGTTCCTGTAGCATGTAGTTTTCATGCTCTAAAGTGTGCTTCCTGATGATAAAATTCTAGACTTGTGTTAATTTCACCAAGTCTGAAACTTGTTATCTTTTGCACTTTTGCCATGCTTATTTAAACCTGCTATTGATTGAATTAGCCGTAGCTCAGTGTTCATCTTTTGTAAAGCATCGTGAGTGGATCCCTGCCATGTATTTTGTTGCTATATTTGAGTGATGTAGCATATTTATCTTGATGCATTTAGATGGCTACTTGTTGTTTATCACAGACCGGTGCCATATTTGTTTTGCTTGCCATTTCCAAACCGTGAATCCGATTCCGGTGATCTTTATATCAATTTCAACCGAAATCAACTCACCTTTCCAGTGGAACTCTTAGTTTTCCAAGTTGAGGCCAGGTTCAATCATTCCTTTCCAAATCATGCATATGCATCACATATCGCATCCTGCATATCATGCAATGTTCATGTGTTGGTTGTTTACTATGTTGTGTGCTTCTTTCCGGTGTTGCTTCTTCGGGTTGGTTCCGATAACGTCGTGTTTGTGAGTACCCGTTCGACTGCGTCCGTTTGTCTTCTTCAAGGACTCGTTCTTCTTCCTTGCGGGATTTCAAGCAAGATGACCATACCCTCGAAATCACTTCTATCTTTGCTTGCTAGATGCTCGCTCTTTTGCTATGCCTATGCTGTGATACCTACCACTTGTTTATCATGCCTCCCATATTTTTGAACCAAGCCTCTAACCCACCTTGTCCTAGCAAACCGTTGTTTGGTTATGTTGCCGCTTTGCTCAGCCCCTCTTATAGCGTTGTTAGTTGCAGGTGAAGATTGGAGTTTGTTCCATGTTGGAACATGGATATTTGTTGGGATATCACAATATATCTTATTTAATTAATGCATCTATATACTTGGTAAAGGGTGGAAGGCTCGGCCTTATGCCTGGTGTTTTGTTCCACTCTTGCCACCCTAGTTTCCATCATATCGGTGTTATGTTCCCGGATTTTGCGTTCCTTACGCGGTTGGGTTATAATGGGAACCCCTTGACAGTTAGCCTTGAATAAAACTCCTCCAGCAATGCCCAACATTGGTTTTACCATTCTCCACCTAGCCCTTTTCTTTCCCTTGGGTTCTGCAGACTCAAGGGTCATCTTTATTTTTAACCCCCCCCCCCCCCCCCGGCCAGTGCTTCTCTAAGTGTTGGTCCGAACTGAGCTGCCTGTGGGGCCACCTCGGGGAAACTTGAGGGTTGGTTTTACTCGTAGCTAGTCTCATCTGAGTGTGCCCTAAGAACGAGATATGTGCAGCTCCTATCGGGATTTGTCGGCACATTCGGGCGGCTTTGCTGGACTTGTTTTACCATTGTCGAGGATGTCTTGTAACCGGGATGCCGAGTCTGATCGGATTGTCTTAGGAGAAGGAATATCCTTCGTTGACCGTGAGAGCTTGTGATGGGCTAAGTTGGGACACCCCTGCAGGGTTTTGAACTTTCGAAAGCCGTGCCCGCGGTTATGGGAAGATGGGAATTTGTTAATGTCTGGTTGTAGATAACCTGAAACTTAACTTAATTAAAATGCATCAACTGCGTGTGTAACCGTGATGGTCTCTTCTCGGCGGAGTCCGGGAAGTGAACACAGTGTTGGAGTAATGCTTGACGTAGGTTGTTCTAGGATCACTTCTTGATCATAGTTGTTCGTCCATGCTTTTGCCTTCTCTTCTCGCTCTCATTTGCGTATGTTAGCCACCATATATGCTAGTCGCTTGCTGCAGCTCCACCTCATACCTTTACCCTTCCTATAAGCTTAAATAGTCTTGATCGCGAGGGTGTGAGATTACTGAGTCCCTGTGGCTCATAGATACTTCCAAAACCAACTTGCAGGTGCCGTTGAACCGTGCATGTGACGCGACCAAGCTCAAGGAGGAGCTCGATGAAGATTGTGTTCGCTATGTTGTTCCGTTTCCAGTTGATCAGTAGTGGAGCCCAGTTGGGACGATCGGGGATCTGTGTAGCTTTTGGGGTAGTCTTCTTTTATTTTGGTTCCATAGTCGGACCTTGATTGTATCTGGATGATGTAATGCCTTATTCATGTAATTGTGTGACGTGGCGAGTGTAAGCCAACTATGTACCTTTCCCCTTTATTTATGTACATGGGTCGTTTGCGAAGATTACCTCACTTGCGACATTGCTTTCAATGCGGTTATGCCTCTAAGTCGTGCTTCGACACGTAGGATATATAGCCGCATCGAGGGCGTTACAGCTCAAGAGGTAGCAAGAAGGATTTCTGGCGCCATTGCCGGGGAGTCTACGCATAAGTCAACATACCAAGTACCCATCACAAACCCTTATCTCCCACATTACATTATTTGCCATTTGCCTCTCGTTTTCCTCTCCCCCACTTCACCCTTGCCGTTTTATTCGCCCTCTCTCTCTCTCCATCCTCCCTCTCTTTCTCTATTCACCTCTTTTTGCTCGTTTCTTGTTTGCTTGTGTGTCGGATTGCTTGCTTGTCATTATGGCTAGTCCCCTATCTTCTCTGTTGTCTCCCGAAAATGAAGTTCTTAAGTTTAAGCAAAGGGAAGGAGAAAACCTAAAAGACGCTTGGTATAGAATTTGCAATGCTTAAAATAGATATACTGGGAAGCAATCTACTTCTATTCTTCTTCGCAATTTTTATGTAGGTGCTATTCCTTGGCACAGATATGTCCTTGATACCATTACCGGAAGGAACTTCTTGGGTAGCCACACTTTTGATTCCTATAATGCTATGATAGATTTTTTTGGCTCACCCCCTCTTTTGGTTAATGGAACTATGTTAACTTTGGAGGATGTAATGCAAAAACTTGAAATTATTGAAAATAAAGTTGCTACCATTGAGTTAATTGAAAATTTCGATAAAAATATCCATAACCAAATTACTCAATATGGATCTAAAGTAGGAGTCACTTTCAAAAATATTAAGGAGAAGGAACCCATAGTTAATGAAAGAATAAATCATGATTCCACTAGAATCGATAAGCTTGAGGGTATCATTACCAACTTGGGAACCGCTTTTTCTTCCGTAAAGAATACCCCAAGTCCTCCAACTAAAATTTCCAATCTTATGTATGTTCCTAAAAATAAGGGTGAATCCTCTAGCAAAGAAACTGCGGATCTCAAATCTATAAGTATTCATCCTAATCTTTTTACTATCATTAAGGAACCATTTGCTACTAATGATTTTTTCGATTTTGTGCCTAGAAGTTTGATTATTGATAAAAGGAAATAAACTCCTAAAGGTTATAGATGTCTCATTAAAGAATTACCAACTAAAGATACCTAGATCTATCCTCGCTTTTATGCCTAGCTAAGGGCGTTAAACGATAGCGCTTGTTGGGAGGCAACCCAATTTTATTTTTATTCCTTACTTTTTGCTCCTGTTTAGTAATAAATAATTTATTTAGCCTTTGTTTTGGTTGTATTTTTGTGTTTAATTAGTGTTTGTGCCAAGTAGAACCGTTGGGAAGACTTGGGGAAAGTCTTTTTAATCTTGCTGTAAAAAAACAGAAACATTAGCGCTCACGAGAACTGTTGCCATTTTTATTTGGAAAGTGATATTTAGTTAATTCTTTTTGCAGATGATTAATAGATAAATTCCTCACGTCCATAAATTTCTTTTAGAATTTTTGGGGTTCCAGATCTTGCGTTAGCTACAGATTACTACAGACTGTTCTGTTTTTGACAGATTCTGTTTTTCATGTGTTGTTTGCTTATTTTGATGAATCTATGGTTAGTAAAATAGTTTATAAGCCATAGAGAAGTTGCAATACAGTAGGTTTAACACCAACATAAATAAATAATGAGTTAATTACAGTACCTTGAAGTGGTGTTTTGTTTTCTTTCGCTAACGGAGCTCACGATATTTTCTACTTTAAGTTTTGTGTTGTGAAGTTTTCAAGTTTTGGGCAAAAGATTTGATGGATTCTAGAACAAGGAGTGGCAAGATCCTAAGCTTGGTGATGCCCATGGCACCCCAAGATAATCTAAGGACACATAAAAGCCAAACCTTGGGGATGCCCCGGAAGGCATCCCCTCTTTCGTCTACTTCTATTGGTAACTTTACTTGGGTCTATATTTTTATTTACCACATGATATGTGTTTTGCTTGGAGCGTCTTGTATTATTTGAGTCTTTATTTGTTAGTTTACCACAATCATAATTGATGCACACACCTTTTTAAGAGAGACACTCCTGATTCAGAAATTGTTAGAATACTCTATGTGTTTCACTTATATCTTTTGAGTTATATAGTTTTTGCTCTAGTGCTTCACTTATATCTTTTAGAGCACGCTGGTAGATTTGTTTTATAGAAACCATTATTCTCTCATGCTTCACTTAGATTATTTTGAGAGTCCAACAAAACAGCATGGTAATTTTCTTTAATTATGTTAGGCATTCAACATTAATAATAAAATTTTCTTATGAGTGTGTTGAATACTTTGAGAAGTTTGAAACTTGATAATTGTTTTGAGATATGGAGATGGTGATATTAGAGTCGTGCTAGTTGAGTAGTTGTGAATTTGAGAAATGCTTGTGTTGAAGTTTGTGATTCCCGTAGCATGCACGTATGGTGAACCGTTATGTTAAGAAGTCGGAGCATGATGTATTTATTGATTGTCCTCCTTATGAGTGGCGGTCGGGGACGAGCGATGGTCTTTTCCTACCAATCTATCCCCCTAGGAGCATGCGCGTAGTCCTTTGCTTCGATAACTAATAGATTTTTGCAATAAGTATGTGAGCTCTTTATGACTAATGTTGAGTCCATGGATTATACGCACTCTCACCCTTCCACCATTGCTAGCCTCTCTAATACCGCGCACCTTCCGCTGGTATCATACACCCACCATATACCTTCCTCAAAACAGCCACCATACCTACCTATCATGGCATTTCCATAGCCATTCTGAGATATATTGCCATGTAACTTTCCACCGTTCCGTTTGCTATGACACGCTCCATCATTGTCATATTGCTTCGCATGATCATGTAGTTGACATTTTAGTTGTGGCAAAGCCACCGTTCATAATTCTTTCATATAAGTCACTCATGCATCATTGCTATCCTGCTATACCGCCGGAGGCATTCATATAGAGTCATACTTTGTTCTAGTATCAAGTTGTAATCATTGAGTTGTAAACAAATAGAAGTGTGATGATCATTATTCATAGAGTATTGTCCCAATAAAAAAGAGAAAAGCCAAAAAAGAAGGCCAAAAAAAGAGTAAATAAATAAAAAGGGGCAATACTACTATCCTTTTTTTCACACTTGTGCTTCAAAGTAGCACCATGATCTTCATGATAGAGAGTCTCCTAGCTATGTTATCACTTTTATATACTAGTGGGAATTTTTCATTATAGAACTTGGCTTGTATATTCCAACGATGGGCTTCCTCAAAATGCCCTAGGTCTTCGTGAGCAAGCAAGTCAGATGCACACCCACTTAGTTCTTTTTGTCGAGCTTTCATATATTTATAGCTCTAGTGCATCCGTTGCATGGCAATCCCTACTCACTCACATCGATATCTATTAATGGGCATCTCCATAGCCCGTTGATACTCCTAGTTGATGTGAGACTATCTTCTCCCTTTTTGTCTTCTCCACAACCACCATTCTATTCCACATAGTGCTATGTCCATGGCTCACGCTCATGTATTGCGTGAAGATTGAAAAAGTTTGAGAACACCAAAAGTATGAAACAATTGCTTGGCTTGTCGTCGGGGTTGTGCATGATTTGAATACTTTGTGTGGTGAATATGGAGCATAGCCAGACTATATGATTTTGTAGGGATAACTTTCTTTGGCCATGTTATTTTGAAGAAACATAATTGCTTAGTTAGTATGATCGAAGTATTATTATTTCTATGTCAATATTGAACTTTTGTCTTGAATCTTTTGGATCTGGATATTCATACCACAATTAAGAGAATTACATTGAAATTATGCCAAGTAGCATTCCACATAAAAAATTCTGTTTTTATCATTTACCTACTCGAGGACGAGCAGGAATTAAGCTTGGGGATGCTTGATACGTCCCGAACGTATCTATAATTTTTTATTGTTCCATGCTATATTATATCCTATTTTGGACATTATTGGGCTTTATTATACACTTTTACATTATTTTTGGGACTAACCTATTAACCGGAGGCCCAGCCCAGAATTGCTGTTTTTTTGCCTATTTCAGAGCTTCGCAGAAAAAGAATGTCAAACGGAGTCCAAACAGAATGAAACATTCGGGAACGTGATTTTTGGAACGAACATGATCCAAAGGACTTGGACCCTACGTCAAGCAATCAACCAGGAAGGCACGAGGTAGGGGGCGCGCCTACCCCCCCCCCCCCAGGCGCGCCCTCCACCCCCATGGGGCCCATGTTGCTCCACCGACGTACTCCTTCCTCCTGTATATACCTACGTACCCCCAAACTACCAGATACGGAGCCAAAACCCTAATTCCACCGCCATAAATTTCTGTATCCATGAGATCCCATCTTGGGGCCTTTTCCGGAGCTCCGCCGAAGGGGGTATCGATCACGGAGGGCTTCTACATCAACACCATAGCCTCTCCGATGAAGTGTGAGTAGTTTACTTCAGACCTACGGGTCCATAGTTATTAGCTATATGGCTTCTTCTCTCTTTTTGGATCTCAATACAAAGTTCTCCCCCTCTCTTGTGGAGATCTATTCGATGTAATCTTCTTTTGCGGTGTGTTTGTTGAGACCGATGAATTGTGGGTTTATGATCAAGTTTATCTATGAACAATATTTGAATCTTCTCTGAATTCTTTTATGTATGATTGGTTATCTTTGCAAGTCTCTTCGAATTATCAGTTTGGTTTGGCCTACTAGATTGATCTTTCTTGCAATGGGAGAAGTGCTTAGCTTTGGGTTCAATCTTGCGGTGTCCTTTCCTAGTGACAGTAGGGGCAGCAAGGCACGTATTGTATTGTTGCTATCGAGGATAACAAGATGGGGTTTATATCATATTGCATGAGTTTATCCCTCTACATCATGTCATCTTGCTTAAAGCGTTACTCTGTTCTCTTGAACTTAATACTCTAGATGCATGCTGGATAGCGGTCGATGTGTGGAGTAATAGTAGTAGATGCAGGCAGGAGTCGGTCTACTTGTCTCGGACGTGATGCCTATATACATGGTCATACCTTGATATTCTCATAACTATGCTCAATTCTGGCAATTGCTCAACAGTAATTTGTTCACCCACCGTAATACTTATGCTCTCGAGAGAAGCCTCTAGTGAAACCTATGGCCCCCGGGTCTATTTTCCATCATATTAATCTTCCAATACTTAGTTATTTCCTTTGCCATTTATTTTACTTGCATCTTTATTTCTCTTTATCATAAAAATACCAAAAATATTATCTTATCATATCTATCAGATCTCACTCTCGTAGGTGACCGTGAAGGGATTGACAACCCCTTTATCACGTTCGTTGCGAGGAGTTTATTTGTTCGTGTAGGTGCGAGGGACTCGTGCGTGGCCTCCTACTGGATTGATACCTTGGTTCTCAAAAACTGAGGGAAATACTTACGCTGCTCTGCTGCATCACCCTTTCCTCTTCAAGGGAAAACTAACGCAGTGCTCAAGAGGTAGCATTGTCTTACAATACAAGTTAAACATATGGCAGCTCACACCTGTGGGCCTCAAATCATCACCGGATCTTGGGCCTTCAATAAGCTTGCTCTATGAACCTCCATCTTCATATCTTCTTGGGCCTCTTCACCTTAAGCCGCCAGTGGCATGACCCGGCCCCTCCTGGGCGGGTCATACCCAGTAGTTATATCCCCAACAACGTCTGTAAGGGGAACTCCCCTTCACCCTTGTCGGCCCTCTCCGCCAGATCCGACGTCGACAACCCAGCCACGACCGTGCTCCATATGCCACCGCCCAGGGATGGACCTCAGCACCAGGTGCCACCACCGCCACCGCCACCCGAGTCGCGCGTCGCTCAGCGTTCGAGTGCGCTGCCACATCCGCACGCATTAGTCGACGGCCAGTCACGCGCGCGTCTGGCCAACGATGGGCCGCTCGCTCTAGCAGAGCGCGTTCACCAATAACAATCATGAGAGGATTACTTCACCAAGCCACCGAAACACAATTTCCCTCGTTTCGATGGGGAATACCCGCACATCTGGCTAGATCGTTGCCTGGCATATTTCAAGCTTTACTGCGTGCCGGAGAACAATTGGCTGACCATCGCAACGCTCTATGTGGAGGGGCATCCGCTCTCTGGTGACGCGCATTTTGATAGCAGAATCCGCTTCTCCGCTGGGATATGTTCAGGCGCGCGATTGAGGAGGAGTTTGGACCATAGGAATTCGAGTCCCTGATGCACAACCTCTTGCAATTGCGGCAGACTGGGAGCATGGTCGAGTACAGACAACAATTCGAGGTTCTCATCTACAATTTACTGGCCCTGGATGCCACCCTCTGTCCCAAGTTCTTTGTTACACAATTCCTGCTGGGGCTCAAGGATGAGCTACACGCCGTTGTATGCCTTCAAGCACCCAATAGCATCACTTGTGCCACAATTTTTGCAAGGATTCAAGAAGAGGAGCTCGTGAATCTGCATCCCAAGTTGCAACCATTGCCAGCAGGCCGACCACCGCCACTGCCCTACACTATACCAATACCGAGACGCGCACCGGCAACAGCACCCATCTTGCTAGTGAGGAACCCATCAAGACCGATCACCGCAGCCAAGCCAGCTCCAGATGATTTTAGCTGGGAGCGACAGTTACGGGATTACAGATGGCAACCCGGCCTCTGCTTTCGTTGTGGAGAGAAGTTTTCAAGAGATCACCAGTGCAAGTGCTCCGCCCAATTGTTGACCATTGAGATCGGGGAGCATGACGAAGTACTGTCTGATGATGCCGTGCACGCTCTGGAGCTGCTAGATGAGCCGGCGGCAACAGATCCATCGTGCTACTTACTGTCAGCAAATGCAGTCGACATCACCGAAGCCGCAGAAACTATCCACCTGTGCGCCACTGTCGGGAATCAGACAATGCTGTTGTTGGTTGATTCTGTCAGTACTCACAGCCTTGTCAATGGCTCCTTCGCCAAACGCATTGCTACGGCGACAATGACTATACCGACAGTGCCTACCAGAGTAGCCAATAGGCAGCAATTACAATGCATTGAACTTGTTTCACAGCTTAAATGGATGGTGCAAGGTCACTGGTTCACTACAGACATGCGTGTTCTGCAACTCGGGGTCTACGACGCAGTTTTGGGAGTGGATTGGCTTGCACAGCATAGCCCGGTGCAGTTTGACTGGAAACTACAGATGATGCAATTTGCTAGCGAAGAAGCAGCCGTCCATCTCACCGGCGTCCGATCAGATGACACACCAGCCATCACAGCCCTGGATGCGTCACAATGTTGTGGAAGATGCATGAAGCAAACAAGATTTGGGGAGCTGCTCTTTTGGACATGCAGACCTTGTCCTCGCACCATCAAGAAAACCCCATTCCTCCTGTTATACAACAAATCCTGACAGAGTTCAATGACGTATTCAAAGAACCAACAAAACTTCCTCCTCACAGACAATATGATCATGCCATCAACCTTGAACTAGGAGCCACACCAGTCAACTGTCGGCCCTACCGTTACTCTCCCTTGCAGAATGATGAAATTGAAAGGCATGTTGCAGAAATGTTACGCACCGGGCTGATCACACACAACATGAGTCCATTCGCGGCCCCCGTGCTCTTGGTGAAGAAGGATGGCATATGGCGGTTCTACGTCGATTACCACCGCCTCAACACGGTCACCATCAAAAACAAATTTTCCTTGCCTGTCATAGATGAACTATTGGATGAACTTGCGGGCGCGACATTCTTTTCCAAGATTGACCCGAGAGCTGGATACCACCAAATACACATGAGGGAGAGTGATGAGGAGAAAACAAACTTTAAAACACATCATGGGCACCTTTAGTTCCGAGTCATGCCATTTGGAGTCACCAACGGGCTGCCAACGTTCCAATGCATGATGAACTCAATCCTCTCCAGGCCAAATCATAAGTTTGTCATTTCATTTCTTAATAACATCCCGGTGTTCAGTTGCTCCCTACAGGAACATGTGGAGCATCTTCAAACTGTCCTCGGCATTCTCCAACAACATCAACTGTATGCCAAACTGTCGACATGCTCATTCGCCCAGCCCTGAATCGAGTACCTAGGCCATGTGATCTCCAAGCAAGGGGTGGCTACTGATCCAAGCAAGACAAGCGCAATGCATGATTGGCCTACACCAACATATGCAACAGAGTTGTGTGGCTTCCTCGGGCTTATGGGGTACTACCGCAAGTTCGTGCCGCACTACGGCATCATCGCCAAGCAACTGACTTAGCTGCTCACAAACAAAGGCTTCGCTTGGACCGAGAAGGCTCAAGTGGCATTTGATGCACTCAAGGACGCCATGGTCAACACCCCCATCCTCACCTTGCCAGATTTCAGACGCCCCTTCTTCGTCGAGACAGACACGTGTGACACTGGTGTCGGAGCGGTGCTAGTACAGGATGGCCACCCCCTGGCCTACCTCAACTAGGCCTTGGGGGTACGGAACCAACACCTCTCCATCTACGAGAAGGAGTTCCTCACCGTGATCATGGTCGTCGACAAATGGCGCTCCTTCCTCCAGCGTGCTCTGTTTGTCATTGTCACCGACCACGAGAGCTTATGTACCCTGGGCGAACAACAGTTGGATACCGAGCTCTAGCGCAAGGCCATGTCCAAGTTTGTTGGAATCCAGTTCTCCTTCAAGTACCGGCATGGCGTCGAGAACGACGCTGCTGATGCCCTCTCGCGCGTCGGCCACCAGCTTGCCATCAACACCCTGTCCATATGTCAACCTCAATGGCTCCAGGAGGTGGCCAACTCCTACGAGATGGATGCAGATGCACAGGATCTTCTCCAATGCTTGGCCATCTCCAGCCCAGATGTAACGCCCCGGATACAACTTTCCATATTTGTACTCTGACTCTTACCATTTTCAGCTCTAAGTTATGAGTTTCCCTTCATGGTTGGGTTTTGTCTTCGCTTTGCATTTTGTCCATGTCATGCATTTCAAATCATGCCATCATGTGCATCTCATTTGCATACGTGTTTGTCTCATGCATCCGAGCATTTTCCCCGTTGTCCGTTTTGCAATCTGACACTCCTATGTCCTCCGGCGTACTCCTTTTGTCTCTTTTCATGTGCGGGTGTTAAACGTTCTCGAAATGGACCGAGATTTGTTAAGTGGCCTTGGTACACCACCGGTAGACCGCCTGTCAAATTTCTTGTCATTTGGAGTCCGTTTGATACTCCAACGGTTAACCGGGGAACCGCAAAGGCCTCGTGTGTGTTGCAGCCCAACACCCCTCCAAAACGTCCCAATAACCCTTCCAAACCACTTCCATGTCCTCCGTCGTCGGATCATGATCGCGTGGGCGAAAACTACACCTCATTTGGACACTCCCACCTCTTTCTACCTATAAATATGTGCCCCTCTCCGAAATTCGCGGTGCAAACCCTAACCCTGCTCCCATCGCGCCGCCGGACACGTCCAACTCCGGCCGGACATGTCCAACCTCCACGTCGCCCGGACCAATCCGGGGACGCCACGTCATGCGCCGCTGCCCTCACCCACTCATAGTGCGCCACCTCACCCCCCGCTGTCCACCACCGCGCCAGGCCCACCGTGCCCGGATCGAGCCCGCGGGGCCCATCTTGCCGCCGCCGCCCCGCGCCGCTCGCCGCAGGCCGCCATCTCCACCACGCGTGTGCCCAGCGCCGCCGCCCCACCTCGGCTCCGCCGCCCGCGCCGCCCTCCACCGCTGATCTGCAGCGCCGCCGCCGCCCGCCCGGCCGCGCGTCGCCCCAATCTGCCGTGCCTGACCCCGCCGACCTCGTCGCCGGCTGGCCTCGCCTCCGGCCAGATCCGGGCAGGTCCGGCCCGAATCCGGTGTCTCGCACCTCCTTCGACCCCGTCTAGCTCGCCGGAGCCCCTCGCAGCCCCGACCCTACCTCGATTCCCGCATCGAAACCCTAGATCTCAGAGGGTATAATTTCTGCTAAGTCCCTAAGATTTCATCAAATGTGTCCATGTTCATCGCATCATAAATTCTTGTGTGATGCTCCGTTTTGTGCACATGATATATCAAAATGTTCATTGGGAGATACTCCTCATTTCATTCCATTGTGACATGCTTGTTTGAGTCCATCTTGATTCTCAAATCACTGATGCAAGAGTGTTATAAATTGTTAGGTGTTGTTACTTATCAGAGTATGAGGATTTGTCATTTTTGTCACATTTGTTGCGTGCTGCATATGGACATGAGCTCTATATGTGTTTTGATCTATGCCATGCCATATTTACAGGGGTGTTTGCCATGTATTTTTGTGATCTATGTGTTGACTAGCACACGCATGCCAAGTAGCCTTCGTGATATTGCTGATTTCAGGGACTTAGGTTTCTACTAAGTCTTTGCTCTGCTGTTATTTTTATGCCATGTAAGCATGATGCTACAGTGAGATCCATGTTTGTTTTGAGTTGCTTCAGTAAGGATGATTTGGACATATGGTTATGCTCTATCCATCCATGCCCCTGTTTGCAATTATGGAGTGCTCTAGCATGTCTTAATCTTGCGCTGCGTTTGCTATAAAATGTTCCTGGCAGATTGTTTACGTGTTAATCAATTTTGCCATGGTTGTTGTAGTTGATCCATGCATGCTATGAACTTGATCTTGCCATGGTTAGCTTCATGAACATGTCTTCTTGCTGATGCTATGCTTGTTTTGTCGTGCAATGCCTTGTGGTGAGTGAATCGAGCTCGCAAAGATGCCTTCATAACTCTGTTTATGCCATGCTCAGTTTTCTGCTAAGTCTGAATCTGTTAATAAAACTTGCTATGTTTACATGGGTGCCATCATATCTTCTGTGCATTTTTGGCTCATGGTCAGTAAGGGACTTTTCTATGCTTTGAGAAGATTCATGCCATACCTTGTTTTTCTATGATATGTTCCTGTAGCATGTTGTTTGCTTGATCTAAACATGGCTTCCTGATGTTATTTTTCTGGCATGATAGTTTTTTTCACTAAGTCTGTGAAGCTGATATCTTTTGCACTTTTTCCATACTTGTTTGAACCTGCTCTTGTGTGATTTAGCCATAGCTCACTGTTCATCTTTTGTCAAGAATCTTGAGTAGATCACTGCCATATGCTTTGTTGCTGTGTTGGAGTGCAATAGCTTAGTTTCTTGTTGCATTCTATATGGCATCGTGCTGTTAATCGCAGAATTGTGTCATTCTTGTTTTGCATGCTATTTGCACCGTGCATCCGATTTCGGTGATCTTTATATCGATTTCGACCGAAATCATCTCATCTTTCCAGTGGCACACTTGGTTTGCCAAGTTGATGCCTTGTCCATTCTTTTCCTTCTGGAGCATGGATATGCATTGCATATCACATCTCGCATATCATGCCATGTTTTGCATCATGTTGCTTGCGCATTGCACCGTGATTGATTGTTGGTCCTTTGCTTGTGTTCTTGTTTTGGGTAGAGCCGGGAGATGAGTACGTGATCGAGGAACCTGTTGAGTACGCTAACGAGGATCAAGCTTTTGTCAACTCTGAGAACTTTGCATGCAAGATGACCATACCCTCAAAATCACTTCTATCTTTGCTTGCTAGTTGCTCGCTCTATTGCTATGCCGCGATACCTACCACTTGCTATCTCATGCCTCCCAAATTGCCATGTTAAGCCTCTAACCCACCTTTCCTAGCAAACCGTTGTTTGGCTATGTTACCGCTTTGCTCAGCCCCTCTTATAGCGTTGCTAGTTGCAGGTGAAGTTGAAGTTTGTTCCTTGTTGGAACATGGATATTGTTGGGATATCATTATTATCTCTTATTTACTTTAATGCATCTATATACTTGGTAAAGGGTGGAAGGCTCGGCCTTATGCCCGGTGTTTTGTTCCACTCTTGCCGCCCTAGTTTCCGTCATACCGGTGTTATGTTCCTTGATTTTGCGTTCCTTACGCGGTTGGGTGTTATGGGAACCCCTTGACAGTTCGCCTTGAATAAAAATCCTCCAGCAAGGCCCAACCTTGGTTTTACCATTTGCCACCTAAGCCTTTTTCCCTTGGGTTCCGCGGACTCAAGGGTCATCTTTATTTTAAATCCCCGGGTCAGTGCTCCTCTGAGTGTTGGTCCAACCTGTCAGCCGCCGGTGGCCACTAGGGGCAACTCTGGGTTGGCCTACCAGAATCTTGGACAATCCGGTGTGCCCTGAGAACGAGATATGTGCAGCTCCTATCGGGATTTGTCGGCACATTCGGGTGGCTTTGCTGGTCTTGTTTTACCTTTGTCGAAATGTCTTGTAACTGGGATTCCGAGTCTGATCGGGTCTTCCTGGGAGAAGGAATATCCTTCGTTGACCATGAGAGCTTGTGATGGGCTAAGTTGGGACACCCCTGCACGGTTTTGGACTTTCGAAAGCCGTGTCCGCGGTTATGGGCAGATGGGAATTTGTTAATGTCCGGTTGTAGAAAACTTGACACTTGACTTAATTAAAATGAATCAACCGCGTGTGTAGCCGTGATGGTCTCTTTTCGGCGGAGTCCGGGAAGAGAACACGGTCTCGTGTTATGCTTGAACGTAAGTAGTTTCGGGATCACTTCTTGATCACTTATTAGCTTCTCGACCGTGTTTTGCTTCTCTTCTCACTCTCTTTTGCGTAAGTTAGCCACCATATATGCTAGTGCTTGCTGCAGCTCCACCTCACTACCTTTCCTACCCATAAGCTTAAATAGTTTTGATCGTGAGGGTGTGAGATTGCTGAGTCCCCATGACTCACAGATACTTCCAAACAGATGTAGGTGCCGATGATGCCAGTGCACGGGACGCTACTGTGACGTACGGATAATTAAGCTACAGTAAACGTCTGTTAATGATGCCACATCACCTCAGTTACAGTTGATAAACTCATGCCGGTTCGAAAACCAGTTCAAATTTCAAATTTAAAATAACGTCAAACGGTAAAAGTTTTCAAATATTAAAACTAAATTGTTCATCATGTGACAAATAATCCCTAACTAATTGAGGTGAAGAAACCACATTTTTATAGAGAGTTTAGATGCACTTGAATAATTAAAACAGTAGGTAGAACAATGAAATAAATGTGTTTTGCATTTTATAAAATAATAAACTATTTATTTAGTTGCCCCTAAGTTAATGGGACAGCAGCATAATTATTAACACTAAATTAGTGACTACTTTTATAATTTATAAAACTAATAAAAGTGAGAAATTAAAAGAAAACAGGTAAGAAATAAGATAAGAAAAAGAAAAGTAAAAGAAAAAACAAAACAAAGGAAACAAGAAAATAAAAGAAAAGAAGGAACCCCCATGGCCAACTGGGCCAAACGGCCCAGCTGGCCGACCCACCTGGCCTAACCGGCCAGCCCAACCCACCTCATATCCTCTCCCTCCCCGCGCTACAGGAAACAGGGGGAGACCGTGGCGCCCATCCAGGCCTCCTCGACCGGCGATGTCGCCGTGGCGCCCATCCCACGCCCCCCTGGAGGATAAGGCTGCGCCATGCCCCCCTCGACCGAACCCTAGCCCCCACTCAAACTCCCCTTTCCCTTTGGTCACAACTTGGAGTTCGCCTGATCTCATGGTCGCCATGGCGTCGTCGTAGCCGCGACCATCGTGCGCCTCTTCGCCGGGGGAGACGTACAGCAGAACCGTCGTCGTCCACTTCTTCATCTCCACCCACGAGATCGAGCTCGGAGCCACCGCATCGACCGGGCGAGGTCTTCTTCAAGCTCTGCCCCGCCGCTCGTCATCTTCGATTTCGACCTCATTGAAGCCTCCCCGAGCCCGCTGACTTTCTCTACAGCTGCGATGTGAGCTCCCCTTGATTCCCCATATAATTCCCCCTCAGATTTATGTCGTTTCACCGCTGCCCACCTGCATCGAACTCCGCCGCCAGCCATGGCTGACGGGCACGAGCACCCCGGGCTCCCCTACCTCGCGCCCGACTAGCCCGCGCACTTGGCCACCCCGACCTGACCTACGCCGACCGCGCCTCCGCGCGCGCCCACTCGCGCGTGGACGCATCCCCGCTCGCCTCCGCGAGCTGCTGCTCATCGCTGCGCCCTGGCCTAGCCTTGCCTCACCTCCAGCCGCTCCCTGTGCCCCGCGCCGGCATCGCCTCTGGCCGCGACCTTGCGCGCGCGCCCGCCCAGGCCAGGCCCTGCTCGCCTGGTTGCGACCTTGCGCGCGCCCATGTGCACCCGTCCGGCCGTCGTCGCTCGTGCGTATCCGCTAGTGCTTGCCGCTGCTAGTGCTGTTTGCTGCTGCGCAACTTGCTGCCGCTTGCTAAGCCTGATGCCGATGTTGCTTGCTTTGCCTGATGCGTTTCTGCTGCTGCTGACTCTGTCCAAGAAGCCGGCTTGTAGTGCTAAGTTAGATTAGGTTAGGTGCTAATCTAATTAGTTAGTCTAACTAGACGTTGACTTCTAGGTCCTGCTCTAATTAGTTCAACCAACCAACCTCGGGATTAGTTACTGTGAATGACATGTGGGTCCCCTTCCTAAATAATCTGTTTAGCACTTAAGTTAAAATAACAGTCAATGACAAGTAGGCCCCACGACCACTATTCACACTTTGACCAGGTCAACCATTGACTGTTGACTTGCTGACCGTGTATGCTGACTCAGCCACTGGACCCCGCCCGTCATTCTAATAGGCTAGTTGTCCGTGAGTATAAAAAGTAATACACTGTTTAAATTCGAATTTAGGTATATTCCAGAATTCTAGAAAATCTTTTAAACTTTGAAAAATCATAGAAAATAATCCGTAAGTCAGGTGAACATAATTTATATATGAAAGTTGCTCAGAAAAATTCGACGAATCCGGATACGCAGTCGGTTCGTCCGCCACACATCCCTAACCTATCAAACACGCAACTTTCCCCTCCGATTCATCTGTCCGAAAAACGCAAAACATCGGGATACTTTTCCGGATGTTCCCCCCTTCGCCGGTATCACCTCCTGCTGTGTTAGGGCACACCTGGCACCGTTACTTGCGATGTCATGCATCGATATGCATCTGTTTGCATTGTATTTATTGTTTCTTCCCCCTCTTCTCTCGCTAGACATCGAGACCGACGCCGCTGCTACCCAGTACGACTACGGTGTTGACGACCCCTCTCTCTTGCCAGAGCAACCAGGCAAGCCCCCCTTTGATCACCAGATATCGCCTACTCTTCTCTATACTGCTTGCATTAGAGTAGTGTAGCATGTTACTGCTTTCCGTTATTCCTATCCTGATGCATAGCCTGTCCTTGCTACTACTGTTGTTACCATTACCTGCTATCCTACTGCTTAGTATAGGATGCTAGTGTTCCATCAGTGTCCCTACACTCTTTTCCGTCTATCATGCTATACTACTGGGCCGTGATCACTTCGGGATGTGATCACGGGCATATAATATATACTTTACACAGTTACATTACCTGTGGTACTGTTCAGAGTTGGGGGCTGAAGGGGCAGGTGGCTCCATCCCGGTAGAGGTGGGCCTGGGTTCCCGACGGCCCCCGACTGTTACTTTGTGGCGGAGCGACAGGGCAGGTTGAGACCACCTAGGAGAGAGGTGGGCCTGCCCTGGTCGGTGTTCGCGGATACTTAACACATTTAACGAGATCTTGGTATTTGATCTGAGTCTGGCTACTGGCCTATACGCACTAACCATCTACGCGGGGACAGTTATGGGCACTCGACGTCGTGGTATCAGCCGAAGCCTTCGTGACGTCAGCGACTGAGTGGCGCGCGCCGGATTGGACTGTAAGCCTGCTCTTGTATTAAGGGGGCTAGTTCTGCTTCCGGCCGCGTACGCAACGTGCACGTGTGCAATGGGCGATGGGCCCAGACCCCTGCGCCATAGGATTTAGACCGGCGTGCTGACCTCTCTGTTGTGCCTAGGTAGGGCTGCGACGTGTTGATCTTCCGAGGCCGGGCATGACCCAGGAAAGTGTGTCCGGCCAAATGGGATCGAGCGTGTTGGGATATGTGGTGCACCCCTACAGGGAAGTTAATCTATTCGAATAGCCCTGATCTTCGGTAACAGGACGACTTGGAGTTGTACCTTGACCTTATGACAACTAGAACCGGATACTTAATAAGACACACCCTTCCAAGTGCCAGATACAACCGGTGATCGCTCTCTCACAGGGCGATAAGGGGAGGATCATCGGTTAGGATTATGCTATGCGATGCTACTTGGTGAACTTACTATCTACTCTCTTCTTCTGCTGCAAGATGGAGGTGGCCAGAAGCGTAGTCTTCGATAAGGACTAGCTATCCCCCTCTTATTCCGGCTTTCTGCAGTTCAGTCCACATATGATACCCTTATTCCATTTGATACCAATGCATACATATGTAGTGTAGCTCCTTGCTTGCGAGTACTTTGGATGAGTACTCATGGTTGCTTTCTCCCTCTTTTCCCCCTATCCCTTCTACCTGGTTGTCGCAACCAGATGTTGGAGCCCAGGAGCCCATCAATGTTCATAAACAATGTTTCTCTTTCTTTGTGATAACACTTAAACAATGTTCATAATATCGGTAACTGATACCATATCGGTTGGGTGTTGAGTAGAGATTAATGAATCGGCCATTCAACTGAATTTATTTGTAACCCATTTATGGGATGTTAACTAGGGTCATATATGTATGTCCTAGGCTATATAGCAGGATGTAATGTCCCAAGTGTTTAAATATGCAATCCTAGGCTACATAGCAACAAGGAAAATTTGCCTTGATGTTCTCATGGCGTTGCAGCCGATTTGGAAGGCCATAAACCTGCATATTGAAAACAGTTTTATTAAAGCATATCTAAACGTGCCCTAATTATTACACATCTAAGTCCTATTTCATTGATCTTACGTGGAGATTTGTGTGATTTTTTTCTTTTTTTATGCTTGATTGAGTCACTTAGATGTGCAATAATTAGTGTGCATCTAGATGTGCCCTAGATAGACCCGATTGAAAAATAGGTATGAAGGGGCCAGTTTTGAGTTGAAAAAGTCCTAGCAGTTAATTGGTCTATTAAAAAATTTGGCCTGACAGCTGATAATTAGGCTTGTTAGACAAATTAACTAATATCAGTTAATAAGTAGAATAACATATTCTCATATTGGGAGGGGTCTGAATAGCAGTTAACTAACTATATTGGCAGTTAATTGGCCGATATTTGGAACAATCTTAGATGAGTAATTTATCCATATAAACTCAAGGGTCAAATAAGTATTGCAAGGACTTGAAGTACAAGTGAGAAAATCAAAACTAATATGAAGATCCATGGTCTCCCCCACCTCCTGGAGCCAAAACTATCCCCCTAGAGGCGAGGGAGACCGATGAAATCAGCCGTGGAAGATGAGAGCTTTGTGGTGGCTAGTGTTTTTACCTTTTTTATTAATTGTTTACTCCTCGTTCATGTTGTGTGTTTTATTGGTGCAATACTAAGTAATTGCCCATGCGTTGTAGTAGGGGCATACATATTCTAGTGATCAACATCAGTCGTGTTTAACTTATACCTTGAGGATACATACGCATGTACCTTGAGGATACATAAGGCACCTTTTCGGCTTTCTTCTACCCACTGACAAGTGGGACCTGCATACGTAGAGAAAGTGAGTTGACAAGGTGCCATTTGCATTTTTTTTGCGGGATATACCATATAATCACCGCAACTCGTATATAGTAACAATATTGATCGTATTCTTGAGTACAGTGACCAAAGTGAGTGCACATGATAAGTCCAGTGATCGACCAATGCATTTTTACTCCTTAAGAAACGTTCGGAATTTCTTCCGCGACGTAATACAGGATACACTCTGGTGTGGGTCATATGGCCACACCTCACACTATTCGTCACCAACACCTACTTTAGCCAGTACATGCGCAACTCGATTAGCCGTTCTCCTCGCCCAGGTGATCTTCACATCTTGCCAATCTTGAAGTAACATCTTGATCTCCTGTAACACTGGCCGACGGCTGATAAATTCAAATTCTTCTCTGGTTCATTCAGCATGCGTACTACTGCCAAACTGTCCGTCTCAAGATGGAGCTTCTGAATCCTCAGTTCTGAGACGGAGTTTTTGAATCCTTAGTTCCGCTGCAACCTGGACTGCATGTTTGCAAGCAGGAATCTCAGTAAGTTTTGAGTTAGTGATAGCAGGGAGGTGGTGACACACCGCACCTCTGAAGGCTCCTTGATGGTCCCTAAACACCACTCCACCTCCTCCCTTGCCCATTTTTGATACAACATCATCGACATTGGCCTTTACCAAGCCCGTCTCCGGCGGCTTCCACTTCTCGACCAATCTCGGCAGGGTAGCCTTTGCTTGTTTCCCTTGTACTGTGTGCCTCTCGTCGTTATAGCTGATCACCGAAGCGGCCACAGTATGCGCGTCAGCGTCATCAATTCTTTTCCCGTCCCTGCCTCATTTCTTGCCAACCGAAGTCCATACAAACTCAGAACCATAATGGATTTCTCTTCATCTCTGGCTTCAGCAAACCACTCCAGTAGCCCCCCTCCTGATAGTGCACTTTGGGAGCATATGTTAACCAGCGGGACCGCCACCGGTACCCCCTTCTCTGAGTGCATGATCTTCAAAAACTTCATGGATTGTGGGCATGTCTAGAATCTATGATGGATGGATTCTTCTATCCCACAAGCCACACAAAAAGCACCTTCTTTTATACTTTGTCGGTGTAGCTCACTTCAAGGAGATAATGTGCAGCTATTCTATTCCAGATCCTACCTGAGCCCGTCCCCGCGTCGCGTAGCTCTGGCGACCCGGGAGGAGGGGGGGGGGACGGGACCCCAGCCGCCGCCGCTCGCTAGGCCCCCTCCGCCCATCCACCGCCGTCGGAGGGTCGGCCAACGAAGCCGCGTCGGATCCCAGGAAGGTGGCGGCGGGGCAGATCTGCTGCTGGGTGTGGGCGGGGCGTGGGACCTGCATCTGGAGGCGGTGGCGTTCGCGCCTGCCTTCCGTGCAGGCGGCTCCCTCGTCTCTGGCTGCCCTCCCTCCCCTCGAGCCATGGTGATAGCTCTCGCGTGGAAGTAGCGATGCTTATGTGGTGTGGCAGACACGGGGCTCCTAATGGTGGATCTTTGTTGGCGCTGTTCCGGCCCCGACGGCCTCGGGCCCGCGTTTCTCTAGTGTCCCGCGTTGTCGGCGTCCTGCCGGGCAGCCCCGGCCTAGGCGACCGTGTAGCTGCGTCCCTCCAGCTTACCCGGCTCGTTGACGTCCTGACAGCTAAGGCCACGACGACACGGATCTACGTCCCTCCAGTCCTTGCTTGCCGGCATTGCTGGATGACGCCGCTCCAGACCTACCCGCGTGGTGTTGGAAATATGCCCTTGAGGCAATAATAAAATGGTTATTATCATATTTTTCGTTCATGATAAATGTTTATTATTCATGCTAGAATTGTATTGATCGGAAACTTAAATACATGTGTGAATACATAAACTACACCGTGTCCCTAGTCATCCTCTACTGGACTAGCTCGTTGATCATACATGGTTAATGTTTCCTAACCATGGAGATAGTTGTCATTTGATAATGGGATCACATCATTAGGAGAATGATGTGATGGACAAGATCCAACCGTAAGCTTAGCATATGATCGTATCACTTTAGTTTTTGCTACAGCTTTTCTTCATGTCAAGTATCTATTCCTAAGACCATGAGATCATACAACTCCTAGATACCGGACGAATGCCGTGTGTGCTATCAAACGTCACTTATTGGGTGATCATAAAGGTGCTCTACAGGTATCTCTGAAAGTGTCAATTGGGTTGGCATGGATCGAGACTGGGATTTGTCACTACGTGTGACGGAGAGATATCTTTGGGCCTTCTCGGTAATACAACATCGTTAAGGGCTTGCAAGCAATGTGGCTGATGAGTTAGTCATGGTATCTTATATTACGAAACAAGTAAGGAGACTTGTCGGCAACGAGATTGAACTAGGTATGGAGGTACTGACGATCGAATCTCAGACAAGTAACATATGGCTAGACAAATGGAATTGCATACGGGACTAACTAAATCCTTGACATCGTGGTTCAACCTAAAAAGATCTTCGTGGAATATGTAGGAACCAATAAGGGCATCCAGGTCCCGCTATTGGTTATTGATTGGAGAGGTGTCTCGGTCATGTCTACATGATTCTCAAACCCATAGGGTCCGCACGCTTAACGTTTGATGACGCTAGAGTGGTATTGTGATATGTGCATTGGTAGCCGAATGTTGTTTGGAGTCCTGGATGAGATCCCAGACGTCACCAGGAGCTCCAGAATGGTCTGGAGGTAAAAATTTATATACAGGAAGTCATGTTTTGGTCGCCGAAAAAATTCCGAGCATTATCAGTATTGTACTGGGAGTGCCGAAAGGGGTCCAGGGGTTCACCGGGGTGTGTGTGTGTGGGGGGGGGTTCACCTGCCCCAAGGGCCCACATGGGCTGTAGGGGGCGCCCTGGCCTACAAGGGCCAGGGGCAACAGCCCCAAGAGGCCCATGCGTCTAGAACATGGAGAGACTAAAGAGTCCTAAGGGGGAAGGTACCCCCTAGGTGCCTTGGGGAGGGAGCAAACCTCCCTAGGCCCACGCGCCCTCCTTGGAGGAGGGGCTAGGGCTGCGCCCCAACCCTGCCCCTTGGCACCTATATATAGTGGGGGTGAGGGAGGGGCTGAACACACCAATTCCCATGGCCCGACGGCAGCCCTACCTCTCCCATAACTCCGTTTTCTCTTCAGATTGGTTCTGGGAGCGTTTGACGAAGCCCTGCCGGCACTGCACCACCACCATCTCCACCATGCCGTGGTGCTGGTTGAGATCCGATCTACTTCTCCTCTCTTGCTTGCTGGGTCAAGGAGGAGACGTCACCGAGCTGCACATGTGCTGAACGCGGAGGTGTCGTCCATTCGGCGCTAGATCAGATTGGATCGTGATCGGATTGCGAAGAGTACGACTACATCAATCGGGTTATATACGCTTCCGCTTTCGGTCTACAAGGGTATGTAGACACACTCCCCTCTCATTGCTATGCATCTCCTAGATTATATCTTGGGTGTTTGTAGGATTTTTTTTATTTCCATGCTTCGTTCCCCTTATGAGCTAGGTCTATGCGGAGATGTATATGCACGCGTAGAACACAAAGAAGTTGTGGGCGTTGATATTTAGATTCCTTATCTCTGTTGTCTTATTTGGATTCATCGGTATTGTGGGATGAATTGGCTTGGATCATCCTTACATGTCCTCGCACATGAGACCGGTTCCACCGACTAACACGCAACTTGTATTGCATAAGGTGACTGGCGGGTGTCTGTCTCTCCTACTTTAGTTGAATCTAATTTGACAAAGGCGGACCTTGTAGAAGGTTAAAAGGCAACTTGATTATCACCATTGTGGCTTTGCGTAGGTAAGAACGGTTCTTGCTAGTTGCCCATAACAGCCACATAAAATTTGCAACAACAAAGTAGAGGATGTCTAACTTGTTTTTGTAGGGCATGTTGTCATGTGGTATGTCCAAAACGTGATGTGATATATGTTGATGTTTGAGATGAAAATGTTTTGTAATAGGTTCACGACTTGCATGTCGATGAGTACGGCAACCGATAGGAGCCATAGGGTTGTCTTTAATTTATTTTATGACATGCGTGTCAACTAGTAACACCATGTAATTGCTTTACTTTATCGCTATGCGATAGAAATAGTTGTAGAAGCAACAGTTGGCGAAACAACCACGTGACGACACGATGATGGAGATCATGGTGTCATGCCGGTGATGATGGAGGTCATGGCGGTGCTTTGAAGATGGAGATCAAAAGCACGAGATGATAATGACCATATCAAGTCACATATATTGATTGCATGTGATGTTTATCTTTTTATGCATCTTATTTTGCTTAGGACGACGGTAGCATTATAAGATGATCCCTTCACTAAATTTCAAGATAAAAGTGTTCTCCCTAAGTATGCACCTTTCCGATAGTTTGTCGTTTCGAAGCACCTTGTGATGATCGGGTGTCATAGACTCTACGTTGTATACAATGGGTGTAAGCCAGTTTTACACATGAGGAATACTTAGGTGAAACTTGTCGGATTCGGGGCTCCGCAAACCCAATATAGATTCTAACTCTGGGGTGCGTGCAAAGAACTCAACCTCCTCAGTCTGCCTACTCGTCGATCTCGCGGCCTAGCTCAATGAACTGGAGGGAAATGGAACAAGGCAGTTTACCCAGGTTCGGGCCACCTTGCGGTGTAATACCCTACTGCTTTGTGGTGGATTGGCCTCGAGGTGGGCTGAGGAGGAACTACTACAGTGGGAGAACAACCTCAGGAGGTGTGTTCTTGTGCTAGTGAGGGAGAGGATAGTCTGAATGATCCGTCCGTCTCTGCCTCGTCGTCCCCCGTCTAAGGTGGTCACTAGGCTATATTTATAGTGGCCTTGGTCCTCTTCCCCCAAAACGAAGGCGGGAAGGAATCCCACAATGGCCAAATTCGAAGGGAGACAACTAGTACATCTTATCCTGACGAAAGTGGTCTTCGCCTGCAAAGCTTCTGATGCGGCTTGAAGCTACGTCGGTATTTCCCCAAAGAGGAAGGGATGATGCAGCACAACGACGGTAAGTATTTCCCTCAGTAATGAAACCAAGGTTATCGAACCAGTAGGAGAACCAAGCAACACTACGTAAACAACACCTGCTCACAAATAACAAATACTCGCAACCCGACGTATTAAAGGGGTTGTCAATCCCTTTCGGGTATCGGTGCCACAAATTGGCAAACATACGTGAATAAATTGTAGTAGATTGATAGATCGAATGCTAAATAAAATAAATTGCAGCAAGGTATTTTTGTATTTTTGGTTTAACAGATCTGAAAATAAAAGGCAAATAAAATAGATCGCAAAGACAAATAATAAGAGAAAGAGACCCGGGGGCCTGATGCGGCTTGAAGCTACGTCGGTATTTCCCCAAAGAGGAAGGGGTGATGCAGCACAGCGACGGTAGGTATTTCCCTCAGTGATGAAACCAAGGTTATTGAACCAGTAGGAGAACCAAGCAACAATACGTAAACGACACCTGCACACAAATAACAAATACTCGCAACCCGACGTATTAAAGGGGTTGTCAACCCCTTTCAGTAACGATGCCAGAAATTAGCAAACGGACGTGAATAAATTGTAGTAGATTCATAGATCGAACACCGAATAAAATAAATAAGAATAAACTACAGGAAGGTATTTTGTATTCTTGGTTTAATAGATCTGAAAATAAAAGCAAAGGTAAATAGATCACAAAGGCAAATAATATGAGAAAGAGACCCGGGGGCCGTAGGTTTCACTAGTGGCTTCTCTCGAGAAAAATAGCAAACGGTGGGTAAACAAATTGTTGTTGGGCAATTGATAGAACTTCAAATAATCATGACAATATCCAGGCAACGATCATTATTGAAGGAAATATGCCCTAGAGGCAATAATAAAGTTGTTACTTATATTTCTTTATATCATGATAAATGTTTATTATTCATGCTAGAATTGTATTAACCGGAAACTTAGTACATGCGTGAATACATAGACAAAGAGAGTGTCACTAGTATGCCTCTACCTGACTAGCTCGTTGATCAAATATGGTTAAGTTTCCTAGCCATGGACAAAGAGTTGTCATTTGATAAACGAGATCACATCATTAGAGAATGATGTGATTGACTTGACCCATCCGTTAGCTTAGCACTTTGATCATTTAGTTTACTGCTATTGCTTTCTCCACAACTTATACATGTTCCTATGACTATGAGATTATGCAACTCCCGAATACCGGAGGAACACTTAGTGTGCTATCAAACGTCACAACGTGACTGGGTGACTATAAAGATGCTCTACAGGTGTCTCCAATGGTGTTTTTTGAGTTGGCATAGATTGAGATTAGGATTTGTCACTTTGTGTATCGGAGAGGTATCTCTGGGCCCTCTCGGTAATGCACATCACTATAAGCCTTGCAAGCAATGTGACTAATGGGTTAGTTACAGGATGTTGCATTACGGAACGAGTAAAGAGACTTGCCGGTAACGAGATTGAACTAGGTATTAAGATACCGACGATCAAATCTCGGGCAAGTAACATACCGATGACAAAGGGAACAACGTATGTTGTTATGCGGTTTGACCGATAAAGATCTTCATAGAATATGTAGGAACCAATATGAGCATCCAGGTTCCGCTATTGGTTATTGACCAGAGATGAGTCTCGGTCATGTCTACATAGTTCTCAAACCCGTAGGGTCCGCACGCTTAATGTTCGGTGATGATCGGTATTATGAGTTTATGTGGTTTGATGTACCGAAGGTAGTTTAGAGTCCCGGATATGATCACGGACATGATGAGGAGTCTTGGAATGGTCGAGACATAAAGATCGATATATTGGAAGCCTATGTTTGGACATCAGAATGGTTTCGGGTGAGTTTGGGCATATACCAGAGTACCGGGAGGTTACCGGAACCCCCCGGGAAGTATATGGGCCTTATTGGGCCATAGTGGGAGAGAGGAGAAGGGAGCCTAGGAGGGGGCGCCCCCAAGCCCAATCCGAATTGGGTGGGGGGGCCGGACCCCCTTTCCTTCCCCCTCTCTCCCCCTTCCTTCCTCTGCTAATCCAACTAGGGAAGGGGGGGATCCTACTCCCGGTAGGAGTAGGACTCCCCTTGGGCGCGCCATAGAGGGGCCGACCCTCCCCCTCCTCCACTCCTTTATATACGGCGAAGGGGGGCGCCCCATAGACACACAAGTTGATTGTTTACCCGTGTGTGGTGCCCCTGTCCACAGATTTCCACCTCGATCATATCGTTGCAGTGCTTAGGCGAAGCCCTGCGATGGTAGCTTCATCATCAACGTCATCACGCCGCCGTGCTGACGAAACTGTCCCTCGACACTCAGCTGGATCTAGAGTTCACAGGACGTCACCGAGCTGAATGTGTGCAGATCGCGGAGGTGCCGTACCTTCGGTGCTAGGATCGGTCGAATCGTGAAGACGTACGACTACATCAACCGCGTTGTCATAACGCTTCCACTTACTGTCTACGAGGGTACGTGGACAACACTCTTCCCCTCTCGTTGCTATGCATCACCTAGATGGATCTTGCGTGTGCGTAGATTTTTTTTGAAATTACTGCGTTCCCCAGCAATTATATAGGCATCACGTCCAAGATTAGTAGACCGACTCCTGCCTGCATCTACTACTATTACTCCACACATCGAGCGCTATCAGCATGCATCTAATGTATTAAGTTCATGGAGAAACGAAGTAATTCAATAAGAACGATGACATGATGTAGACAAGATCTATTTATGTAGAAATAGACCCCATCGTTTTATCCTTAGTAGCAACAATACATACATGTCGGTTCCCCTTCTGTCACTAGGATCCAGCATCGTAAGATCGAACCCACTACAAAGCACCTCTTCCCATTGCAAGATAAATAGATTAAGTTAACCAAACAAAACCCAAATATAGGAGAAGAAATATGAGGCTATAAGCAATCATGCATATAAGAGATCAAAGAAATTCAAATAAATTTCATGGACAAAAATAGATAGATCTGATCATAAACTCAAAGTTCATCGGATCCCAACAAACACACCACAAAAGAGTTACATCATATGGATCTTCAAGAGACCATTGTATTGAGAATCAAACGAGAGAGAGGAAGCCATCTAGCTACTAACTACAGACCCGAAGGTCTATAAAGAACTACTCATGCATCATCGGAGATGCACCAATGGAAGTGGTGAACCCCTCCATGATGGTGTCTAGATTGGACCTGGTGGTTTTGGACTCTACAGTGGCTGGAATTGATTTTCATCGACCCCTATAGGATTTCTGGAATATTGGGGTATTTATAGAGAAAAGAGGCGGTCGGGGGGGGGGGGACCCGAGGTGGGCACAACCCACCAGGGCGCGCATGGGCTTCCAGGCACGCCCTGGTGGGTTGTGCTCCCCTCGGAGCAGCCCCCAGGTGCTTCTTTGGCCCATTGGTTGTCTTCTGGTCCAAAAAAATCCAAAAAAAGTTTCACTGTGTTTGGACTCCGTTTGATATTGATTACCTGTGATGTAAAAAAATGCAAAAAATAACAACTGGCACTTGGCACTATGTCAATAGGTTAGTACCAAAAATGATATAAAATAACTATAAAATGGTTATAGAACATCCAAGATTGATAATAGAACAACATGGAACAATCAAAAATTATAGATACGTTGGAGACGTATCAGCATCCCCAAGCTTAATTCCTGCTCGTTCTCGAGTAGGTAAATGATAAAAACAGAATTTTTGATGTGGAATGATGCCTAACATGTCATCTCATATTCTTTTCTTTATAGCATGGACATTTGGACTTTTACATTGTTCAAAGCAATAGTCTAGTTTTGACATGATTACTTAAATACTCAATCATAGCAACAAGCAACCATGTCTTTCAAAATATCAATGCTAAAATAAGTTATCCCTAGCCCATCATGCTCAATCATTGATCCATTCATGAAACACACTCGCATATTAACTACACCCAATGCCCAAGTACGATCATAGTGTCCCCTAGTTGGTGCTTTTATAAGAGAAGATGGAGACTCAAATTCAAAATAAAATTTGCATAAAGTAAAAGAAAGGCCCTTCGCGGAGGGAAGTAGACATTTGTAGAGGTGTCAGAGCTCAAAGCGAAAATTTAGAGATAAAAACATTTTGAGAGGCATACTTTTCCCACCAACAAAAACGACTTAGAGTTCCCAACACTTTCCATGCTAGATATATCATAGGCGGTTCTCAAACAGAAAATAAATTTTATTCCTTTTTCCACCATACTTTCACTTTCCATGGCTAAACGTATCCACGGGTGCCTTCCATACCAACACTTTCCAAGGAATTTATTATTTGACAACATAAAGTAAATTGAGTTTTCATTTCGGGACTGGGCTTTCCTAATACCTTTGCCTTACTCTCGTGCAATGACAAGTGAATAAACACTCATCATGAGAATACCACATCTAGCATGGAAAATATTAGCCACCCCTCACCGCCTCGCGAGCGTTACGAGCACACAAAAGATAAATTTATTTTGAATATTAGAGATGGCACATACAAATTTGCTTAGAACGGTAAAAGAATACAGCATATAGGTAGGTATAGTGGACTCATGTGGCAAAACTGGTTTAAAGGATTTTGGATGCACAAGTAGTGATCATACTTAGTGCAAAATGAAGGCTAGCAAAAGATTGAGAAGCGACCAACCAAGAAATGAATAATCTCATAAGAGAGCATTAAGCATAATTAACACCGAATAATGCACCACAAGTAGGATGTAATTTCATTGCATGACTATTGACTTTCGTGCTTGCATAGGGAATCACAAACCTTAACACCAATATTCTTACTAAAGCATAATTACTCATCAACATGGCTCACATATCACATCATCATATCTCAAAACAATTACTAAGAATCAAGTTTATTTTGTCCAATGATCTTCATGAAAGTTTCTATTATACCCTTCTTGGATATCTATCACTTTGGGACTAATTTTCATGTGTTGCTTTTGATAAGCTCAAACAAATATAAGTGAAGATCATGAGCATAATTTTTTATTTCTCTCAAATTAATTTAAGTGAAGCAAGAGAGAATTTCTTGAAAATTTTACTAACTCTCAAATAAATCTAAGTGAAGCAAGAGAGTATTTCTTCAAAAATACTAAAGCACACCGTGCTAAAAAAGATATAAGTGAAGCACTAGAGCAAATCCATAGCTCATAAAAAAATTAAGTGAAGCATAGAGAGCTATTCTAACAAGCCATGGCATAATTTTGGCTCCCTCAAATAGGTGTGTCCAGCAAGGACACAAAATAAGAAAAGTAAAGACTCACATCATACAAGACGCTCCAAGAAAAACACATAGTGTGTGACGAATAAAAATATAGCCTCGAGTAAAATACCGATGGTCGTTAGAAGAAACAGGGGATGCCACTCAGGGCGTCCCCAAGCTTAGTTGCTTGCTTCTCTTTGGATAATAGCTTGGGATGCTGGGGCATACCCAAGCTTATGTCATATCCCTAGTTCTGGTATGCTCTCAGCTAGCTAGTCATGTGTTGCATCATGTTTAAATTGTTAAACTTCAAATGGGGATTGATCCAAACCCTAGCACAAAATGGAATTCAACTAGGTTCAATTTAAAAATATGTTCAATGAACCCAAAATGCCTTCAGAAATGTTCATCATTTCTGAAACGGGTGAAACCTCTGCCAAAAATGGTGCACATTTTCTAGGTCATTTCTGGTTTTTTGAATTAACTCATATTGTATTTGAATTGGAGCTATTAATTCCTATAAAATATTTGGTAGCTCCAAATATTCTGAAACTTGGTGAGGGCCTCTGGTTTAAATCAGATAGTGGCCACAGAAGTTTTCATAATTTTATAAAGTGATTTGGTGTTTAAACTAAATCAAAAACAAATTACATAAATAAAAAAACAGAAATAAAAGAGAGAGATGACTTACCTAGCTTGCCTGCAGCCCAGCTGTGCGGCCCAACATTGTAGCCAGCCCATCCCAACTCCTCCCCTGTCTTCAACCCCGTACCAGTAGGCATGAGGGCGTGTGCCTGCGACACGCACGCATGCGCCCGACCACCTCCTCTCTCCCTGCCTGCCTGGACCTCCCTCGCGTCGCCACGCACCTCCTTGGTCTCTCTCTCACTCCCCCCTCACCCCCTCGCTCTCTTCACGCCATGGCCGACGCACGCCCGAGCTCGTCGCCGCCGTAGTCGTGCCACAGCCACCCTCGAGCCTCTCCGACCAGTCACCAAGCTCCGCCATGACGTCCTCGTCCTCTCCACCGAGTCACGCACCACCAGGAGCTCTGTTTCATCCTCAACGCACTCGTCTTGATCCTCGATCGTCCGTGATCGCCGCCGACCATACATCACCGTTCGTGCTTCCTCGAGCCACCTGAGAACGCCATCGACCCTCTGTGATCCCCTATTTCGTTTCCTCGTACTCCCGTGCTCTAATTCGAGCTCTAGCTATCGCTTTCATCAAGACCGAGAACCACCACCGCACGAGCTTGTCGCCGGCGTAGGTCCGATGACCATTTGGTCATGCCAGTGCGTCCAAATGCTCCCCAGCACCACCTAGAGCCTCGCTGGATCTTCTTTTCGTCCGTTTGCACACCGTAGCGACGGATCCGTCATCACCCGAGCTCCGGCTGCCATGGTGGTCATCGCTGGTGCCGTTTCCGGCCATATCGAGCCCAGCCACCACCACCAGCCGAAGCGGCTCACTCCGAGGAGCGCGTAGGAGCAAACCGCGCGACGAATGGGGCCCTGAGCAGCGTTTCCGCAGCTCACCGCCGCGTCTGGCCTCGCCGGCGGCTCAACGCCGATGCGTTTGACCTTTTGACCAGGAGTTTGACATCGCCTATGTCGCTGACATGTAGGGACAGCCCCTGACTAACCTTAGATTTTTTAGTTAGCACTAATTAATACTGTTAATTAGTTAAGACACCGACTGATGGGTCCCACGCGTTAGGTTTGACCCTGGCCGCCCAGTTGACTTGCTGACGTCGTGCTGATGCAGTGCTGATGTCATAAATGTTTTATGGATATTTAATAAATCAGAAATGATTTATGAATTTCAGAAAATACGTAAAACTTCTAAAAAATCATAGTAAATTAAACTGTAACTCCAAATGAAACAATTTATATATGAAAAATTATCAGAAAAATCCAAAGAATCTCTTTATGGCATTTACATGCATGTTTGAGAAACTTATGCCCGCTGATCAGGTCAAATCAATTAAATGTCATTTGAATATTAACATATGGAGTTTGAATTTGAACCTAGGGTTCAAACCAACTTAATTTAACTTGTTGCTAGTTGCATTAGCTCAATCAACAACATATTGCCATGTTACATTCATTTATCATCTTGTCGCATTGCATTGATTGTGTTCCCTCTTGTTTGCCGGTATCTGTTCCCTCTCAGTGGACGTAGTTCTGACGATGAGTTTGATGACACCGATGAAGAACTATACCATCTTTAGAAGTGCCAGGCAAGCGAACCCCCATTGAGCATTCCGATACAATCCCACTCTCTCACTCTTGCTCTCTTTTACTGCATTAGGACAACAACGATTCAACTGTTACATGCTGCAGTAGTTGAACCCCTTTCTTCTGCATGATCTATCATTGCCACAGTAAATAGATGAAACCCACTAGCATGAGTAGGAGTTGTTTGAGTCCTGTCGTGCCTACTCATTCATGCTTATTGTCATGCCTGCTACTGCTTTGAGTTGAGTTAGGTCTGATTCATCGGGGATGAATTGGAATGTGGTGAACATGTCCTACTGTTGAGAGCTAAGTGTGTGAACACGATTTGGTAAAGGTAGTGGTGAGAGGCCATGTAGGAGTACATGGTGGGTTGTCTCATTGAAACCGTCCTCAGCAACTGAGTTCTTATTTATGATCCATGAACAACTACTACCACACATTAGGATCCTTAATTGATTCTCCCGACTTATTAACTGCCCTTGTTCTCTGTCCAAGAGTTGCAACTAGTTTCTGGTGTTTGTAGGATATGTGTTGGGGGTCGTGCGTAGCGCTGACCCTAGGGGTGGGCTATGATGCGGTAGAGACACGAGGCACGGTGTACCGAGACGCCCGTTTGGTGCCTCGTGAGCCATCTCTCATCGTTTGGGGCCGTGAGTGACACCCCGGCCGGATCTCCTTGCGTATGGAACCCGAATAGGCGATAAACCTGGACTAGAGACTTGTGTGGTTAGTCAGGTCGTGGCCGACTCCCTCGCCATGCTTCCGCTTGAAGGTTGCCGAGATACACAACATGTACATGGTGGTAAGTGGCGAGAGCGTGTGTGAAGAAGTACATCCCTGCAGGGTTAACATCATCTATTCGAATAGCCGCGTCCGCGGTAAAGGACTTCTTGGTTGCCTGTACAGTTCATAGACAAGTGAAAGTGGATACTCTAAAATGCGCAAGATAAGCGTGAGTGCTATGGATGGTGTTCTCGTAGGGAGACGGGAGCTGACCCATAGTGGTGTATTGATATCGTGAATATGTGGACTCGTGTGTGCCACCTCAAAAGAGTTACTTGCAGTCGTAGTTCAGGATAGCCACCGAGTCAAAGATGGCTTACTGTAGTTAAACTCCACCACCCCATTTGTTGATACTGATGCATATGTAGCTAGTTCTGATGTAAGTCTTCCTAGGTACATTTGTACCCACGTTTGCTTAATTTATGTTTTGCAGAGAGACTTCAGTCTCACTAGTAGTTCCGCGTGGACTTCTATGTTTAGCTTGTTACCTCAGCTACGATCTTGTGCCCTCCGCAGGGTCTTGTAGATAGTCACGCTTCTCAGCCTTTTCCATTTGTAGTTGTCTGTACTCAGACAAGTTAAGCTTCCGCATGTGCTTTTTGCTTGTATGACTTGAATGTTGGGTCATCAGACCCATGTTTGTAATATCTGGCTCTTCGAAGCCTAATGAATAAATACTTTGAGTTGTAGAGTTTTGTTGTGATGCCATGTTGTATTTGCACATATCGAGCATATTGTGTGTACGATTTGAAATGCTTGGTATGTGTGGGATCCGAAAACCTAGTTGTTTATCCTTGGTAGCCTGTCTTACCGGGAAATGTCTCCTAGTGCTTCCACTAAGCCATGGGAGCTTGCTACTGCTCTGGAACACTTAGGATGACCGACATGTGTCCTTCGTTCCCGTGTCTGTCCCTTCGGGGAAATCTCACGCGGTGTCTACTAGAGTCCTGTTAGCCTGCTACAGCCCAGATTCTCCAGAGTCCTGTTAGCCCAGCTGCTACAGCCCGGATTCACTCGCTGATGACCGACACATTCGTTGCTGGGTCATGTATGCCTATCCCTGTAAGTTAGTGCCACTTTGGGTTTACGACTAGTGATGTCGGCCCGAGTTCTTTGTCATATGGATGCTAGCGACACTATCATATACGTGAGCCAAAAGGTGCAAACGGTCCTGGGACAGGTACGCACCCGCGGGAATACTGTGCGTGAGGCCGCAAAGTGATATGATGTGTTACATGCTAGATCGGTGTGACTTAGGATCGGGGTCCTGACAGCTTTGGTATTGCTACCTCTTGAGCACTGCATTGGTTTTCCTCGAAGAGGAAGGGATGATGCATCAAAGTAGCGTAAGTATTTCCCTCAGTTTTTGAGAACCAAGGTATCAATCCAGTAGGAGGCTACGCGCGAGTCTCTCGTACCTGCACAAAACAAATAAATCCTCGCAACCAACGCAAATAGGGGTTGTCAATCCCTATAAGGCCACTTACGAGAGTGAGATCTGATAGATATTATAAGATAATATTTTTGGTATTTTTATGATAAAGAGCAAAGTAAAATCAAGGCGAAGGAAATAACAAAGGAAATAACTAGGTAGTAGGAGATCAATATGATAAAGATAGACCCGGGGGCCATAGGTTTCACTAGTGGCTTCTCTCGAGAGCATAAGTATTCTACGGTGGGTGAACAAATTACTGTTGAGCAATTGACAGAACTGAGCATAGTTATGAGAATATCTAGGTATGATCATGTATATAGGCATCACGTCGGAGACAAGTAGACCGACTCCTGCCTGCATCTACTACTATTACTCCACTCATCGACCGCTATCCAACATGCATCTAGAGTATTAAGTTAAAAACAGAGTAACGCCTTAAGCAAGATGACATGATGTAGAGGGATGGACTCATGCAATATGATGAAAACTCCATCTTGTTATCCTCGATGGCAACAATACAATACGTGCCTTGCTGCCCCTACTGTCACTGGGAAAGGACACCGCAAGATTGAACCCAAAGCTAAGCACTTCTCCCATTGCAAGAAAGATCAATCTAGTAGGCCAAACCAAACTGATAATTCGAAGAGACTTGCAAAGATAACCAATCATACATAAAAGAATTCAGAGAAGATTCAAATATTATTCATAGATAGACTTGATCATAAACTCACAATTCATCGGTCTCAACAAGCACACCGCAAAAATAAGATTACATCGAATAGTTCTCCACAAGAGAGGGGGAGAACATTGTATTGAGATCCAAACAGAGAGAACAAGCCATCTAGCTACTAACTATGGACCCGTAGGTCTGAGGTAAACTACTCACACTTCATCGGAGAGGCTATGGTGTTGATGTAGAAGCCCTCCGTGATCGATGCCCCCTCCGGCGGAGCTCTGGAACATGCCCCAAGATGGGATCTCATGGATACAGAAAGTTGCGGCGGTGGAATTAGGTTTTTGGCTCTGTATCTGATCGTTTGGGGGTACGTAGGTATATATAGGAGGAAGGAGTACGTTGGTGGAGCAACAGGGGGCCCACGAGGGTGGAGGGCGCGCGTGGGGGGGGGGGGGGTAGGCGCGCCCCTACCTTGTGGCCTCCTATTTCTTTTCTTGACGTAGGGTCCAAGTCTCCCGGATCATAATCTTCCTAAAAATCACGTTCCCGAAGGTTTCGTTCCGTTTGGACTCCGTTTGATATTCCTTTTCTTTGAAACCCTAAAACAAGCAAAAAACAACAATTCTGGGTTGGGCCTCCGGTTAATAGGTTAGTCCCAAAAATAATATAAAAGTGGATAATAAAGCCCAATAATGTCCAAAACAGTAGATAATATAGCATGGAGCAATCAAAAATTAGAGATACGTTGGAGACGTATCAGGTATCAGAGCCTAACTGCCTGTAGGATTACCAAGCCAAACTGGTCGAAGTCGAGTCTAGAAATGCTTTAGTTATATAAGGGAATTGAGTGTGGAAGGGAACGTAAGGCTCTTTTTACTCCTTTACCTTATGCCCTTCTGATCTGATTCAACCTCTTCTTTTCTACGGGGATTAAGAACTAGGCCTTCTCATCTATCTATCAGGATGATGAGTTAATATGATAGAGTTATAGGATTGATGGATTCAAGTCTCAGTTCAGTTTCTAGTACTTTCGTGTGTTAACAGTTGGTCTCAGAACCTTGATATTGTGATGTTAAGTGGTTATGCCACCATTTTGCAGGATGTCTCAAATCTTTTTGAGAATTTACAGCTGTTATGTTGTCCGAGTCATCCTAGGTTTCTAAATAGTCTGATGCATTTGCAACTCCCTTCTTTGTGTTCCCGATGTTTCTCTGGGCCAGTTTAACCACACTAATCGATGAGTTGAGGTACTCTGTTGCCTCGACATATATGTTGGAGCTATTATTATGACCCTAGGTGTCTTAGAGGATCACCCAGTAATCTAGCCATGTTTTGTGTTCCCAGTGTGATGATTCTGGCCATCATTCTCAAAAGCATCCCATGATGTTATTAGTTAGTAGGTATTACATTCCTGGGTTTTTGAACCCGAGATTCACTCTACTCACTCATGTTGATAGTGTTTGCTAGTCCCTTTAGGATATTAGTAACCTTTGCGGTAGTCCTCAAGGTCCGTGGTATTTCCTTCTTCCAAATACCATGAATTGCTTATGGTAGAAGTTCTTTTGAACCAAAAGATCACAACCAGAGTGCTCTTGATGAGTTCTCCATTCAACATTGTGAATCTGCCAGTTCTACCTCTCTGCATGGGTTATCTGGAGGAAACCTATTGAACTTGGTTTGACATACTAATCTATGCATCCACAACTCAGAAAGTTATATGTTCCTTGAGATGACCCTCCTCAGCTGTATTCCGACCTCCGTCTATCAATTGATAGTCAAGAGTATGCGTGCATTCATTCATCGATGCCTATTATTCTTGTGGTTCGTCAAGCCATCTATTCCGGAATGACTAGGAGAAACAAACTCCGGTACCTTATCCATTTCTAGGATTGGGTCGAAGCAGTTGTATCCCGCAGATCAAAATGCCAACCCATCTTTTGTTCTGTTCTGCCCTGGAGTATTACCATCTTATGTCAAGAATGCCATGGGAATTGCACGTCGTCTTATGAATTCTTTATACAATGCTACTTCTCGCCAACATTATTCATTCCTCGGTCTCCGTGTTGTTGTGACCAGAATGCCGACAAGTGAACTATGATGTGTGAAATCAATACTCCTAGCAACCGTGTTGCTTGGTAGTTAGTGGACAATAATTTCATTCTTAAAGTTTTGGTTATGGAATCATCATCCTAAGATTTATCGTGCGACCTAGTCCATTTTCCCTGGTGCACTCCTCGATCAATGAGATAGGATTGTGTCAATCCATCACTCTCTTGATCACATCGTCTTGCCATGAAAAGCAAGATTGTTCTCGAGTTTAGTAACATATCGGTGGTTCGTGATTTTTTGAATATCTTCTCGGAAGTGTTACCAGGTTGTCACCTGACCGCTATGTTGAGTTCGTGATCAAGTTGGTTTCTTGTAACCACCCCTTCTACAAGAATCTATGTTGGATACCCCTGAGCTAGTTGGTTAAGCCAAACAACAACTTGGAGAGTTGGAAGATAAAAGCTTGCCTAGCTTAGTTCATTTCAAGGGATATAATTGTGTGTGTTGAAGAAAGATGATATCTTCATCGATTGGCCCCTGTGATCGGTTGTTGGACCTATTGTCTTATCAAAACTTTGATTTGAGTGTGGGCTATCCTCAAATCAAATCAGAACCAAGGATGTTCGTAATGTTGTCTTACTCGTGGTTTTTCCTCGAGCATACTCCGTTATATCTTTTGTTCTGACCAATGCTATTACCTTGTTCACATAGTTGTGGAATTCCATCATCATGGGAATCTTGATGACTTGTTGTTGAGCCCATCAGCAACATATTTATCTCCTCCATGATTCATGTTGAACATCCCGCTAGTGTTGGAAACTTCTAAAAGCATTATCTTCATGTCCCGTTCATGAAGCATATGTTGGATGAAATAAGTGACTTTCTCCGATTCAAGTGCATTTGGTGCAAGTTGCCGCCGTGAGTGATGTAGACTCGACTAGATGGTGAGTTGTTCGACGTCCCGATATTTCACGGTACTAGCAGTAGCAACAAGAAATTTCGGTCGAGCAAAGATGCAAGACCGTAAGATCAGAAACTTGTGTCGAGTAGATTGGATCGACTCCACACGCAGCAGCAACAAAATCCACTCGGATCAGCAACAAAGATATTTTGTGTCCCCCAACATGGGACGTTTTCTGTAATTTTATTGATCTCACCACTAAAACAAAAAAACTCAAAAAACTAGATACACGGCCGAAGCCTGCCTGTTATATAGGCGACACCAATCTGACCAAACCGACTAAAGCACCCAAGATAGATACGGACTCTATCTCCTATTCAAACTAACCAAGGAATTTAACTAATTAATTATCCGGCCATCTTAATCACCTAGGAGACTAAGATAACCACGTAACTAGTACTAGACCAAAGACTTGACTCACGTATACTGCACCTATACCAAACCGAATCAAACTTGACTCGTATATTTCCTACCACAACGTGTGTACAGCACATGGAGTTCTAAATGTTGGCTTAACTTCATCTGGTGCAACAAGCTCAATAGGGATTTTTCCAACACAAATAATCTGCTTCTTGTTCGCATGATCAGATGAGCATGTAGTTGTTTTGAAACTCTCAGCTATGACATGGATGCCCACATCATCCCCTCCTCCTTGTAACGAAGCCATCCTCAGCTGCGTGGTGGTTTTAGAGACCTCCTTCTTTATTGAAAGAATATCATCCTCCTTAATAGCATTAGCAAACATCGGTTGTAGCACATATCGTCTTCCGGCATTCCGAAAACAATAAGTGTTGGACCTTCCATCATGTGTGGCATGATGATCATATTGCCAAGGTCTCCCCAGCAACAAATGACATGCATCCATTGGTAAAACATCACAAATCACTGTGTCGGTATAGTCACCAACCGAAAAATTGAGACGCACCTTATGAGTAATTTTTAGTCTGCTGGACTGATATAACCACTCGATGCAGTGTGGTTGTGGGTGCTTCCATGCAGGTAACCCCAAAGCTTCCACCAATCCCTTGCTGACCGCATTGGTGTAGCTTCCTCCATCTATAATTAACTTACAATTGGTGTTGTTGATTTGGCATTGAGTTTGAAAAATATTCCAACGTTGACCCTTGTCCTCAATGCGATCCTCTTGCACTCGCTGCACCATCAAAGACGGATATGATTCAGCAGCTTCAAAACTCGCAACCACATTTTCAACATCTTCAGATTTTGCACTAGAAGTGTCAGAAACTGCCTCTTCATCACTAGCGGATGCATAGCCATCTCTTGTGAGCAACACTCTTTTCTCATTAGGACATTCACGTCTCATATGCCCCCTTCCTCCACACTTGAAACACTCTATATTACTAGTACGTGTGGCTGACTGCGCACTAGAATCAACTCTCGGCAATCCTGATTTTAAAGCATCCTTTTGCACGGAAGCTTGAGGGCGATTAGATGTCGCTGTCCTAGAGCTAGGACCGACATCCTCACTCTTATGTTGCGAGCGTCGCCATGTGTTCAAAGTGGTACTAGGAACTATGCTGACTTGGCGTCGCATAATCTGTTGTTCCGCCCGCACAGCTTGGTGCACAAGATCTTGTATGTTGTAATAGACCACCATCTCAACACGATCCTGCACCTCAATATTTAGACCATTAAAGAAACGTGCCATAGTCGCCTCCGGATCCTCCGTTGTCCCTGTACGTATCATAAGCAATTCCATCTCCTTGTAATATTCATCAACACTCATATTACCCTGAGAGAGCCGCTGCAACTTGTTGTACATATCTCTTTTATAGTGCTCAGGAACAAAACGTCGCCTCATGAATTCTTTCATACCTCGCCAAGTCGTCGGGCGATGTCTTGAACGACAAATTTGATTCCACCAAATTAGCGCATAACCGGTGAACTCAATTCCAGCAAGTTGAACTTTCTTCTCCTCGCTATAATGATGGGCATCAAATATTTGATCAACACGCATCTCCCACTCCAAATAGCCTTCTGGTTCACACTTGCTGGAGAACGAAGGGATCGAAATTTTTATGCGCCCAATTCCATCATCCAAAGGCACACGCACAGCTTGACCAACTCGGTCATGCACTCCACCGCGAACAGAAGTTTCAGGATGAGACTCATAGTGTCGTGGTCGTGGCCCGTACCCCACCTGGTCAACGCCGTCATCGAGACCATCATCTCCAGCATGAGGTTGTGCCGCCAAACAGCAATCATGCACGCCGACATGTCCATCGCGAGCAGGTGGTGCATAATGCAGTGGAGCCGCCGGAGCAGTCTGTGGTGGGGCAAAATTCGTCGTCGGCATATTGATGATGTCCGCCAAACCATCAAACCGAGTGATCATGACATCTATCCTTCTGCCGAGCGCATCATGACATTGCTTGATGTAGTTGCATGTGTGGTCAAAACCATCCCGAATATTTTGCGGAATATCATCCGCATACACTGGACGTACTATTTCCTCAGAATCAGCAGCAACCTCATCACCCTTGTTGACCGAGGTTGACATCTTGATCAACACAGTACCGTGAACAACCTTAGCTATGAATACCACTTGATGTAGACTCGACTAGATGGCGAGTTGTTCGACGTCCCGATCTTTCATGGTACTAGCAGTAGCAACAAGAAATTTCGGTCGAGCAAAGATGCAAGACCGTAAGATCAGAAACTTGTGTCGAGTAGATTGGATCGACTCCACACGCAGCAGCAACAAAATCCACTCGGATCAGCAACAAAGATATTTGATGTCCCCCAACATGGGATGTTTTCTGTAATTTTATTGATCTCACCACTAAAACAAAAAAACTCAAAAAACTGGATACACGGCCGAAGCCTGCCTGTTATATAGGCGACACCAATCTGACCAAACCGACTAAAGCACCCAAGATAGATACGGACTCTATCTCCTATTCAAACTAACCAAGGAATTTAACTAATTAATTATCCGGCCATCTTAATCACCTAGGAGACTAAGATAACCACGTAACTAGTACTAGACCAAATACTTGACTCACGTATACTGCACCTATACCAAACCGAATCAAACTTGACTCGTATATTTCCTACCACAACGTGTGTACAGCACATGGAGTTCTAAATGTTGGCTTAACTTCATCTGGTGCAACAAGCTCAATAGGGATTTTTCCAACACAAATAATCTGCTTCTTGTTCGCATGATCGGATGAGCATGTAGTTGTTTTGAAACTCTCAGCTATGACATGGATGCCCACATCAGTGAGTTCAAGAAAGATTGTTTTTGTTTCCTCTGGTACCGTCCCAAGTCAGTTATGCATGTGCGAATGTATTCTATTGTTTGGTAGATTAATTACCTCCACTCCATATGAATTCCCTAGCACACCAAGCCACTGATTGATTTGCTCAGGGATAAGAAGTTCCTTCTTAAGAATCATGACTTATGTTAGGACTTCATTATCCTCCATAATGGTTCCCAACCTGAACTCGGTAGTGTTTTATCATAAGACTACTACGTGGTCATGCTTGTCTGGTACAACGTGTTCACATGTGTGTAGCAGAACCCGCTCATGTTTTGGAGCTTGCTACCGTAGTTCATCTCCCGAGAATCTCGCAACGTCATCTTGTCGATTTGTGTTGCAACCTTTCCTTTTCAGACATTGTCTGAATTATCCTGTTACCAACCAGATTTGAATCTCAGGCAGATATGATGGTTGGAACTTCTTCCAAGAACTATGATATAGGTTCCAGTGAAGTGGACGCACCTAGCTGGAAGCACTATTATTGTAGTATCTTAATTAAGCCGTTTGGTCACTTCCCATGAGGATTTCGCATGACTTATTCCAAAAGTTGTTCCTTATGGATCCTTTGTCTTCCCGAAGTCCAACCTATACTTGATGGCCACGTTAATGCTTTAAGTATGACTGTGGTATGTAGAACATCAAGGAGAACATTAGAAGCGGAGTGCTAAATGTCTCTCGGTCGATCATCTAGATTTTGTTTCCTTGGCATCGCTAGGGTGAAATCTGAGAAAGTGTTTCCCTCCTTTGTACCTGCATCCTCCATCGTTATTCATCATGGTAGTATGAGGTGTCACCAGGATCTTGGCATAGATGTTGGTAAAACCTTGATGAATATGGAAATGCTCAAGTTCTTGAGAGCACGCTTAGGCACTAGGTTATATCCTCGGTATCAACTGGAATGTGCCTTCTGTTTGCTGAGTTGTCTTCTAACTCTAGTTTTCTTTCCAAACCGAGTATGCCATTTCTCCGAACTCCTTCAAACAACCGTTTGTGATTTTTCTTGGGCTGGTTTAGAGAGTTTCAACGATTTCTAGATCAAACGTAATTCTTTTTGCCACTTAAGGGAATAATTCTATGAGTCACCTTCCGTAAGGTGCTCCGTTGTGGTATTAAGGGCAATATATCTCCTCGCTACTCTCAAGCTAGTGCACCATCTTCTTTAGCATGGCATTGTTGCCTACCAAATTGAGCAATCACCATCTGTTTCCTTTCACCCCTGATGCGTGTCTTGTGCATCAGCTCAAGAGATGTTCTTTTGTCTCACTCCATGAGTTGATCCTGAGTTGCTTGATCGTGGAGAAGATCGATTCTTCTAGAGTTTTCCTTTCCTCTTGTTGTCATGTTGGATGGAGTTCTCAGGGAAAGACGTCGAGACAAAGATGATGATCGAATCAACGTTCTTATGAAGTGCAACCTGGATCCTGAAGATTGTGCTAGCTTTGTGTCCACTCCGTCTTCTTACCTCACGTCTTGAATCTCGGGACGAGGTTCTTGTTTAGTGGGGGTGAGTTGTCACATACCTAGTTCTGGTATGCTCTGGGCTAGCTAGTCATGTGTTGCATCATGTTTAAATTGCATTTAAACTTGAAATGGGGATTGATCCAAACCCTAGCACCGAATGGAATTCAACTAGGTTCAATTTAAAAATATGTTCAATGAACCCAACATGCCTTCATAAATGTTCATCATTTATGAAACGGGTGAAAACCTCTGCCAAAAATGGTGCACATTTTCTAGGTCATTTCTGGATTTTTGAATTAACTCATATTGTATCTGAATTGGAGCTATTAATTCCTATAAAATATTTGGTAGCTCCAAATATTCTGAAACTTGGTGAGGGCCTCTGGTTTAAATCAGATAGTGGCCACAGAAGTTTTCAGAATTTTATAAAGTGACTTGGTGTTTAAACTAAATCAAAAACAAATTATAGAAATAGAAAAACAGAAATAAAAGAGAGAGAGAGGACTTACCTGGCTTGCGTGCAGCCCACCTGTGCGGCCCAACACTATAGCCAGCCCAGCCCAACTCCTCCCCTGTCTTCAACCTCGTGCCAGTAGGCACGAGGGCGTGTGCCCGCGGCATGCACACACACGCCTGGCCACCTCCTCTCTCCCTGCTTGACTGGACCTCCCTCGCGTTGCCACACACCTCCCTGGTCTCTCTCACTCCCCCCTCGCCCCTCACTCTCTTCACGCCATGGACGACGCATGCCCGAGCTCGTCGCCGTCGCAGTCGTGCCACAGCCAGCCTCGAGCCTCTCCGACCTGTCACCGAGCTCCGCCACGACGACCTCGTCCTCTCCACTGAGTCACGCACCGCCAGGAGCTCTGTTTCATCCTCAACGCCGCCGTCTTGCTCCTCGGTCGTCCGAGATCGCCGCCGACCGTACATCGCCATTCGTGCTTTCCCGGGCCACCTGAGAACGCCGTCGACCCGATGTAAGCCCCTATTTCTTTTCCCCCTACTCCCGTGCTCTAATTCGAGCTCTAGCTATCGCTTTCATCAAGACCAAGAACCACCACCGCCCGAGCTTGTCGCTGGCGTAGGTCCGACGACCATTTGGTCATGCCAGTGCGTCCAAATGCTCCCCAGCACCACCTAGAGCCTCGCTGGATCTTCTTTTCGTCTGTTTGCACACTGTAGCGACGAATCCGTCGTCACCCGAGCTCCAGCCGCCATGGTGGTCGTCACTGGCGCAGTTCCCGACCATCTCGATCTCAGCCACCACCACCAGCCGATGCGGCTCACTCCCAGGAACACGTAGGAGCAAACCGCACGGCGAATGGGGCCCTGAGCAGCGTTTCTGCAGCTCGCCGCCGCGTCTGGCCTCGCCGGCGGCTCAACGCCGACACGTTTGACCTTTTGAGCAGGGGTTTGACGCCCCTTGTGTCGCTGACATGTGGGGCCAGCCCCTGACTAACCTTAGATTATGTTTTTAGTTAGCACTAATTAATACTGTAAATTAGTTAAGACACTGACTGATGGGTCCCATGCGTCAGGTTTAACCCTGGCCGCCTAGTTGACTTACTGACGTCGTGCTGATGCAGTGCTGACGTCATAAATGTTTTCTAGATATTTAATAAATCAGAAATGATTTATGAATTTCAGAAAATACCTAAAACTTGTAAAAAATCATAGTAATTAAACCGTAACTCCAAATGAAACAACTTATATATGTAAAATTATTAGAAAAATCCATAGAATCTGTTTATTGTATTTACATGCATGTTTGAGAAACTTATGCCCGCTGATCAGGTCAAATCAATTAAATGTCATATGAATATTAACATGTGGAGTTTGAATTTGAACCTAGGGTTCAAACCAACTTCATTTAACTTGTTGCTAGTTGCATTAGCTCAATCAATAGCATATTGCCATGTCACATTCATGCATCATCTTATCGCATTGCATTGATTGTGTCCCCTCTTGTTTGCCGGTATCTGTTCCCTCTTAGTGGACGTAGTTCCGACGATGAGTTTGATGACGCCGATGAAGAACTATACCATCTTCAGAAGTGCCAGGCAAGCAACTCCCCATTGAGCATTCCAATACAATCCCACTCTCTCGCTCTTGCTCTCTTTTACTGCGTCAGGACAACAATGATTCAACTATTACAAGCTGCGGTAGTTGAAACCCTTTCCTCTGCATGACCTGTCATTGCCACAGTAAATAGATGAAACCCACTAGCATGAGTAGGAGTTGTTTAAGCCCCAATGTGCCTACTCATTCATGCTTATTGTCATGACTGCTACTTCTTAGAGTTGAGTCAGGTGTGATTCATCGGGGATGAATTGGAATGTGGTGAACATGTCCTACTCTTGAGAGCTAAGTGTGTGAACATGATTTGGTAAAGGTAGCGGTGAGAGGCCATGTAGGAGTACATGGTGGGTTGTCTCATTGAAACCATCCTCAGGAATTGAGTTCTGTGTTTGTGATCCATGAACAACTACTACCATACATTGGGATCCTTAATTGACTCTCTCGACTTATTAATCGCCCTTGTTCTCTGTCCAGGAGTTGCAACTAGTTTCTGGTGTTTGTAGGATATGTGTTGGGGGCCGTGCGTAGCGCTGACCCTAGGGGTGGGCTATGATGCGGTAGATACACGAGGCATGGTGTACCAAGACGCCCGTTTGGTGCCTCGGGAACCCTGCTCTCATTGTTTGGGGCCGTGAGTGACACCCCGGCCGGATCTCCTTGCAGACGGAACCCGAATAGGCGATAAACCTGGACTAGAGACTTGTGTGGTTAGTCAGGTCGTGGCCCACTCCCTCGCCAGGCTTCTGCTTCAAGGTTGCCGAGATACATAACATGTACATGGTGGTAAGTGGCGAGAGCGTGTGTGAAGAAGTACACCCCTGTAGGGTTAACATCATCTATTCGAATAGCCGCGTCCGCGGTAAAGGACTTCTGGGTTGCCTGTACAGTTCATAGATAAGTGAAAGTGGATACTCTAAAATGCGCAAGATAAGCGTGAGTGCTAGGGATGGTGTTCTCGTAGGGAGACGGGAGCGGACCCATAGTGGTGTATTGATATGGTGAATATGTGGACTCATTGCGCCACCTCAAAAGAGTTACTTGCAGTCGTAGTTCAGGATAGCCACCGAGTCAAAGCTGGCTTGCTGTAGTTAAACTCCACCACCCCCTTTGTTGATACTGATGCATATGTAGCTAGTTCTGATGTAAGTCTTGCTGGGTACATTTGTACTCACGTTTGCTTAATTTATGTTTTGCAGAGAAACTTCAGTCTCACTAGTAGTTCCGCGTGGACTTCGACGTTTAGCTTGTTACCTCAGCTACGATCTTGTGCCCTCGGCAGGGTCTTCTAGATAGTCAGGCTTCTCAGCCTTTTCCATTAGTAGTTGTCTGTACTCAGATAAGTTAAGCTTTCGCATGTGGTTTTTCCTTGTATGACTTGAATGTTGGGTCATCAGACCCATGTTTGTAATATCTGGCTCTTTGGAGCCTAATGAATAAATACTTTGAGTTGTAGAGTTTTGTTGTGATGCCATGTTGTATTTGCACATATCGAGCATATTGTGTGTATGATTTGAAATGCTTGGTTTGTGTGGGATCCGACAACCTAGTTGTTTATCCTTGGTAGCCTCTCTTACCGGGAAATGTCTCCTAGTGCTTCCACTGAGCCATGTTAGCTTGCTACTGCTCCGGAACACTTAGGCTGGCCGACATGTGTCCTTCTTCATTCCCGTGTCTGTCCCATCGGATAAATGTCACGCGGTGTCTACCGGAGTCCTATTAGCCCGCTACAGCTCGGATTCTCCGGAGTCCTGTTAGCCAAGCTGCTACAGCCCAGATTCACTCACTGATGACCGACATGTTCGTTGCTGGGTCATGTATGCCTGTCCCTATAAGTTAGTGCCACTTTGGGTTTACGACTAGTCTCGTCGACCCGGGTTCTCTATCATATGGATGCTAGCGACACTATAATATACGTGAGCCAAAAGGCGCAAGGTGGCACCCGTGGGAATACCATGCGTGAGGCCGCAAAGTGATATGATGTGTTACATGCTAGATCGGTGTGACTTAGGATCGGGGTCCTGACAGCTTAGGCTCTTCTCACTCCTTATTCCTTCATCCATCGTAAGATAACCTAAAAGTTGAAAACTTGAATCACACAAAACTCAACAAAACCTTCGTGAGATCCGTTAGTATAAGAAAACAAATCACTACTATAAGTGCAGTGGCAAACCAATTCATATTTTATATTATTGCATTATATCTACTGTATTCCAACTTTTCTATGGAAAAAACTCATCAAAGAAAACCATAGAATCATCAAAACAAGCACACAACGCAAAGAAAATAGAATCTGTCAAAAACAGAACAGTCTATAGGAATCTTGATATTTCGAATACTTTTGTAACTCCAAAAACTTTGAAAAATTAGGGCGACCTGAGAAATTTGTATATTGATCTTCTGCAAAAAATAATTGGTATTTTATCACGCTCTAGTTAAAAATGAAAATTATTTTCGTGAGCGCAAAAGTTTCTGTTTTTCAGCAAGATCAAGTCAACTATCACCCAAGAAGATCCCAAAGGCTTTACTTGGCACAAACACTAACTAAAACACAAAAAACACAATAATAACAGTAGCATAATTGTGCTAACACTCAAGAACAAGAAGCAAAAAAGCAAAAATAAATTTTATTCATTGGGTTGCCTCCCAACAAGCGCTATCATTTTATGCCCCTAGCTAGGCATAATAATTTTAATGATGCTTAAGCCTAACATACTTCCGATGCATAGGGATTTTACAAGCAAAGAAATTATCATGGCAATCAAAAACTAGCATATGCAAGGAAGAAGAAAGAAACAATAACAATCTCAACATAACGAGAGGTAATTTAGTAACATGACAATTTCTACAACCATATTTTCCTCTATCATTATAATTACATGTAGGATCATAATCAAATTCAACAATATAACTATCACATAAAATATTTTGTTCATGATCCACATGCATGCAAAGTTGAGACTCTTCCAAAATAGTGGGATTATCATTAAATAAATTCATGACCTCTCCAAGCCCACTTTTATCAAAAATATCATAAGATTGAACACTCTCCAAATAAGTGAGATTATCTTTAGCTAAAGTTGACACTCTTCCAATCCCACTTTCAATATTATAGCAAGCATATTCATCACGAGGTTTAAATAAATTGTCAATAAGAATCATCACCCCAATCATGATCATTGCAACAAGTAGTGGGCATAGCAAAATTACATCCCCAAGCTTGGGGTTTTGCATAGTATTAACACAATTGACATTAATAGAATTTATAATAACATCATTGCAATCATGCTTTTCATTCAAGGAGCTATCATGAATCACTTTATAAATTTCTCCGTTTAACACTTCATCACAATTTTCAGATTCATAAATCTGAAGCAAAACTTCATAAAGATAATCTAGTGAACTCGATTCACTAGCAATGGGTTCACCATAATTGGATCTCTTGAAAAGATTAGCAAGTGGATGAGGATCCATATCAATAGATTTTTAGCAAGCGAAGATGCAAGCAAATAGAAGGCACATGGCAACACAAGAAAACATGAGATCTGACGAGAAAAAGGCAAACCAAGAAGAAGGCGAATAAAACGGCAAATTTTTGTGAAGTGGGGGAGAGGAAAATGAGAGGAAAATGGAAAATAATGTAAGTTGTGAGGAGATGATATTTGTGATTAGGAACCTGGTAGATGTTGAAGATCCTCCCCAGCAACGGCGCCATAAATTATTTTTGATGCGACTTGTAGCTACGTTGGTATTTTCCCAAAGAGGAAGGGATGATGCAGCACAACGACGGTAGGTATTTCCCTCAGTGATGAAACCAAGGTTATTGAACCAACATGAGAACCAAGCAACACTACGTAAACATCACCTACGCACAAATGACAAATACTCACAACCCGACGTGTTAAAGGGGTTGTCAATCCCTTCCGGGTAACGGTGCCACAAATTGGCAAACGGACATGAATAAATTGTAGTATATTGATAGATCTAATGCCAAATAAAATAAATTGCAGAAAGGTATTTTTGTATTTTTGGGTTTAAAAGATCTAAAAATAAAAGGCAAATAAAATACACCACAAAGGCAAATAATAAGAGAAAGAGACCCGGGGGCCATAGGTTTCACTAGTGGCTTCTCTCGAGAAAAATAACAAACGGTGGGTAAACAAATTACTGTTGGGCAATTGATAGAACTTCAAATAATCATGACGATATCCAGGCAATGATCATTACATAGGCATTACGTCCAAGATTAGTAGACCAACTCCTGCCTGCATCTACTACTATTACTGCACACATCGACCGCTATCCAGCATGCATCTAGTGTATTAAGTTCATGGAGAAACAGAGTAATGCAATAAGAACGATGACATGATGTAGACAAGACCTGTTTATGTAGAAATAGACCCCATCGTTTTATCCTTAGTAGCAACGATACATACACGTCAGTTCCCCTTCTATCACTGGGATCAAGCACCGTAAGATCGAACCCACTACAAAGCACCTCTTCCCATTGCAACATAAATAGATCAAGTTGGGCAAACAAAACCCAAATATCAGAGAAGAAATACGAGGCTATAAGCAATTGTGCATATAAGAGATCAAAGAAACTCAAATAACTTTCATGGACAAAAAGAGATAGATCTGATCATAAACTCAAAGTTCATAGGATCCCAACAAACACACCGCAAAAGAGTTACATCATATTGATCTCCAAGAGACCATTGTATTGAGAATCAAACAAGAGAGAGAGAGAGAGGAAGACATCTAGCTACTAACTACGGACCCGAAGGTCTACAAAGAACTACTCACGCATCATCGGAGAGGCACCAATGGAAGTGGTGAACCCCTTAGCATGGAACAATAAAAAATTATAGATACGTGAAAGTGCGTTATATCGACTAGAGGGGGGGGGGGTGAATAGGCGATTTTTATGAAAGTCTTCAAAACGTGGAAGTTATGAAGACAAACAGCAGAGATATGCCTATTACTATGCAGCGGAAGTTAGATTACACTAGACAAGCCATGGTCAAGTATTCAATAGAGTGAAAGCACAATGACAAGTAGCTGCAGTGTAATAAGGATCAGGTAGGAAGAAGTTATGAAGCCAAACAAATCATACAGTTACGTTGTGAAGACAAAGGATATAGCAGGCATGTAATGGCTTCACAATGAGTAACAGTAAGTAAAAAAGGAAGTGAAGATGAAACCAGTGACTCGTTGAAGACAATGATGTGTTGGACTAGTTCCAGTTGCTGTGACAACTGTACGTCTAGTTGGAGCGGCTAGGTATTTAAACCTTAGGACACACAGTCCCAGACACCCAGTCCTGAACACGCAGCTCAGGACACCAAGTCCTCACCGTATTCTCCTTGAGCTAAGGTCACATAGTCCTCGCCCAATCACTCAGGTAAGTCTTCAAGGTAGACTCCCAAACCTTAACAAACTTCGTTCACTGGCAATCCACAATGTCTCTTCGATGCTCTGAACGCGACGCCTAACCGTCTGGAGGATGCACAGTCCTCAAGTGTAATAAGTCTTTAGATCACTCAAACAAGAAGACTTAAGTGATGCCCAATTTACTCTGGCTCTGGGTGGTTAGGGCTTTCTCCTCGCTAGGAATTTTCTCTCAAAGGCTTCGAGGTTGATTGCTCTCAAACGACAAAAGCCGTGCACTGAAATCTGAGCAACCAGCCGTTTATGGTTGTAGGGGGGTGGGCTATTTATAGCCACTTGGCAACCCGACCTGATTTGTCCGAAATGACCCTGGGTCACTAAGGAACTGACACGTGTCCCAACGGTCAGATTTCAAACTCACATGGCAACTTTACTTGGGCTACAAGCAAAGCTGACTTGTGTGGCTCTAGACAAGATTCGCTCTCATTGTCTTCACTCGAAGATATAGGTTTTTGGTTTAGGCATCACTTCAGTCATTCTGACTGGTTCTCCTGGACCCCACTTAACAGTACAGTGGTTCCTATGACTCAACACAAAAGAAAAAGAACTACGAAAGATCTAAGTCTTCGAGCTCCATAGGCTTCATATCGTGTCTTCTTTTGTCATAGTCTTCAATGTGAATATCTTCACATACCACCTTTGACTTCAATGTCTTCATACATTTTTAGGGGTCATCTCTGGTAGTAAAACCGAATCAATGAGGGACTTCTACCTGTGTTATCCTGCAATTCTCACAAACACATTAGTCCCTCAACTAGGTTTGTCGTCAATACTCCAAAACCAACTAGGGGTGGCACTAGATGCACTTACAATCTCCCCCTTTTTGGTGATTGATGACAAACTAGTTGAAGTTCTCAATGGGGAATATAGTCTGTGAAATTGTAAAGGATAAGGAATTGTCTTCATAAGTTGCAAGGGCTCCCCCCTGAAGATGTGCATATAAGTTAATTTGCTTTTGGAATGCAAATGCACATGGCAGGTTGTACTTGTGGAGATCCACTTCAGCTTATGATGACAATCCACTATGCATGTGAAAGTATATGAAGATAATGACATGCATAATGGAAAATGGACGTCTGCAGAATGAGATAAGTGCGGAATTTATCGTCGCACATGCGGAATTTATCTTCGCAAAACAGGGTGGCAAACAAGTAGCAGACGACCATCTGGTTTAAGTGTTACAACTCATAAGAACCAAATGTAGCAAAAATGAGAGTTGTAAGCACGAAGCAAAATATAAGGCACCCGCCCATATGAACCCGCTTGAAGACTATCAAAATCTCATATGCTTCTCCCCCTTTTGTCAGAAATGACCAAAAAGGTTTGAAGACATAGAGTCTCTACTCGTTCCCATGAGGAGTAGGTGAAGTAGCAGGGTTGTTGGTGTTGGTTGGCGGTGCAGAAGAGCTTGGAGGTGCTGAAGCATATGGCGGTGAAGTAGCATCGTCTTCTTCCTTAATGATTCTGGCAGTGACTGTGGCAGCAGAGGAAGAGAACTCAGAATCTTCAAGGGATGGAGTTCCCAGCAGCACAGCTCTTCGAGGAGGTGTGGAGTCAAACTTGAATCTTTCAGTGAAGCCATCCTCTTGAAGATCAGCTTCAGAAAGCATCATCGTTAGCCCTTTCCATGTGCGGCGAAAGGTTTCATGTGCAACAAATGCATTCTTGGTGGCAAGATTTCGGATGCGATTTACATCCACCAAGAGGCTTTTCATCTGTCTCTTCAACCAGTCATGATGCCTATCCTGCTTTTGATGAAGGGCCACAAGAAGCTCTCAGTCGTTGAGAACACGAGTGCGCTTCTTGGGTCTTGAAGCAGTGGCACTGTCAGTGGCTTCAGTTGAAGCAGGATGTGGTGCACGTGTAGTGCCGGCCAAAGGATACACCCTGGAGATGGCTTCAACACCTTCAACGTTTTGAGTGAAGCTCTGGTGTTCTGCATTCTGAAGACTCAGAGGTTGCTTGGCAGGTTCAGGATAGATGGCTTCAGCAGAGGTATCCACATCAGGCAAGAAGATCCGATGGTTGCGGGCTGAGGGCTGATATGAGATGGCAGAGTGAAGTTTGATCAGCCTCATTACCCAAGGAGCATAGAACTTTAAACCAAACAGATCTGAGCCTGATGCATCTAGTTAGCGTATGAAGAAATCCTGTGCGTTGAAGCATTTGCCATGAAGGATATAGAATATCAGAGTCTTCATTGCACCCTCGATCTTGGCATTTGGAGAGTGCCCTTTAATGGGCCAGAGAGTCCGCCGGATGATGTGATAGATGGTCCTGGGCAGGTACTCAAGGTCTTCAACGAAGAACTCTGTGGGATAAGAAGCATCGTGGGGCAATGGCTTCATCATGGAGAGCATCTGACTCATATTCGGTCCAGGCCTCTGAAATATGCTCTCAATAGCTTCAGTGTGTAGCCGACAGCCCTGCTCGAAGAATTCGCCTGGAGTGGGCAGGCCAGTGAGCTCAATGATATCAAATGCATTGGCTTCGTGATGAACGTTGCCGGTCATCCACTCCAGGACCCAAGTCTTCGGATCTCTGTTGTATCCTTTGATGTGTAGTGTGGCATAGAATTGTAGCAGGAGCTCTTCGTTCCAATGCTCTTCATCAGTGACAAACTGCAGCAGACCCACTTGTTTGAAGCAATCCAACGCTTCCTCTAGACAGGGCAAACCAGCAATAGCTTCAACATCAAGGCGCTTGTGCGGGAAAATGCGACCTTGGTTGTACAGTATGCAAGAGTAGTAGCTGCGCTGAGGATAGCTCCAGAACCTATCTGATGAAATCCTTTCCCTTGAATAGGGGTTCTTGGAGCTATTGAAGAAAGTATTATCTGCCCTGAAGCCATTGATGTTGAAGGAGCCAGGTGCTGATGCAGAACCTGGAAACCTTGGCAGTCTGGGGATTGGCTTCTGGACCTGAGGCCTGTGCTCAACATGATAGTTGAATTGGGGACTTGCAGCAGACTCAGGAACAGAAGTTGTGGGTTCAGTGGCTTCGCTGTCTTCTGAAGCTTTTGCTGGGGAGGGCTCCACATTAGCTTCGTTGTTGGTTGTGGCAGCCTCAAGATTTTCATCCTCCGCTTGACTAGCTGGAGGGTCGGTTACAAGCACGTTCTCCTGGAGAACTGCTTCTTGGTGGAGCAGAGGAGTGAGCTCTTGTGGTGCTTCTTCTACGGCTAATGCAGCCGGAATGTCTTCAGCATAGACTTGAGGCCTTGGACCTTTGCGAAGCCTGCGGAACGCAGACGACGCCTATGGGGTTGGAGTGGGCTGGGCCTCATAGTCTTCTTCCTCTTGAGGGCGATCCGCCCATGAAGCATCCTGTGCAATTGGCGTCAGTGGACGACCAATGCTGATGAGTTCGCTGTGTTCTAACTGAGGAAGGGCTGCATCATCTTCTACATTGTCACGATGACCAATGTCTTCAGCAGCGATGGGATCAGCTGCTGGAATGCCTTCAGCTTCAGGAGCCTCTGTGGAAGCAGGCTCATGAACCGTCAGTTGACATTCTGCGTCAGGGTGAACCATAGAAATAGGTTCAACTATCAAGGGCTCTGTGGGAGCAGCCCGAGATTTCTTGGTCTTTCTCTTTTTCTTGCTGGGGGCAGTAGGAGAGGCTTCAGAGCTTTTCCTCTTCATGGCTTCAGCCTCAGCAGTTCTTGTCTTCTTGAGCTCTGAAGCTGTTGACCGGCTCTTTGGCTTCGAGCCAGTCGTTGCAGTTGGGAAGACAAGTGGAACTGCTTCCTGCCTTGGTGCCTCTGGTTCAGCTGGAACAGTCTTCTTCTTTTTCTTTGCGGCCATCTTGGGGTCGATGCCAGGACGCCCAAGTGCCTTGCGCTTCTCAGCCTCATTGTAGGCTTGCACACATCTGTCAGCCAGAGACTTCATCCGCTCACGTGAACCCTGAGCTTCTGCACGCTTCTTCAGAAAGTTTTCCTTTAGCTCATGCAACATGATCTTGAAGCTCTTCACTTCTTGCACGCTGAGCTTGGCCATATTCTTCTTGAACTGAGCCTTTTCATGATCAATTTTCTGCTTCAGTTCAACAATGCGCTGGGCAATGGCAAGTTCTGAAGCAATAGCACCTTGGAAGGCGACGCTTAGGCCAACGGGCAGCTGTAGATCTTCAAAGCTGATGTTTGGTGTGGCAAACCACTCGTCAATGAAGTTGTGGATGATGGCGACATCAAAGAGAGGCAGATTGTTGAAGATTTCTGCTTCTTCTTTGCTCTTGATGAGTTGCTCAAGAGCGTCATCTCCAAGATCTTCATCACTTGACAGATCAATGGCTTCACTGCGCAGGATGGCAGCAGCTGTGAGTTCTTTGCCAGTGTGAGACAGAGGCATCTTGGCCTTCTGGTGCCTTGAGACGCGTGATAAGTCTTCAGACTGCACACTGTCTTCAGGAGGTGCAGTCGCCAATGGCTTCGCCTTTGAGATTTTTGGTGAAGGGGCTGGCTTTGGAGCTTTTGGCTTCTTCAACTGCTTCGGCTTCGGCACTGCAGGCACTGCAGGTGCTTCATCAGACTCAGTGTCAGCTGCAGGCTCATTCACTGCAGTCCCTTGAACCAAGATGTAGGTGATGAGGCCTTCAAGGTTGGCATACGGACCGATGACATTGGGCTCTGCTTCTCGTGTGCCATCTGCCCTTGGTGCTGAAGGACCAGGGTTGAAGTCTAACCCAAATTTCTTCTTGTTCTGCTTCGCTAAGTTTTGGGCAAACTGGAAGTTGCGCTTGAACAGATTGTCGTCACGACACCAGAGTAGTGACGACGGATGTGCATCATCAGGCTGTGGCCCACGGACCATGCATGGATAGAAGCTTTGGGCAATAGCTTCATCTCTGGACCTGGGTACAAGATTCTTGTATAAGATGTCTCCCCACGGTCTTTTTATGGCACTTTTCTCAGCATACTCTTGGGTTGTGAAGCGGTATTTGAACCATTGTTCTGCCCAATAGCGTCGAATCCATTGGATTCGGGTCTTGTGCTGACCATAATTCTCTTCAGATCTGTTTTATACATTTCTGCCAGTTCATCAGGCAGATCTTTGGATGTTCCTCCACGTCGCTGTCTGCCCCCCTTACTTGCTGCTGTTTCTGAAGCCATAAACTTTAACTTGGAAGGCTTCAAGACGTTCAAAGGCTTCAAAGGCTTTCTTTTGCTGGACCAACAGGAACTGGCTCCAGGAGAATTTATGTGATGCTGTAAGAATTCTGCAAATGAATGCAGACTATGAGAACCAAAGGATTCTCCCACGGACATGTACCTGTGACAGCATTAAGGTGCGAGGGAAGGGGAAGAGGTCATATGCATTCTCAGAAGATTTTGAAGATAAATCAGTTTAGAAGACATTGACCTCATCGTGCGAAGACATTCACTCATAGATAAGAAGTTGGTTCCAGATTTGTACGAATCCACAGATCAGTACAAGTGAGGAATCTAACTACTTTGTGAAGCACAAGTGAATATACTAGGCATGTTATGAGATGCAGTTTGAGAGAGATCTAGTTTGTGTGAACAGAAACTACTTGTGGTAGAAAGTGACAGATCAATAGGATCAACGGTGCTGTAAAAAGGGAGTTTTATTTACCACACTGAGAACTGCTAGACGGAGTCGGAGATGAGGCCGAGCAGTTCACTCATCCGTGCCCTAACTTGGCGACGGAGGAGACCTACGGCGACGGCGGAGAGGACGATGTCCGCGGTCGGTGTGAAGACGGCGTCGGAGAGGTTGCGGCAGCGAAGCGCTTTGTCGCCGGCGTCGTCGAGAGCTAGCGGTGGCGCTAGGGTTCGTGCGAGGGTGGAAGAAGAGATAGTTACCGCTGTGAGTGTGTATTTATAGGCACAGGGGCGGCACTGTGCTATTACACAAGTGCCCCTGGCGATTCGCATCTGAGGAACGCGTGGCCAGTTTGCGGAAGTTTGGGGTTTGTTCCATGTCCCACGCACGCCTGGATTGTCGGGTGGTCGTTCCTACTTCTTCGGATTTTATGTGGAGGAATGAGCATTGAAAACGGACTTAATGGTTGTCTCTGTATCTTCTGCTGACAAGGACGCAGTGAAGACATTCGACAGTTTCAATAGAATGCATATGACTTGGAGAGATAGTATTTGAGATAGGAAGCATAGAGAAGTTGGGGTCCGATCACATTCACTTAGTTCAAAAGATTCAACATCAAGACATAGCTATAAGTGAATGCTGTAGAGGACAGAACACTAGCATATATATATATATATATATATATATATATATATCTATAATCAACATAGTGAAGATAATCATGAAAATATGTTGAGTTCGAAGCCAAACCAAATGTGAAGACATTGCAAGGTAACACCATGAGAGAAACACTTCAAAATAGAACGTTTGGTGGTGGCGTTACCCACCGTATAGGAAGTATTAGACCCAGACACGGCGCACAACTATCGTGGCGCTCCGAAGTCAAATTCCACATTAATGTATTCACACTTAGAATGTATGTCTTCATTGATTGAAGATATACTTCACTTCGTGTGTTGCACATCTAAGTCATCAATATGCATAAGGGTTAGGATGTGTGCCTGATCACAGGACATTTGAGGATTCCAGGATATTCAGCTCACACCGTAACTTGCAAAACCTCTTCTCATCCAAGGGCTTGGTGAAGATATCTGCCAATTGCTCTTCAGTGTTGACGTGTATGATATCAATGTCTTCCTTCACAACATGATCTCTGAGAAAGTGATGACGAATTTCAATGTGCTTTGTCTTCGAGTGCTGAACTGGGTTGTTGGAAATCTTGATGGCGCTTTCGTTGTCGCAGTAAAGTGGCACTTGCTTCAGATGAATGCCATAGTCCTTGAGTGTTTGCTTCATCCACAGAAGCTGAGCGCAGTAAGATCTAGCAGCAATGTATTCAGATTCAGCAGTGGAGAGGGATACACAGTTCTGCTTCTTTGAAGACCAACATACAAGTGATCGTCCCAGAAAGTGACATGTGCCTGATGTAGACTTGTGATCAACTTTGTCACCAGCATAATAAGCATCCGAGAATCCAACCAAATCAAACTCTGAGCCCTTTGGATACCATAATCCTAGAGTTGGGGTGTGAGCCAAATATCGAAGAATTCGCTTCACAGCTAAGTGATGCGACTCCTTTGGTGCTGCTTGAAATCGAGCACACATGCAAACAATAAGCATAATATCTGGCCTAGATGCACATAAATAAAGTAAAGAACCAATCATGGAGCGGTATACCTTTTGATCGAACTCTTTACCATTGTCATCAGGACCCAGATGATGTTTGGCTGGCATTGGTGTTGTGAAGCCTTTGCAGTCTTGCATACCGAACTTCTTCAGGCAATCTTTGAGATACTTCTCTTGAGATATGAAGATGCCATTGCGTTGTTGTCGTATTTGAAGACCAAGGAAGAACTTCAGCTCCCCCATCATGGACATCTGATATTGCTCTTGCATCATATATCCAAACTCTTCACTGTACTTCTGATTGGTGCAGCCGAAGATAATGTCATCCACATATATTTGGCACACAAATAGTTCACCATCATATGTCTTCGTGAAAAGAGTGGGATCTAGGGAACCAGGTATGAAGCCTTTGCTCTTCAGGAAGTATTTGAGTGTGTCATACCAGGCCCTAGGGGCTTGTTTGAGGCCATACAGTGCCTTGTTGAGCTTGTATACCATGTCAGGATGTTTTGGATTTTCAAAGCCAGGCGGTTGTGCAACATACACTTCTTCTTCAATCTTGCCATTGAGAAAGGCACTCTTCACATCCATTTGATATAGAAGTATGTTATGATGATTTGCATAGGCCAGCAGTATGCGTATGGCTTCAAGCCTAGCCACATGAGCAAATGTTTCGTCGAAGTCAATGCCTTCCACTTGAGTATATCCTTGAGCAACGAGACGAGCTTTGTTTCTGACAACTTGACCATGCTCATCTTGCTTGTTGTGATATATCCATTTGGTGCCTATTATGTTGTGCTTTCGTGGATCAGGACGCTTAACTAGTTCCCATACATTATTCGGCTCAAACTGTTGAAGCTCTTCTTGCATAGCTTGAATCCATTCAGGTTCCAAGAAGGCTTCTTCAACTTTCTTGGGTTCTGATATTGAGACGAATGCGAAGTGCCCACAGAAATTTGCCAGCTGAGTTGCCCTTGAACGAGTGAGTGGACCTGGTGCATTGATGCTGTCAATTATTCTATCAATCTGCACTTCATTGGCAACACGAGGATGTATAGGGCGAAGACTTTGCTCTTGCTGATCTGTGTTGTTGTTGGGAGGAATGTCTTCAGGCTGAGCATTGTCTTCATGTGGATCAGGTGCTGAGATGATAAGTTCTTCTTCAGGATGAGCTTCAGAAGGTATAATCTCTCCAGTTCCCATAAGCTTGATTGATTCACTGGCTGGAACTTCATCTTTGTGACCCATTGGTCTCATCGAACCGCACATCCACTGTTTCAACCACTTTGTAATGAAAGAGATTGAAGACTCTGTAGGAGTGCGAATCCTTTCCATATCCAAGCATAAAACCCTCATGTGCTTTTGGTGCAAACTTTAAGGTATGGTGTGGGTCCTTGATCCAGCATCTTGCGCCAAATACTCTGAAGTAACTGACATTTGGCTTTTTGCCAGTAAGGAGCTCATAAGATGTCTTGTTCAGTAGCTTGTGAAGATAAACACGATTGATTGTATGGCATGCAGTATCAATAGCTTCGGGCCAGAATTTTCTTGGGGTCTTGTATTCATCCAGCATCGTTCTGGCCATCTCAATTAGTGTTCTGTTCTTGCGTTCGACGACGCCATTCTGCTGTGGTGTGTACGGGGCTGAGAATTCATGTGTGATGCCCAAGGTATCAAGATATGTGTCAAGGCCAGTATTCTTGAATTCAGTGCCATTGTCACTTCTGATGTGCTTTATCTTGGCGCCAAAATTGTTCATAGCACGATTGGCGAAGCGTCTGAAGACATCCTGCACTTCAGTCTTGTAAAGGATTATGTGCACCCAAGTATATCTAGAATAATCATCAACAATAACAAAGCCATAGAGGCAAGCAGTAGTAGTTAGAGTTGAGTAATGAGTGGGACCGAATAGATCCATGTGAAGCAGTTCGAAGGGTTGAGTAGTAGTCATGATTGTCTTCGAGGGATGTTTGGCCCTCGTCATCTTCCCTGCTTCACAGGCACCGCACAAATGGTCTTTCTTGAACTTGACGCCCTCGATGCCTATGACATGTTTCTTCTTCGCAAGAGTGTGGAGGTTCCTCATGCCAGCATGTCCAAGCCTCCGATGCCATAGCCAGCATTCTGAAGCCTTTGCTAGAAGACATACTGCAAGCTGTGGCCCTGCTGAGAAATCTACCACGTACAAATCATCTTTTCGATACCCTTCAAACACTAGAGACTTGTCAGATTCCATTTGTGACGCCCGGATAATTAAGCTACAGTAATTCCCTGCTAATGATGCCACGTCATCATGATTACTGTTGTTAAACTCGCGTTGGTTCGAATCCGGTCCAAATTCGATTTCAAAATCAAGTCAAACACAAAAGTTTTCAAATGTATAAAATAAAATGTTTGTCTTGTGGCAAATAATCCATAACAAATATTGGTGGTGAACCAACATTTTTTTGCAGGGTGTTTAAATGGCCTAAACCAATTAAGGCAGCGGCTAAAGCAATAGATTAAATGCCTTTTCAATTTATAAGAGTGGCAAACTTTTTCAAAAGCCTCACAATCTTTTTGTGGCAGTGCCAACTATTGCAATATATTTATGTGGCCAAATCCCACATTTTACCGAATCCTTTTGGAGCTCAAGTATTGCAAAAACATTTATTTTATTTTTTTTGTAAAGAGAAAAGAGCAAGAAAAGGGGGGAAGAGGAGAAGAGAGAAGCTCCCCTTGCCCCACTGGGCTCTAGCCCACCCCAGCAGTCGGCCCACCTATCCCCACCCAAGCCGGCCCAGCACTTGCCTCCCCCGGTCGCCTTCTCCCTCTCCTGTACAACCGACCGGGGGCACGACCGACGCGCGCAGCCGCACCAGCTCGCCGGCGTGGAGGGGATAAGGCCGAGCCCCCTCGGCCTCGTCAGCTCCCCCCTCCCTGCGCGGATATTTCCCTCTCTCCCTCGCTACTCTCCTCTCCCCTTCCAATCTCATCCGCGCCCGAACACCACCACGGCTACATCGTCGCCATTGCCATGCCCTCGGCCCCCTCCCTCGCCACACCGACCTGGCCGGGAGCTCCGCCGCGACGTCGCTCGCCGGTCCCGCCCACCAGCACGAGGCCGCGGCGCCCCCATCGACGGATCGACGCCGCTCCTCCGTTCGGCCAACGCCGCGACCACCGCGTCGTCCCGCCCTCGCGTCCCCGACTCCTCTCCGGCCGGCCTCCCAAGCGTGCCCCGACCTTCCTAGGGTGAGCCACTCCTGTTTCCCCCTTCTCCCCTACTCACCGTCGCTGTAGGACGACTGCCCCGCCATGGCCGAAGCTCTCTGTGAGCTCGTGCTCACCGCTGGCCATGGCCGCCTCCTGGCCCTGCCCGCTCGCGCCAGGCTCCCCCACCGCGCTTCCCCCGGAGCCCCCTTCCCTGCCGAGCCGCTCACCGACCTCACCGCGCCGCCCGGCGGGCTCCCCCGTCGCCGGTAGCCTCGCGCGCGCATGAGCGCAGCGCCCCTCGGGCACGGGCGCCCGCACCCGTTAACACCCGCCCCGCTGGGCTGGCCTGGTGCCACTGCCAGTGGGCCCCTGTTGCCCTGTTTTTTTAAAATAAAATAAAATATATATAGAAATAAATAAATTAGTTAATTAATTAATTAGTTAGTTAATTAGCTTAATTGACTCGGGATTAATTAGCCTAATCACTAGTTTAGTTAACTAAACTGTTAGGCTAGGCTAGTCAGTGCATGACAGGAGGACCCCACCCCCTGTTGACCAGTCAAACATTGACTGGTCAACTGGGACCCCCTGGCCCACCTGTCAGCCTCTGGTACACTTCTGTGTATGCAGAGCTGGGTACCCATAGATTTTTAACAATTAATTTCGAATTAATATTAATTCCAGAAAATGTTTTAATCTTTGAAAATTCATATAAATTAAACCGTAGCTCGGATGAAAAAGTTTTCTACATGAAAGTTACTCAGAACGACGAGAAGAATCCGGATACGCAGCCCGTTCGTCCGCCACACATCCCTAACCTATCGAACTCGCAACTTTTCCCCTCCGGTTCACCGGTCCGAAAACGCGAAACACCGGGGATAATTTCCCGGATGTTTCCCCCCTTCACTGGTATCACCTTGTACCGCGTTAGGGCACACCTAGCATCACGCTTTGTCATGTCATGCATCGTTATGCATCTGTTTGCATTATATTCATTGTCTCTTCCCCCCTCTTCTTCCGCTAGACACCGAGACCGACGCCGCTGCTACCCAGTACGACTACGGTGTTGACGACCCCTCTCTCTTGCCGGAGCAACCAGGCAAGCCCCCCTTTGATCACCAGATATCGCCTACTCTTCTCTATACTGCTTGCATTAGAGTAGTGTAGCATGTTACTGCTTCCCGTTAATCCTATACTGATGCATAGCATGTCCTTGCTACTACTGTTGTTACCTTTACCTGCAATCCTAATGCTTAGTATAGGATGCTAGTTTATCATCAGTGGCCCTACATCCTTGTCCGTCTGCCATGCTATACTATCGGGCCGTGATCACTCGGGAATTGATCACGGGTATATACTATATACTTTATACATGATACATGTGGTGGCTAAAGACGGGTCGGCTTGAGGAGCACCCGCGAGTGGATCTTTGAGGCGGAGCGGCAGGGCAGGTTCCGACCACCTAGGAGAGAGGTGGGCCTGGCCCTGGTCGACGTTCGCGGATACTTAACACGCTTAACGAGATCTGGGTATTTGATCTGAGTCTGGCCATTTGGTCTATACGCACTAACCATCTATGCGGGAGTAGTTATGGGTATCCCGGCGTCGTGGTATCAGCCGAAGCCTTTGTGACGTCAGCGACTGAGTGGCGCGCGCCGGATTGGACTGGAACGCCACTAGGCTAGGTCTGCTTCCGGCCGCGTACGCAACGTGCAGGTGTGCTAAGGGCGATGGGCCCAGACCCCTGTGCGCATAGGTTTAGACCGGCGTGCTGACCTCTCTGTTATGCCTAGGTGGGGCTGCGACGTGTTGATCTTCCGAGGCCGGGCATGACCCAGGAAAGTGTGTCCGGCCAAATGGGATCGAGCGTGTTGGGGAATGTGGTGCACCCCTGCAGGGAAGTTAATCTATTCGAATAGCCGTGATCTTCGGTAACAGGATGATTTGGAGTTGTACCTTGACCTTATGACAACTAGAACCGGATACTTAATAAAACACACCCTTCCAAGTGCCAGATACAACCGGTGATCGCTCTCTCACAGGGCGACGAGGGGAGGATCATCGGTTAGGTTTATGCTATGTGATGCTACTTGGAGGACTTCAGTCTACTCTCTTCTGCATGCTGCAAGATGGAGGTGTCCAGAAGCGTAGTCTTCGACAGGATTAGCTATCCCCCCCTCTTATTCTGGCTTTCTGCAGTTCAGTCCACCGATATGGCCCTTTTCACATTTACCCCTACATATGTAGTGTAGCTCCTTGCTTGCGAGTACTTTGGATGAGTACTCACGGTTGCTTTCTCCCTCTTTTCCCCTATCCCTTCTACCTGGTTGTCGCAACCAGATGTTGGAGCCCAGGAGCTAGACGCCACCATCGACGACGACTCCTACTACACCGGAGGTGCCTACTACTACGTGCTACCCGCTGACGACGACCAGGAGTAGTTAGGAGGATCCCAGGCAGGAGGCCTGCACCTCTTTCGATCTGTATCCCAGTTTGTGCTAGCCTTCTTAAGGCAAACTTGTTTAACTTATGTCTGTACTCAGATATTGTTGCTTCCGCTGACTCGTCTATGATCGAGCTCTTGTATTCGAGCCCTCGAGGCCCCTGGCTTGTAATATGATGCTTGTATGACTTATTTTATTTGTAGAGTTGTGTTGTGATATCTTCCCGTGAGTCCCTGATCTTGATCGTACACGTTTGCGTGTATGATTAGTGTACGATTAAATCGGGGGCGTCACAAGTTGGTATCAGAGCCGACTGCCTGTAGGAACCCCCCTTCCACACTCCTTGGTCGAAGTCGAGTCTAGACATTGCAAAACTTTTACTAACATGGCTGTGTGCCTTACGGGCCCACGTCACCATCTGGGTGGTATTAGGATCTTTTACTCCTTGATCCTTACTCTGGGACTCTGAGCTCTCTTCTATTCGGGTTAAATGAATTTACTAAAAATCTAACTTAGGTTCTCGAAAATACTTTCTCCCGGAGAGCCCCTTCAGTCCAGATGATCGCCGGCTGCACTAGAAGATTTCGAAGATACTCTCCGATATTCTATCGAGACCTTGTGCGTGTTGCTTTTGCAATTCCCTTCTATCGATAAACCTCTATGGATAACCACGTACATGTGCCATTCATATAATCATTCCTCATTGATCTTGTTATTACAAGATGCCCCAAAATTCTCTCTATTGTTCTGAGAATACTTTGTGCCTACTGCCTTGCTTTCCTTGCCACATGAATACCACTATGGGTAATTTCTAGCACTCACCGGATATTTGCTCATCCCCAGTTGGTTCATGTATTTCACAAAAGTCTTCAAAATACTATTTGAACTTCTGAAAATCCTGAGTAGCCTATTACTCTTGAAGTTCTTACTTGATTGCATTATGGTTAATCCCATAAGTCTATAACTTTATTGGCATCCCTTGTCATTATCATTTTGAGTCCGTTGATTCAAAATGTTGTGAATGCTCGCCAGCCTCAATCAGATCCAATGATTCATCCTTCCGGCTCACATGTCATTTTAAACATGAGCTGGTTATCGACCAATCAAATTGTCGTCGATTGTACCCCTAAGTCTATTCGACTGATCCATTCTTAATGAGAGCGTTGGCTTTTGATCCCTTGATTTGGAAATGCTAATCTTATGCCCTTTCATTCCATCTTCCTCAGATAAAGTACCGATACTTGCATCAGCTCCATTGTAGACCATAGGACCCGTTGTTGGATTATTATCCGGTAGTGTCCTTCCTATTCAATAACCTTGTGAGCCTCTCCATGGGTATGTGATACCTTTGGTAAATTGTATCCTCTGTTTTGCTAACCATGCTCTACTTTCGAGCTTGTGATATTTACCCTTGAAACTTGTGGTATATGTTTCTAAGAAACCCCGATGGGTTGAACCTATACAACCTTCTCTAAAACCGTGTGAACTCGAAAGTTTTCACGAGTCATACACTTCTAGTATTTTGCCAGATGAAATTTCAACACTACAACTTCTTCGAAAGTGAGAAGTGAATGAAAGGTTATGCATTGGAGAAGTGGGAGTCGACCTTGGACCTTTGTGTTCATGCCCATGGACACGATGTAGATACTATCATGGAAGCTTCTTGTAATAATAATTATTTCCTTAATATAATATCCTTTGGTATTGGTTAATTGATCCTTTGCAAGCGTGGTTCCGACCATATGTTCTTCTTAGATCCCATTTCTCGGGCAAGTTTAAGCACTTGTCTTCTATGGATCAATACACCATTCTAACCTTTACTTTGATCTTTCGTCGAGTATTACCCCCTCTGGTATCTCGAGATTATCACGGAACTGCATAACTTCTTATGCGTTCTTCATCAAGTATTACATTCTCACTGATTCCAATTTTTTTTTCTTTCACGGGCTCTGAGTTAATAAACACTCAAAGACATCGATAACTGAATCGAGTTCACACCGCGATTAAACAACTCTTGGTAACCTTCATTACTTACGAATTTGAACTCGATCACGTAAATCCTAACCTGCTCGGCTATATCATTATCATGCCGATTTTAACTGTGCTACCTGGTCCTTAACCCCAGAGCACAACTTTCGATGATGAGCTAAGCTTACGTCGATCTCCCTCATCATTCCATTTCGCCTTGAACAACAAGCTTGATTTTGAGTTTGTGTCGTACCTGTGGTTCCAATAACCTCTTGCTTCATCATTCCTTTGGCTTGGTGTCATCACTGATCGATTACATCCTCATGAAATCTCTCGACAAAATTTGTCGTGATCATCATCAACAATTGACTCCTTCCAAGGTATCGATTGAATTCATGAAGAGAAATACCATCCTGGCCCTCGATGACTTTTATTATCATCGACAACACCCTTGACTTCATTTCATCACGAACTTGTCCACATTATGAATACAACTTGCTCTCCGGCTAGTGTTGTGTTCTGACTTGAAGTATTATTGTCTTTTTTGTCGAGAATGTTGTGGAGATTGCTCCACCTCTTAGAAATTCTCGGTATGATGATACTTCTCACCATCACCATTCCTCCTTGGTCCCCGTGTTGTTTTTAACCAGGATACCAATATGTTAATAATGTTGCTTGAATTCTGTACTTCTAGCAACCCTTTGCTTTGGAGTTAATGGTCGGTAGTTTCATTCTAAGTCTATTGCTTATTGAATCATCATTCAAACATTGATCGTGCTACCTATTCCAGATTTCCGTGGCACCCTTCTATCATTGTAAATTGTGTATGTTTTCCTCGAGAATACATCATTATACCATTTGATCTGGAAAATGTTATCTCCTTGTTCACATAATTGTGGAAATCCATCTTTTGTTAATCTCGATAAATTGCCGCTGATTCCATCAGCCACCCTCTCATCCTCTCCTTGGTTTAATGATGATGAATCCTTGTCTTCGAACTAGCTTCCATAGTTCATTGCCCAAGAATCTTATAATGTTATCTCGTCAATTGCGTTGCACCTTTTCTTCTCAGGCATCCTAAGACGGAGGTTTCCTGACACCAATCGGATCTGAACCTCGGTCAGATATGATGGTTGGAACATATGACCAAGAGTTATATCATTGGTCTTTATATGACCCGGTAAGGTGATGTCATCCTAGCACACCTGACCGGAGGACCTAGTGTTATAGATTCCTTTTTAACAAGGTTAACCATTTTTTTCCATGAGGAAATTGAATGCCTTGTTTAATAAGTTATCCTGATGGATCCTTTGTGTATCCAAAGTCCGACCTTGCTCGAAGACCATGTCAATGCTATCTCGAAGCATGTATGTGGTACTCCGATCATCAATAATAACAATTGAATCACAATGATAATTTTTCTTTATCAAACTTATCCAAACACCGTCGTATGGGTGATGTCATGAAATTTCTCTCCCCTTACCTAAAGAGATTTCTACTTTATATCGTGTCATGGATATTATGCTGTGTTTGTCCTTGGGAAGGATACATACCTGAAATATGTGTTTAAACACCTTTTCCTTTCCATTGTTCTGTTTAAACCTGATAATAACTTTTCCTTTCCATTGATTTGTTTAAACCTTCTTGTGATCTAAATGATCCAAGCAGAAATATTCTCCTGCTTATGTAAACACCTCGGTGTACATTTCTGTCAGCAAGACACTGTTACTATTGTTGATGACATTATGGTAACCACCGATGGACGAGAACTTTGCCTATTGGTCCGTCTCGTCTTAACGAGCAGGATAATGGTTCTCTTCGTCCCTCGCCCTTGGTACCGATGTTGTTGCTGACAAGACTGACAGGTTATTGTCAGACATGCCTTGCTATCAAGATCGTGCAAGATGACATCACCCTTCCTACTTTTTGATCCACATGGTGGGCCCATAACCCACAGTTCCACAAGATCGAAACTTGACTCTCCTATACATCCTTGTTTTCAAAGTTATCCCTCATGCTTGGCTTCGTATGTAATTCACGGACCACCTTCCTTGTGATCTGTTCTGGTATTAGATGCAATACTTATTCTCGATGCTTTGAACCCCTTTCACCCTCTGTATTAGACATCGAACGATTGCCTACCCAGTTGAAGCTTCTTATTGCTCCTCCTTACCTTGCTCTCGATAACTTTCTTGAATTTTAACTCGAGAGATGCCTCCATGCCATGTTCGTCGAGATAGCCCCAGGTACCTACCTTGTGTTGAGCTTTGTCCTTTCCGAGTCTTTCCCCCTTACTTCACCCCTTAAATCTCGGGACGAGATTTCTTGTAGTGGAGGAGAATTGTGACGCCCGGATAATTAAGCTACAGTAATTCCCTGCTAATGATGCCACGTCATCATGATTACTGTTGTTAAACTCGCGTTGGTTCGAATCCGGTCCAAATTCGATTTCAAAATCAAGTCAAACACAAAAGTTTTCAAATGTATAAAATAAAATGTTTGTCTTGTGGCAAATAATCCATAAAAAATATTGGTGGTGAACCAACATTTTTTTGCAAGGTGTTTAAATGGCCTAAACCAATTAAGGCAGCGGCTAAAGCAATAGATTAAATGCCTTTTCAATTTATAAGAGTGGCAAACTTTTTCAAAAGCCTCACAATCTTTTTGTGGCAGTGCCAACTATTGCAATATATTTATGTGGCCAAATCCCACATTTTACCGAATCCTTTTGGAGCTCAAGTATTGCAAAAACATTTATTTTATTTTTTTGTAAAGAGAAAAGAGCAAGAAAAAGGGGGAAGAGGAGAAGAGAGAAGCTCCCCTTGCCCCACTGGGCTCTAGCCCACCCCAGCAGTCGGCCCACCTATCCCCACCCAAGCCGGCCCAGCACTTGCCTCCCCCGGTCGCCTTCTCCCTCTCCTGTACAACCGACCGGGGGCACGACCGACGCGCGCAGCCGCACCAGCTCGCCGGCGTGGAGGGGATAAGGCCGAGCCCCCTCGGCCTCGTCAGCTCCCCCCTCCCTGCGCGGATATTTCCCTCTCTCCCTCGCTACTCTCCTCTCCCCTTCCAATCTCATCCGCGCCCGAACACCACCACGGCTACATCGTCGCCATTGCCATGCCCTCGGCCCCCTCCCTCGCCACACCGACCTGGCCGGGAGCTCCGCCGCGACGTCGCTCGCCGGTCCCGCCCACCAACACGAGGCCGCGGCGCCCCCATCGACGGATCGACGCCGCTCCTCCGTTCGGCCAACGCCACGACCACCGCGTCGTCCCGCCCTCGCGTCCCCGACTCCTCTCCGGCCGGCCTCCCAAGCGCGCCCCCGACCTTCCTGGGGTGAGCCACTCCTGTTTCCCCCTTCTCCCCTACTCACCGTCGCCGTAGGACGACTGCCCCGCCATGGCCGAAGCTCTCTGTGAGCTCGTGCTCACCGCTGGCCATGGCCGCCTCCTGGCCCTGCCTGCTCGCGCCAGGCTCCCCCACCGCGCTTCCCCCGGAGCCCCCTTCCCCGCCGAGCCGCTCACCGACCTCACTGCGCCGCCCGGCGGGCTCCCTCGTCGCCGGTAGCCTCGCGCGCGCATGAGCGCAGCGCCCCTCGGGCACGGGCGCCCGCACCCGTTAACACCCGCCCCGCTGGGCTGGCCTGGTGCCACTGCCAGCGGGCCCCTGTTGCCCTGTTTTTTTAAAATAAAATAAAATATATATAGAAATAAATTAATTAATTAATTAATTAATTTATTAATTAATTAGTTAATTAGCTTAATTGACTCGGGATTAATTAGCCTAATCACTAGTTTAGTTAACTAAACTGTTAGGCTAGGCTAGTCAGTGCATGACAGGAGGACCCCACCCCCTGGTCAACTGGGACCCCCTGGCCCACCTGTCAGCCTCTGGTACACTTCTGTGTATGCAGAGCTGGGTACCCATAGCTTTTTAACAATTAATTTCGAATTAATATTAATTCCAGAAAATGTTTTAATCTTTGAAAATTCATATAAATTAAACCGTAGCTCAGATGAAAAAGTTTTCTACATGAAAGTTACTCAGAACGACGAGAAGAATCCGGATACGCAGCCTGTTCGTCCGCCACGCATCCCTAACCTATCGAACTCGCAACTTTTACCCTCCGGTTCACCGGTCCGAAAACGCGGAACACCGGGGATAATTTCCCGGATGTTTCCCCCTCTTCACTGGTATGACCTTGTACCGCGTTAGGGCACACCTAGCACCACGCTTTGTCATGTCATGCATCGTTATGCATCTATTTGCATTATATTCATTGTCTCTTCCCCCCTCTTCTTCCGCTAGACACCGAGACCGACGCCGCTGCTACCCAGTACGACTACGGTGTTGACGACCCCTCTCTCTTGCCGGAGCAACCAGGCAAGCCCCCCCTTTGATCACCAGATATCGCCTACTCTTCTCTATACTGCTTGCATTAGAGTAGTGTAGCATGTTACTGCTTCCCGTTAATCCTATACTGATGCATAGCCTGTCCTTGCTACTACTGTTGTTACCTTTACCTGCAATCCTAATGCTTAGTATAGGATGCTAGTTTATCATCAGTGGCCCTACATCCTTGTCCGTCTGCCATGCTATACTATCGGGCCGTGATCACTCGGGAGTTGATCACGGGTATATACTATATAATTTATACATGATACATGTGGTGGCTAAAGACGGGTCGGCTTGAGGAGCACCCGCGAGTGGATCTTTGAGGCGGAGCGGCAGGGCAGGTTCCGACCACCTAGGAGAGAGGTGGGCCTGGCCCTGGTCGACGTTCGCGGATACTTAACACGCTTAACGAGATCTGGGTATTTGATCTGAGTCTGGCCATTTGGTCTATACGCACTAACCATCTACGCGGGAGTAGTTATGGGTATCCCAGCGTCGTGGTATCAGCCGAAGCCTTCGTGACGTCAGCGACTGAGTGGCGCGCACCGGATTGGACTGGAACGCCACTAGGCTTGGTCTGCTTCCGGCCGCGTACGCAACGTGCAGGTGTGCTAAGGGCGATGGGCCCAGACCCCTGTGCGCATAGGTTTAGACCGGCGTGCTGACCTCTCTGTTGTGCCTAGGTGGGGCTGCGACGTGTTGATCTTCCGAGGCCGGGCATGACCCAGGAAAGTGTGTCCGGCCAAATGGGATCGAGCGTGTTGGGGAATGTGGTGCACCCCTGCAGGGAAGTTAATCTATTCGAATAGCCGTGATCTTCGGTAACAGGACGATTTGGAGTTGTACCTTGACCTTATGACAAGTAGAACCGGATACTTAATAAAACACACCCTTCCAAGTGCCAGATACAACCGGTGATCGCTCTCTCACAGGGCGACGAGGGGAGGATCATCGGTTAGGTTTATGCTATGCGATGCTACTTGGAGGACTTCAGTCTACTCTCTTCTGCATGCTGCAAGATGGAGGTGTCCAGAAGCGTAGTCTTCGACAGGATTAGCTATCCCCCCTCTTATTCTGGCTTTCTGCAGTTCAGTCCACCGATATGGCCCTTTTCACATTTACCCCTGCATATGTAGTGTAGCTCCTTGCTTGCGAGTACTTTGGATGAGTACTCACGGTTGCTTTCTCCCTCTTTTCCCCTATCCCTTCTACCTGGTTGTCGCAACCAGATGTTGGAGCCCAGGAGCCAGACGCCACCATCGACAACGACTCCTACTACACCGGAGGTGCCTACTACTACGTGCTGCCCGCTGACGACGACCAGGAGTAGTTAGGAGGATCCCAGGCAGGAGGCCTGCACCTCTTTCGATCTGTATCCCAGTTTGTGCTAACCTTCTTAAGGCAAACTTGTTTAACTTATGTCTGTACTCAGATATTGTTGCTTCCGCTGACTCGTCTATGATCGAGCTCTTGTATTCGAGCCCTCGAGGCCCCTGGCTTGTAATATGATGCTTGTATGACTTATTTTATTTGTAGAGTTGTGTTGTGATATCTTCCCGTGAGTCCCTGATCTTGATCGTACACGTTTGCGTGTATGATTAGTGTACGATTAAATCGGGGGCGTCACACCATTAGTACAAGGCAACGATATTTTCCAAACATTACAATCATGTTCAAATCGCAAAGCATTGAGACAGACATTAAGTTGAAGCCAAGGGATTCAACAAGCATGACTTTATCCATGTGTTGATCCCTTCAGATTGCAACTCTACCTAGACCCAATACCTTACTTTTACCAGTGTCAGCAAATGTGATGTGGCTCTTGTCGGATGGACGTAAAGTTGAGTCCATGAGAAGACTTCTTTTGCCAGTCATGTGATTTGTACACCCACTGTCAATAATCCATTCTGAAGACTCTGAAGGCGCTGGTGTCGTACCCTACAGTGCAGTTAGGGGGATAGGCTTCACGAAGAGAATTGTGAAGCAAAAACGTTTGACGAACCAGTGGGTTATGAAAACTTAGATCCAGATTAGGACTAATAGGGAGAGTGGCATGCGATTCAGGAACGAAGTACATAATGATGCCATTTGGGAATTTTATCTTGCGCCCTACAAGATTTTTAAGGTCCCCAGCAATAGCGTCAGAAGATTTTGGTTTTCTGCTGGAGACCTTTCCCTGCAAAAGAGAGTTAAGCTTCTTTAACCACCCACATCTTCAAGGGTGGCTTAGAAGCAATAAGTCTAAGTGCAGCATCTGAGAATTTTGGCTTTGGAGCCCTAGCAAACAGTCTAGCAGGCGGACAATAGTACTCATAAGAATAGGCAGAATAGTTCTTGGTCATATGAACATGACGGTTTGATGAACGGCTCTCATATTCATATGCCTGAGTATGGTTTCCCTGCAAAACATTTGCGTTAGTGTGACTCAGGTGAGTCCTCTGTCTGTATGAAGCCTTTGGACCGTATGATGCTTTTGGTCTGAGGTTTGTCTGCTTCATGTGAGGTGTCATGAAGACATTCACAGGAAGATTTTCCAAAACGTTTTCGGAACCCAGATCTTCTTCATAGGCGGTCCATTCCTGCAGTTAGTACCAATGTACCTGGCAAACACTTCACCATTCTGATTCTTAAACAGTTTATAGTTTGCACCAAAGGATTCATCAATGATAATGGGGTTAGCACAAGTGAAGCCAGATAAATTGGATGGATCTACTGAAGGTTCCTTTGCAGCAACCCATGTGGTTTTGGGGTACTGCTCAGGTTTCCAGTAAGAGCCATTTGCATTCATTTTCCTTACGAACCCAACACCCTCTTTCCTAGGGTTTCGGTTCAGAATCTGCTTTTTGAGGACATCACATAGTGTCTGATGCCCTTGAAGACTTTTGTACATCCCTGTTTCAAGCAATGTATTCAACCTAGCATTCTCATCAGCAATAGCGGTGGTATCCTCAACAGAGGGGTTAGTTACCGCATCAACAGTTGAAGATATTGCAACAACAGTAGCAGTAGAACATTCAGCAGCAGAAGTAGCATTATCATGCTCAATGCATTTAAGACATGGTGGTTCAAATCCTTCCTGATCGGGACTGATCTGTTTGGCGCGAAGTGACTCGTTTTCCGTTTGAAGATCTTCATGAACCGCTCTCAATTTCTCAAGATCTTGCTTCCTTTGAAGATAATCATAGGAAAGCTTTTCATGAGTTGTTGAGAGAGTTTCATGACGATTTTCATGTTCCTGATACTTAACGTGAAGATTTTTTATGTCTTCAATTAAGGATTCAGATCGAGTCATTTCAGCACCCAACAGATCATCGCTTCTGTCTAACAATTTTTGAATATGTTCCATAGCTTTCTGTTGTTCAGTTGCAATTTTAGCAAGTGTTTTGTAGCTAGGTTTTGAAACACAATCAGAGTCATCGTCACTAGATGTTTGATAATGAGTAGTGCGTGTGTTTACCTTGGCACCGCGTGCCATGAAGCAGTAGGTGGAAGCGGAGTAGTCCTTGTCATTTGCATCGGCGTCGGTGATGAAGTCATTGTCTTCAGTGTCGAAGATGGACTTGGCAACGTATGCTGTAGCCAGACTTGCGACGCCTGAGTCGGATTCCTCTTCAGACTCCACCTCCGCCTCCTCAGAAGCAGACTCCTCCTCTGAATCCATTTCCTTGCCAACAAACGCACGTGCCTTGCCAGATGAGCTCTTCTTGTGTGATGAAGACTTTGAGGAAGACTTGGAAGAAGACTTTGAGTATTTCTTCTTCTTCTTCTTCTTCTTGTTGTCAGAGTCATATTCCTTGCCTTCTTCTTCTTTTTGTTCTCATTGTCCCACTGTGGACACTCAGAGATGAAGTGGCCAAGTTTCTTGCACTTGTGACATGTTTTCTTCTTGTAGTCATGAGCAGAAGCTTCATCATTCCTTGATCTTGATCGTGAAGACTTTCTGAAGTCTTTCTTCTTGGTGAACTTTTGGAACTTCTTCACAAGCATAGCAAGTTCCCTTCCAATGTCTTCAGGATCATCAGAACTGCTATCAGATTCTTCTTCAGATGAGGAGACAGCTTTTTCCTTCAAGGCACAAGTTTGCCCATAGTTTGGACCGTAGATATCTCTTTTCTCAGAAAGCTGAAACTCATGTGTATTGAGCCTCTCAAGTATGTCAGACGGATCAAGTGTCTTGAAATCAGGACGTTCTTGGATCATCAGGGCCAGGATGTCAAATGAACTATCAAGTGATCTCAGCAGCGTCTTGACGACTTTGTGTTTGGTAATCTCAGTGGCGTCGAGGGCTTGAAGCTCATTTGTGATGTCAGTGAGTCGGTCAAATGTGTGCTGGACATTCTCATTGTCATTTCGCTTGAAGCGGTTGAAGAGATTGCGAAGGACACTTATTCTTTGATCTCTCTGGGTTGAGATGCCTTCATTGACCTTGGAGAGCCAGTCCCAGACTAGCTTGGATGTCTTCAAGGCACTCACACGGCCATACTGTCCTTTGGTCAGATGACCACAGATGATGTTCTTGGCAGTAGAGTCCAGTTGAACGAATTTCTTGACATCAGCAGCAGTGACACCTTCTCCAGCCTTGGGAACGCCGTTCTCTACGACATACCATAGGTCGACGTCAATGGCTTCAAGATGCATACGCATCTTATTCTTCCAGTAGGGATATTCAGTTCCATCGAAGACGGGGCACGCAGCAGAGACTTTAATTATCCCTGCAGTCGACATAGCTAAAACTCCAGGTGGTTAAACCGAATCACACAGAACAAGGGAGCACCTCGCTCTGATACCAATTGAAAGTGCGTTATATCGACTAGAGGGGGGGGGGTGAATAGGTGATTTTTATGAAAGTCTTCAAAACGTGGAAGTTATGAAGACAAACAGCAGAGATATGCCTATTACTATGCAGCGGAAGTTAGATTACACTAGACAAGCCATGGTCAAGTATTCAATAGAGTGAAAGCACAATGACAAGTAGCTGCAGTGTAATAAGGATCAGGTAGGAAGAAGTTATGAAGCCAAACAAATCATACAGTTACATTGTGAAGACAAAGGATATAGCAGGCATGTAATGGCTTCACAATGAGTAACAGTAAGTAAAAAAGGAAGTGAAGATGAAACCAGTGACTCGTTGAAGACAATGATGTGTTGGACCAGTTCCAGTTGCTGTGACAACTGTACGTCTGGTTGGAGCGGCTAGGTATTTAAACCTTAGGACACACAGTCCCGGACACCCAGTCCTGAACACGCAGCTCAGGACACCAAGTCCTCACCGTATTCTCCTTGAGCTAAGGTCACATAGTCCTCGCCCAATCACTCAGGTAAGTCTTCAAGGTAGACTCCCAAACCTTAACAAACTTCGTTCACTAGCAATCCACAATGTCTCTTGGATGCTCTGAACGCGACGCCTAACCGTCTGGAGGATGCACAGTCCTCAAGTGTAATAAGTCTTCAGATCACTCAGACAAGAAGACTTAAGTGATGCCCAATTTACTCTGGCTCTGGGTGGTTAGGGATTTCTCCTCACTAGGAATTTTCTCTCAAAGGCTTCGAGGTGGGTTGCTCTCAAACGACAAAAGCCGTGCACTGAAATCTGAGCAGCCAGCCGTTTATGGTTGTAGGGGGGTGGGCTATTTATAGCCACTTGGCAACCCGACCTAATTTGTCCGAAATGACCCTGGGTCACTAAGGAACTGACACGTGTCCCAACGGTCAAATTTCAAACTCACATGGCAACTTTACTTGGGCTACAAGCAAAGCTGACTTGTCCGGCTCTGGACAAGATTCGCTCTCATTGTCTTCACTCGAAGATATAGGTTTTTGGTTTAGGCATCACTTCAGTCATTCTGACTGGTTCTCCTGGACCCCACTTAACAGTACAGTGGTTCCTATGACTCAACACAAAAGAAAAAGAACTACGAAAGATCTAAGTCTTCGAGCTCCATAGGCTTCATATCGTGCCTTCTTTTGTCATAGTCTTCAATGTGAATATCTTCACATACCACCTTTGACTTCAATGTCTTCATACATTTTTAGGGGTCATCTCTGGTAGTAAAACCGAATCAATGAGGGACTTCTACCTGTGTTATCCTGCAATTCTCACAAACACATTAGTCCCTCAACTATGTTTGTCGTCAATACTCCAAAACCAACTAGGGGTGGCACTAGATGCACTTACAATACGCTAGAGACGTATCAAGAGGAAGCCATCTAGCTACTAACTACGGACCCGAAGGTCTACAAAGAACTACTCACGCATCATCGGAGAGGCACCAATGGAAGTGGTGAACCCCTCCATGATGGTGTCTAGAGTGGATCTAGTGGTTCTGGACTCTGCGGCGGATGGAATTGATTTTCGTCGACTCCCCTAGGGTTTCTAGAATATTGGGGTATTTATAGAGTAAAGAGGTGGTCTGGGGGCATCTGAGGTGGGCACAACCCACCAAGGCGCGCCTGGGACTCCAGGCGCGCCCTAGTGGGCTGTGCTCCCCTCAGAGCAGCCCCTAGGTGCTTCTTAGGCCCATTGGTTGTCTTTTGGTCCAAAAAATTAAAAAAAATTCGCTTTGTTTGGACTCAGATTGATATTGATTACATGCGATGTAAAAAACATGCAAAAAACAACAACTGACACTTGGCACTATGTCACTAGGTTAGTTCCAAAAAATGATGTAAAATGACTATAAAATGATTATAAAACATCCAAGATTGATAATATAACAGCATGGAACAATCAAAAATTATAGATACGTTGGAGACGTATTAGCTTCTGGTCATGACGCCGTGGTGGGCTCGGCGATGACCTTCGCCCTGCCGTCCTGGCGGTCTTGGTCTTGTTGCATGAAAATGGAAACCTTTAGTTGATTCCTCAAGACTCCGCGCATGTGCTTGCCTCTTTAGCACCAAAGAGGAAACCTGTTGTACTGCGCCCGCTCGCACCCGCCTGGCCTCATTCGTCATGGCTTGCATCATCCAAACCTCACAAGGTGAAGGCTTGCATAGAAATCTCCACTCCTCAGGAGCTAGCCTAAGGAGGCCCCTCCTTTTGGAGGTCTTGGCGTCGTCCGCCTCACAAGGCTTGGCCCCTCGCGAGGGTCTTGTGTTGTTGGTGCTGAAGATGGGCCATACCAGGCCATCGATGGAGCCACGCCATGGGCCACAGGCAGGCAAGTCTGGGTACCCCGGTTCCCAGAACGCCGACAGTAGCCCCGGGGCCCAAGGCACGCTCGGACTTGGCTTCGAGGCGAAGCCAAAGGGCAAGGGCGGAGTGCCATGGGCCCCAATCGCCTGCATCCTCGGTCGACATGTGGCGCTTGATGGGACGTGGGCGTCTCCGCTTCCCCACACAGCCTCGCCAACCGTCCTGGGGTGACAAAAAGGCTGGCGCCTACCCGCTGAGCCTTCATTGCCTTCCTTTCGTCTCGCTCTAGATCCCCTTATGTCCCTGCTCAGAGCGTCTCCAGATTTGCCAATCTCTTCCGGACTTGCCACCGATGGCGATCGAGAAAGCGAAGCCCTCCACTTCTGTTGCGCGCTCGGCCTTCTCGTTCGAGCCAACCCTCAGTGCATCCTCCATGACTGAGGAGAAGCATCTCGCCGCCGTGCTCCCGCTGACGGCGAGCGATGCCAATGAGGGTGTCGGCGTCCTGGGAACGGGGGTACCCAGACTTGCCTGCATGCGGCCCAGGGCCTGGCTCCACCAATGGCCTGGTATGGCCCATCTTCATCAACAACCACTCAATACCCTCGCAAGGGGCCAAGCCTCGTGAGGCGAACAACGCCAGGACCTCCTGGGGGCAGCCTCCCTAGGATGGCTCCCGAGGAGCGGAGATATCTATGCAAGGTGCACCCCGCGAGGTCCGCGTGGTGTGAGCCATGACGACCAAGGCCAGGCGGGCGCCAGTGGGTGCAGGGTGTCAGTTTCCTCTTTGTGCTAAAGGGGCAAGCGCACGTGAGGAGTCACGAGGCATCAGGCAAAGGTTTCCCTATCGGTGCAACAAGACCAAGACCAGCAGGACGGCAGGACGGAGGTCGCCACAGAGCCCACAACTACATCACCACTAGAGCCTTTGGCAGGCGAAGACCACCTTTTATCAGGATAGCTTTTACTAGTTGTCCCCCTTCGAAATTGGCCGTTGTGGGATCCCTTCCCGCCTAAACATTTGGGAAGAGGACCGGGGCCTCTATAAATAGGACTAGCCACCACCTTAGCAGGGGACGGATCATTGAGACCATCCTCACACACACACAAGCTCACCGAGCTAAAGAACACCTCTCCTCAGGAGGCTGTTCATCCCTTGTACTAGTTCATCCTCAGCCTGCGAGGCAATCCACCACACCACACTGGAGTAGGGTATTACACCACAACGATGGCTCGAGCCAGTATAAACTCTCGTGCCTCTTATTCCTTGGGTTCGGCGAGCTAGGCCTAGAGATCATTGCGAGAGTGAGCAAGGAAGAGACAGATCTTCATGCGCACCCCAGTGTTCAAACCTCAAGGGTTTGCCGGAACCCACGATCCGACATTTGGCACGCCAGGTAGGGGTGCGCCGAAGCTTCGCCTCTCCGCTTGCTTCGTCCAGCTCCATGGCCGACGCCATCCCCCAATTAGGCAAGCAGGCGCCTGCAGATGCACCGCAGGCGTCCGGGCCTTCACCCATGCTTTGCGGCAGGTGCAGTGGACGCGCAAGTTCAAGCCGGAGATACCTCCCCGCTACGACGGCTTTCCTGCAGGCGTATAAGGAGGCCGTCCTTCAAGCCGGAGGTGATGACCAGGTCATGGCCAACTGGTTCCCCCTGGCCCTGGCCGGCGTGCCACGCGCCTGGCTGCTCAGCCTGCCAGGACCATTAGTGGCCTCCTAGGAGGAGCTGCGCCGCCTCTTCATCGCGTGCTTCGCGGCACAGGCGCCTCTCGCCATTGCAACCCTCCTTGGTGGTCTGCGGGCGCCACCCACTGATCGCCACGTCAAGCAGTTCTTCCGCCAGGTGGGCGCTGCCCGCGTGCAGCCGGGGGCACCCCCGGGATGGGCGGCGCCCCAGGCCGACCTCACCTTCAGCTTGGAAGACCACCCAGCTATCACCGTGGGCTCGGGCGCGCTCCCGATGCTGTGCACACCTACCATCTGCAACGTGGCGGTGACCAAGACCCTCATCGATGGTGGAGCCGCCCTCAACGTGCTCTCTGTGGAAGCCTTCGGCTTGCTTCATGTACCATACGGCAAGCTCCGCCCCACCAAGCCTTTCTTTGGGTCGGCATCGGCTCCACCAGCCCCATGGGGCAAATACGCCTCCCGGTCATGTTTGGTACCCACAACAACTACCGCACCGAGCTGATCGACTTCGACATCGCCCACATCAGCCTCCCGTACAACGCCATCCTCGGGTAACCTGCCCTGGCTCAGTTCATGGTGACAACCCATCTAGCCTACAACCTCATGAAGATGCCGGGGAGCAGCGACGTTCTCACCGTGGCAGGGGACACCAAGGAAGCCTTGACGGCTCTCAAGCTCACCTTCAGAGCCGCCGCCGCGGCACGTCCAGCCGACGAGGCTGCCCCGGGGGCTAAGGGGGCCGCGCCAGCAAAAAATAAGCAGCTATTCACTCAAGATCGGGTAGAAACCAAGCAAGTGCCGATCGAGGAAGACGGGACCTCGGGAGCCACTTTCACCATAGGCGCCAACCTCGACCCCGACCAAGAAGAGGTGCTGGTGAGATTCTTGTGTGCGAACAAGGAGGTATTCGCCTGGGAGCCCAAGCAGCTAGTGGGAGTCCCAAGGGGAGTAATCGAGCATCACTTAAGGGTGTGCCCCAATGTGTTCCCTATGAAGCAGAAGGCGCGACGGCAGTCCACGGAGAAGTAGTCTTTCATCATCGAGGAAACCCGCAAGCTACAAGCTACGGGCATCATCCACGAGGTACGATACCCAAAATGGTTGGCAAACCCCGTCGTTATGCCCAAGAAAGGTGGGAAGGAACGTATGTGCGTCGACTTCACTAACCTCAACAAAGCCTACCCTCAAGACCCATTCCCACTTCCGTGCATCGACCAGATTGTCGACTCCACCACCGAATGCGACCAGCTATGTTTTCTACATGCCTTCTCGGGTTATCACCAGATCAAGATGGCGGTGGAGGACGTGGAGAAGACAGCCTTCCTGACCCCGTGCGGGGTATACTGCTACACCTGCATGCCGTTCGGACTATGCAACGCTTGGGCAACCTTCCAGCGGCTGATGCACATCGCCCTGGGCTAACAGCTCGGGAGGAACGCTGGGGCCTACGTCGACGACAAGGTGGTAAAATCTCGGGAGGTGAGGACCCTCATTCAAGACTTGGAGGAAACTTTCGCCAGCCTGCAACAGGTGGACCTGCGGCTCAATCCAAAGAAGTGCGTGTTCGCGTCCTTTCGGGGAAGCTGCTGGTTTTCCTCATGTCGCACAGGGGGGTCGAGGCAAATCCGGAGAAGGTCAAGGCAATAGGAGACATGAGCCCGCCCCAAACTCTCAAGGAAATGCAGAAGCTCGCGGGTTGCGTGACCTCGCTGGGCGCTTCATCTCCAAGCTGGGAGAACGTGCCCTGCCGTTCTTCAAGCTGATGAAGAGGAAGGGCCCGTTTAAGTGGACCCCAGAGGCCGACCTGGCATTTCAAGACCTCAAGAGATATTTGACCATCCCTCCGGTGATGGTCGCGCCTCGATCCCTCGAGCCCATGGTGCTCTACCTGGCCGCCACGCCCCATTCAGCCCGCGCGGTGTTGGTGGCTGTCCGGGAGGAGCGCCAGGCCAAGGATGCATCGTGTAACACCGAACCTCCATTCAGGACTGAGTGGCACCAGGGCGACGCTGCTAAAGCCACGACGACACCTGTGAACGATCGGATCCCGCAAGATGGCATCTCTGGGCCTGCGGAGGCTGTGGTGAGCAACCAAGCTCCTGAGGTCCCCATACCTCGGGAGGCGTTACAACCTCCCGAGGCCACAAGCTCCACCGACGCTCCCACCCTCGTCGAGCACCCAGTGTACTTCATCAGCACCGTCCTACGGGACGCAAGGGCACGATACCTCATGCCGCAGAAGCTCCTGATCACTCTCCTGGTGGCCTCACGCAAGTTGCGCCACTATTTCCAAGGCCACCCAATCAAGGTCGTCTCAGCCTACCCACTGGAGAGGGTGCTCCGGAGCCCCAACGCAGCGAGAAGATTCGCCGAGTGGAACATCGAGCTGCAGGCGTTTCAGCTGGAGTTCAGCACCACCAGGGTCATCAAGGGGGCGGCCCTCGCCGACTTGGTGGCAGAATGGACTGACACTCCAGAACCCGAAGGGGGCAAGAACCGACCCCTTTCGCCGGGAAGTGAAGCACCAGACGGCTGGGTCATGTACTTCGACGACGCTTTCGCATTCCAGGGCGTAGGGGCTGGAGCCATGCTCATCTCGCCCACTCAAGACAAGCTCTACTACGCCGTGCAACTCTGCTTCCAGCAGGCAAGAAGGTCTTCAACAACATCGCAGAGTACGAAGGCTTGATCGCTGGCCTCAAGGCTGCGGCGGCCTTGGGGGTGAACCGCCTCACCATCAAGGGTGACTCTCAGCTCCTCGTCAACTTCTCCAACAAGGTATACGAGTCAAAGGACAAGCACGTGGAGGCATACCTCGCGGAGGTACGTAAAATGGAGAAACAATGCAGGGCATACCACGTGGAGGCATACCTCTCGGGTTGATATGGATCATGTGAAGACTTAGACAACTTGAGGGATGTTGATTTAAGTGGGAGTTCACTAGTAATTTGATTAACTGAACCCATTACCATGAACATAGTCTTAATGTCTTTGCAAAATTATGTTGTAGATCAATGGCTCACACTGTAGCTCCCCTGAATTTCAATGCGTTCCTAGAGAAAGATAAGTTGAAAGATGATGGAAGCAACTATGCAGACTGGGTCCGTAATTTGAGAATTATCCTCACTGCTGCACACAAGGCTTATGTCCATGCACCGCTTGGTGATGCACCCCCTCAAGGTTTGCCTGTAGATGTTATGATGTCTGGCAGGCATGTTCTGATGACTACTTGATAGTTTAGTGTGCCATGCTTGACGACTTAGAACCACGGCTCCAAATACGTCTTGAGCACCATGGAACATATGAGACGTTCGAGGAGCTAAAATTGGTATTTCGGGCTCATGCCCGGGTTGAGAGGTATGACACCTCCAACAAATTCTTTAGCTGCAAGATGGAGGAGAACAACTCTGTTAGTGAGCACGTACTCAAAATGTCTGGGTATTACAACCGCTTGAATCAGTTGGGAGTTAATCTTCCGGATATAGTAGTGACTGATAGAGTTCTCTAGTCACTGCCACCAAGCTACAAGAGCTTTGTGATGAACTATAATATGCAAGGGATGGAGAGAATGATCCCTGAGCTCTTTGCAATGCTTAAGGCCGCAGAGGTAGAAATCAAAAAAGAGCATCAAGTGCCAATGGTGAATAAGACCACTAGTTTCAAGAAAAGGGCAAGGGAAAGAAAGGGAACTTCAAGAAGAATGGCAAGTCAGTTGCCACTCCCGTGAAGAAACCCAAGGCTGGACCCAAACCCGAGAATGAGTGTTTTTATTGCAAAGGGAATGGTCACTTGAAGCAAAACTGCCCCAAGTACTTGGTAGATAAGAAGGCTGGTAGCGTCAACAAAGGTATATTTGATATACATGTTATTTATGTGTACCTTACTAGTGCTTGTAGTAGTGCCTAGGTATTTGACACTGGTTCGGTTGCTAATATTTTTAACTCGAAACAGGAGCTGCAAAATAAACGGAGACTAGCTAAGGACGAGGTGATGATGCGTTCCGGAAATGGCTCCAAGGTTGATGTGGTCGCCATCGGCACTCTCCCTCTACATTTACCTTCGGGATTGTCATGAACCTAAATAATTGTTATTTTGGTGCCTGTGTTGAGCATGAACATTATATCTAGATCTTGTTTATTGTGAGATGGTTATTCATTTAAGTCAGAGAATAATGGTTGTTCTATTTATATGGATAATATCTTTTATGGTCATGCACCCCTGGTGAATGGTTTATTCTTGCTAAATCTCGATCTTAATGATACACATGTTCATAATATTGCTGCCAAAAGATGCAAAGTTAATCTTGATAGTACCACATACTTGTGGCACTGCCGCTTAGGCCATATTGGTGTAAAGTGCATGAAGAAACTCCATGCTAATGGACTTTTGGAATCACTTGATTATAAATCATTTGATACATGTGAACCATGCCTTATAGGCAAGATGACTAAAACCCAGTTTTCCGGAACAATGGAGCGGGCTAGTGACTTGTTGGAAATAATACATACTGATGTATGCGGTCCTATGAGTGTTGAAGCACGTAGTAGATATCATTATTTTCTTACATTCATAGATGATTTTAGTATATATGGGTATATTTACTTAATGAAACACAAGTCTGAAACATTTGAAAAGTTCAAGGAGCTTCAAAGTGAAGCAGAGAATCATCGTAACAAGAAAATTAAATTTCTACAATCTGATCATGGAGGTGAATATTTGAGTTACGAGTTTGGTATACATTTAAGACAATGTGGAATTGCTTCACAGCTCACGCCACCCAGAACACCACAACATAATGGTGTGCCCGAACTTCGTAATCATACTTTATTAGATATGGTGCGTTTAATTATGTCTCTTTCCGACTTGCCACTATCATTTTGGGGTTATGCATTAGAGACAGTCGCATTCACTTTAAATAGGGCACCGTCTAAATCCGTTAAGACAACACCGTATGAATATGGTTTGGCAAGAAAGCTAAACTATCATTTCTTAAAATTTGGGGATGCGACGCTTATGTCAAGAGGCTTCATCCTGATAAGCTCGAACCCAAAGAGGAGAAGTGCGTCTTCATAGGATACCATAAAGAGACCATCGGGTGTACCTTCTATCATGGATCCGAGGGTAAGATCTTTGTTGCCAAGAATGGGTCCTTTGTAGAGAAGGAGTTTCTCTCGAAAGAAGTGAGTGGGAGGAAAGTAGAACCTGATGAGGTAATTGTACCTTCTCTCGAATTGGAGAGTAGCACATCACGGAAAGTAGTTCTCGTGATGCCTACACCAGCAAGGGAGGAAGCTAATGATGATGATCATGAAACTTCGGATCAAGTTACTACTGAACTTCGTAGTTCGACCAGGACATGCTCCGCACCAGAGTGGTACAATAATCCCGTCCTAGAAGCCATGTTGTTAGACAACCGTAAAAATACGAACTTTGAAGAAGCAATGATGAGCCCGGATTTTGACAAATGGCTTGAGGCCATGAAATTCAAGATAGGATCCATGTATAAGAACAAAGTATGGACTTTGGTGGACTTGCCCGATAACTGGCAAGCCGTTAAGAATAACTGGATGTTTAAGAAGTAGACAAACGCTGATGGTAATGACACCATCTATAAAGCTCGACTTGTCGCAAAAGGTTTTCGACAAGTTCAAGGAGTTGACTACGATGAGAATTTCTCACCCATAGCGATTCTTAAGTCTATTAGAACTATGTTAGCAATTGCCGCATTTTATGATTATGAAATTTGGCAGATGGACGTCAAAACAGCGGTCCTTAACACGTTTCTTAAGGAAGAGTTGTATATGATGCAACCAGAAGGTTTTGTTGATCCTAAGGATGCTAACAAGGTATGCAAGCTCCAGCGATCCATATATGGAGTGGTGCAAGCATCTCGGAGTTGGAATATATGCTTTGATGAGGTGATCAAAGATTTTGGTTTTATACAAACTTACGGAGAAACTTGTATTTACAAGAAAGTGACTGGGAGCCCTGTAGCATTTCAAATATTATATGTGGATGACATATTGTTGATTCAAAATGATACAAAATTTCTAGAAATCATAAAAGGTTATTTTAACAAGAGTTTTTCAAAGGATGACCTGGGTAAAGTTGCTTACATGTTGGGCATCAAGATCTATAGAGGTAGATCAAGACGCGTGATAAGACTTTCACATAAAGCATACCTAGATAAGATTTTGAAGTTCAAAATGGACCAGTCAAAGAAGGAGGTCTTGCCTGAGTTGTAAGGTGTGAAGTTGAGTAAGACTCAAAGCTGACTATGACAAGAGAAAGAGAAAGGATGAAAGTCATCCCCTACGACTCAACCATAGGCTCTACAATGTATGCCATGCTGTTTACCAGACCTGATGTGTGCCTTGCCATAAGTCTGGTAGGGGGTACAAGAGTGATCCAGGAGTGGATCACTAGACATCGGTCAAAATTATCCTTAGGTACCAAAATAGGACTAAGGAAATGTTTCTCGGTTATGGAGGTGATTAAGAGTTCGTCGTAAAGGGTTACATCGATGCAAGCTTTGACACCGATCCGGATGACTCTGAGTTGCAAACTAGATACATATAGTGGAGCAGTCATTTGGAGTATCTCCAAGTTGAGCGTGGTAGCATCATCTATAGTATGACATAGAGATTTGCAGACCCATTAACTAAAAACTTCTCTCACAAGCAAAACATGATCAAACCCCAGATCTCATTGGGTGTTAATCACATAGTGATGTGAACTAGATTATTGGCTCTAGTGCAAGTGGGAGACTGTTGGAAATATGCCCTAGAGGCAATAATAAAATAGTTATTACCATATTTCCCATTCATGATAAACGTTTATTATTCATGCTAGAATTGTACTGATTGGAAACTTAAATACATGCATGAATACATAAACTACACCGTGCCCCTAGTCAAACTCTACTAGACTAGCTCATTGACCAACGATGGTTAAGGTTTCCTAACCATGGACATGAGTTGTCATTTGATAACAGGATCACATAGTTAGGAGAATGATGTGATGGACAAGACCCAACCGTAAGCTTAGCATATGATCGTATCACTTTTAGTTTTTGCTATAGCTTTCTTCATCTCAAGTATCTATTCCTAAGACCATGAGATCAAGCAACTCCCGGATACTAGAGAAATGCCTAGTGTGCTATCAAACATCACTTCATAATTGTTTGATCATAAATGTGCTCTACAGGTATCTCTGAAGGTGTCTATTAGGTTGGCATGGATCGAGACTGGGATCTGTCCCTCTGTGTGACGGAGAGATATCTCTGGGCCCTCTAGGTAATACAACAATGTTAAGAGTTTGCAAGAAATGTGGCTAATGAGTTAGTCATGAGATCTTGTATTGCGGAACAAGTAAAGAGACTTGTCGGCAACGAGATTGAACTAGGTATGGAGATACTGATAATCAAATCGCGGGCAAGTAACATATCGCTAGACAAAGGGAATTGCATACGGGATTAACTAAATCCTTGACATCATGGTTCAACCGATAAAGACCTCTGTGGAATATGTAGGAACCAATATGGGAATCTAGATCACGCTATTGGTTATTGACCGGAGAGGTGTCTCGGTCATGTGATTCTCGAACCCGTAGGGTCTGCACGCTTGACGTTCGATGACGCTAGAGTTGTATTGGGATATGTGCATTGCTAACCAAATGTTGTTCGGAGTCCCGGATGAGATCCCGGATGCCATGAGAAGCTCCAAAATGGCCCAGAGGTGAAGATTTATATATAGGAAGTTCTGTTTTGGTCATCGAAAATGTTTCGGGCATTATCAGTATTGTACCGGGAGTGCCGAAAGGGGCCCGGGGGTTCACATGCCACGGGGAGCCACATGGGCTGTAGGGGGCGCCTTGGCCTACATGGGCCAAAGGCACCAGCCCCAAGAGGCCCATGCGCCTAGAACATGGAGAGAGGGTAGAGTCCTAAGGGGGAAGGCACCCCCTAGGTGCCTTGGGGAGGGAGGAAACTTCCCTAGGCCCACGCCCCTCCTTGCAGGAGGGGCTAGGGCTGCGTCCCAACCCCCCCTCGCCTCCTATATATAGTGGGGGAGAGGGAGGGGCTGAACACACCAATTCCCACACCATGGTGGCAGCCCTACCTCTCCCATAACTCCATTTTCTCCTCAGATTGGTTCCAGCAGCGTTTGGCGAAGCCCTACTGGCACTACACAACCATGTCGTCGTGCTGGTTGAGATCCCATTGATATGTCTCCAACGTATCTATAATTTATGAAGTATTCATGCTGTTATATTATCATTCTTTGATGTTTTACAATCATTTTATAGCAACTTTATATCATTTTTGGGGACTAACCTATTGACATAGTGCCCAGTGCCAGTTGTTGTTTTTGCTTGTTTTTTACTTCACATAAAATCAATACCAAACGGAGTCCAAATGCAGCGAAACTTTTTGGAGATTTTTTCTGGACCAGAAGACACCCAGTGGGCCAAAGAAGTACCAGAGGGGGGCTCTGAGGGGGGCCCAACCCACCAGGGCGCTCTTGGAGGCTCAGGCGCGCCTAGGTGGGTTGTGCCCACCTCGGTGGCCTCCTGCACGCCTCTTCTCCCTATAAATTCCCAAATATTCAAAAAACCCTAGGGGAGTCGATAGATCAGAAGTTCTGCCGCCGCAAGCCTTTGTAGCCATAAAAAACCAACCTAGACCCCATTCCGGCACCCTGCCAGAGGGGGAAATCATCATCGGTGGCCATCTTCATCATCCCTATGGTCTCCATGATGAGGAGAGAGTAGTCCACCCTCGGTGCTGAGGGTTTGTGCCAGTAGCTATGTGTTTAGTCTCTCTCTCGTGTTCTTGAGATGTCATGATCTTAATGTATCGTGAGCTTTGTTAATATAGTTGGATCATATGGTCTTTTCCCTTCTCTATCTTGTCGCGAATTGAGTTTTCCCTTTGAGATTTCATTTTATCGGACTGAATACTTTTATGGATTTGAGAGCACTTGATGTATGTCTTGCTATGAATACCTGTGGTGACAATGGGGTATCAGATTGATTCACTTGATATGTGTTTTGGCACACAACTCGCGGATTCTCGAAGGGGCATTGGGGTAATCTATGCATAGGGGTTGATGCACGTTCTCACCTTTCTTTCTTCAGTAGAAATATTGGGGAACTCTTTGAGGTTCTTTGTGTTGGATTGAGTATTATGAATCTAAAATTATTTGATGCATATCGTGTAGTCAACTCACGGATACTTGCAATGACTTTGGAGTATCTAGGAGACATTAGAGTTGGTTGATGTGTATCATATGGTGTTATTTTAGTACGAACTCTTGGTTAGATCGATTAGAAATAATAGTTTGGTGTTATTTTGGTACAAACTCTAGGATAGATTGATCAGAAAGAATAGCTTTGAGGTGGTTTCGTACCCTACAAACAATTTCTTCTTATGTTCTCCGCTAGATAAGAACTTTGGAGTGATTCTTCATCACATATTGAGGGATGGTCGTATGATCCAATTATATTAGTATTGTTGAGAGATTACACTAGTGAAAGCACGGACCCTGGGCCTCATTTTCAAGCATTGCAATACCGTTTGTGCTCTTTTTATCAATTGCTACCTTGCTGTTTTTTATTGTTCCTATTACAAAAATCAATATCTACTATCACTACTACGCTTGTATCACCATCTCTTCGCCGAACTAGTGCACCTATACAAATTACCATTGTATTTGGTGTGTTGGGGACACAAGAGACATTTGTTATTTGGTTGTAGGGTTGTTTGAGAGAGACCATCTTCATCCCACACCTCCCATGGATTGATAAACCTTAGGTCATCCACTTGAGGTAAAATTGCTACTGTCCTCAAAACTCTGCGCTTGGAGACATCAAGCTCTTTTCTGGCGCCATTGCCGGGGAGGTGAGTGCTTGAAGGTATATGTTTAGATCTTGCAATTGAATCTTTTAGTTTCTTGTTTTATCACTAGTTTGGTTTATAAAAAGAGAAATACAAAAAAATTGGAATTGAGGTTGCATCATATTATTCATCTTTATAATGTCTTTCACGAAAATGATGGAAAGGAAAATTGTGCTCAATTGATAGAAGAAGAATTTTAAAAAATGTTTGACAAAAAATCTTTGAATGATGAGCATGATTGCAATGTTGTTGGTATGAACTCTTTGGATATCCATGATGCTAGTGATATGCAAAGCCATAAGCTTGGGGATGCTTTTTTTTTATGAAGATGATATTTTTAGTCCCCCAAGTTTTGATGAGAAAAATTATTATGATGAAAGCATGACTCCAATTTATGATAATTATATTGATGAAAGTGGATTTGGAGAGGCCATGACTTTATTTAATGATGAATGCACTATTTTTGAAGAGGTTTCAATTGATTAATAGAACAAAGTTGCTATCTATGATGATTATTGTGATGGCATGCATGTTATAAAGAATAATGATAACCATGAAACTTGTCATCATGATTTTAATTTTCAATCCCATGATAGTTATTCTGTTGAGTTTGCTCCCACTACTATTCATGAGAATAAATTTTCTTATGTGAAGAGTAATAGAATTTCTACACTTGTGGATCATGAAAACAATGCTTTATGTGATGGTTATATTATTGAATTTATTCATAATGATACCGAAAATTATTATGAGAGAGTAACATATGCTTCTACGTATCTCAATAATATCAAGTTTCCTCTCTATGTGTTGAAAGTTTTGCACTTGTTTTGCCTTCCTATGGTAGTTGATTCTTGTTCTCATAAATTGTTTGCTCACAAAATACCTATGCATAGGAAGTGGGTTAGACTTAAATGTTCTTGCCATTTGATTCATGATGCTCCCGTTATGTTTCAATTCTTATCTTTTATGCGAGCATCACTACAAAAAAATACACTTCCGTGATGATACGTGCTTGTCACAGTAGGTCGCGTTTTTTGTCATGCATGTACATCCATGACGATTTTATGACAGAATCAAGATAGTCATACCTGTGCTATCGTAGAAGTGTTCCATGACATTACCAAAATTATCATCACGGAAGTGTCCACTTCCATGACGATAAATCACGCGTCACATAAGTGCTTTCGTCAAGGGTGACCGACACGTGGCATCCACCGTAACGGAACACCGTTAAGCTATCGGGTCGGGTTTTGGATCCGATAACCCATTAACAGCCCCGACCAATGGGGATTTCCATGTGTAAAATCATCATTGCCTGGAGGAGACACATGTCAGGTTTGCGTTGGCACATGTGTCACTCATCCAATGGGCGAGACGCGCCTATGATATGTTGACACGTGGACCGGCCCATCAAGTTTAAATGGGCCGGCCCAACTGAAGGCCAACAAGATTTTGCGGACCATAATGGGCCGGCCCAGCTAAAGGCCCACGAGATTTTGCGGACCATAATGGGCTGGCCCAGCTAAAGGCCCACAAGATTTTGCGGGCCATAATGGGCCAGCCCAGGTAAAGGCCCACAAGATTTTTGTGTGCCATAATGGGCCGGCCTAGGTAAAGGCCCACAAGATTCTTGCGGATCATAATGGGCCGACCCAGCTAAAGGCCCACGAGATTTTGCCGACATTAATGGGCCGGCCCAGCTGTAGGCCCACAAGATTTTGAGGACCCTAGTAGGCCGACCCATTAACTGGCTACCATGTTTTGGGCCAAATGCCGGCCCATATTTGATCCGGTCCATTAATGGCCTGCCACGCTCCGGGCCTAATAGTGGCCCATATGAGATCCAGCCCGTTAAAAGCCTACCACGTTCTGGGCTAAATTACGGCCCAGATTAGGTCCGACCCTTTAAGAGGCTTCGGGCTCAATTATGGCCCATATCAGATTCGGCCCGTCAACTGGACACTATGCTTTTGGGCCCACTTGCTAAAGGCCCACTTAGTAATTCGGCCTGATATTAGTTTTGGCCTGTTAAGGGCCCGTTTAACATTTCGTCCCTATATTAATTTCGGCCTGTTAAAAGCCCGTCATATAGTTGGGCCTAACTACGGCCCGGTTTGCATCCGGCCTGCTCGCAGCCGATATCTGATTGGGCCAAACAAGGACCGAGACAATTTTGGCCTGTTAAAAGCCCGTTATTTGATTCACACAATCATGGGCCGGGGTTCATTTCGGGCTTCTGCTGGCCCGTGAGCTGTTCGGCACGTTTCAGGCCCAACCTACATCGTGATTGCATGACGGCCCGATTATGTACCGTAATTTTATGGTTTGGCCGGTTTACTGCGAAGACAGGATATATATACAGTAAAATAACTGCAGCATCGTGAATAAGAAAAAACCTAGATTATACAATAAAGAAATTACGGTATATAACATCCACTGTGCATCAAAGTTCTCCACTATGATAATAAAGCACAAGCAGACAGCAGATTACATACACTGGGCATCAAAGATCGCCACCAATGCAATTAAACACACTGACAAAATAATATACAAAACCGACAGCAGTTCAATAGAGTGCAAGAAAGGTTAGACCTATGGGGAGCTGCAGCGCAAGCAGCTGAGCAAGATGATGAGACTGCGCTTGTTCAACACTTATATCTTCCTCACTCTGAAAGATAAACAAGCAGACAGATGACATGTTTTGCACATAAAAGTATCAGTGCTGACAATTCATCACATTTCTTACTGACGAATAAAGTGACACAGTTTAAAATTGCATTAACACAATATGGTATTGTTCAGGTCAAGACATGGCAGGAAATGACATTGTGAAGGAGTTGGAAGCATCACGACACCACTGGATTACAGATCAAGAACTCATAAGTATCAATGGTTAGTGTGCTGTCAATTTGTACCATTTCAGATTGGCAAATAAAGAGACGGTTTAAATAATAGTAGAATGATATGGCATTGTTCATAGTTAAGACATTGCAGAATATGACATTATGCTGTAGTGGGTAGGTTCACCACACCACTGGATTACAGATGAAGAACAGAAGCATACATGCAGTGCAAAAGAAGATCACTTGCTCTGTATGGTTTAATTTACATGGTATGAAGAAGAAACTTGGTTGTACAACTGAAAACTTAAATTGAGAAAGGACAAACTTTTGTTTATGAACTACATAATAAACTTTAAACAAGCAATTTGATGCAAACACCAAAAATAAACAGCTGTTGCAGTCATGCCTAACCAAATATATACAACAAAGTTTGAAGGCTTGAGATGGACAAACTTACATTATTGGTGAAGACAGGCTCTATAAAGGCCTTGTCCATGCTGATAGGGGGAAATTCAAGAATTTTACCATAGAATCTTCTTCAAAAGCATTGCCTTTATTCTACATTTTGTTAAGAGTAAATATAGATGTGATAATATACGAAAAAATGGAGAATATTTAAGATAAGATGAAGAGTGATGCTACATAACCAAGTATCTATAAATGTAAGTGCAGCGATACAGGCAAAAGGTACAGCCAAGAGCAATGCACAGCTAAACTTCTTCAGTACCAACCTTATGGTAAGAGTAAATATAGATCTGATGTGTAGAAAATGGAGGGCAAAGGAAAATAAGATGCAGAGTGATGGTACATGAACAACTACCTGTCATTATAAGTACACTGATAAAGGACATCATGTACTTACAAGAACAATGCAGAGCTAAAAAAACATTGGCATTGGATATATTCTACACTAATGTAACCATTCATACATATCAGATAATTTGGAGCAAACAATTGATAAGCAAGCTATCATGCATACTGTTGTCACATAATGAACCAGGTATGTATGCAAGTACAGTGATACATGACAACAGGTACTAACAAGAGCAAAGCAGCGGGCAGCATATTTGCGATATCCTGTCGTTCTTGTCAAACCGGAATTCTTCTTCGAGCAGATTTCCTGTAAAAAAGTTCCGTAAGGCACATGCGGAAAAGTAGAAGTTCAAATTGTCATGTGATTTCATAGACAGTACCTCATCCTGGGAATGAGACCAATGCATAACAAGGTTTTTCCATTCAACGTCTTCTAAATTTAGCACAGGAGACTTCACCGGAAATTCGTTTATAGACTTGCCATCAAAGTGCGATTTCCTCAGGTAACACCGATACTGCTGCAATGATTCCTTGAAAAGCACAAGCAAGCTTTGCTCGTCATGACTATCCAGATTGACCCTCGCCTAGTTACAACAATGTAATGTAAATCATTGATGTGTTCAATCAGCAGAAAACAGGAAAATAATAACCATGAATAATAGCACTTACACGTAAGTTGGACAGGAAGATGTGAAAATGGTGTTTGTCTTCACAATAATCTTCCCATGATGGGAATATATGCACGTAGTCCCTAACAACATTGAAAGCATTGTCTTTTAAACTAGGAATAAATGGAATGGGGTTCCAATCTGCAGGAATTGGCCATCTCTGCAGTTGGGATAGGTCTTCGGCCGGTGGACTTGCTGTACTTTTTGCTGGAGTGGGATTTTTTTGTGGTACAGCTGGTGCTATGGCAAATGAAATCGGTATACCTTTTGCTGGAGTGCAGGTCCTGTGTGGTGGGGCTAGTGGTGTGGCCTGTGAAGTATGGGTACAGTCTGCTGGAGTCAGTCCTACGTTTTGTGTCACTGGTTGTACAGCCAATATAAGTGGGGTGCTGTCTGATTTCTCCGGCAGCACCACGTTTTTCAAGGACTTTGCTGGTGCTCCTTCAGGTTCGGCAATCACCCTCTTCCTTTTTGATGTCTGATGCACAAGAACATCATTTGAGTGAAAAAACATGGTATGATGACAGATGGAATATGTATTGATAATGGATGGGCATGGCATCTCGACATATATGATGAGTAAACTAAGCAGATGACGGTGCAACAAAGTAGAAGAAATGCAAGACAACATATGCAAGATACCTGCAATCAATAAAACATTGCCAAATTAGAATAGGCACCTTGATGGGTGAACAGGACAGGCCATCTGCGTTTGACTCCTCGAGGTTAGAATAGTCATTAGGATCATATTCTGAACAAGAATCAACAGGTGGGGAGCGTGCGGCGCCGTGTACGCATCTGCTGAGAATTTGACGGTGCTGCAGTAGCGATGGCTGTCGGCGGCGTGGAAGCAGATCTAGGAGGGTAGACGGTGGCGGCGGGGTGCGGTGGACGAGACAGTCGTAGGAGCGGCGCTGGCAAGGTGGACGATGACAGGGATGAAGCGAGAGGACGGGATGCAAGGATCCCGGTCCGAAGCCGTGGATGAGAGAGGTCGATCTCTTGTAATGGACGGTGTTGTCGGGGTATCAGCTCCGGCATGGTGGAGGAGGACGGCGGTGGATGGGGTGGCGGACGGCGGCGGACGGAGGAGGGTGGGGTGGAGAGGGTGTTTTGGCGCCCACGGAGTACGAATGGGGAAAAGGGAGGTAGAGAGGAAGGGGGAACCATGTATTCAAGGCGCTCTTGTCTCAAATGCGAGGAAATTTACAAACTTAGCCCCCGTTTCAAATTTCTACTACATCACAGCAATATTAGTCAGTTGGGGATAGGACGGTAATCTCGCATACACCGAATATTTGCCGACGAGAGTTTGTTTTTGGCGCCCACCGTGTATGAATCCGGGTGAGAGGCGGTTACGTCACGTTTGGGTGAAATTACAAACCTACCCCTATCGAAACCTATAGAAATCCAGGAGATAGGCTTTGCGTGGCAGGGATAGGCAGTAGTGGTTTCCATCTCGCAGATTTTGGTTTCAGGCGGTTACTGCGACTTTCCCCGCTTTGTTCAAATTTTGCAGAGTGCACGTTTACCGTGCCAACTCAATTCGAATCTCGTTTGTACTCTATTTTTTTCCGGGCGGGATCCATTTTAAATTGGAATTGCATTCTATATACATCATTTTCTATATATACTTTCAAAAGCACAACACCATTTATACATAAATATGGTTTACAAATGGCATGATCTCGGATTCATAAGGTTGTATCCATCAATTTGGATTTTCAAATATTTGAAACCACTTTATGTTGAAATCCAATGTATGCATTCCTCACTAACTGTCTCCAATTAATCTGTGTTTCATGCGGGTTTTTTTACTTCTCAAACATGTATAATGTGTTTCACACACGCAACATATAGTGTAATCCCGTTTAGACATTAATTGCATATAAACCATGCATTGTTTGTAATTGAAGAATCTATGGATCACCAATATTGATAAACTATATAACATTACACGTGTGCCCAAATTCAAATGAATATGCATGTTTGATACACCAATTTGCGTTATGATATTAACGATGTCATGATCTCCAGTTTAAATATTTGAATCCCCTTTAATCTAGATATTCGTCTCATATAGCTATCACTCATGATTATATAGGACTATCTCTCCGGACCTATACGCGTTCATCGTCTCTCAGGTATCTCTCGTGCTACCTGTATGTCGACAATGATCTTTTATCTTCGTAACACACTGACGGTACTCTCTCCCTCGACCTTCATTACTCTATCTCTCTCTAAGTATATCTCGCTCCCTGCTATGTGGCTCTAACTACGATTCTCCATGTGGAATATCTTTCTCTCACACAAACACAAAACTTTGTCTCCCGGGGTCTCATTTCTCTCTACTATTCCCATGTGTGCCACTCGCACACCCCTCATACAGAGATGTCTTTCGCTCCTTAGATAGGAGAACCTACGACTCTTCCTCTTCAATATCTCTTTCTCACACACAAACACAAACTCTGTCTCCCAGGGTCTCATATTTCTCCATTGTTCTCTTGTATGTCACTCACACACACCCTCTCTCCCTAGAGTTATCTTGCGTTCCCTCGTATGTCTCTCTAGCTATCACTCTCGTTGTGAAATATCTTTCTCTCTCGCAGACACAAAACTCCGTCTCTCTGGATCTCATTTCTCTCTGATATCTATTTGTATGTGACTCACATGCACCCTCTCTCTATCTCTCTCACACTCACACACATAACCCAGCCTTCTGATCCACTCGACTTCTATCTCTAACGCACACTAGCTAGCATCTTTATCTTTCTATTTATCTGTTTCTCCATCAACCTTCTTTCTCGCCCTCACTCTTGATTCCTACCACGCACACTACATATGTTTCTCTCTACATGCAGTCAAGTGCCCTCTCACACACATATATAACTTCACCCTTTGAACCACCTGACGGTCATCTCCAACACCCAAACTAGCGGATGTCCCTCTAGCTAGCATCTCCATCTCTGTATCTATCTGTAGTTTCTCCGTCAACATTTCTTTCTCGTACGGAGTCTTGCTTCCTATCACCCACACTATATATGTCTCTCCATACATATGCATTTATAGGTTGGTCTCTTTTGCACAATCGTTGCGCCTCACTCCCTCTGCTTGCCATAGATGCATGCTCCAGCCCACGCCACTATCTCTTAAAGACAAAAACGCATGCTCAATTGTCGGGCCTTCTTCCCTGCATTCTCACACGCATGCATATTGTCATACCGATCCGTCTCTCCCATGTCGTTGATCTTATGACTTATGTCTTCTTTCTTTTATCTCGATCATGCGCGCGCACACACACACATCCCACGTATACATGTATACCTCTCACACATGCACGTTCAAGGTCTCTATGTCTCCATACGTAGTTAATTACCCTCAATCCTAACGCCACATCGAATCTTTCTCCTCTTTTGTGCACATAACTTCCGCCTAGATGGGTAAAACACACATCACACTTAGCAATCTCCTTCTAGCTACCCCCCGCCTCTCACTCTTCCCCTATATCCCCGAAACCAATAAGACCATCCCTTTGTTTAATTCCCGCCTACATGCACCATCGATATATAGTAGTATTCCTCGGTGTCTCTCGAACAAACACGTTCTCTCGATGTCGACTCCTCTCGCGCGCACACACTTTATCTTCCCTCTCTACGGGCATTTTGTCTCTCGCACCCCATCGTTGGTGGCCTCTGCCATACACATCACCTCTCTATGATGAAGCCATGCACACTTAAATTACATCCGCCATAGAGGACCCCGCGACACACACACACACACACGCACACACCCCCCCACACACACTAAGACTCCATCTCTCTCTCTCACACACACACACGCACGCATGCATGCATGCACCCCCCCACACACTAAGACTCCATCTCTCTCTCTCTCACACACACAAACTAAGACTCCATCTCTCTCTCCTCTCCTCTCTCTCTCTCTCACACACACACACATTAAGACTCCATCTCACACACACATGCTCTAGGCGGAGCATTTGTCCCTACCACCCTTCATCCAACCTTACCCGTATGATAAACAATCACCTTTATTTACTTGCATAACATGGACAAATTCCACTTTACTTTAGTAGTTAGCAAACTTATCATCTGTACCCTTATAAAAAAACGAGTTGGCGGTGATGGTGTGCCTGCCATCTTGTAATACAGACCGTATGATCTATATCTGAGGATAGAAAGCAAACTATGATAATTTTACAAAAGATACCCTCACCTCTCTCCACATCATTATCTCCCGCGACCTCATTGCTCAGCAATTAAAAAAGGAATAAGTCTCTGGAACAATCTAGTATGCATGGTGGCCGCTGCCGCCTGCCGGCGCCGTCCATCCCCATGCCTCCGCCCATTCCGACCACCAGTCACCACCACGCTCCACTCCTCCTTGCCTTATCTCTCATCTTTCATTTTTTCGATGACATTCTCGAGATACGAGTTTTCCAATAAAATTCTCGAAATATCATTAGTTTTTACACATGGGATTACTCCTGCATGGGTCAATCACAACAGGTGTTTTGTAAAAAATGCATATTGATGTTCCCTGCAATGCACGAGAATCTTTCTTGTAATTATATAACGCAAATCACGAGAAGGAAGTGACATTTTTTTGACACAACCACATTAACATGGCCACGTAAATCACTAGCTAATGTAAATACCAATATACTTATATCCCGATGCAAAAGGTTGAGTACATGTCCGAAGAGTAGAGTCGCACACACGCACTCTGTCTCTCAGAATCTCTCTCACACACACACCAGTTATGTGACGCCCACTTAAGCAGACACATATGTTAAAATTTGTGCACCCACGGCTACACGTGATGTTGCGCATTTATTTAAGCCGGAAGGCGAACCCAAACATTAGCTGCATTCATTCCCCTCCCGCCGCCTCTTCTCTGGTCACCGTCGCCCGGTAGCCATGGGCCGGCCGAAGGTAACAACATACGCCATACTCCCGCCGGAGCGGCGCTTTAATATGGAAATTTTAGTGGTCATGCATGCATCTTTTTGTGCTAGCACTCCTATATAAGGGTTAACCGGTCGCTTCCCGCGGACGTGCGCGGGCGGTGGAAGAGGAAGGAGAAGGGAAGAGGGCTGTGGAGTAACGTTTTTACCACAATTTCTTAGGAAACTGAGTGCAATAATTGAGTAGTTTTGCAAACTACCAGTACTACACCTGAAACGGTTCAAAACCTATACTCCCTTGCCAGCGCGCGCTTCCCGCGTGAAACGGTCAGCGTCGCCCTGGAGCGTCAGTGCCGCATTAATGCCTGACCAGAGCGGAGGCAACCTCTCACCGGCGCCGGCTTTGAAGTGGCGCGACGGCCGAGAGAGCGCTGCTTCCCGGTGCACGCGACTGCTCCGCGTCGAGACTGGCCATAGGCCCTATTTGGATCCATGGGTTAGAGTTAGTTGGGTCTCAAATAGCCCTAAGGTCCAAGCATGAGGGTTTAAATTGGAGCAAGTTGCACTGAACCCACCAAAAAAAACTATCCCACCCAAGAGGTGCTAACTGGAGATAGTTCTCATTGGGACCACTGAAAAATCACTTTTCTCTCTCCATGAAGTGCATTTATTATCAATCTAACCCTATCACCCAAACACCTCTTTGGCTACAATTATTTCAGGGTTAGTCATGAGTTAGTCTAACCTCTAGCTAAGTTAGAGTATTAAACAGGAGCAGTATAGGACATGCAAGTTGCTCAAAGCATACAGGCAAAGTCGTACGTGAAAGGATTTTTTCTTTTTGAAAACAGAACGTGAAAGGAATTTTTTTTAGAATGCTCTTGGCATGTCGCTAACATGTGATAGTTAACTGACCTCAATAGACAGCAGAAACGCCAGCCTGCCGCACTTTGATAGAGATGAGGAGGGAGAAGCGATACGGGCTACTGGATTACTAGAGATAGGTGTCGCACGGAAGCCAAGAAATATGGTGATAGCGTGGGTTAGCCATGTACTAGTATGATGTAACTACACTGGGCTGCCGTGTTTCGTACTCTTCCAGTCCACTATGGAGATGATTGGTTAATTTTATATCGCTGAATAATATTAAATATTATGAGTGCAGACGCTCCACCACGAGGTTCCTTGCTCCTTCTCGGTCGTCCGGAATCTATGTTCTTCCACTCTATTTTTTTACATGAGCTTTGTTCATCCTTTTGCCAACACACGAGACATCTAGCATCAAGGTGCACGCGTTATGCAAGGATCGTTCCATCTATATGAAGAACACGTGGGACTAGAACTACGAGACGAACATGTACCCAGGAGTGGACATACGAACCTGAGTAATATAGCGCAGTAAGTGAAGTAGAAAGGCACAAATGGTATGAACATGCGTGGCATATAGGGTGTGTTTGGTTGCGTTCTCGTCTCAGCATAGTTGTTCCCTCTTCATGCATGCTCAACTCAACACCCCTCTTCATGCATGCTCTCTTCATGCATGCTTCTAGTGTATTTGTGCTAAACTAGTGTGGACTCATGCACCCTCCATACACTCTACCAAACACCCAGAAGTAGGTCGAGAAGGGAACTCTTGGGCGGCATTTGTCTCTTACTACGTACTACCACTAAATGTTGTACGTGCAATGCACGGTGATGTTACGGAGTACGTGCCTAAGTACTCTACTACTACTATATTAGTTGGAGGCACATATTAACTTTTATATTTTTTTACGTGTATGCCTCGAGACCTTCCAACTAGACGTGTCTTTCTCTCCAGGTCACACTTTGTATCGTTCATACCACTAAGTACTACTACGTGTGGTCTCCGACCCAGAAGTGGAAGAAGTGGAGACGCTTTACCACGCTGTTTTTTACGCTGGGCTCTACCACGCTGTTCATATCCCACTCTTTTCGCTGACGTGTGGGACATCCAGCACGTGCCGTGTTTAGCACCCTTCGTCGTAAGAGTTGAAACGCTAGCATTCATCAGAAATAAAAAATAATTATAAATCGGCAGTGATACTATTTTTTTGCGAACCAATCAGCAGTGATACTATACCATGCGGTTTCCTTGCTCCTCGATATCAGAAAGAATTCTTCTGTTCACCAACATGTGGGACGTCGACCATCCTGGTCCACTTGCCATGCACGCAGAACTCCAAGGGAGAGTCACCCAGGTCGTCGCGCCACAGTAACAATGACTAATGAGCCGTCAAATCACAGGCCCACTTCCCACTTTGAAGTTGCTCGGACGAAGGAACCATCATGACTTTGTTGAATTCCGCTTCTTGAAGAAAACTACTGTACCAGCAGTACTGCTAGCTACAGTAGTTACTCCAACAGAGGCCTCCTTTCGTTCATAGGATAGGAATATGAAAATCATAGGAAGTGAGATGACATGCATCTCAATTCCTATAGAGAAAGAGATGCCATCTGATGCTTAGGATAGGAATTTTTCCATTTAGTCTAGGCTAATGTACTGGTAATTTGCTCTAAAAACTACAGTAGTAAGTAGTAGTATTGGTACATGCTCGTACTTAGACACAGACACACACACTAACTACTAGTACTACTACTTCTCACATGCTGGCCAGACGCCGTCGTTCTCCTTCCCGGCTTTGTCGGCGACACCCCACCGTGCTTGGATCTCCGCCGACCTCTCCGCAGCAGCGCGTGCGTCCTTTTCTTTCTTGCGGCGGCGGGCCTCTCTTTTCTTGAGTGCTTTCTGACTTTTCCGCTCCCTCTGTGCGGCTTTGGATGCCTCTTTCTCTACCACCCATTCGGCCTTGGCATCTTCAAATTCCTCCCACATAGTTGTGAGGTCGCGAGCGGCGATGAACTCGGCACGGCGGGATGCCATCGCTTCCCTACCATTTTGTGTGTGGTCGTGGGTGGCGAGGAACTCGGCGCGACGGGATACCATCGCTTCCTTACCGGTTAGTGTGCGGCGCGGTGGCATGAACGACGCTTGGTGAGAGCTCTGGGGTGGAGTGGCCGGACAATCGTATAGTGCATTGGTTTGTCAAGAGCTCAAGGACGGAAGACGAAGCAAATTTGGATTCCCCTTCAATCCTGGTCATTTATTGCCGAGTAAAATGCATTGGCGGTCATCGAACTTATCTTGAGAGCTCACTTTGATCATTGTATACGAGATATGGTGATTATACGATCACTGGCTTAGCGTATAGCTCCGTATTTGTCTGGTTGACCAGTCAAACAGCGCGCATGTGCCTCATCAGCTCGTGTTCTTTATCTATCTATGCAGGCCTACCTGTCAATGGAGAAAGAAATACTGTAAAAATCAAAATTATGCGTATGTGGGGAATCAAACCACGGACTCATCGCTGCAACGCACCCTCATCAGCCAAATGAAAATGAAATACTTCGCGTCAGACACTCACGCTCACGCTGTCAAAGCATGCTAATGCATGCACGTCGCCCTCTAAATCAAAGTCCTGGTCATGGCGCAATGCAAATGGCGAGCCCATCACCTGCGCGCCCCGGCGGTGCCTTACATTACTGTTTAGACGTTTGATGGAGGCCTACGCGAATGCCGAGCATGTATTCACCTGGCTCAACACCAACGGTCAAACTTGGACCACCTTGCTCATGTATATCATCCATCACAACGACAATCTATAAAACAACCTAAGCAAGAGAGGGTACTATGGTAGTATGGTACGGAGTATGTACTATCGTGAGCGACCGATCTTAGTGCCACTGCACACCGAAACCCCTTCCATCGCTAGCGCGCGCTTCCCGCCTGAAACGGTCACCGTCTCTCCAGAATGTCAATGCCGCATTCACCGGACTTAACTACAGGTGCAATTGGTGTGTCACTGACATGCGGGCCAGATGCCCGTTGGGCCCACATGTCAGTAACCCAAACGCATCTGCAGTTAAGTCACTGAAGCAGCGTCCGCATTCACGCCTGATGAACCTACTCCGGCGCTAGTTGTCCATCCGTCTGCCGCGGCTCATTGCCATTCGCCCGCTATATTAACTTGAGCCCAAGCTCCCAACCATAGCCAAAGACCCACACTTATTATCCTCTGGTCCCTTCCTTCTACCAGCACCACTTCAACCATGGCCTCCTGGCGCTCCGAAGCTCTCTTGGACGTACTGTCGCAGGAGCAGACGAGGGACATCAGAGGCTCCGCTCCGGGCGCGCTCCAAAGCTCTCTTCGACGTACTATCGCAGGAGCAAACGAAGGAGATCACCGCCACCCCCCGGCGCCCTCCGCCGCCACGACCACAAAGCCGGCGCGCGTGCGTGGGCGCATCCGGCAGCAAGGAAGAGTAGTACACGGTAGGTCGCCGCCGCTCTGGTCCCGGGAAGGCCACCGCTACTCCACTCAGTCGACGCCAAGCTTGGTGGGGTAAACATCGGCGGCCGATTAGCCGCTTGACGGCGATGTGGAGGCAGAAATCTTCATAACCTTGTGCTTCGAAGGAGGAGGTTTTCGAGGCGGATGAGGAGGAGGCAAAGGCAATGGCCGGCTTTCTCGGGTTCATGGCCGGACATGGTGGTCGGGCTCCGGCGATCGTTTAGATTAGGTTTACAGTAGGTTTTAGTACGGTTTGTGCGAAATATGTAATGAATTTCATCCAGTTTGTAGGAAAAGTTTTTGAAATGTAATGAATTTCATCCGGTTAATTTGAAATTTTCTTTGTTTGCACGAATTTCGTCCGGTTAGTTCATATAGTTGTCGAAAGGTATGCACGCAGCATCGGATGGCATCCATCAGTGTCCTCGGACAGATGCCGGTGTAAATTTGTGGGCCAGCGCTGGAGATGCCCTAACTATCATGCTATAATCACTAACAATCCTCCATTATTTGGCAGGGAACAGTTATCCCTCGATCAAAATCAGATCCGCGGTGTTTCGCCCTCCTCCCGCGTAAGAGTGTAAACTCTTGCTTACATAAAAATGGAGCAAGTGGACGGCACTGTAGCATGTCATATCACTCGAACTAGCCCGCCTAACGAGTGGGAAAGCACCGCCCTCGTCATTTTTTTCTGGATTTCTATCGACTAATCGTGTGAAAATGTTACGCTTCGCAAGTTCTAAAGGAAAAGGCGGCACACTTACGACTCATACGCGTCGCAACCCCGACAGTCCGGCTCGCACGCCGCTCACCAGAGGGGACACACGTTGTCTTGCAATTTCACTGACATGTGGGACCGTAATTGAATAAACCATCGATAGCCGAAATCTAATCGCTCGGCGGGCGTCGGCTGAGAAGAGAGAAACGGGGGAGGGAGAAGAGATCGCCTGCCCGCCACGCATGGACTCCAAGAAATATATGGTGATAATGTGAGGTGGGCCATGATGGAGTCCGGACCGCTTCCGAAGCCCGCTCTCACCGCCCTGGCCCCTCAAGACGCCATCTGCCCGCCACATGCATGCATAGCAAGTAGTACTCCTTATGTGGAGGAGAGAGAGGCATTGACAAAGTCAAGGAGTGGGCTCTGCAAGAGCCCGTCTCTACACGTGCTCCTAGGTATAAAAAATAATTCTAAAAAGGCATAAAAAACAATTGTGTCTTAAAAAAGAAAGGTAAAAAACATTTGAGAGGAAATAGATAGAGAGAAAGTGAGAAAAAGCTGTAACCTGGGCATTACATGAGGAAGGAGGGAGTGGTGCACATGCCAAGTTCACTAGGCTGCCGTGTTTCACACTCCTCCGTCATAACAGTGGAGACAATAGCTTTCATCAAAAATAAACAATGAATACTTGTTGCTCGTCCTCTATATCAGAAAGAATACTTTCATTCGCCGACATGTGAGACATCGACCATCCTGGTCCACCTGCCATGCACAAAATTATCCTGGTCTACCCCGGTCGTATCGTAGGCCCAACCTTTCCCACTATAAGTTGTTCGGACGAAGGAACCATCATGAATTCATTGAATTCCGCTTCTTCAAGAAAACTTACTGTACCCGCAATACTGCTACCACACGCGAAGACTGGATGGCACTGTACCATGTCATATCACTGAAACCCACCAGGCCAAACTAGCCCTCCTAGGTCATCTATTTTGGAATGGAGGGAGTACGGCTCTGCACTGCTATGATTTTGTGTTGCACGTTCTTTGTACTTTTGCTATGATTTTCCTACCCTATGAACCAAATGAGGCTTGCATGTATGTCGACTATTGTCTAATCGATCACTAAGCCTACAATTTTAGGAGCTAGGGCTATTGGTCGATCGACGAGGGATAAGTATAAGCGTACCACGAGCTCATCAGCCCCAACTTTTCTCTTCGGTGAGTGTTTTGCAAGTACTATAGCGCGCACAGTAGCTAGCCTAATAACACCAAGAATCATCAAACAAGCCCTGCTGATATGATAAACAGTTCAAACTTACATCTAAGCATGCCATATATTACATCAAAAGCTGGTGAGGATACATCTGTTTCCATAACTCGGAGAGGGTTCGCATGATTCATCGCATGATTCACTATCAAACAAAAGTAGCAAGATCCGCCCACACAAGATAGTGCACTAGCCCTAAGATGGTTTGATAACACACATTGTTCAGGTAATTAAACACAGGGCAATGCAAACTACCTTGAAGGATTAGCGCGACCAACTATTTCTTGTCATCGATCTCTCGGGCAATGACCACAACACGGACAGCGGCATGGGAATCGATTTCTGGGGCGATGTCCACAGGACTGACCGCGACATCAGAATCGATCTCTGGGGCGATGTCCATAGGATGGACAGCGGCATCGGAATCGATCTCCGGGGCGATGCCAACAGGACGGGCCACGACATCGGAATCATCAAGGACGTCCATCGGCACCTGCACAACCCTAACATATTAGCAAGCACATTGCAAATAATAAAAAACCACAACTATGGTAATAAGCCATTATTTTTTACCTTGTGCAGCTCACCGGGGGATCTCATCCCTCTGGGGGTCATCTCCTCGTCCTCGATGGGGGCCATCACCTTGCTAGGGGAATACTGCTTCTCAACGGCGACTATCTCGTCAAACTCGGTCTTGAGCCTCACATAGGTGGCAATCAGAGTTCCTGGGGTAGGCATGGTGGGGCCCTTGCTGTTCTTCCAACTTCCTTTGAGGAGTTCATCCGCCAACGTCCTCAACTCTTTGGTCAGTGCTTGTTTCTTGGAGTTCATCATCTCCATGGGTTGGCCCGCCAACATGGTCAACTCATTGGTCGGTGCTCGCTTCCTAGAGATCGCTGTCTCCAGTGGGTTGTCCGCCGGCAACTCTTTGCCTAGTGCTCCAGGATCTATCAATGAACTGACAATCAAAAAGCAATCGAAAGGAAACCACAATCGCAATGAAAACGGGAAAAGAATAGGATGTGAGAATCGGTCGGTGCTTCGTAAAAAGAAGATTCTTGGAATGAAAATATAGCAGCATAACTGATTTTCCCACCTTTCCTTCGTCGGTACAGAAGAAAAATGGCAGAAGTGAGTAGCCTGGAGTGAGGTTTTCTTCAAGAAAGGGAAGAAAGGGCTTGAACGAGCGTTCCAGTGAAATGATGGTTGGTTCGTCCAGTCCAACTTGGAGGCCACCTTACCACTGCTGGTAAAGGTGTGGGTTTTGTGATATGACGGGTCATGACGGCCACACCGGGGTGACAGGTGAGTCTCGACTGTAGCACCTCGCTGTGATTTGGTGGATGGCACGCGGGCCCGGATGCTTTGAAATGTACCGCATGTAGATAGAGCGGCTAGTCATATAGGAGTGCTCAATATTGTGCACCGCGACCAAGGCGGAGAGGAAAATGAGAGAACTACGTAATTAATGCATGAGTTTAATTAGGATAGTTTTGTAAAGTACGAGATACATTCCTCCAATCACAAAATGCCTTGGTTCATGAGATTTGAGATTTGAGCCCTATAAACCAGAAGGGAGGGAGTACTGCACACGGTGTAGTCTAGTCACTTGTTGAAATCTCTAGAAAGGCAAATACTCCTTTCCGGTTTACAGGGCTATACTGCTCCCTCCGTCTAGGTGTGTAAGTCATCTTACAAAAACCAAATAGTCCCAAAACACTTAGGCGCGGTGCATTAACTTCTACCTTGTTTCTTGTTTCTTGACATATCAACCAATAAGAGATGAGCGGTGTGCATGCTTTTAGTGACTTGCAATGGCTAGTTCATTGCATGCAATGCTATTAATTAGCAAATAAACATTGGTGACCCCAGGAGGAAACGGTGCTAAGCACGTGGACCTATGCAGAATGAGTATCAACCAATGGATAATGGAGTTTAATTGTTAAACAATAGCAATTTTGTCTCATGCAAGAGCCTGGCTAGTACTCCAAGAACCCGCACCATGCGAGCGTTCGCAACTGCCATGTTCGGGTTGCGCTTGGCTCCTCGCCTCTTCGAGAAGACGAACAATGATGTTACTCCTACTTCTACAATATCGAATCCACTGCTGCATGTCCGTCCACCTCGTGTGGGAGGGATAACGTGTAGCGAAAGCTTCTAATTACTGCTCCTGCCTTTGTGTCTATGACAGGTGGGCCCAACAAGTGGTTGGCCCTCCTGTCATGCAGCCAAAGGCAGGTGTAGTTAAGGCACCGGAGCTCAGTCCGCGAGGGAGAGGGCGTTGTAGTAATCAAATTTCTCGGTCTTGTATGAGTTGATGCGACACATCAAAGCACTGCACTCGATATAAGTCTTTTTACACATTTCAAATGGGCTACTTCGTATGTAGGAGTAGACATATTCTGCTTCGTATGTAGTCACTTGTTGCAATCTCTAAAAAAGACTTATATTTGGAAATGGAGGGAGTACAACGCATGCATGCATGTTGTGACTTTCCTTTTGATACTTGCATGTGTTGATTTGATGCACCTTGCCAAATTTTGACTATAAATTTAACTAACCAAATTTTCATGCATGTCACAAAAAATTACGGGGCTGTTTGGATTGTGACTATGTTTGTCTTATGTTGCCACATTAGTTTTCCCACACTTGCCACACTTGCCTAACCTGAGTTGCTCAAATTGTTAGACACACTTTGGCTTGCCTAAGGGAATCTTGCCACAATTTTTGTGTCTATGACATGTGGGGTTCACTGCTAATAAAAAAATTCTTGTCTTAGGTGTGGCTAATAAAAAAGACTTATATTTAGGAAAGGAGGGAGTAGAAAATATAAATAATAATGCATGTTGGGGCAACCACGTTTCCGCTGATTTTAGCCATGGGCTTGTTCACAATTTTTACGAGGGGGTGGTTGTTCATTTAATGGAGGGACTTGCAGTACCAGACTTGAACGATACAAAGTGCGACCTGGCACACTGTAACACCACTTGGAACAAGCGGGTAGCTATCTCAAAAAAAATCAACAACTAAAAAAACCGCGACCTGGCATGTAGTAATACACAATTTTAAACGATTGTTTTGATGGAGTGAAAAAGGAAAACTACCCCACTACGTATATATAGGCCGGAGCCTCCGCGCTTGCTTGCTAGGGTTGCTCTATTCACACACTCTCATCCTCCCCAGATCTAAACAAGATAGGGGTAGTAACACCGTCTTTCTCCCTTCAAAAAACACTGGCTTTCTATCCTCACCACTGGTTACAGATCCGGACGTATCCCCCTCCGTTGGTGAAGGGGAGGAGGGGCATCGTTTATGCCGTCATCGACAGCAAGGGAGGAGACCCACTGCCGGCCGCACCATTATCTCTGGCCGAGCACCGGCGCGGGAGGTCCTCCGATCCCTTCGTTGTTGCCTGTGGGCGGATTCGGCCTCCCGCCGCCCACCTATCCACATCCCGACGACCTTCAGGTATATCTTCGTTCGAAACCGCCTTAGCTCTACTTCCCCAGCTCGCTACGTCGCTGCATGTGCATCATTTTCTACCTCTCAGCCCCTCTCGATCAGATGGTCCAACGTCACATATTTTTTTCTTCTATTGTTAGAGGTAAAGCTACTTCATGGAGTCGAATCTTGTACTCCCTCCGTCCAAAAATACTTTTCATTGAAATGGATGTATCTAGATGTATTTTAGTTCTAGACACATCCATTTTGATGACAAGTAATTCCGGACGGAGGGAGTACTTGGTTCAAACAAGAAATAAAGTGGGGGTGGGGGAATTTAGTATGTACATCGGACTTGGTACAAACAGGAAGGAAAAGGGGTGAAAGTAGTACAGACTGGTCATCCAACCGGTCTCTTGGTCAAAAAGGGAAATATAGGGGTAACACTGTACACAGTGGTATGACCAGGACTAGATTTGCTATCCACACATAGGAGTAGGTGGCTAGAGTGAACAAAAATGGGACCAACCCAGATATGTTTCTTGGATGTTTGTTTCTCGGGGCAACAAACTATGAATCACCACTTTATGCCCATGTTTACGTACATGGTGCTGGACTGCTAGTGCACCCACTATTCTTAATCTAATGTCCCTGGTAAAAATGAAGCCATGCCACTGTTATAAGCCATGACAAGTTTAGCCAAATGTTTTTGCCTGTAATTGTTTGAGACTCTGACTGTTTCCTCTGTGCCTTTTTGTGCAAACAGGGATATCCAATTCACCCGGTTGCTGTTGTGACCTTTTGGTGCACTGCACAAAACTCTTCTTAAAAGAAGTGACTTTTGTGTTGTTTAACTGGAATGTCAGAATGGAACAGTTGGTTCATTTTGGTGGAACTACACAAAGGGAGATCTGTGTTCCAATCCTCATCATCCATATTTGTGCCATAACCTTCCTTTAGGTAAGAATGATATTTAATGCATGTGTTCATCTCTATTTTCCGACTGCCATGAGAAAATAATGCTGTTTTTTACTAGTACACTTGTACTCCCTCACTGACAAAACCAATTCTGAATTAGAAGGCCAATCATGTACTTGGTTTCACCAACTGGTGAGGAGAAAGAGAAACAGAGCATGAAGAGGAAGAAGAAGAAGAATAAACAGTGCCAAGGCGATCTTGCTGAAGCCAGAGGCCTCAGTCGAGGCCATTCAAGGGCTCCGGTAACGACTACCTTACATGTGAGACGATCCTCCAGGGAGCCCTTCCACTTCTGCTGTCTCACTTAATTAATTAGGAGTACTTAAGTACCACTAATTTATTACTGCCTAATTTTCCTGTTGGAGTTAAACAAATCTTTAGTAGGACCCTATGCTGAATCATGTACGTGTGTATGTTTGTCTATGGAGGTGAATCATGTGGTGGAGCAGGGAGGGAATATTATTAGTGTCATGACATAATAGTGCTATTGTTTTGCATGTCAATTTATTTCCATTGGTTCAATGGGGCAATGTTTTGCGTATTGTCCATCATGAATTTGATGCTACTGTTTGAGTAATATGCTAATGTCTTCCTATCCTTTCTCACTAAGCTAATGAAGGTTTCACCTTGTTCCTACTTGTGCAAACAGGGATCATGTTGTGCCAATCATACATTTTAGTGGAACAACACAAGACAATACAATGAACTGTATCCCAGCCAGTGCTTTAACTCTGCTGGAAGTTCTTGATAATCTTTCGATATAATCTCAGCACTGGTAAACAAGAGCGATTTCAACCATACATTTGAAGTGCACAAAAATATATACTATTGTGTGATTCTAGTGAGTGCTTTATCATCTCTTATGGGACTACATGAATAAGCTTTTTTTCTCAGGTTGGTACGGGCCTAAGGCCTTCATCCATATTACTTTGATGTCATCTCTATTTGTATCGTGCTACTGTCATGAGAAACTCCTTTATCTTTGCACGTTAAAGTTTTGCAACCTATGATAAATGGCAATGCTTTGAGTGTTGAGTTGAGCTAATTGGAACTGATTAAATAAACTAATACCTCTCTTTAAGCAAGACTACTATGTTGCTAACTTTACCCATTAAGATAATGAGGGTGCTTCTATTTGTTAGTGTATGTTTCATCAACTAGCCCCACTATTACAGTAATCTCACTCTCTCAATATATGTGCCAAAAGGGATGCTCAATTTTGGTGGAACTGCACAAAAACTTTGGGTGCTTCATTGCCTCGATAGCTTCCGTCCTTTCTTGTCAGTCACTAATCTCTGCTTGCTTTCTTCCTTTGCTGTCAGTCGCTTGGCTTATCTCGGCTTCTAGTCAAAGGAAATAGTAATTGATATGCAACCTCACACAAGTTGGTACTAGTCTTTATCCTGATTATTGTGCCTGTCATATGTATTGGTAATTTGGTATTGTGCTACTGTTTGCCGATTTCATAAAGGAGTAATTTGGAGCCTGAACTCGCAAGCAAATCATTACATCAGGTGATTTCAGCAGAACTGCACAAAATGATCTGATGGACAGGTACTTATGCTGCTGCTATGTACTCCAAAGTTCACTCAGACAAGCATCGATGTTGACAAGAAGTGCCTATATTCATTCGAGTATCAACCGATGTCAACCAATTGTCAAACTCCAAGTATTAGGAGAGTGAACGCCAAAAATATTGCTTGGTGCATAAGCCAGAAAAACGCAGCCCAGTCTTTGGTCCCAACTTGTGCCTTTTGGTTATCGGCACATATGGTAGCGAACTATATGGCATGGAGTCTAAAGATTCCAGACAAGTTGGTTGACGCATATATTCATCTGGCACTTAATCAGTCTACACGCCAAGGATGCTCCATTTCAGTTGAACTGCACAAAAAATTTGGGCGGTTCATTTTCTCAACCGCCTCCTTTCTCGTCTGCAATGTAGAATTTTGGCGAGATACAGGACCAAGATGAGCCAGTAAACTAGTTGGATGAAAGTAGTGGCCAAGTTGCTCAAACCTCCCTCAGCACGAGGCCACTATTTGAGGATAAACCTACAAGCAAAGTTCAGATTGTCTGTGCTGCCTCTTATGTACTCAAAAGTTTACTCGTACAAGAACTAATTTTAGCAAGAAGTACCTCCGATTGAACACCATTTACCAGTCTGTACCCTAGGTAATTAAAGTTCGTCCATGGATCATATTGGCTGTGATCTCAATCATTTGGATGCATAAACATACTGAACATGTGTATATCTGAATCTTTTTGTGAATTATGTATGAATATTGTCGTGTGATCTATCAATCATTTGGATGCATAGATATGCTGAGCTTGTGTATATATGAATCTTTTGAGTTGTTGGTAGTCAATGTTGGCTATGAATATGAACGTGTCCTGTGAACCTGAGTTTGATATGAATGTTTATCTTTTCTGTTGTATTTGTTTGTGAACTTGTTAGTATGCCTACTGTGGGGTATAAAACGCAGGTCTCTTATAAAAGTAATGCTGTGTCCAATTTATGGTTTCCCTTCTAACCACATTATATATACTAGCAAAAGGGCCCGTGCGTTGCAACGGGAAAAAATATGGCACGCACTTACGTCCTATTCTTCTTTACCGGGTCTGTCATTACATGTGCTCCGGTGTAATAACATCATAAATTACCAAACTACCTTAGGAGTTTTTGTCTCAGGCGACACAGTGAGAATGATTGACAATATGAGCATCACCAGCCTGAAGAAATTTGTTGCTGTTATGACCGGCATGGCCAAGAGGATATATGATGCGCACTGACATCCAACAACAACATTTCTCATGGTTTTGATTTTTTTTCTGAACCAGTGCTATATTTGATTATTTGGCACAAAAAAGTTGTAATTCTTTCACTCCAACTACGGCCAACATGGCTCGTCATTCTTCAAAAAGATGTCCCTTATGATATTTTTTCAGAAAAAAGGAGTGCATTATCTCCTTGCTGTCGTCTAACTGAAGGAAACTGAATGTGAAAATTTAAGTGTATATAGACTGACCCACTCGGAGTGCATACAAAAATATTTTTATCCAAGTCGTCAGTGCCAACACTGTACCTCCAATGTCCATCTGCATCTACACGGCTAGGTCTAATCTTAAGCAAGAATGAAACTACCAAGCAAACTTAGATAACAACATGTAGCCAACGCCGGGCAGCAGGTGGTCAGGGATCATCAGCAGAGAAACACGAAGTCGGATGACGACCACTGAGCATGGCCAGGCCCATCTCGCTCTCGTGGCTGCCGTGGTGGCTCCCGGGCCTCTCCGTGGCTCCTCCACTCCGAGTCCACAGCCCGACCTCGGCATTCCGCCTCCATCCTCCTCCGCCCTCTGTCCCGCGTGCTCCTCCACACCTCCCTCTCCAAGCCGACGGATCAGACCTTCCCCTCGCTGGATCCGGTCCACCACGAGCCTCAAGCCACCCTGCCACCGCGCTCGTGTCCATGTCGTGCATGGTGTAGAGGTGGCCAGCGTGTGGAACAGGCTGCGCCGCAGGCATCTGCGCACTGCGCCTCCGCTTCCTCACCCCGGCGAGCGCCGGACTGCCATTTTGTTGTAAAATTTCCCTTCATTCTCATTTTGTGTTTGTTGATTCAAGAGGCTCGTTGTTGATATGCAATTTTCCTAGTTATATAAACTGGTATACTTTCATGTAAGCACTCGAGGTGGGATTACTCCAAGTACATGTGTGAAAATCAGGTAAGGTACAGATACAGAAGCGTGCATGCTGGCCGAAACATGCGTGCAGGCCCAATAAGAGAATGTGGACATGGACCAATTGGATGGACAAAGTTTTTAGTACCGCCTCGCAGCAATTGGACGGACTGTCGATCAAAACTAACGGAAAAAAAACTGAAAGCGTAAATTCACGGAAAGAAGCGTATTGTGACGGTGAACCCAAAGAGTCAATCCGTGCTTTATTATTAGGGAAAGATTTATATTATTAATATTATCGTATATTTTATAGAGACTTATATATACATTATAAAAACATCCCACCTATTATTAACTTATAAAAGTAAATGTTTAACGGAAGTTGGCAAGGAAAATCCTGGTTGTTTTTGACTCACAGGCAAGGAAAATACCGGTGATTGCGTACAAAAGCTTGAGAAGATTTTAAGGACCAACTTAATAATAACGCACTCATTTTTATTTTGAGCAATAATTCGTTGATTTCTTAATTATATATATATATATAATGTGCCTCTCCGGTTTATTCTTTGATATTAGTTGCTCCTTCTAACATAACATTATATATATAACGAGCCCACCTAATACGTGTATTTCAAGGAAGTGCAAATGGGCTGGGATTTCTTAGAAAATATAAATGGGCCTGATTGACGCGAAATTATTTGTTCACCCAACCCAGCAAATGGACTGTACATTCTAGAAAACATGGGTTAAATATATGCCACATTTTTGCAGGTTGACATGTGGGCCAATAGGTCGAAGCCTACGTAGGGCGTTGTCAACTTGGTCAACAAATGATTGTGTCATCCACAGCCATTGGATTTATAGCCAACGGCCGACATGCACCTTCAATCTCTCGTCTACTTCCTCCAGCGTCGCCGGGACCGCCTGGTCCGGCCTCCGGCGGCTAACGGCTCTGCTTAGCATGCATCGCTGCGAAGCACTACCCCACCGCCGGCCAGGCTATCCCTCCACCCCTCGACACCTCCTGTTATTCTCCATAGACTACAACCCCCATGCAGCAACAGAACCAGTTATAACCCTTCTCCTCCTCTCAATCTGCGACTCCACTACCGCGTTTTCCCATCTCCGAGTCGTTCCCGTCCGGGGCCTCGCCGTCGTCCACCGCCTCGCTGCGTTCGGTGCGGCGTGGTCAACAAACGAGAGTCATCAGAAGAGGACTGTACGTTGAGAGCCTGATGGCTGGGACCCACGAGGTCCATGGCCGCACGCAAGGAAAGTTCCTCCTTATTAAGCTGAAAAAATGTTTCCTCCACCTGACAGCTGGGACCCACCGGCTGTATCTTCGCACGGAAGGAAGTGCCTCCTTGTTTTGCGAAAAAAAATTATTCATCCCGTTGACAGCTAGGACCCGTCAGATTTGGTGACTGACTTGTGGGCCTACTAAGCGGACGTGTACGCACGGCTTTGTCAACTTAATCAACAAATGATTCTAGCAGCTAGACCATTGGATGTTAATCCAATAGCCGTGCTCCTTCTTCAACCTCTGTTCTTGCTCCTGTCTCCCGTGGGTGGCACCGCGGCTATGCTGCCGCGCACCCGAACCAGTGAAGTTTCCCACTCCTCTCCATCTGCGACTCCACTGCCCCGTCTTCCCCATCTCCGGGTCGTTCCAGTCTGGGTGCACTCGGCACGGTGGTCAACATGGTCAACAACCGAGAGTCATCGGAAGATGACTGTACGTGAGAGGCTGACAATGGGGACGCACCACGCCCATGGACGCATGCATGCAACGGAACGCGGCGAGGTCAACGTGGTCAAGAAACGACTTCTATCGGAAGTATATTGTACGTGGAGAGTCTCAGCTGGGTCCACGGCCGCAACAAGTAAGTGCCTCCTTATTACGCGGAAAATAATGATTCCTCCAACTGACAGTAGGGACCCACTAGACGGGCCATCGTATTTTGTGAAAAAACATTTGCCCCCTGACTGCTCATACCCACCTGACGGGCCACCGTATTTCATGAAAAAACGTTCCCCCCGCTGTCAGCTCGGACCCACCAGAAGTGCCTCCTTATTACGCACAAAAAAATGAATACTCCCCCGGCTAGCTGGGACCCACCTTGGTGGGAGGCTGACTTGTGGGCCTACTAAGTTGACGGGGACGAAGGGCTTTGTCAACTTAGTCAATATGAACGATTCTAGCTCCAGTGACTGTACGATGTCCATCCAACGGCCGTAGTGCTTCTTCAACCTCTGGTCTTCTTGCTCCAGCCGCTCAAAGCAGCACCGGTCGTGCTGCATCCTCCTGCCTCCCATGGCCGGCCTGTGCTGCCGCGGAGGCCTCACCGCCCCCTACTATTCCCACCGCTGGCCAGGCCCTGCGGCGACGGCAGCCTCACACCGCAGCCGAACCAGTGAACCCTCGTACTCCTCTCCGCGCGGGCTTCCACTGCCGCGTCTTCCCCGGCTCTGTGTCGTCCCCTTCCTAGGCCTCGCTGTCGTCCACCGCCGTGGTGCTCTCCGCGCGGCGTGGTCAACGTGGTCAAGGAACGACTTCCATCAGAAGAGTACTGTACGTGGAGAGGCTGACAGCTGGGTCCACGGCCACAGTCCAGGTTTTTTGTGATTTGCCAAGTAAGTCGCTTTGTCAAGCCTGTTGATCTGCAAATCTTTCAAGACGAGGAGAGCTTTCATTCGGCTGGCCGAGAAAATAGCCCATCAGTAATGAGAAATGGGCTGTACATTTTTTAAAACACATCAAACCGGCAATTAGTTTCAAATATCTTTTTTTCATTTCGAGATTTTAAATTACATTAATTTTTATGCGTGGATAATTTGTTGGATTTTATATGGATATACATTTATTTTTAAAATCAGTTTGAATGTGAGTCGAAATTCCGGGATTAAAAACAGTTCGGACCGCACCAAAATATGCAAAATTTCGTATAATTTTTTAACCGTGGCCACAATATGGGCTGTAATGCTAACAAAAAGAATATGGGTTCCAAAACAAACCTTAAGAATTAGCAAATGGGCTGTAAATTATTAGAAATAATGGCAGATGGGTTGTATGCTGTTTTCCACAGATTTGAGGCTTTCCTAAAAAAAGATTGACGCATAAGCAGTGACTGTTGGATGTCCATCGAACGGCCGTCGTGCTTCTTTAATCTCTCCTCTTCCTGCTCCAGCCGCTCAAACAAGCGCCGCCGGGACTGCCTGCTCCTTCCTCCCCACGACCAGCTGTGCTTCCGCACAGGCCTCACCGCCCCACTGTACTCCCATCGCTGGCCTAGCCATCCCTCTATTCACCCACACCTACTATTATTCTCTGACGACGGGAGACGAACCAGTAAACCCTCGTACAGTCGTACTCCCCTCCGCGTGGGAAACAACTGCCGAGTCTTCCCTGCCTCCGTGTCATTCCCTTCCTAGGCCTCACCGTCATCCACCGCCCTGGTGCTCTCGGCGCGGCCTGGTTAACGTGGTCAATGACCAACACCCCCTGTTATTCTGCAGCGACAGCAGCCTCACACCGCAGCGAACCAGTGAACCCTCGTACTCCTCTACGCGTGGGCATCCACTGCCACATCTTCCCCGGCTCCGCGTCGTCCCCTTCCTAGGCCTCGCCGTCGTCCACCGCCCTGATGCTCTCGGTGCGGCGTGGTCAACGTGGTCAAGGAACGGCTTCCATCGGACGTGGACTGTATGTGGAGAGGCTGACAGCTGGGTCTACGGCCACAGCAAGGAAGTGCCTCCTTATTACGTGCAAAATAATTATTCCTCCACCTGACAGCAGGGACCCACCGGACGGGCCACCATATTTCGCGAAAAAACGTTTTCCCCTGACTGCTGGGACCCACCAGCTACATCTTCGCACGCAAGGAAGTGCGTCCGAAAAAAAAAACGATTCGCCCCCGACTGTTGGGACCTACCAGCTATATCTTCGCAGGCAAGGAAGTGCTTGACAGTCGGGACCCACCTGGTCGAAGCGTACGTAGCGTTGTCCTTCTGGTCGCGAACGTGTACATACATATATACTGGTGGATGTAGAGGCGCGCACGTGTCGTAGTAGAGGCGCGCACGTAGCATGTACACGTACGTACAGCGGCCAGGGTGCAAGAAAGAAAATACGACCACGTATGTGTACATACGGGTGGGGTTTCGAACGCCTACTCACGCATACGTACAGCCAGGGCTCGTGTAACGCCCCAGACACACCCGCCGGTGGTCGTTACTCCTGGCGGGATCTAGACTGGCCCCACAGATCAATACTAGTCTTTTCTGCGCACTTTGTCCTCACTCGTGCGCACCCAGGAGCAACTTCCCGGTCGGTCACCCATCCTGAAATTACTCCAAGCTGAGCACGCTTAACTTTGGAGTTCTGTCCGAATGGGCTTCCGGAAAAGAAGGAATTCCTTATTGATATGAGTAGTCTATCATCCTATTAAGCCAGGCTATCACAGCTCGTGTACATGGCTGGGTCGGAACGGAGAAACATCGTCGTCGTCGTGTTCATGGGGAGGCAACAGAATGTGTCGTGTTCATGGGGAGGCAACGGAATGCGTCGAGTTCATCGGGAGGCAACGAAATGCGTGGGAGCCAACCGGCTGGGTCGGAACGGAATGTGTGGTCGTATTCATCGGGAGGGCTTGCATGGAACAGGCAATGGAAACAAGGCCTGGCATACCGCACAACGGAGGAAACAGACCTCCTACGTTCGGAATGGGGTCCTGTTGATCGGGAGGGGTCTAGCGTACCGTAAAACGGAGGAAACGGACCTCCTACGGTCGAAACGGAGGTCCTATTGATCGGGAGGGGTGTGGCCTACCGCAAAACAGACGAAACGGACTTGTGTTGGAGCGCTACGGTCGAAACGGGGGTCCTGTTCATCGGGAGGGGTGTGGCGTACCGCAAAACGGGACTCCACAGGATACTGTTCATCTCCACCGTCGACCTCCTCCAGCCTCCATGGGCTACCGTCGACCTCCTCCAGCCTCCACGGGCTCCTGTTCATCCAGCCTCCACCGCGCGCTACTCCATCGGCTACTGTTCAACCACCCCTCCACGGGCACCCCTCCACCATCTACTGTTCATCCAGCCTTCCACACCACGGGGTCCTGTTCAACCACCCCTCCACGGGCACCCCTCCACCGTCTACTGTTCATCCAGCCCTCCACCACACCACGGGGTCCTGTTCATCCAGAGGCAACGCCACCGCTCACTGTTCATCCTAGAGGCAACATCGATCGGCTTCAGTTAACAGCCATCGATCGATCCCTCAGGTTCAGTAACGCGTAGCCTGCAGTGCAATCGCTTGGGTTCAGTTAGAGCCCAATGCCTCGCTTGGGTTCAGTTAGAGCCAACGCCTCACACACACGCGCGTATGTGTACGAGAGAAACGCGCATCGCTCGGCCCCCGACCTCCCACCGTAACTGGGAACTCCCCGAAATTTTTCTCCCCCTCGTTTCTACCATGGTTTTTTCCGTCATGGACGGCCTAAAGAATGTCATGCAGCTGCATCTCTGGCCCGCCCAGGACGAAAAGCCCATTTTCTGTCATGATTTTTTGTCATAGAAGTAGGAGCCCCCCACATCTATGATGATACCGGGTTTTGTCACAATTATCGTCATAGAAGTGTCATATGTATGACAGAAAAAATTTCATTCGACCCAAAATGTCACGGATGTGTCTTTTTTTGTAGTGCATCATTGAAATCATCATGCCTAGCTAAAAAGGCATTAAAGAAAGGCGCTTGTTGGGAGACAGCCCAATACTTATACCTACTGTTTTTGTGTGTTCACATGATTAGGCTACTGTAGTAATCATGTTTTATAGCTTTTGTTTCAATAAAGTGCCAATTAGTAAAGCCTTTGGGATAGTGTGGATGATAGTTGGCTTAATTCTGTGCAAAAACATAAACTTTTGCACTGAATTCAGGAGTTTAAAAATTCACTAGAACGTGATTTTGATCTAAATTTTTAAAGATGATTGATATACACATTGCCTAGGTTGTTCTCATTTTTCAGAAGTTTTGGAGTTATAGAAGTATGGTTGGAGTACATATTACTACAGACTGTTCTGTTTTTGACAAATTCTGTTTTCAATGCATAGCTTGTTTTCTAGTTTCTATGGCTTATATTGATCTATATAAATTGTAGAAATGATATACAGTAGGCATTATGTGATAATAATTATGAATCTTGTCTTTGACAGTACGAAAGTGAATGTTTTGCTCTTTATCATACTAACCCATCTCACGAAAGTTCTGTTACGTTTTGTGTGATTGATGTTTTCAAGTTTTGGGTGAGATGTCGATATGAGGAGAATAAGGAGTCACAAGACACTAAGATTGGGGATCCCCAAGGGAATATCCAAGGAAGATCCAAGCAACTAAGCTTGGGGATGCCCCGAAAGGCATCCCCTCTTTCATCTTCAACATTATCGGTTACCTCACTTGGAGCTATATTTTCATTCGTCACATGATATGAGTTTTTCATGGAGCGTCATTTTATTTTGTTTTGATTTTCTTGCTGTTATTTTTAATAATTTTTGTATCTTTTATTTCAATAAAAGTGGCAAGGATAGCCTTTACCATGCTGATTTTGCAAGTATATGAGTTGCTATTTCAAAACAAAAAGTTTGTCGCTATTGCAAAAATTCCCAAGAAAAGTCAGAATGTGATAAAATGTTGAATTTTCTTGCACAATAAGCTATGATAAATTTTCTATAGTGTGGTAAGTTTTCAGAATTTTTTGAGTTAAATAAGTATGGATACTTCTTCATCCATTACAGACTGTACTGTTTTGGCAGATTGCTGTTATGTTTGCATTGTTTGCATATGTTTGCTTGTTTAATGATTCTATTTCATGATAGGTATATTAAATATGAAGAGGCATTTAGTATGCAATGTTGAATAATAATTTTAGTGATTTTCTACAATAGAGAATTATAAGGTTATTGCATTGGTTTATACTAACTTATCTCACGAGTTATTGTTGAGTTTTATGTGGATGAAGCTTTTGATATTTAGGGAAACCGTGATATAAAGGAATTAAGGAGACACAAAAGCTCAAGATTTGGGATGCCAAATTCATCCCTAATTAATATTTCAACAATTCTCAAGCATCTAAGCTTGGGGATTCCCCGGTAGGCATCCCACCTTTCTTCATCAGTAATTATCGGTTAGTCTCGGTTGAGCCTAAGTTTTTGCTTCTTCACATGATGTGTGCTATTCTTAGAATGTCATTTTTTGCTTGTTGTTTTAATAAAATACTTAGATCTAAAAGTTTTTAAATAAGATAGAGAGTCCACAATTAGATACCAATTTACTTAACTACTCGCTTGATCTTCACTTATATCTTTTTGGAGTAGTTTGTCATTTACTCTTGTGCTTCACTTATATCGTATGAGTAAATTGTTGAATGAATTGAATATCATGAAGTTGAAATTATATGTTCATATCATGACTACTAGTAGCTTCACATTGGGTTTAGAAAGTGAAATCTTTTGAAGCTTGACAATCACAATATTGGTCATACAAGCAATTCATGAATGAGTAGTATAAGCAACAGAACTTTCACATAAAAATATATTATCTAGGACATCTTTATTATTGTGAATACCTATTAATTATTTTCAAACTTGAGAAAATTATTTGAAGTTGGACAAGGAAGACAACGTAATGAGTTATGGTTGTGTATATTTGCATACAAGTTATATTGTCATGGATCCTCCAACATGTGGTGTTTGCCTAGGATCTTTTGCTAGCCAAAAATTCGTACTAAGTAGAGATACTACTTGTGCATCCAAAAACACTTAAACCTAGTTTCTTGCCATGAGTGTCCACAATAACTACCTATGGATTGAATAAGATCCTTCAAGTAAGTTGTCATCGTTGCATAAAGCAATAAAAATTGCTCATAAATATGTTTGGTCTTTTATTGTAAGGGAAGATTGAGCGTTGTACAAACTTGTGATGGCAAAGTAATAAAAGCAGCGGACTGCATAATAAAGGTTGCTATCATAAGGGGAAATATAATGTGACATTCCTTTGCATTAAGAGCTTGGGCATCCAAATAAAAAGCGCGTGACAACCTCTGCTTCCCTCTGTGAAGGGCCTATCTTTTACTTTTCGGTATTTACTTTTATGCAAGAGTCAATAGTATGCATTCTCATTTCAACCTCAGTTATTCTCTAGTTGGAAAGCATCATGTGGTGGGGAAAGATCTAGGCACATATGGCCAGTCAAATATATTTGATCATGATTTATTATTGTTGACAATTATCTCTATGATAAATGAGTTGGGAGGCGAAACATTAAGCCCCTTTCTTTCTCTAGGTTCGATGGATGCCATTTGTTCTAAGAATATGCTTTGAGTACTAGCAATCATGGAAGACTATATGATGATTGAGTATGTGGAGCTCTTACTTAGAGTCTGTTGAATAAGTTGAATTGCAGTTGTTTGGTGACTAAGAATATAGGTTATTGAATTTCAACAGAATTCATTGTTTGAACCTTAACACGTGAATTGGTTGCTACTTTAACATGATGAGTTTTATGCTAAAGATTTTCTATTATGATGCTAGGAAAAGTGATTGAAATTATCATTGATCAAACTTATACACTTTGCTAGCATTCAAACTTCATAAATTATTTCTTTTATCATTTACCTTGGAGATGCTAATACGTCTGCAACGTATCTATAATTTATGAAGTATTCATGTTGTTATATTATCATTCTTGGATGTTTTACAATCATTTTATAGCAACTTTATATCATTTTTTGGGACTAACCTATTGACATAGTGCCCAGTGCCAGTTGCTATTTTTGCTTGTTTTTTACTTCGCAGAAAATCAATACCATATAGAGTCCAAACGCGGCAAAACTTTTTGGAGATTTTTTCTGGGTCAGAAGACACCCAGTGGGCGAAAGAAGTACCAAAGGGGGCCTCCGAGGGGAGCACAACCCACCAGGGTGTGCCTGGAGGCCCAGACGCGCCCAGGTGGGTTGTGCCCACCTCGATGGCCTCCCGCACCACCTCTTCGCCCTGTAAATTCCCAAATATTCCAAAAACCCTAGGGGAGTCGATAGATCATAAATTTCACCGCCGCAAGCCTCTGTAGCCATGAAAAACCAATCTAGACTCCGTTCTGGCACCCTACCGGAGGGGGAAATCATCATCGATGGCCATCTTCATCATCCGTATGGTCTCCATGATGAGGAGGGAGTAGTCCACCCTCGGGGCTGAGGGTTTGTACCAGAAGATATGTGTTTAATATCTCTCTCGTGTTCTTGAGATGTGACGATCTTGATGTATCACATGCTTTGTTAATATAGTTGGATCGTATGGTGCTTTCCCCTCTCTGTCTTGTTGTGAATTGAGTTTTCCCTTTGAGATTTCATTTTATCGGATCGAATACTTTTATGGATTTGAGAGCACTTGATGTATGTCTTGCTATGAATACCCGTGATGACAATGGGGTATCGTATTGATTCACTTGATATGTGTTTTGGCACTCAACTCGCGGATTTCCTAGGTGACATTGGGGTAATCTATGCATAGGGGTTGATGCACGTTCTCGTCTTGCTTTCTCCGATAGAAATCTTGGGGCACTCTTTGAGGTTCTTTGTGTTGGATTAGGTATTATGAATATGAAATTGTTTAATGCATATCATATACTCAACTCACGGATACTTGCGGTGACATTGGATTATCTAGGTGACATTAGATGTGACGCCCAGATAATTAAGCTACAGTAATCCCAAGTTAATGAGGCCACGTCACCACTGTTACTATTGCTAGTCTCACTTAGATTCAAATCAGATCGAATTCATATTTAAATTAAAGTCAAAATTTTAAGTTTTCATAATGTTGAAACTAAAATGTGCAAAATGTGGCAAATAATTCATAAGTATTATTACTGAAGAAACAAAGTTTTTTATGAAATATTTATGTGCTCAAAATTAATTAAAATAGTGGCTTAAACAATTATGTAAATACCTTTTATAATTTCTAAAATATCAAACTAATTTATTTGAGTCACAAACTTTTCGTGGCAGGGGGTTAAACTAAAACATTAATTTAGGTGTTGGTCTCATATTCTCCGACCGCTTCCCTGACGGCTCTGCCGAGCCTCGACGCCTCCATAATCCTGCAATCGACCGTGAGGCCCCTCCCCTCTGCCCCCTTCTCCTTCTATGTCCGGTCACCGCTCCGTCCTCCCCATAGCAGTGCTCACCGCACCCCATACATACCCCGACCACGCATTCCTCGCCTTCGATGCACGCAGCCCCTCCCCTCGTGTTCCCCTCCTGTTGCTGCTGCTGGGTGCTTCTCCCGCCGGTCAGCGCTCGCGGCGTCCCTGACTCCACTGCTCGCCACCCTGCTCCCTATGCCCGCCGCTTCCTCCGCTGCCGCCGTGCCTCGCTTGGCTCCCGTGTTGCTGCCGCCACACTGTTACCTGCTCCTGCCTAGCCGTTGCTTCTGCTGAAGCTTTGCCGCTGCTGCCACTGTATTGCTACTGCTTGGCCACTGTGCGCGCGTTTGCTGATGCCTCGCCAACGTGCTACCCATTCCCTGTCTCGTCCACATGCCGGAAACCCCCGTCGCCCGTCAGGCCTCGCCTCCGCAGCCGCGCCGGCCCGCGCCTACCAGCGCCGCGTCCGACCGGTCGCTGCTGCGCCTCTACTCCCGTCGTCTACCGCCGCGCAGCGCCAAGCGCCCGTGCTCACCCGGGTCCAAGCCCATTGCTGGTGCCCATGGCCTCCCTTCTCGCTCCCACGTGCCTCTGCTACCGCGGCATCTACTTGCATTGGCTGCTGTTGCTCCACCACTGCAGCCACGTCGTCGCTCACCCCCGCCGTCGCACGCCACACCGTTCCCTCCACCCGCGTGCCCTGCTCCTCTCACCGGCGACCGCCCTCACTCGGCCAGCCTCGCCGTGGCTACGACCGTGCATGCATGCGCAACCCCCCGCGCCCTGCTCTTTCCCCGTGCAGCCGCTTGATACGTCTCCAACGTATCTATAATTTTTGATTGTTCCATGCTATATTATATTCTGTTTTGGACATTATTGGGCTTTATTATACACTTTTATATTATTTTTGGGACTAACCTATTAACCAGAGGCCCATCCCAGAATTGCTATTTTTTTGCATATTTTAGGCTTTTGCAAAAAAAGTATATCAAACGGAGTCCAAACAGAATGAAACCTTCAGGAACGTGATTTTTGGAACGAACATGATCCAGAGGACTTGGACCCTACGTCAAGACATCAACCAGGAGGCCACGAGGTAGGGAGGCGCGCCTACCCCCCTGGGCACGCCCTCTACCCTCGTGGGCCCCCCTATTGCTCCACCGACATACTCCTTCCTTCTATATATACCTACATACCCCCAAACTACCAGATACAGAGCCAAAACCCTAATTCCACCGCCGTAACTTTCTGTATCCACAAGATCCCATCTTGGGGCCTGTTCCGGAGCTCCGCCGGAGGGGGCATCGATCACGGAGGGCTTCTACATTAACACCATAGCCCTTCCGATGAAGTGTGAGTAGTTTACCTCAGACCTACGGGTCCATAGTTATTAGCTAGATGGCTTCTTCTCTCTTTTTGGATCTCAATACAAAGTTCTCCCCCTCTCTTGTGGAGATCTATTTGATGTAATCTTCTTTTGCGGTGTGTTTGTTGAGACCGATGAATTGTGGGTTTATGATCAAGTTCATCTACGAACAATATTTGAATCTTCTCTGAATTCTTTTATGTATGATTGGTTATCTTTGCAAGTCTCTTCGAATTATCAGTTTGGTTTGGCCTACTAGATTGATCTTTCTTGCAATGGGAGAAGTGCTTAGCTTTGGGTTCAATCTTGCGGTGTCCTTTCCCAGTGACAGTAGGGGCAGCAAGGCACGTATTGTATTGTTGCCATCGAGGATAACAAGATGGGGTTTATTTCATATTGCATGAGTTTATCCCTCTACATCATGTCATCTTGCTTAAAGCGTTACTCTGTTCTCTTGAACTTAATACTCTAGATGCATGCTGGATAGCGGTCGATGTGTGGAGTAATAGTAGTAGATGCAGGCAGGAGTCGGTCTACTTGTCTTGGACGTGATGCCTATATACATGATCATACCTAGATATTCTCATAATTATGCTCAATTCTGTCAATTGCTCAACAGTAAGTTGTTTACCCGCCGTGAATACTTATGCTCTCGAGAGAAGCCACTAGTGACACCTATGCCCCCCGGGTCTATCTTCCATCATATTAATCTTCCAATACTTAATTATTTTTATTGCCTTTTATTTTACTTTGCATCTTTATCATAAAAATACCAAAAATATTATCTTATCATATCTATCAGATCTCACTCTCGTAAGTGACCGTGTAGGGATTGACAACCCCTTATCGCGTTGGTTGCGAGGATTTATTTGTTTGTGTAGGTACGAGGGACTCGTGCGTGGCCTCCTACTGGATTGATACCTTGGTTCTCAAAAACTGAGGGAAATACTTACGCTACTCTGCTGCATCACCCTTTTCTCTTCAAGGGAAAACCAACGCAAGTGCTCAAGAGGTAGCAATAAGGATTTCTGGCGCCGTTGCCGGGGAGGTCTACGCAAAAGTCAACATACCAAGTACCCATCACAACCCTTATCTCCCGCATTACATTATTTGCCATTTGCCTCTCATTTTCCTCTCCCCCACTTCACCCTTGCCGTTTTATTCGCCCTCGCTCTCTCTATCCTCCCTCTCTTTCTCTATTTGCCTCATTTTGCCCGTTCCTTGTTTGCTTGTGTGTTGGATTGCTTGCTTGTCGTTATGGCTAATCCCCTATCTTCCCCTTTGTCTCCCGAGTTTGAGGTTATTCACTTCAAACAAAGACAAGGAGAAAACTTAAAAAATGCTTGGTTTAGAATGATGGGGTTTTATCGTAATTGCACCCTAGAGGTGAATTTTAGAATTCCGCTTCGCAACTTTTATGTTGGATTAAATCTATCTCATAAACAACTCTTGGATTGCGTTGCCAAAGGCAATTTTATTGAAATTGATCCCAGTATTGCACATGAAATTATAGAGGGTATAGTGGGAACACTACCCGAACAAAAGGGGCATCATCACACCCAAGAAGAAACGCAAATTTTGGAGAAAATTTGCGAAGTAACCAAGATCTTACAAAAATCTCTTGAACCTCTTAAGAGCATTAGCGGGAATCTCCACCGCATGAATATGTTGATTACCCTTTGCAATAAGCATTTGGATTCTTTAGATCTCAAAATTTCCTAATATGAGGGTAAACGTAAGGAACATCCCGGATTAGAGCATAACTCCGCAAAAAATTGAAAACCCAAGATGATATCACCTAGATCTATCCTTGCTTTTTATGCCTAGCTAGGGGCGTTAAATGATAGCGCTTGTTGGGAGGCAACCCAATTTTATTTTTATTCCTTGCTTTTTTCTACTGTTTAGTAATAAATAATTTATCTATCCTCTGTTCTGGTTGTGTTTTTTGTGTTTAATTAGTGTTTGTGCCAAGTAGAACCGTTGGGAAGACTTGGGGAAAGTCTTATTAATCTTGCTGTAAAAAACAGAAACTTTAGCGCTCACGAGAACTGCTGACATTTTTATTTGGAAAGTGATATTTAGTTAATTCTTTTTGAAGATGATCAATAGATAAATTTCTCACGTCCATCAATTTATTTTATAATTTTTGGAGTTCCAGATCTTGCGTTAGCTACAGATTACTACCGACTGTTCTGTTTTTGACAGATTCTGTTTTTCATGTGTTGTTTGCTTATTTTGATGAATCTATGGCTAGTAAAATAATTTATAAACCATATAGAAGTTGGAATACAGTAGGTTTAATACCAATATAAATAAAATAATGAGTTCATTACAGTAACTTGAAGTGGTGTTTTGTTTTCTTTCGCTAACGGAGCTCATGAGATTTTCTACTTTAAGTTTTGTGTTGTGAAGTTTTCAAGTTTTGGGTAAAGATTTGATGGATTATGGAACAAGGAGTGGCAAGAGCCTAAGCTTGGGGATTCCCATTGCACCCCCAAGATAATCTAAGGACACCTAAAAGCCAAAGATTGGGGATGCCCCGGAAGGCATCCCCTCTTTTGTCTACTTCTATCGGTAACTTTACTTGGAGCTATATTTTTATTTACCACATGAGATGTGTTTTGCTTGGAGCGTCTTGTATTATTTGAGTCTTTATTTATTAGTTTTCCACAATCATCCTTGATGCACACACCTTTTTTAGAGATACCCACATGATACGGAAATTATTAGAATACCCTATGTGCTTCACTTATATCTTTTGAGTTATATAATTTTTGCTCTAGTGCTTCACTTATATCTTTTAGAGCACGTCGGTGGATTTGTTTTATAGAAACCATTGTTCTCTCATGCTTCACTTAGATTATTTTGAGAGTCGTAAAAACAGCATGGTAATTTTCTTTAATTATTTGAGGCATTCAAGATTAAAGAAATAAAATTTTCTTATGAGTGTGTTGAATACTATGAGAAGTTTGAAACTTGATAATTGTTTTGAGATATGGAGATGGTGATATTAGAGTCATGCTAGTTGAGTAGTTGTGAATTTGAGAAATGCTTGTGTTGAAGTTTGTGATTCCCGTAGCATGCACGTATGGTGAACCGTTATGTTAAGAAGTCGGAGCATGATGTATTTATTGATTGTCCTCCTTATGAGTGGCGGTCGGGGACGAGCGATGGTCTTTTCCTACCAATCTATCCCCCTAGGAGCATGCGCATAGTACTTTGCTTCGATAACTAATAGATTTTTGCAATAAGTATGTGAGTTCTTTTATGAGTAATGTTGTGTCCATGGATTATACACACTCTCACCCTTCCACCATTGCTAGCCTCTCTAATACCACACACCTTTCACCGGTATCATACACCCACCATATACCTTCCTCAAAACAGCCACCATACCTACCTATCATGGCATTTCCATAGCCATTCCGAGATATATTGCCATGCAAATTTCCACCGTTCCGTTTATCATGACACGCTCCATCATTGTCATATTGCTTTTCATGATCATGTAGTTGACATTTTAGTTGTGGCAAAGCCACAGTTCATAATTCTTTCATGTAAGTCACTCATGCATCATTGCTATCCCGGTACACCGCCGGAGGCATTCATATAGAGTCATACTTTGTTCTAAGTATCGAGTTGTAAATAAATAGAAGTGTGATGATCATCATTCATAGAGTATTGTCCCAAAAAAGAAAAAAAAGAAAGGGCAAAGAAAAAAAAGGAAGGCCCCAAAAAAATAAGAATAAAAAGGGGCAATACTACTATCCTTTTTTCCACACTTGTGCTTCAAAGCAGCATCATGATCTTCATAATAGAGAGTATCCTATGTTATCCTTTTCATATACTAGTGGTAATTTTTCATTATAGAACTTGGCTTGTATATTCTAACGATGGGCTTCCTCAAAATTCCCTAGGTCTTCGTGAGCAAGCAAGTTGGATGCACACCCACTTAGTTTCTTTTTGTTGAGCTTTCATATATTTATAGCTCTAGTGCATCCGTTGCATGGCAATCCCTACTCACTCACATTGATATCTATTGATGGGCATCTACATGGCCCGTTGATACGCCTAGTTGATGCGAGACTATCTTCTCCCTTTTTGTCTTCTCCACAACCACCATTCTATTCCACCTATAGTGCTATGTCCATGGCTCACGCTCATGTATTGCGTGAAAATTTAAAAAGATTGAGAACATTAAAAGTATGAAACAATTGCTTGGCTTGTCATCGGGGTTGTGCATGATTTGAATACTTTGTGTGGTGAAGATGGAGCATAGCCAGACTATATGATTTTGTAGGGATAACTTTGTTTGGCCATGTTATTTTGAAGAGACATAATTGCTTAGTTAGTATGCTTGAAGTATTATTATTTCTTTGTCAATATTAAACTTTTGTCTTGAATCTTTCGGGTCTGAATATTCATAGCACAATTAAGAGAATTATATTGAAATTATGCCAAGTAGCGTTCCACATCAAAAATTCTTTTTTATCATTTACATACTCGAGGACGAGCAGGAATTAAGCTTGGGGATGCTTGATACGTCTCCAATGTATCTATAATTTTTTATTGTTCCATGCTATATTATATTCTGTTTTGGACATTATTGGGATTTATTATACACTTTTATATTATTTTTGGGACTAACCTATTAACCTGACGCCCAGCCCAGAATTGCTGTTTTTTTTCCTATTTTAGGGTTTCGCAGAAAAAGAATATCAAACGGAGTCCAAACAGAATGAAACCTTCGGGAACGTTATTTTCGGAACGGACATGATCCAGAGGACTTGGACCCTACGTCAAGACATCAACAAGGAGGCTACAAGGTAGGGGGGCGCACCTACCCCCTGGGCGCGCCCTCCACCCTCGCAGGCCCCCTGTTGCTCCACCGACGTACTCCTTCCTCCTATATATACCTACGTACCCCCAAAATACCAGATACGGAGCCAAAACCCTGATTCCACCACTGTAACTTTCTGTATCCACGAGATCCCATCTTGGGGCCTGTTCCGGAGCTCCGCCGGAGGGGGCGTCGATCACGGAGGGCTTCTACATTAACACCATAGCCCTTCCGATGAACTGTGAGTACTTTACCTCAGACCTACGGGTCCATAATTATTAGCTAGATGGCTTCTTCTCTCTTTTTGGATCTCAATACAAAGTTCTCCCCCTCTCTTATGGAGATCTATTCGATGTAATCTTCTTTTGCGGTGTGTTTGTTGAGACCGATGAAATCTTGTCTGAATTCTTTTATGTATGATTGGTTATCTTTGCAAATCTCTTTGAATTATCAGTTTGGTTTGGCCTACTAGATTGATCTTTCTTGCAATGGGAGAAGTGCTTAGCTTTGGGTTCAATCTTGCGGTGTTCTTTCCCAGTGACAGTAGGGGCAGCAAGGCACGTATTGTATTATTGCCATCGAGGATAACAAGATGGGGTTTATTTCATATTGCATGAGTTTATCCCTCTACATCATGTCATCTTGCTTAAAGCGTTACTCTGTTCTCTTGAACTTAATACTCTAGATGCATGCTGGATAGCGGTCGATGTGTGGAGTAATAGTAGTAGATGTAGGTTGGAGTTGGTCTACTTGTCTCAGACGTGATGCCTATATACATGATCATACCTAGATATTCTCATAATTATGCTCAATTATGTCAATTGCTCAACAGTAATTTGTTTACCAACCGCGAGAGAAGCCACTAGTGAAACCTATGGCCCCGGGTCTATCTTCCATCATATTAATCTTCCAATACTTAGTTATTTTTATTGCCTTTTATTTTACTTTGCATCTTTATCATAAAAGTACCAAAAATATTATCTTATCATATCTATCAGATATCACTCTCGTAAGTGACCGTGTAGGGATTGACAACCCCTTATCGTGTTGGTTGCTAGGATTTATTTGTTGTAGGTACGAGGGACTCGTGCGTGGCCTCCTACTGGATTGATACATTGGTTCTCAAAAACTGAGGGAAATACTTACGCTACTCTGCTGCATCACCCGTTCCTCTTCAAGGGAAAACCAACGCAAGTGCTCAAGAGGTAGCACCGCTCCGCCCCCGGGCCGCACCGCTCGCTCGCGCGTCCCCGCCACCGCTGCTCGCTGCTCCGCTGTTGGCCGCGGCCCCCTCCCCTCTATGCCCGCTGGTGGCCTCGCCGGGGCCGTGCCAGGCCGCTGCGGCCTGCCGCTGACCCCCGCTCGCTCGGTTGGGTGTGCTGGCGCCCTTGGAAGCATGCCCGCTGAGGGAGTCCTGGATTACAGGGTCTCTGGATAGCCGGACTATATCCTTTGGCCGGACTATTGGACTATGAAGATATAAGATTGAAGACTTTGTCCGATGTCCGGATGGGACTCTCCTTGGCGTGGAAGGCAAGCTAGGAAATACGAATATGTAGATCTCCTCCCTTGTAACCGACTCTGTGTAACCCTAGCCCCTCCGGTGTCTATATAAACCGGAGGGTTTAGTCCGTAGGACAGCATACAATCATACCATAGGCTAGCTTCTAGGGTTTAGCCTCTATGATCTCATGGTAGATCAACTCTTGTAATACTCATATCATCAAGAACAATCAAGCAGGACGTAGGGTATTACCTCCATCAAGAGGGCCTGAACCTGGGTAAACATCGTGTCCCCTGCCTCATGTTACCATCCGCCTTAGACGCATAGTTTGGGACCCCCTAATCGAGATCCGCCAGTTTTGACACTGACATTGGTGCTTTCATTGAGAGTTCCACTGTGTCGTCACCATAAGGCTTGATGGCTCCTTCGATCATCGGTAGCGATGCGGTCCAGGGTGAGGTTTTCCTCCCCGGACAGATCTTTGTATTCGGCGGCTTTGCACTGCGGGCCAATTCGCTTGGCCATCTAGAGCAGATCGAGAGCTACGCCCCTGGCCATCAGGTCAGATTCGGAAACTTAAACTACACTGCCGACATCCGCATAGACTTGATCTTCAACGGATTCGAGCCCATGTCAGGTGCGCTGCACAGTCACGACGAGCATGACGTAACTCTATCGTCGGACAATATTTGGGAAATCGCATCTGCAACTACTCCGGCTGTCAATCCAGAGCAAATCGCGGCATCCAAGAGTGGAGGGATAGACCCCGCCATGGAGGCCGCACTCTCAGTGGCGATAGAGCCGGATACTGACTTCACCCCTTACGAGAGCCGTGTCACTAAACCACTGGATTCACCTTCGGCCATGGACTCCGAGCCGCTTACATCCGTGCCCGTCGAATCCGACTGGGCACCGATCATGGAGTTCACCTCCGCGGATATCTTTCAACACTCGCCCTTCGGTGATGTGCTAAATTCACTAAGGTCTCTCTCCTTGTCAAGAGAACCTCGGCCGAACTATGTCCGGCTAGAATGGGATGCGGACAACGAAGAAATTCGCTGCCCACCCACCACCCACTTAGTAGCCACTGTCGACGATTTAACTGACATGCTCGACATCGACGGCATGGACGACGATGCAGGAGACGAGCAGGAACCACCGCCCACAGGGCGCTGGACCGCTACCTCATCATACGACATATACATGGTGGACACCCCTAAAGAAGGCAATGGTGACGAGACATCAGAGGATGACCCCTCCAAGAAGCAACCCAAGCGCCGACGTCAGCGGTGCCGCTCTAAGTCCCGCCACAGCAAAAGTAGTGATACCGGCACAAGAGATAACAACACTCTGGATAGTGCCGAAGACAACCACAATCCCCTCCGACACGATGTAGAGCCGGAGGATGAACAAGCCAGCCCTCCAGAGCAGGCAGCAGATGGAGAACCGGAGGAGGACAATTACATGCCTCTCTCCAAAGACGAGGCGAGCCTCGGCGACGAAGAATTTATCGTGCCTGAGGACCCCGTCGAGCAGGAGCGCTTCAAGCGCCGGCTTATGGCCACAGGAAATAGCCTGAAGAAAAAGCAACAACAACTTCAAGCTGATCCAGACTTGCTAGCAGACAGATGGAGCGAAGTCCTTGCGGCCGAGGAATACGAACTCAAGCGCCCCTCCAAGAGTTACCCAAAATGCAGGTTGCTACCTCACCTCGAGGAGGAAGCACTGAAACCTCATTCACCAGTGTACGATGCGGCTGACCGGCCACTGCGTGGCCGAGCCAGAGAGGCGTTTCAGCCTGAAGTTTAGCCTGCACCCCGCTGCCACTCAATCAAAAATACCAAGGCCCGGGGCAACGCACGGGACCTGCGAGACGTATTGGACAGTAAGGCAAAACTTGCAAGGTCAATATACGGGTCACAGGCACGTGCGCCAACATGGGACGATGATCGTCGTGCCGGATACACCAAAAGAAAATCCGGTCGGGCCGAATACAGCAGAGAAGACTCATATGAACTGCGTCGTGATATAGCCCGGCACAGAGGCGCCGCACACCCCCTATGCTTCACGGATGAAGTTATGGATCACGAATTCCCGGAGGGTTTCAAACCCGTAAATATCGAATCATATGATGGTACAACAGATCTCGCTGTATGGATTGACGATTTCCTCCTTCACATCCACATGGCTCGCGGTGATGATTTACATGCCATCAAGTACCTCGCACTAAAACTCAAAGGACCAGCTCGGCATTGGCTGAATAGCTTGCCGGCAGACTCCATCGGCAGCTGGGAGGATCTGGAAGACGCATTCCTTGACAACTTCCAGGGCACTTATGTGCGACCACCGGTGCTGATGACTTGAGCCATATAACTCAGCAGCCAGGGGAATCGGCCAGACAATTCTGGACTCAGTTCCTGACTAAGCAAAACCAAATTGTCGACTGTCCGGACGCAGAGGCCCTAGCGGCATTCAAGCACAACATCTGTGACGAGTGGCTTGCCCGCCACCTTGGCCAGGAGAAGCCGAAGTCTATGGCATCCCTCATGACACTCATGACCTGCTTTTGCGCGGGTGAGGATAGCTGGCTGGCTCGCAGCAATAACACATCGAGGAATCCGGGCACTTTGGATAACAAAGATGCCAACGGCAGACAACGTCTTAATAGACCAAAGCGCCGCAATAACGGCAATAACACCGAGGATACGGCAGTCAATGCCGGATTCAGAGGCTCTAGATCCGGTCAGCGGAAAAAGGCATTAAAAAGAAGTACTCCGGCTCCGTCCAGTTTGGATCGCATACTGGATCGCTCGTGTCAAATCCACGGCACCCCCGACAAGCTAGCCAATCACACCAACAGAGAATTCTGGGTGTTCAAGCAGGCCGGCAAGTTAAATGCCGAAAACAAGGACAAGGGGCTGCATAGTGATGACAAGGAGGAGCCCCGGCCGCCGAACACGGGAGGAAAGAAGGGGTTCCCCCCACAAGTGAAGACGGTGAACATGATATACGCAACCCACATTCCCAAGAGGGAGCGGAAGCATGCACTAAGGGACGTCTACGCGATGGAGCCCGTCGCCCCAAAGTTCAACCCATGGTCTGCTTGCTCGATCACCTTTGATCGCAGGGACCACCCCACTAGTATCCGTCATGGCGGATCCGCCGCACTGGTCCTAGACCCCATCATCGACGGATTTCACCTCACTCGAGTCCTTATGGACGGCGGTAGCAGCCTGAACCTGCTCTATCAGGATACAATGCGAAAAATGGGCATCGATCCCTTGAGGATCAAACCCACCAAAACCACCTTCAAGGGCCTCATCCCAGGTGTAGAGGCCCATTGCACGGGCTCAATCACACTGGAAGTGGTTTCGGATCACCTGACAACTTCCAAAGCGAGGAGTTAATCTTCGACATCGTCCCGTTTCGCAGTGGCTATCATGCACTGCTTGGACGAACTGCATTTGCAAAATTCAATGCAGTACCACATTACGCATACCTCAAGCTCAAGATGCCAGGACCTCGGGGGGTCATAACAGTGAATGGAAACACAGACTGCTCACTCTGCACGGAAGAGCACACTACGGCCCTCGCAGCAAAAGCACAAAGCAACCTTTCAAGGAAAACCACTAATTCGGCGATACAGCCCCCGAACACCTCCAAGCGTGTCCGGAGTAAACTGCACCAGGATCGCCTGGCACGTTTAGAGCTCGCCTAGCAATTCGGCCCCTGTCCCAGTCCCAGTCAAGCGATGAAATCCGTGCCGTGCGTACATAATTACGCACTGAAAATACCATGGACATAGGTGGGGGCACGATCAGGGCACGTCCCGCAATGCGGCTTAACCGCCCTAGGGGCTGTATATCTTTATCATTTCTTTTCTCTTTCAGGACCTAACTCTCTGGAAGCCCTTTCCGGCAGTATGATTGCCGGACAAATTACGGGAAGGAACAACCAAGGCGTCAAGAAGCTAAGATGTACACGGGAACCCCCAGGTGGTCTCTAATAATAATACCCGCTTTCTACTATCCATATGCATCTTGCCCTTGGATAGGACATTTCGAATAGTCCTACTTTCTGCTTATTGCACTACCTGTACCAGTACGCTTCGACGTATTATTTAAATAACAATGCATAGAATTAGTATATTATTGCATTATTCATTCTTTTTTTCCTTTCTGTCCATTTACAACAATCCGCACCCGTAAATTCGGGTACGGTCAGTACGCCAGCGGCTTTCGTTTACCCCATAATACGACGCGAGAAGTCCGAACACTTTCGACGTGCGGCACCCCGAACTTATAGCATTATATGCATCAACTCCGAATCATGTCTTGGGTCAATAGTTGGGTTTTCCCGGCTCCCATGCTTTGGTACCTTACGTTACGCTATATCGGCTAAGGTAGCAGTGGGAGAACTACTGCAATTGTGTCCCGGTTCTTCCGGACGAGCACCTCAATAGAAAAAGCCAAAAACAGACTGTCATGATAAGGCGAGAGACTGGTCGCTGTTTGAGAGGTCTCAAGTCCTTAAAGACTTTTTCCGCTTCGGGCGAGGAGTCGGCCTTGTCTGGCTTAGGCGTGTATAGCGCCCCAAATTCGACCTTCAGAATACCAAGGGCTTCGCCAAAATTTAAAATTGTAGACTTCTATGGCTAAGTGAGAGCGATAAAGCATTATAGTCCGATTGCCTGGTTCGTTGCGCTGAACACCTCCCTTGAAGGACCCAAAATTGGGGTAAAGAGTTCTCAGGTTTATCCCGAACACCCCAGTACTAGTTACATGGGGGCAGAAACCAACGACTGGACAACTCTCAGATTTTGTAAACGGCCGCACAGAAGGTAATATTTTAAATTAAAAAAGCGTTGCATAGCGCAGATGAACTTGTTTCATATTACAGGATCACACGAGCATGTTCATTCAAAAATAACATCCCTGGCACATTCATCCGCCACAAGGCGGGAACCCTTCAGGACACCCTCATAATACATCTCGGGGCAGCGATGCTCCTTGCCCTCCGGCGGCCCCTCCTTCACCAGCTTCACGGCGTCCAGCTTCGCCCAGTGCACCTTCGCCCGGGCAAAGGCCCTGCGCACACCCTCGATGCAGACAGACCGCTTTATGACTTCAAGCCGTGGGCAGGCGTCGACGAGCCGCCTTACCAGACCGAAGTAGCTGCCGGACAGGGGCTCGCCAGGCCACATCCGGACTATAAGGCCCCTCATGGCTTGTTCGGCCGCCTTATGAAGCTCGACCAACTGCTTCAGCTGGTCGCTCAAGGGCACGGGGTGTCCGGTCCCAGTATACTGAGGCCAGAAAAACTTCTCTGTTGAGCTCCCCCCCCAGCTCGGTAAAACTCCGCTTCATCCAGTACACTGCGGGGAAGATCTGCAAACGCTCCTGGAGAGCTCCGAACTCAGGTAAGAGAAAGGAAAGTTTCCTTCACATGATTGCTTTGCATAATGAATTCCTTACCCGCTCCTATCTTCTTCACCGCATCAATCTCCTGGAGGGCCTTGTGGGCTTCAGCCTTGGCGCTCCGGGCGCTTTCGAGCGCCTTGTCAAGCTCGGACTCTCGCGTCTTAGAGTCAAGCTCCAAGGACTCATGTTTCTTGGTGAGAGCCTCGAGCTCTTGCCGCACCTCGCCCACTCGGGCTTCTTGTTTCTCCCGCTCAATGCGCTCCTTGGCCGCTTTGTCTTCGGCCTCGGACAACGCCTTCTTCAGGGTCGCCACTTCGGTCATGGCCCCTGGAAAATTCATGATGATCCTGTTAATTTTACACCCGAACTTCTTTTATTTTATATAGACAAGGTATTGCTTACCTTTTCTCTCCTCGAGATGCCTCTTGGTAAGGCCAAGCTCGTTCTCGGATCGCTCCAGGTCCTGCTTCAGCGCAGAGACCTCTGCGGTACGTGCGGCAGCGGCCAGCAGCGAAGCCTGCACATACACATAGATATACTCTGACTGGACTCCTGAGTCATCATTTGATCCTCTATTCGGCCTTTCTACTTGAACACCGAACAGAGCATTAGGGGCTACTACCTATGCTGTAATATTTTCTTATATTTTGATTGCTTACCTCAAAGCCTGTTAGGAGGCTGGCGCAAGCTTCAGTCAGTCTATTTTTGGCGGACTAAACTTTCTCGATCACCGCACTCATAATAGTATGGTGCTCTTCATCGATGGAAGCGCCGCGAAGCGCTTCCAGCAAGTTTTCCGGTGCCTCTGGATAGATAGAGGACATCGGCACGGGCGGCTTGCCCCCCTTAACATGGGGTCGCCCGCCGGAGTCCAGAATCACCGAAGATTCTGGTGCAGTGTTCGGCTGGGGGCCGAACCTGGAATCCACGGGAGTCCGGCTCCCTTTGCGCCCAGGGTCCGGAAGGTCGCCTCGAGGCGCCCCCAGGACTGCCTCCCCTTGGCCTGGTGCCTGTTGAGACAACACCTCAACGTTGTCCGTAGGGCAAGGGGTGGAGGCGGTCGGAAGAGAACCGCTGTTCATATTCGACGAGTCCAACGAACCGCTCAACGAAGATACGTCGAGATGAGCTCGGGACGGACTGCATAATCATGTTCGGCATGAGGAGAAGCAGTGCAGTAAAACATACCATGAATTACTATGGTGTTCGGATACTTACGACTTCGCCAGGGACTTGACCCTGGGTAGACACTCGTCGCCGCTGTAGGCGGCCGTCGTGGAGTAGTCCGGAGGGAGGGTCCTGCCCTTCTTGGACCCTTCGGCCTCCCCGGTTGGGTCGGCCTTCCTTTTCTTGTCTCCCCCTGCTGGGGGGGGAGAACTTTCCTCTTCCTCCTCCTCGTTTTCGTGGGAGGACGGCGCGTCGGAGTTATCAGACGATGAGTCCGATACAACCTTGCGCCGGAGACCCTTTTGGGTCCCCGCGGCCTTCTTCTTGGCCTTTTTCACCGGCACCTCATAAGGTGCCAGAACCAGCATCTCCATCAGGAGAGCATCTGCAGGATCTTCCGGCAGGGGGGCGGGGCAATCGATCTGCTCCGCTGTCTTCACCCAGTCCTGTTAAAGGCATGGAAGGCTTAGATCCCACACATGATTAAACTGGGGCAAATGGATACCCTGTGAAATATAAAAACTTACCGGATTGGCGCGGCGCTTTGCGCTGAGTCCGCGGTCCTCGGTGAGGGAAGGAGGTACCTCGGCGCCCTTGAACAGCACCCTACAGACGTCCTCGTGCGTCGTGTCATAGAGCTCTCACAGCGTCTGGTGCTTGGCCGGGTCGAACTCCCACAAGTTGAATACCCGTTGTTGACACGGGAGAATCCGGCGGAAGAGCATGACCTGGACCACGTTGACGAGCTTGATTTTCTTGCTCATCATGTTCTTGATGCAGGTCTGGAGTCCGGTCAGCTCTACCGAGGAACCCCAGGATAGGCCCTGCTACCTCTTAAGCACTGCGTTGGTTTTCCCCGAAGAGGAAGGGATGATGCAGCAAAGTAGTGTAAATATTTCCCTCGGTTTTTGAGAACCAAGGTATCAATCCAGTAGGAGGCTACGCGCGAGTCCCTCGTACCTGCACAAAACAAATAAATGCTCACAACCAACGCAAATAGGGGTTGTCAATCCCTATAAGGCCACTTACGAGAGTGAGATCTGATAGATATGATAAGATAATATTTTTGGTATTTTTATGATAAAGATGCAAAGTAAAATAAAGGCAAAGGAAATAACAAAGGAAATAACTAAGTTGTAGGAGATTAATATGATAAAGATAGACCAGGGGCCATAGGTTTCACTAGTGGCTTCTCTCGAGAGCATAAGTATTCTAAGGTGGGTGAACAAATTACTGTTGAGCAATTGACAGAATTGAGCATAGTTATTAGTATATCTAGGTATGATCATATATATAGGCATCACGTCCAAGACAAGTAGACCGACTCCTACCTACATCTACTACTATTACTCCACTCATCGACCACTATCCAGCATGCATCTAGAGTATTAAGTTAAAAACAGAGTAATGCCTTAAGCAAGATGACATGATGTTGAGGGATAGACTCATGCAATATGAAGAAAACCCCATCTTGTTATCCTCGATGGCAACAATACAATACGTGCCTTGATGCCCTTACTGTCACTGCGAAAGGACACCGTGAGATTGAACCCAGAGCTAAGCACTTCTCCCATTGCAAGAAAGATCAATCTAGTAGGCCAAACCAAACTGATAATTCGAAGAGACTTGCAAAGATAACCAATCATACATAAAAGAATTCAGAGAAGATTCAAATATTATTCATAGATAGACTTGATCATAAACCCACAATTCATCGGTCTCAACAAACACACCGCAAAAAAGAAGATTACATCAAATAGATCTCCACAACAGAGGGGGAGAACATTGTATTGAGATCCACAAAGAGAGAAGAAGCCATCTAGCTACTAACTATGGACCCGTAGGTCTGAGGTAAACTACTCACACTTCATCGTAGAGGCTATGGTGTTGATGTAGAATCCCTCCGTGATCGATGCCCCCTCCGGTGGAGCTCCGGAACAGGCACCAAGACGGGATCTCGTGGATACAGAAAGTTACAGCGGTGGAATTAGGGTTTTGGCTCCGTTTCTGATCGTTTGGGGGTACGTGGATATATATAGGAGGAAGGAGTACGTCGGTGGAGCAACAAGGGGCCCACGAGGGTGGAGGGCGTGCCTGGTGGGGGTGGGCGCGCCCCTACCTCGTGGCCTCCTGTTTCCTTTCTTGACATAGGGTCCAAGTCTCTCTGGTCTTATTCGTTGAGAAAATCACGTTCCCGAGGGTTTCATTCCGTTTGGACTCCGCTTGATATTCCTTTTCTTCGAAACCCTAAAACAGGAAAAAAACAACAATTCTGGGCTGGGTCTCCGGTTAATAAGTTAGTCCCAAAAATATATACCTACTATTAAAGGGAGGCGATATTCTTGGTTTCGTCCCGCTTCGTTTGGTCCCGTTTCAATTAATTTCACATACTCTATTTGGTTTCGTTACTTGCCATCCGTTTTGGCCCAACGGAGGAAGCCCATCTGGCAGTGCACTGTTGCGCAGTTTCGGAGCGCTGGCAAAAATAAAATTGCTGATGGGATGGTTCGATCTCATAGCCTGCCAATTGGCCACACACAGTTTGTCCAACTGACCTAGCTAAAGATATGAGAGAATTTCCTTCTCCCGTTGCAACGCACGAGCCTTTTTGCTAGTAATATAAAAGTGGATAATAAATCCCAATAATGTCCAAAACAGTAGATAATATAGCATGGAGCAATCAAAAATTATAGATACGTTGGAGACGTATCAAGCATCCCCAAGCTTAATTCCTGCACGTCCTCGAGTAGGTAAATGATAAAATTAGAATTTTTGATGCGGAGTGCTACTTGGCATAATTTTAATGTAATTCTTCTTAATTGTGGTATGAATATTCATATCCGAAAGATTCAAGACAAAAGTTCATATTGACATAAAAATAATAATACTTCAAGCATACTAACAAAGCAATCATGTCTTCTTAAAATAACATGGCTAAAGAAAGTTATCCCTACAAAATCATATAGTCTGGCTATGCTCTATCTTCACCACACAAAATATTTAAATCATGCACAACCCCGATGACAAGCTAAGCAATTGTTTCATACTTTTGACATTCTCAAAACTTTTTCAATCTTCACGTAATACATGAGCGTGAGCCATGGACATAGCACTATAGGTGGAATAGGGTGGTGGTTGTGCAGAAGACAAAAAGGGGAAGATAGTCTCACATCAACTAGGCGTATCAACGAGCTATGGAGATGCCCATCAATAGATATCAATGTGAGTGAGTAGGGATTGCCATGCAACGGATGCACTAGAGATATAAGTATATGAAAGCTCAAAAAGAAACTAAGTGGGTGTGCATCCAACTTGCTTGCTCATGAAGACCTAGGGAATTTTTAGGAAGCCCATCATTGGAATATACAAGCCAAATTCTATAATGAAAAGTTCCCACTAATATATGAAAGTCATAACATGAGAGACTCACTACTATGAAGATCATGGTGCTACTTTGAAGCACAAGTGTGGTAAAAGGATAGTAACATTGTCCCTTCTCTCTTTTTCTCTCATTTTTTTATTTGGGCATTTTCTCTTTTTTTGTGGCCTCTTTTCTTTCTCTTTTTTTTTTGTCCGGAGTCTCATCCCGACTTGTGGGGGAATCATAGTCTCCATCATCCTTTCCTCACTGGGATAATGCTCTAATAATGATGATCATCACACTTTTATTTTTCTTACAACTCAACAATTACAACTCAATACTTAGAACAAAATATGACTCTATATGAATGCCTCCGGCGGTGTACCGGGATATGCAATGACTCATGAGTGACATGTATGAAAGAATTATGAATGGTGGCTTTGCCACAAATACGATGTCGACTACATGATCATGCTAAGCAATATGACAATGATGGAGTGTGTCATAATAAACGGAACGGTGGAAAGTTGCATGGCAATATATCTCGGAATGGCTATGGAAATGCCATAATAGGTAGGTATGGTGGCTGTTTTGAGGAAGGTATATGGTGCGTGTATGATACCGGCGAAAGGTGAGCTGTATTAGAGAGGGTAGCAAAGGTGGAAGGGTGAGAGTGCGTATAATCCATGGACTCAACATTAGTCATAAAGAACTCATATACTTATTGCAAAAATCTACAAGTTATCAAAGCAAAGTATTACGTGCATGCTCCTAGGGGGATAGATTGGTAGGAAAAGACCATCGCTCGTCCCCGACCGCCACTCATAAGGAAGACAATCAATAAATAAATCATACTCCGACTTCATCACATAACGGTTCACCATATGTGCATGCTACGGGAATCACAAACTTTAACACAAGTATTTCTCAAATTCACAACTCCTCAACTAGCATGACTTTAATATCACCATCTCCATATCTCAAAACAATTATCAAGTATCAAACTTATCATAGTATTCAACACACTCATAAGAAAGTTTTATTATTAATCTTGTGTACCAAGCATATTAGGATTTTAAGCAAATTACCATGCTATTAAGACTCTCAAAATAATCTAAGTGAAGCATGAGAGGTCAATAGTTTCTATAAAACAAATCCACCACCGTGCTCTAAAAGATATAAGTGAAGTACTAGAGAAAAATTATATAACTCAAAATATATAAGCGAAGCACATAGAGTATTCTAACAAATTCCAAATCATATATGGCTCTCTCAAAAGGTGGGTACAGAAAGGATGATTGTGGTAAACTAGCAAGAAAATAATCAAATAATACAAGACGCTCCAAGCAAAGCACATATCATGTGGCGAATAAAAATATAGCTCCAAGTAAAGTTACCGATAGAAGTAGACGAAAGAGGGGATGCCTTCCACGGCATCCCCAAGATTTGGCTTTTAGGTGTACTTAGATTATCTTGGGGGCGCCATGGGCATCCCCAAGATTAGGCTCTTGCCACTCCTTGTTCCATAATCCATCAAAACTTTACCCAAAACTTGAAAACTTCACAACACAAAACTTAAAGTTGAAAATCTCATGAGCTCCATTAGCGAAAGAAAACAAAAGACCACTTCAAGGTACTGTAATGAACTCATTCTTTATTTATACTGGTGTTATACCTACTGTATTCCAACTTCTCTATGGTTTATAAACTATTTTACTAGCCATAGATTCATCAAAATAAGCAAATAACACACGAAAAACAGAATCTGTCAAAAACAGAATAGTCTGTAGTAATCTGTAGCTAGCGCAAGATCTGGAACCCCAAAAATTCTAAAATAAATTTCTGGACATGAGGAATTTATCTATTAATCATCTGAAAAAAGAATTAACTAAATAGCACTCTCCAAATAAAAATGGCAGCTGTTCTCATGAGCGCTAAAGTTTCTGTTTTTACAGCAAGTTCAACAAGACTTTCCCCAAGTCTTCCCAACGGTTCTACTTGGCACAAACACTAATTAAAAACAAAAAACACAACCAAAACAGAGGCTAGATAAATTATTTATTACTAAACAGGAGCAAAAAGCAGGGAATAAAAATAAAATTGGGTTGCCTCCCAACAAGCGATATCGTTTAACGCCCCTAGCTAGGCATAATAAGCAAGAATAGATCTAGGTATTGCCATCTTTGGTAGGCAATCCATAAGTGGCTCTCATAATTTATTCATAAGGTAATTTAATTTTCTTTCTAGGAAAGTGTTCCACGCCTTTCCTTAATGGAAATTGGAATCTAATATTTCCTTCCTTCATATCAATAATTGCACCAATCGTTCTAAGGAATGGTCTACCAAGAATAATAGGACATGAAGGAATGCAATCTATATCAAGAACAATAAAATCTACGGGCACATAATTCCTACTTGCAAAAATAAGAACATCATTAATTCTTCCCATAGGTTTCTTAATAGTGTAATCCGCAAGGTGCAAGTTTAGAGAGAAATCATCAAAATCACCGAAACCTAACAAATCACACAAAGTCTTTGGAATCGTGGAAACACTAGCACCCAAATCACATAAAGCATAGAATTCAGGATCTTTAATTTTAATTTTAATAGTTGGTTCCCACTCATCATAAAGTTTTCTAGGGATAGAAACTTCCAATTCAAGTTTTTCTTCATAAGATTGCATCAATGCATCAACGATATGTTTAGTAAACGCTTTATTTTGACTATAAGCATGAGGAGAATTTAGCACGGATTGCAACAAGTAAATACAATCAATCAAAGAGCAATTTTCATAGTTAAATTCCTTGAAATCCATAATAGTGGGTTTAGCAACATCTAGGGTTGTAATTTCTTCAATCCCACTTTTATCAATTTTAGCATCAAGATCAACAAATTCCGAATTCTTGGAACGCCTTCTAGGTAAAGGTGGATCATATTCAGTCCCATCATTATCAAGATTCATATTGCAAAACAAAGATTTAATAGGGGACACATCAATAACTTTTAGATCTTCATCTTTATTTTCATAGGAACTAGAAGAACACGCTCTTATATAGGCATATTTCTTAGCACGCATCCTAGCGGTTATTTCTTTGCACTCATCAATGGAAATTCTCGTGGCTTTGAGAGACTCATTGATATCATGCTTAGGTGGAATAGATCTAAGTTTCAAAGAATCAACATCAGGAGAAATTCTATCAACGTTCCTAGCCAAATCATCAATCTTAAGCAATTTTTCTTCAATCATAGCATTAAAATTCTTTTGCGAAGTAATAAATTCTTTAATATTAGATTCAAAATTAGAGGGAATCTTAGTATAATTTCCATAAGAATTGTTGTAGGAATTACCAAAATTATTAGAGGGATTACTAGGATAAGGCTTAGGATTAAAATTTCCTCTATACGCGTTGTTACCAAAATTGTTCCTACCAAAAAAATTAACATCCATAGATTCATTATTATTATCAATCAATGTAGACAAGGGCATATCATTAGGATCAGAAGAAACACTCTTATTAGCAAATAATTTCATAAGTTCATCCATCTTTCCACTCAAAACATGATTTTCTTCTATCGCATGCACCGTTTTATTAGTAGATCTTTCAGTATGCCACTGAGAATAATTAACCATAATATTATCTAGGAGTTTAGTAGATTCTCCTAAAGTGATTTCCATAAAAGTGCCTCCCGCGGCCGAATCTAAAAGATTTCTAGAAGCAAAATTCAATCCGGCATAAAAATTCTGTATAATCATCCACAAATTTAAACCATGAGTAGGGCAATTACGTATCATTAGTTTCATTCTCTCCCAAGCTTGTGCAACATGTTCATGATCAAGTTGCTTAAAATTCATAATATCGTTTCTAAGGGAGATTATCTTAGCAGGAGGAAAATACTTAGAGATAAAAGCATCTTTGCAGTTGTTCCATGAATCAATACTATTTTTAGGCAAAGACGAAAACCAAGCTTTAGCACGATCTCTAAGCGAAAAAGGAAATAGCTTCAATTTAACAATATCATTATCCACATCTTTCTTCTTTAGATGGGTAGCGGCATCTTCACTAGGAAGGCCGGAGAAAAGATCTTCCATGACAAGATTCAGCAAGGCAGTATTAATTTCACAAGATTCAGCATCACTAAGAGGAGCAATCGGAGTGCTAATACAATCATTGTTGTTGGTATTGGTGAAGTCACACAATTTAGTGTTATCTTGAGCCATCGTGACAAGCAAGCAAACTAACACACAAGCAAAAAAAAGCAAGCGAGCAAAAAGAGGCAAATAGAGAGGGAGGATAGAGAGAGAGGGCGAATAAAACGGCAAGGGTGAAGTGGGGGAGAGGAAAACGAGAGGCAAATGGCAAATAATGTAATGCGGGAGATAAGGGTATGTGATGGGTGCTTGGTATGTTGACTTTTGCGTAGACCTCCCCGGCAACGGCGCCAGAAATCCTTCTTACTACGTCTTGAGCACTGCGTTGGTTTTCCCCGAAGAGGAAGGGATGATGCAGCAAAGTAGCGTAAGTATTTCCCTCAGTTTTTGAGAACCAATGTATCAATCCAGTAGGAGGCTACGCGCGAGTCCCTCGTACCTGCACAGAACAAATAAATCCTTGCAACCAACACAAATAGGGGTTGCCAATCCCTATAAGGCCACTTACGAGAGTGAGATCTGATAGATATGATAAGATAAGATTTTTGATATTTTTATGATAAAGATGCAAATTAAAATAAAGGCAAAGTAAATAGCAAAGTAAATAACTAAGTAGTAGGAGATTAATATGATAAAGATAGACCGGGGGGCCATAGGTTTCACTAGTGGCTTCTCTCGAGAGCATAAGTATTCTAAGGTGGGTGAACAAATTACTGTTGAGCAATTGACAGAATTAAGCATAGTTATGAGAATATCTAGGTATGATCATGTATATAGGCATCATGTCCGAGACAAGTAGACCGACTCCTGCCTGCATGTACTACTATTACTCCACTCATCGACCGCTATCCAGCATGCATCTAGAGTATTAAGTTAAAAAACAGAGTAACGCCTTAAGCAAGATGACATGATATAGAGGGATAGACTCATGCAATATGAAGAAAACCCCATCTTGTTATCCTCGATGGCAACAATACAATACGTGCCTTGCTGCCCTTACTGTCACTGCGAAAGGACACCGTGAGATTGAACCCAGAGCTAAGCACTTCTCCCATTGCAAGAAAGATCAATCTAGTAGGCCAAACCAAACTGATAATTCGAAGAGACTTGCAAAGATAACCAATCATACATAAAAGAATTCAGAGAAGATTCAAATATTATTCATAGATAGACTTGATCATAAACCCACAATTCATTGGTCTCAACAAACACACCGCAAAAAAGAAGATTACATCAAATAGATCTCCACAACAGAGGGGGAGAACATTGTATTGAGATCCAAAAAGAGAGAAGAAGCCATCTAGCTACTAACTATGGACCCGTAGGTCTGAGGTAAACTACTCACACTTCATCGTAGAGGCTATGGTGTTGATGTAGAAGCCCTCCGTGATCGATGCCCCCTCTGGTGGAGCTCCGGAACAGGCACCAAGACGGGATCTCGTGGATACAGAAAGTTACAGCGGTGGAATTAGGGTTTTGGCTCCGTTTCTGATCGTTTGGGGGTACGTGGATATATATATGAGGAAGGAGTACATCGATGGAGCAACAGGGGGCCCACGAGGGTGGAGGGCACGTCTGGTGGGGGTGGGCGTGCCCCCCTACCTCGTGGCCTCTTGTTTCCTTTCTTGACGTAGGGTCCAAGTCTCTCTGGTCTTATTCGTTGAGAAAATCACATTCCCGAAGGTTTCATTCCGTTTGGACTCCGTTTGATATTCCTTTTCTTTAAAACCCTAAAACAGGCAAAAAACAACAATTCTGGGCTGGGCCTCCGGTTAATAGGTTAGTCCCAAAAATAATATAGAAGTGGATAATAAAGCCCAATAATGTCCAAAACAGTAGATAATATAGCATGGAGAAATCAAAAATTATAGATACGTTGGAGACGTACCAAGGGACATGATGTTTTACCCAGGTTCGGGCCCTCTTGATGGAGGTAAAACCCTACGTCCTGGTTGATTATTCTTGATAATATGAGTAGTACAAGAGTTAATCTACCACGAGATCGGAGAGGCTAAACCCTAGAAGCTAGCCTATGGTATGATTGTCTCTTGTCCTACAGACTAAAGCCCTCCGGTTTATATAGACACCGGAGGGGGCTAGGGTTACACAAGGTCGGTTACAAAGGAGGAGATATCCATATCCGTATTTCCTAGCTTGCCTTCCACGCCAGGTAGAGTCCGATCCGGACACGAGACAAAGTCTTGAATCTTGTATCTTCATAGTCCAACAGTCCGGACAAAGGATATAGTCCGGCTGTCCGGAGACCCCCTAATCCAGGACTCCCTCAGTAGCCTCTGAACCAGGCTTCAATGATGATGAGTCCGGCACGCAGTGTTGTCTTCGGCATTGCAAGGCGGGTTCCTCCTCCGAATACTCCACGGAAGAATTTGAATACAAGAATAGCTTCCGACCCTGCAAAATAAGTTCCACATACCACCGTAGAGAGAATAATATTTCCATAAATCTAATCCGCTGACACGTTTTGGCAACATGACATCATGCCATGGCCCGGTGATTATTCGAACCGTTTTTCTTTACCCAGCCCCACACATAACGCGAGGCGGTTTCTTGACATGTCTTGTCAAAGAAGAGATCGTGTCCCCCTTATTACGGGATTCTCATCAATACGGACGTGGGTAACCCAACCACGCCATCAATTATGGCGCTTGGGGGACAAGCGAGTTTTACCAGGCTAGTGGGGGCGCATAGTTTCGTCCGCCCTTATAAAGGGATAAGGTTTAACCTTCTTCTACCCACCCCTTCTTCCTCCTTGCTCATCCATTCTCGCGCACTCGAGCTCCAACGCCCAAGTCCACATCCTTCTCCTCAACCTTCTCCAATCATGTCCGGAGCAGGAGGCAAGTGGATGGCTTCCTCCGTTACAGAGGGACACATCAAAAAGTTGAGCGGAGCCGGATACTTAGCCGCGGATATCGCGCATCGGCTGCCAGCTGCGGGGCAGATCGTCCCAACCCCGGAACCTCATGAGAGGGTGGTTTTCCTCCATCACTTCCTCCATGAACTGGGGTTTCCCCTCCATCCATTCGTCCGCGGCCTTATGTTCTACTATGGGCTGGACTTTCATGATCTGGCCCCGAATTTCATCCTCAACATCTCGGCGTTCATCGTCGTGTGCGAGGCTTTCCTCCGCATCCGGCCCCACTTCGGTCTGTGGCTGAAGACCTTCAATATCAAGCCGAAGGTGGTGGGTGGCCAACAAGCGGAATGCGGCAGAGCCATGGTGGGCAAGATGCCCAATGTTATATGGCTTGAAGGCTCCTTCGTGGAGACCATAAAGGGGTGGCAGTCGGCGTGGTTCTACATCATCGAGCCGCGCGACGCCAACTGGGAGGCGGCCCCCGAGTTTCGATCTAGAATCCCCACGAGCCTCACTTCCTAGAAGGAGAAGGGCCTGTCCTGGGGTTCATCGGTGGAGCTGGACGGACTTCAGAAATGTATCCGGAACATGACAAGCAAGAAACTCAAGCTTGTCAACATAGTCCAGGTCATGCTCTTCTGCCGGATCCTCCCGTGTCAACAACGAGATTTCAACTTATGGGAGTTTGACCCGGCCCGGCACCAGACTCTAAGCAAGCTCTTCGACACGACGCACAAAGACGTCTGGAGGGTGCTGTTCAAGGGCGCCGAGGTCCCTCACTCTCTCACCGAGGACCGCGGGCTAAGCGCGAAGCGCCCTGCGAACTCGGTAAGTGCTATACATCTGGTAGGGTATTTATTGCCCATAGATTAACCATGTGCGAGATCTGAGCTCCATGCCTTTGATAGGACTGGGTGGAGGCATCAGAGAAGATTAACTGTCCGCCCCCTGCCTGAAGATAATGCGGACGCTCTCCTGACGGAGATGCTGACTCCGGCTCCGTACAAGGTGCCGGAGAAGACCAAGAAGAAGGCCAAGGGAACCCGAAAGAGTTCCCGGCGCCAGGTGGTATCGGACTCCTCGCCCGATGACTCTGCAGCGCACTCCTCCAACGAAGACGAGGAGGAAGATGAAGATGCTCCCCCTCCAGTCGGGGAAGACAAGAAAAGGAAGGCCGCCCCCACTTGGGAGGCCGAAGGGTCCAAGAAGGGAAGGACTCTCCTTCAGGACTGCTCCACCACCGCCGCCTACGACGAAGATGAGTGGCTGCTCAGGGCCAAGCCCCTGGCGAAGTTGTAAGTATTCGGATACCAGAGTAACTCATAGCATACCTTTGTCGCACTGCTTCCCCTAATGCCGAATAAGTTTATGCAGACCGCCCCAAGCCCGTATCGACATATCCTCGTCGGACGGCTCCTTGGACTCGTCGGATATGGATAGCGATCCACTTCCGACCGCATCATCCCCTTGCCCTACGGACAATGCCGAGGTATTGTCTCAAGGGGCACCGAGCCGGGGGGAGACAGTCCTGGAGGCGCCTCAAGGCGGCCTTCCAGACTCCAGGAGCAAAGGGAGCCAGGCTCCCGAAGGCTCCAAGTTCGGCTCTCAGCCGAACACCGCGCCGGAACCTCTAGTGGTTCCGGACTCTGGCAGGCGGCCTCCTTCAAAAAGGGGCAAAACGCCCGTGCCGGTGTCCTCTGTCCATCCAGATGCACCGGACAACCTGCTGGGAGCGCTTCGCGGCACTTTCATTGACGAAGAGCACCACACTATTATGAGTGCGGTGATCAAGAAGGTTCAGTACGCCAAGAGCGGACTGACTGAAGCCTGTGCCAGCCTACTAACAGGCTTTGAGGTAAGTATTTAAAATATAGGAAAAATATTACCGCATAGACAGTAGCCCCTGATGCTCTGTTTGGTGTTCACAAAGAAAAGCCGAATAGAGGATCAAATGATATCTGCAGGAGTCTAATATAAGTATGTATATATGCGTATGCAGGATTCGCTGCTGACCTCTGCCGCACTGACTGCGGAGGTCGCCGCACTGAAGCAGGACCTCGAGGGGTCCGAGAAAGAGCTCGGCCTTGCTAAGGGGCAGCTTGAGGAGAACAAAGGTAAGTAATACCTAGTATATATATATAAGATGCGATTGCAAAATGACAGGATCATCATGAATTTGCCAGGGGCCACGACCGAAGTGGAGACCCTGAAGCAAGCGCTGTCCGAGGCTGAAAACAAAGCGGCCCGGGAGCGCACCGAGCGGGAAAAGCAGGAGGCACGGGTGGGCGAGGTGCAGCAAGAGCTCCAGGCTCTCGTGACGAAGCACGAGGCTTTGGAGCTTGACTCGAAGACACGAGAGTCCGAGCTTGCTGCGGCCCTCGAGAGCGCAAAGAATGCCAAGATCGAAGCCCAAAAGGCCCTCCAGGAGAAAGGCATTCAATATGCAGAGCAAGCATGTGAAAGTAAATTACTTGTTACTTACCCTAGTCCGAAGCTCTCCAGGAGCATTCGCAGATTTGCCCCACAGCGTGTCGGATGCCGCCAAATTTTACTGGGCCGAGGAGGGAAGCTCAACGGAGAAGTTGTTCTGGTCCCAGTATACTGGGACCGAACACCCAGTGCCTATGAGCGACCAGCTGAAGCAACTGGTCGAGCTACACAAGGCGGCCGAACAGGCCATGAAGGGCTTTACAGTCTGGATGTGGCCTGGCGACGCCCTCCCCAACAACTACTTCGGCCTGGTGAGGCGGCTTATGGATGCCTGCCCACGGCTGGAAGTCATCAAGCGGTCTGTCTGCATCGAAGGTGCACGCCGGGCTTTCACCCGTGCGAAGGTGCACTAGGCCAAGATGGACGCCATGAAGCTGGTGAAGGAGGGACCGTTGCAGGGCAAGGAGCATCGCCACCCCGAGATGTACTATGAGGGTGTCCTGAAGGGTGACCGTCTTGTAGCGGACGAGTGTGCGAAAGATGTAATATTTGAATGAACTTGCTCGTGTGATCCTGTATGATGAAAACTTGTTCATATGCGCTATGCAATGCTTGTTTGAATTTAAAATATTACCTTATGTTCGGCTGTTTATCAAATCTGAGAGATGGCCAGTCGTCGGCTTCTGCCCCCATGCCACGAGTGCTGGGGTGTTCGGGATAAGTCCGAGCACTCTTGTTCCCATTTTTGGGTCCTTCGAGGGAGGTGCTCAGCACAACGAACAAGGCAATCGGACTATAATGCTTTATCACTCTCACTTAGCCATAGAATTCTATAATTTTAAATTTCAGTGAAGCCCCTAGTATTCGGAAGGCCGAATTCGGGGCGCCATACACGCCTTAAGCCGGACAGAGCCGACTCCTCGCTCTAAGCGGCATAAGTCTTTAGGGACTCGAAACCTCTCGAACAGCGACCAGTCTCTCGCCTTATCATGACAGTCAGTTTTAGCTTTCTCTACTGAGGTGCTTACCCAGCAGAACCGGGGCACAATCGCAGTAGTTCTCCCAGTGCTACCTTAGCCGATATAGCGGAACGTAAGATACCAAAACATGGGAGCTGGGCAAACCCAACTATTGACCCAAGACATGATTCGGAGCTGATGCATATAATGTTATAAGTTCGGGGTGCTGCACTGTCAAAAGTGTTCGGACTTCTCACGCCGTATTGCGGGGTATGCTTAAGCCCCCAGCGTTTTGGCCGTACCGAAGTGTACGGGTGCTAGATGTCATGAATGAACATATATATATATATAAAGAAGAATGCAATAATAGTCTTAGTGATATGCATTGTTTATTCAAAAAGGTTGCGTTAAAGCCGAATGATACAAGCAGTGCGATAAGCAAAAAGTAGGACTATTTGACATGTCCCCTCCGAGGGCAGGCTGAGGAATGGTATTAAAGCAAGTATTTCACTCATTATCGTAATCCACCTGACAGTTCCGTGGTGCGACGTAGCTTTCTGCCCCCTTGGTTGCTGCATCATGTGTCCGATAATCATGCTGCCAGACAAGGTTTCCAGAGATTAAAGTCCTGAAAGAGAAAAATATCAAAACAGGAAGCCCCTGGCGTGGTTGAGCCGCGTCTTGGGGCGTGCCGCAGTCGTTCCCCCCTCCCCACCTGTGCCCATGGTATTTTTAATGCGTAATTATGCATGCGTGGCACGGATTTCGCCGTTTGGCTGGGGCCGGGGTGGGGGCCGCATTGCTATGCGAGCTTGGAATGTGCCAGGTGGTCTTGTTGCTGATTACTTCGGGCGTGCTTGAAGGTGTCCGGATCTTGAAGCGCCGAACTGGTGGATTGCCTTAAGAGGCTGCTTTGCGCTTCTGCTACGAGGGCCGCAATGTGCTCCTCCGTTCGGAGAGAGCGCTCTGTATTTCCATTGACTGTGATCACCCCCCCCCCCCCCCCCGAGGTCCTGGCATCTTGAGCTTGCTTGAGATATGCATAGTGCGGTATCGCATTGAATCTCGCAAATGCGGTTCTCTCGAGCAGTGTGTGATAGCCACTGCGGAACGGGACTATATCAAAGATTAACTCCTCGCTTCGGGAGTTATCCGGGGATCCGAAGACCACTTCCAGTGTGACTGAGCCTGTGCAATGGGTCTCTACACCTGGTATGACGACTTTGAAGGTCGTTTTTCTTGGTTTGATCCTTGAGGGGTCTATGCCCATTTTGCGCACTGTGTCCTGATAAAGCAGGTTCAGGCTGTTGCTGCCATCCATAAGGACTCGAGTGAGGTGAAATCCGTCAATGATTGGGTCTAGGACTAGTGCAGCAAATCCGCCATGACGGATACTAGTGGGGTGGTCCCTGCGATCAAAGGTGATCAGACAGGAGGACCATGGGTTGAACTTTGGGGCGACTGGCTCCAACGCATATACATCCCTAAGCTCACGCTTCCGCTCCCTCTTGGGGATGTGGGTTGCGTATATCATGTTCACCGTCCGCACTTGTGGAGGGAACCTCTTCTGTCCTCTGGTGTTCGGCTTCCGGGGCTCCTCCTCGTCATCGCTATGTGACCCCTTGTGTTTGTTTTCGGCATTTAACTTGCCGGCCTGCTTGAACACCCAACAATCCCTGTTGGTGTGATTGGCCGGCTTGTCGGGGGTGCCGTGTATTTGACACGAGCGGTCGAGTATACGGTCCAAACTGGACGGGCCTGGAGTGCATCTTTTGAATGGCTTTTTCCGCTGACCGGGTTTTGAGCCTTTGAATCCGGCATTGACTACCGTATCCTCGGTATTGTCGCTGTTAATGCGGCGCTTGTGTTTGTTGCGACGTGACCTGCCATTCCCATCCTTGGTATTCGAAGTACCATGGTTCTTTGATATATTGTTGCTACGAGCCAACCAGCTGTCTTCTCCTGCGCAAAAGCAGGTCATGAGTGTCGTGAGGGCCGCCATAAATTTTGGCTTTTCCTAGCCAAGGTGCCGGGCGAGCCACTCATCGCGGATGTTGTGCTTGAAAGCTGCTAAGGCCTCTGCATCCGGACAGTCGACGATTCGATTTTTCTTTGTCAGGAACCGTGTCCAGAATTGTCTGGCCGTTTCCTCTGGCTGCTGAATTATGTGGCTCAAGTCATCGGCATCTGGTGGTCGCACATAAGTGCCCTGGAACTTGTCGAGGAATGCGGCTTCCAGATCTTCCCAACAGCCAATGGATTCTGCTGGCAGGCTGTTGAGCCAATGCTGAGCTGGTCCTTTGAGTTCGAGTGGGAGGTATTTGATGGCGTGTAGATCGTCACTGCGGGCCATGTGGATGTGCAGGAGGAAGTCCTCAATCCATACCACAGGATCTGTTGTGCCGTTGTATGATTCAATATTTACGGGTTTGAAACCCTCTGGGATCTGGTGATCCATTACTTCGTCTGTGAAGCATCGGGAGTGTGCGGCGCCTCTGTACTGGGTTATATCGCGACGTAGCTCGAATGAGTCCTGTCCGCTGTGTTCGGCCCGGCTGGATTTACTTTTACTGTATCTGGCATGACAGTTATCGTCTCGCATAGTGGCACGCCCTCGTGATCCGTAGATCGATCTTGCGTGTTTTGCTTTGTCCTCCAATACGTCTCGCAGGTCTGGCGTATTTCCCCATGCCCTGACATTTTTATTTGAGAGGCGTCGGGGTGCGGGATGAGCTTCCGGCTGGAATGCCTCTCTGTCGCGGCCACGAGGTGGCTGATCAGCCGCATCATACACTGGGGATGTAGGTTTTGGTGCTTCCTCCTCCAGTCGGGGTAGCAACCTGCACTTTGGGTAACTCTTGGAGGGGTGTTCTAGTTTATATTCCTCGGCCGCAAGGACTTCAGTCCATCTGTCAGCTAGCAAATCTTGATCAGCTTGAAGCTGCTGCTGCTTTTTCTTAAGGCTATTTGCCGTGGCTATAAGCCGGCGCTTGAAGCTCTCTTGTTCGACGGGATCCTCAGGCATGAAGAATTCGTCATCGTCGAGGCTTGCCTCGTCTTCGGAGGGAGGCATGTAATTATCATCCTCCGCCTCTCCATCTGCCGCTCTCTCGGGAGGGCTGGCTTCTCCATCCTCCTGCCCTAAATCTTGCTGGAGGGGATTGTTGCCATCTTCGGCACTGTCCGGAGTGCTATTATCTCCTATGCCGGTATCACCACTTTTTCCTTGGCGGGATTTAGAGCGGCGCCGCTGACGTTGGCGCTTAGGCTGCTTCTTGGAGGGGTCATCCTCCGTTGTCCCATCGCCATTGCCTTCTTTGGGTGTGTCCACCATGTATATATCGTATGATGAGGTGGCTGTCCAGTGCCCTGTGGGCAGTGGTTCCTCTTCGCCTCCCGCATCGTCGTCCATACCGTCGATGTCTTCGGAGTCAAAGTCGAGCATGTTGGTTAAGTCATCGACAGTGGCTAGTAAATGGGTGGTGGGTGGGCGGCGAATTTCCTCGTCATCCGCATCCCAATCCTGCCGGACATAGTTCGGCCAGGACTCTCCTGACAAGGAGAGAGACCTTAATGAGTTCAGTATGTCGCCAAAGGGCGAGTGCTGAAAGATATCCACGGAGGTAAACTCCATGATCGGCGCCCAGTCGGATTCGATGGGCACGGCAGCAGGCGGTTCGGAGTCCGTGGCCGGGGAAGAATCCAGTAGTTCGGCGCCGTGGCTCCCGTGAAGGGTAAGGTCAATCCTCAACTCAATCGCCGTTGAGAGTATGACCTCCATTGCGGGGTCTATCCACCCGTCCATGGATGGCACGGTTGGCTCCGAATTGAGGGTCGGAGCAGTCATCGGTGCAATCTCCTGAACACTGTCCGACGACAGAGCTAAATCATGCTCATCGAGACCGTGTAGCGCACTCGGCAGGGGCTCGAATCCGTCCAAGATCAAGTCTCCGCGGATATCGGCCGTGTAGTTTAAGCTTCCAAACCTGACCTAGTGGCCAGGGGCGTAACTTTCGATCTGCTCCAGATGGCCAAGCGAGTTGGCCCGCAGTGCGAAGCCGCCGAATACAAAGATCTGTCCGGGGAGAAAAGTCTCACCCTGGACGACATAGAGGAACTCTCAATGAAAGCACCAATGTCGGTGTCAAAACCGGCGGATCTCGGGTAGGGGGTCCCGAACTATGCGTCTAAGGCGGATGGTAACAGGAGGCAGGGGACACGATGTTTTACCCAGGTTCAGGCCCTCTTGATGGAGGTAAAACCCTACATCTTGCTTGATTATTCTTCATAATATGAGTAGTACAAGAGTTAATCTACCACGAGACCGGAGAGGCTAAACCCTAGAAGCTAGCCTATGGTATGATTGTCTGTTGTCCTACGAACTAAAGCCCTCCGGTTTATATAGACACCGGAGGGGGCTAGGGTTACACAAGGTCGGTTACAAAGGAGGAGATATCCATATCTGTATTGCCTAGCTTGCCTTCCACGCCAGGTAGAGTCCCATCTGGACACGAGATGAAGTCTTCAATCTTGTATCTTCATAGTCCAACAGTCCAGACAAAGGATATAGTCCGGCTGTCCGGAGACCCCCTAATCCAGGACTCCCTCACCCGCCTCGATAGCCCCTATGAGTATGACACGCGGGGCCCAGCACCTGGATAAGATAAAAAAGAATTAATAATTAATAATTAAAATCATAATAATAAATTAACTTAATAAATATTGTTAATTGACCTTATTAACTAATTAGCTAATTAAACTGTTAATTAGTTACCGGTCTCTAACAGAACAGCCCCACACGTCAGGTTGACCTTGGTCAACTTAGTTGACTGCTGACACCATGTTGACATCATGCTGATGCAATAACTCAATTTAGATATAATAATAATTTCAAAAAATATTTAACTATTTGAAAATAATAGAAAATAATACGTAACTCGGATGAAAAAGTTTTATACATGAAAGTTGCTCAGAAAAACATGATGAATCCGAATACGCCCTCCGTTCATCTGTCACATGCCCCTAGCAGAGCGAACATGGAACCGTCCTCCTCCGTTTCATCTGTCTGAAAATGCCAGACTTAGGGAAAACTTTCCCGGATGTTATCCCCCTTCGTCATTATCGAGTAACACTGCCTTAGAACACCGCTAGCACCGCTTATCGTCATGTCATGCTTAGTGATGCATCTGTGCTTTGTATTTACTATTTCTCCCCCCTCTTCTTCTCTGGTAGACCGCGAGACCACATCGGATGCCACTGTGATCGATCTACATCACCGCAGATCCTTCTTCCTTTTCAGTAGTGCTTCCAGGCAAGCAAACCCCCCTTGATCATTCCACTATCGCCTAGTTCATTCTCTCTCATGCTTGCATTAGATTTTACTACTGTTATTGATTGCTCCTATATTTGATGCATAGCCTGCTTTTGTAACCTGCTCATTGTACCTTACCTGCTTATCCTAAACTGCCCAGTATAGGTTGGTTAGTGATCCATCAGTGACCCCTCACCTTGTCCCTATAGCCTCGGCTTGTTGACTGATGACTCGATCAATGTGATCGATGTCCAGAGCCTGAAACATCACTTCACCCCCTTTAATTGTATGACTCTGCAGAGCTACTATCGAGTGCCGAGGGTGGTACCTCGTAACGCACTGTAGATGATATCTCTGTAGTGTAGCTACTCGGTCATGGTCTGTCGAGGGTAATTTCTCCTTCACCACTCCCCATACGACTCTGTCGTGCAAACACCTCAAGTGTGAACCTTGAGGGTGATTCCTCATATGTTTACCTTAACAATTACATCGAGTGGAATCCATCGAGGGTGATTCGTCAGGTTTCCCCCCTTGATGTTTGGACACACGGTTACCTTGTAACGCTCCGGACACACCCGCCGATGGTCGTTACTCCTGGAGGGATCTAGACTGGCCCCACAGATCAATATTAGTCTTTTCTATGCACTTTGTCATCACTCGTGCGCACCCGGGAGCAACTTCCCAGTCGGTCACCCATCCTGACACTACTCCAAGCTGAGCACACTTAACTTTGGAGTTCTGTCTGAATGGGCTCCCGGAAAAGAAGGAATTCCTTATTGATATGAGTAGTCTATCATCCCTAATAAGCCCGGCCATCACATACACCCCCACTCAGAGGAACCGACGTCCTCGTCGGGCCACAGGAACGTTCCCTCTTGGCACATATGTCTGTGCATCCAGTCCGGTACATGTACCATGTCGTGTGCCACGACGAGTCACAAACGTCATGAACAACATGACCACGCACCTGTCCGCAAACATCCGTGTAACTGCGAGGGTCGGATCTAATACCTACTTGTAATGCCCCGGACACACCCGCCGGTGGTCGTTACTCCTGGCGGGATCTAGACTGGCCCCACAGATCAATACTAGTCTTTTCTGCGCACTTTGTCCTCACTCATGCGCACCCGGGAGCAACTTCCTGGTCGGTCACCCATCTGACACTACTCCAAGCTGAGCACGATTAACTTTGGAGTTCTGTCCGAATGGGCTCCCAGAAAAGAAGGAATTCCTTATTGGTATGAGTAGTCTATCATCCCTAATAAGCCAGGCCATGACATACCTTGATGTTACTTTAGACCTTGTTAAAGTCGGGCGGCCCCAGTGAGCACCCGCGAGAGATACCTGTGAAAGTCGGGCGGGCCCGGAGAACACCCGTGAGATCTTACAGTGGCGGCTGGTTGTTTAGCGATATCACCCAAGAGGGGGTGGTAGCTCCGGACTTGTCCCGACAGCCGTCACTACTTTTAATTGTTAATGCACTAACATGTTTGGGTATTTGTTCTTAGTTGGCCTCTGGCCTTTTCGCACTAACCACCATGTGGGAACAGTTATGGGCACTTGGCATCATAGTATCAGCCGAAGCTTTGTCAGACGTTTAGTTCAGCATTGTGGTACGGTCGGATCATGTCGACCATCCGAGGTGGCGCTGGTATTCACTCTACGCACAACGACCTGGGGTGCAACGAGCAATGGGCCCAAGACCCCGGAGCGCTTAGGATGTAGACCGGCGGGGACCTCTCTGCTGAGCCTAGGTGGGGATGTGACGTCTTGATCTTCCGAGGCTGGGCATTGACCCAGTAAAGTGTGTCTGACCAGAGTAATCAAGCGTGTTGGGAAATGTGGTGCACCCCTGCAGGGAAGATTATCTATTCAAATAGTTGTGTCCATGGTAACAGACGTTCAGACTTGTATCATGATCTATTACAACTAGAAATGGATACTTCAGACATGAGATGGATATGCGGCTCCGGGATTGCTTTCTTGCAGGGAGTCGAGGAAGGATCTCTGGGCATCAATACTACAACATGCTTGTTATTTATAAAACTCTATTCTATACTCTTTTGAATGTTGCAAGGTGCTTGAAGATGCTAGTCTTTGATAGACCAGGCTTACCCCTCTCTTCTAGCATTCTGCAGTTCAGTCCACAGGTACAACCCATTCCTTTGATACTGATGCATACTTAGTATAGTTCTGATGTAAGTCTTGCAAGTACTTTGGATGAGTACTCACGGTTCCTTTGCTACCTCTTTTCCCCCTATACCCGGTTGCTGCGATCAGATGGTGGAGCCCAGGAGCCAGATTCCAACCCCGTTGACTACTACTACTACCCCGAGGATGCCTACTACTACGTGGAGATCGCCGACGACCAGGAGTAGTTAGGAGGCCCCAAGCAGGAGGCCTTGCCTCTTCGATCGTTCTTGCTTTTGTGCTAGCCTTCTTAAGACAGTCTTGTTTAATTTATGTCTATACTCAAATATTTTTGCTTCCGCTGACTCTTGTGTATCGAGCTTTTGTATTCGAGCCCTCTAGCTTGTAATATGAAGCTTGTATTATTTTAATTTGGGTCTAGAGTTGTGTTGTGATATCTTCACGTGAGTCCCTGATCTTGATCATACACATTTGCGTGTATGATTAGTGTATGATCAAATCGGGGGCATCACATTAGAGTTGGTTGATGTGTATCATATGGTATTATTTTAGTACGAACTCTTGGTTAGATCGATTGGAAACAATAACTTGGTGTTATTTTGGTATGAACTCTAGGATAGATTGATCAGAAAGAATAGCTTTGAGGTGGTTTCATACCCTACCAAAAATTTCTTCTTATGTTCTCCACTAGATAAGAACTTTGGAGTGATTCTTCATCGCACATTGAGGGATGGTTATATGGTCCAATTATATTAGCATTCTTGAGAGATTGCACTAGTGAAAGTACGGACCCTAGGCCTCATTTTCAAGTATTGAAATACCGTTTGTGCTCCATTTTATCAATTGCTACCTTGCTGTTTTTTTTTTTTTCCTATTACAAAAATCAATATCTACTCTCATTACTATGCTTGTATCACCATCTCTTCCCCGAACTAGTGCACCATACAAATTACCATTGTATTTGGTGTGTTGGGGACACAAGAGACTTTTTGTTATTTGGTTGTAGGGTTGTTTGAGAGATAACATCTTCATACCACGACTCCCATGGATTGTTAAACCTTAGGTCGTCCAGCTGAGGGAAAATTGCTACTGTCCTACAAAACTCCGCGCTTGGAGGCCCAACAAGAGTCTACAAGAATAAAGTTGCGTAGTAGACATCACCCATCTACTTATCCTCTCTTGCTTGCTGGATCAAGATAGAGGAGACGTCACTGAACCACACGTGCACTCAATGCGGAGGTGTCGTCCGTTCGGCGCTAGATCGGATTGGATCGTGATCGGATCACAAAGAGTACGACTACATCAACCGTGTTATATACGCTTCCGCTTTTGGTCTACAAGGGTATGTAGACACACTCCCCTCTTGTTGATATGCATCTTCGAGATTATATCTTGGGTGATCGTAGGATTTTTTTTGATTTTCATGCTTCGTTCCCCTTCACATGGTTCACTTCGTCGCCTGCCCTTCCCCGTATGCTTCAAAGCCTCCTCCTTTTTCCAGATCCATTGCTCGTGAGTTTGGGGCAGTGCCACCCCCCGACGGAAAGTGTAGCCCTACCAACCCCCTGCCCCTGACATGGTGGTTCCGACCAAGTTTGTCTTCCTCATCTTCGATTCCAGACTCGGCGGCTAGGGGATTGCCTAGCTTGAGGTGATCGGCTTGCTGATGGTGACAGCGGTGGCACCCGTGTTTGTCGTTTTCTTCTTGGAGACATTGCCAAGGCCTTCAGCTGCGCCCATCTTCGAGCTCAGGGGAACCTCCAGGTCTGCCCCCCGCACCAAATAGCGATGGTGTCGTCTTCCTTCTTGAAGGCGCTATCTTGCGAGCTTGTGCTATCCCCGATTCTGGCTCGGACAATGTTGGAATTCTTGTTGGTTGCTACTTCCTGAGCTTGTGTTGGTTTTTCCCTTGAAGAGGAAAGGGTGATGCAACAAAGTATATATAAGTATTTCCCTCAGTTAGAGAACCAAGGTATCAATCCAGTAGGAGGTACAAGCTAGTCCCCAATCTATGCACCTGCACAAACAATCAAACACTTGCACCCAACGTGATAAAGGGGTTGTCAATCCCTTCACGGTCAATTGCAAAGGTGAGATCTGATAGAGATAGATAAAACTAAACAAAAGATAAAATATTTTTGGGTTTTTTTGGTTTATAGATCTGAAAATAAAAGATTGCAAATAGTAGGTCGGAAACAAATATGATGGAATATAGACCCGGGGACATAGGTTTCACTAGAGGCTTCTCTCATGAAGGCAAATAATATGGTGGGTGAACAAATTACTTTCGAGCAATTGATAGAAAAGCGCAAAGTTATGATGATATCCAAGGCATTGATTATGCAATATAGGCAACATGTCCGTGTCAAGTAGACTGACTCCTGCTTGCATCTACTACTATTACTCCACACATCGACGGACTCCTGCCTGCATCTAGAGTATTAAGTTCAAGAGAACAGAGTAACACGTTAAGTAAGATGACATGAGGTAGAGGGATAAACTCAAGCAATATGATGAAAACCCCATCTTTTTATCTTTGATGGCAACAATACAAATACGTACCTCGCTACCCCTATTTTGTCACTGGGTGAGGACACCGCAAGATTGAACCCAAAACTAAGCACCTCTCCCATTGCAAGAAATACTAATCTAGTTGGCCAAACCAAACCGATAATTCGAAGAGAAATACAAAGACAAATCATGCATATAAGAATTCAGAGAAGATTCAAATAATATGCATAGATTATTTGATCATAAATCCACAATTCATCATATCTCGACAAACACACCGCAAAAAAAAATTACGTCGGATAGATCTCCAAGAACATCGAGGAGAACATGGTATTGAGAATCAAAGAGAGAGAAGAAGCCATCTAGATACTAGCTATGGACCCATAGGTCTAAGGTAAACTACTCACGCTTCATTGGAAGGGCAATAAGGTTAATGTAGATGCCCTCCGTGATTGAATCCCCCTCTGGCTGATTGCCGAAAAGGCCCCAAGATGGGATCTCACTGGTACAGAAGGTTGTGGCGGCGGAAAAGTGGTTTCGTGGCTCCCCCTAAGGGTTTTGGAATATATATGAATATATATGACGAATAACTAGGTTAGAGGTGTCCCGAGGGGCCCACAAGGTAGGGTGCACGCCCTCCACCCTTGCCGCTGCCTCGCAGCTCTTCTGGCTTGGGCTCCAAGTCCTCTAGGTGTCTTCTGGTCCAAGAAAAATCATCGTGAAGTTTTATTCCGTTTGGACTCCATTTGATATTCCTTTTCAGCGAAACTAAAAAACAAGGAAAAAAACAGAAACTGACACTGGGCTCTAGGTTAATAAGTTAGTCCCAAAAATAATATAAAATGCCATAATAATGCATATAAAATATCCAAAATAGATAATATAATAGAGTGGAACAATAAAAAAATTATAGATACATTGGAGACATATCAAGCATCCCCAAGCTTAATTCCTGCTCGTCCTCGAGTAGGTAAATGATAAAAACAGAATTTTTGACGTGGAATGTTACGTAACGTATTTAGCCATGTAATTTTCTTCATTGTGGCATGAATATTCAAATCCATTAGATTCAAAACAAAAGTTTAATATTTACATAAAAACAATAATACTTCAAGCATACTAATAAAGCAACCATGTCTTCTCAAAATAACATGTCCAAAGAAAGTTATCCCTACAAAATCATATAGTCTGGCTATGCTCCATCTTCATCACAAAAAGTATTAAATCATGCACAACCCCGATGACAAGCCAAACAATTGTTTCTTACTTTTGATGTTCTCAAACTTTTTCAACTTTCACGCAGTACATGAGTGTGAGCCATGGATGTAGCACTATAGGTGGAATAGAATATGGTGGTTGTGGGGAAGACAAAAAAGGACATAGTCTCACATAAACTAGGCGTATCAACGGGCTATGGAGATACCCATCAATAGATATCAATGTGAGTGAGTAGGGATTTCCATGCAACGGATGCACTAGAGCTATAAGTGTATGAAAGCTCAAAAAGAAACTAAGTGGGTGTGCATCCAACTCGCTTGCTCACGAAGACATAGGGCAATTTGAGGAAGCCCATCATTGGAATATACAAGCTAAGTTCTCTAATGAAAAATTCCCACTAGTATATGAAGGTGATAACATAGGACACCCTCTATCATGAAGATCATGGTGCTACTTTGATGCACAAGTGTGGAAAAAGGATAGTAACATTTTCCCCTTCTCTCTTTTCTCTCATTTTTTTGCTAGGCTTCTTCGGCGTCTTTTATTTTTTTGTGGGCTTCTTTGGCCTCTTTTATTTTTTATAAAGTCCGAAGACTGATCCCAACTTGTGAGGGAAACATAGGTTCCTTCATCCTTTCCTCCACTACTAGGAAAAGGCCTACTAGTGGCGCACCTGTTTTGCTTACTAATGGCGCACTACAGGTGCGCCACTAGAACCACGCCATTAGAATTTATCACTAATGGCGCACCACTGGTGCGCCATTAGTATCTGGTATACTAATGGCGCACCACGCAGTGCGCTATTAGTATAGCCCATGGTGCGGCATTAGTATGCCTCCCAGGGGGCCATATTTACCCATGTGCTTTGGCATACTAATGGCGCACTGGTGGATGATGCGCCATTAGTGTGCTCTGGCTTACTAATGGCGCACTATGTGGTGGTGCGCCACTAGTATGAATATTAGGGATTATTTTTTTCTTTTCTGATATTTTCACAGGTTACAAAATATATTATTGGACAGAATATAGACAACACCACACAGCAACAACAGATTCATCGAATGCAATAGAAGATTAGTCTCCGAATACAATTCATCATATTAGTCTCTGAATTCAAAAGACCGAACAAAGATAGAACATTACAAGTCTCGAGACCGCGAGTAGCGAGTTTGTCGGAAGTAATACTAATCCTAACAAGTCCTACTAATCATCATCATACAACTTCTACAAGTTATTAATAACAAGTCATACGATCATCATCTTGATAGTCATCGAACCAACCCTACTTAATTGTTCTTAGCACATGATCACCAGTATTAGGCAGGACCTAAATACCCTATTTAAGGTAAAACAGCATAAAACAATATAGACCCTCACTCTCCATTATGGAGAATGGAGATCATCCTGTCTCCAATTCTTGCGCTTCGCTTCCTTTTGCTTCGAAGAACCTCCTTACGACTGTCCATACATTTTTCCATCCTTTGATTTGCATGTCTCCACTTCTTTTAGAAATCTCGTATGGACAGTTGAGATTCGCAGGATGACCTGGCTGTATGTTCAAAACATTAAGACTACCTTTCTGATACATCAAATGAGGCACACAATTCTCTGGGATTATCTGTTGAAAAACATAGTAATAACTTCATAGTTAGCAATGATGTACTAGTTTTAGAAGTATGCAAAGATGCACGGATGTCGTAATAGTAAAAAATCTTACCAGGGTATCTCCATGGTAGTTATCGTAGTTGAACACATGCACTAGTGGCACGTATTGACCATAATGTTGAGGAGTTTGATTGTAGATACTGTAATTCTCAATGTCAGTACAAAATCCGACCAGATGATGTTTCTCCTTGTAAGTTGTTAATTCGGAGTCATCGGTGTAGTGGGTTTTGTCTACCATCTCCCGCACATTCTTTGAACAATAAAAATAAGCTGTCAATGGAAATAAGCTGTCAACTATGTTTGAGAAACTCACATAGCGGTAGAATTGGAGGCGTATCAACAAGGACCCAAATGTCCATATTGTCTTGCTCGATTTTAGGATCACCAAGATCCATGGTGACAAGCATACCCTCATCAAAACCATAGATCTTGCAAAATGCTTCCCAATTTTTGCAACCAAAATGGGTTACGCTCCTAGAATTATACAGATTTACTTCAAAATCCACATCGTGATGAGTCCTTAGGTGAATTTTCTTTGTTTCAGAAATTTCATGGTCTTCAATCCATCCTCTCCAAGACATAGCGTCTTGCATGGCATGGGATAAGCTATACTCGAATTGTAAATGATGAAAATTACACGTTGAAATAGTTGAAGTCATGCTTAATTATGAAAATAACACTTGTCGTCGTTGTGTACCGTTTCAACTTTGAAGGTCTCCTCGAGCTTAATGCTGAAGCGCCGATCATCGTCCAGGTGAGGCATGTCACACAGACCTCGATCGTCGTGGCACCAGCCGCACTCCCCCGGGAGACTTTCGTCGTTCGATGATGACATATCCTACGTTCATAATTCAAAACTACATCATCTCTTGCGTTGGGTCCAATAAGATAATCCAAAGTGTGGTGAAAACAGGCCCTTCGAACTGGTTTGAGCTATTGGTGAATGGAGATGGTCTAAGATTTTTTAGTAGTAAGAAGTGAAGTGGTAATTTTGAGAGCAAATGGTTAGGATGAGTGGTTCCTCTTTCCTATTTAGCTTTACAATAGAATATTGTTAGTCATGCACACTTGTGCATTTTCAGCCAGGCCCAGTGGAGTTGGCCTAAAAACATTTCTTTCTTTAAGCCTGCTACATCCACCTCAAGTATTTATGGTCAAGGGTTAGCAGGGCCATCCAAATAGAATATGTATAACACAAGAGGCAGTTGATCCTACTTAATTAAGTACTAAGATACCCGGCCCATGCATTAGTCGCAAGTACCCCATATGTCCTATTTTTAGCAAAGTCTAAAATTCACGGAAAATTTCAGCATGACCTTTGCTGAAAATAGGACATATGGAGTACCCGAATTTGCCGGAACGGAAGTTAATCGACATTCCAGCAAACTCAAGGGCCTCTCGGGGTACCTGTAAAATCATCACGACACGATGGTCGGAGACAAAACCCAGCAAACTAGCACCACAATGTGCCTCTACTTTCATATGGATGAAAAGGCCACAGACCATATGGTCCTCTGCTTTCATATGGACAAAAATCAAGTGCCTCAGCAGCAATGACAGACCAAGACTTTGCTGGAAAATATGACAGTAACATGTGAGCAGTGGGAAAGGCAAACAAGTCAGAGAAGACGCTGGCCAGCCAGCCAGCCAGCACAGTAACATGTAACAACCAAAATGAACAGTCCATAAAATCCCAACCACAATCTCTAATGGTTGATTTGCATCATATGTATTGTTAATCAAGCTAGCATATTACAGACAGACAGAGAAGCAATTACAGACAAGCTTTGATCATCATATTGGTTAGTGATGACTCGTCAAGCTAGCATATTAATCTCTGAACATATGTATTGATCATCAGAGGAAACAAGATTTGAGAAACTAGTGATGACTCATCAAGCTAGCAAGCTGGCTAGTATTGTTAATTAGCTAGTGTTGTTAATTACTCTGGTTAGTTAGGGAGGGAGGGGGCTAATTATAAACAGTAGCAGATGCATACACTTCTTTCTTTTTTCTTTTTGGAAGGGAATATATGTGTTGTTATTACCAACTTAAAACTTAAAACTTCTGGATCAGAGTTGATGACCAGCCTCATAGGATTATTGTTTGTGTGCATACATGCAGAGTATCAGCTCAGAGGTCTCTGTTTAACAATGATAAGTCAATGACAAGGAACATCAAGCTTATAATAAAATATCTTAGAACCTTATGGGAGTATGTACATATACAGATTTTGTTTACTAGCTTGGCACATGTCAAGTCTCACTTGCAGGTGCACATTTTTTCATTCAAAGCACACCTCTTTGTTTCAGCTATCTATATATCTTGTTCTATGCTGCATTTTTAATTCCTGATGTTAACAAGAGTGTTTGTCAAAAGGAAAAACAAAGTTCATGGCAGTGTAGCTAGCTTCTCATGCATCCCTCTTATCAACTAGTTCCTTTCCCTAATCTTTCTATTTCTCGTAGTTCACAAACTTCACAAGTTGACATATCACATAAAGATGTTTGTATACAATAGTAGAATTGGTAAACAGAGAGAAGAAGAGAGAGTTCATTACCAACGTCCTGTTCAGCAGCGGAGGGAGTCGACCGTCGGTCGTCCTGTCTGGAGTGTGGAGAGGAGGGAGGCAACCGGAGGAATGGATGGAGTAGCTGAAATTTGGAAGAACTATGAGGAAGGAACTTGAAAAAAAACTATGAGGAAAGAACTTGAAAAAAAGAACTATGAGCAGAGAGGGAGAGGTGGGAAATGGAGGCGGGGGTGAGTTGGATGGGGTACCTGCGGGCGTAGAAGACAGGGGCGTCGTCGGGGACGAAGACGTCGACGCTGTGGATGTTGCCGCCACGGGAGGCGATGCAGTCAGAGATCCGGGACGGTGAACTGCGCGCGGAGGCCAGGGGAGTCGAGTCAGTCAGGGGGGGGACTTATGGGCGGAGGAGGATGGGCAGAGGAGGAGGGGGCTTACGGGCGGCGGCGGGACGGTTGCGGGTCGGCGGCGGTCATTGTCCTGCACCCCGTGTGGTCGTCGGTGGCGGGAGGGTTGGGGGCCGCGGTGGGATGGTTGGGGGCCGTGACGGCTTGCTGTCCGGTGGGCGGCGGAGGAGCTGCAGTGGTGGGGGCGCGGGGGCGGCGGTGCACGTAGGGGCGGGGGCGTCGTGGGTCGTCGGGGCAGCGGCGCGCAGGGGCTGAGAGATGTGAGATGGGATCGGCCGGGGATTGGGGCCGAGATTTTAGTCGGGGGAGGTATAGCAATGGCGCACCACCTAGCGGTGCGCCATAAGTAAGTTTTTTAGATAGCAATGGCGCCCCCCCCAGCGGTGCGCCATAAGTAACTTTTTTTGGCATAGCAATGGCGCACCATCCAGCGGTGCGCCATAAGTAATTTTTTTATTATTTTTTGTTGCATTCATTAAATTTTTTATTTGAAAATATCATCCAATTTGTTATTTGAAAATATAATCAAATTTGTTTTTTTGGATTTTTAGTTGCATTCATTTGTGACGGTGGAGCGGGGCAGGATGCGGGGGGTCGTCGGCGGCGGTGGAGCGGGGGAGGGTGCGGGGTGTCTTCGGCGGTGGCGGTGGAGCGGGGGATGGTGCGGGTAGTCGGCTTGAGGTGCGCCATTAGTAGTTTTGCAAAAAAAAATAGTAGTGGCGCACTGTGTGGCAGGTGTGCCATTACTAGTTAAACTAGTAATGGCGCACTGTTCCCTGGTGCGCCATTAGTATTTTTGGAAAAATATAAAAAAAAAATTGTTACTAGTGGCACACCGTGGGTCTGGTGCGTCATTAGTGTCTACCACACTAATGGCGCACCAACTCATGGTGCGCCATTACTATATAGTAGTGGCGCACCACATGTCTGGTGCGCCATTAGTGGCCATATCATCTATAGCCCTTTTCCTAGTAGTGCTCACATGGGACAATGCTCTAATAATGATGATCATCACATGTTTTACTTACAACTCAATTCTAGAACAGAAATATGACTCTATATGAATGCCTCCGGCGGTGTACCAGGATGTGCAATGACTCAAGAGTGACATGTATAAAAAATATGAAAGGTGGCTTTGCCACAAATACGATGTCAACTACATGATCATGTAAAGCAATATGACAATGATGAAGCATGTCATAATAAACGGAACGGTGGTAAGTTGCATGGCAATATATGTCGGAATGGCTATATAAATGCCATAATAGGTAGGTATGGTCTTTTTTGCGAGAATAGGTAGGTATGGTGGCTGTTTTGAGGAAGGTGATGGTGGGTTTAATGCACCGGTTCGACTGGTCACCTCGGCTGGACCGAGGACCGCGCACCACGTCGGATCATCAAGATCAGATGGATACTTACATCATCATCAACTCAAATCTCAACCCAGACAATGGAAAAGTCATCCATGGAGCCTGGGGCTCATCGTCAACATTGCCCTCGTGCGATCACACAGTTTTTTCTATACAACAGACTTGTTTTCGCTGCCACCGTCTCCTCGGGAGTCAATTTTACTAACCCTTTGGTCGAATTGTGCGGAATTGAGTATGCAACAACTTTATAAAATTTTGTCGCCTTCCGATGGAGGAATCTCCGGCGATCTATGATATATCGGAGGCCTGTCGAGTCTGGATGAGAATCTGGACGAGTTTAGGGTGTGGTCTCCAGAGCCTAGCTCGGAGGTTATTTGGAAGATCTAACCGTTCAACTTCTGCGGCATTTCCATATCTATGACCACTAAAAATTTCAGCTCGATCCGACCGTTCAAACTTTGGGAATCTTCTGATTAGTGCATCACTTTTCGGATCTATTTTTTGCACGAATACGAATCCGACCCTAGTTCATCTTTTTTCATGAATGGGGTATTGGACAATCTTTTTGGAAGAATCTCTTTCTAGGGTATTCTGAACACATGCTCACAAATTTTGCTCCTTTTCGGAGGTAATCTTCACCGTCGTGCCGGTGTCAAACCAGCCCTTGCTTCACGTATACCGACCTGCGGTAGACAGATCGTCGCTTCATCTAGCCGAGCCTAACCTTATCAGATCATCAGCTCGGCAAGCCGAACAAGAGTTCGGAATCGCGAACGCTAAATCATCACCGACACCATCGCCCCACGGATTGCACAGGTCAGCCACGCCGACATCGCCGCTCGGTCACTTCATCAATCCGGCATTGACCGCGTCACAAGTTATGACCAGCGTCGGCATGGCCGAGCCGTAGCTTCTTCAAACCGATGTCTGCCATGCCGAACCTCTTCAACACCTCGGCTGGCACGGCAGCTGCAACATCACCTTACCGACCTGCTCCATCTCCTCGGCTGGACTGGGAGTTTCACCATCTCTTTATCAACCTACTCAGGAGACTTCGGTGTCACCAGCCGACCAGCTTCGTCACGTTAGCTGGACTGGGGCCTTCGCTTCGCCGCGTCCCGGCCGAGCACACGCACACAACATCAAGTTGGCGTTGGCACTAGTACTATTACTAGATGCAAATCCATGAACGCCCGCGTGTGCCTCTTTGGATTGCTACAACAAATAAACCATGTGCTATTGTTCCTACTAATTTTTTGCTTGCATGGGCTTATTTTCCCGAGGAATATTACTCTGGTTTGTTCCATCCTCTGTACACAGGGTTGTCAAATGCTGGCCACACTAAAGATGGTTGGGTGATGGTTAGGTCAGTTTCCCATCCGCAATTCGTCGAACGCCATATCGGGAACTAGGACCGCCCTGCGAATTCAGGCTTTGCCACGCCGACACCCCGCATCTACATTGGCTTCAACGCCAGGCCACATCTCTTTAAAAATTAATTTGTGTAAATTAATTATGCGAGGATTTTTTATATATTTATATTATTATTTTTTGGACTGCACTATTTTACCCGTGTAGATAATCGACTTCAACTGCGTCACGCAGTTACTTCGGCAAACCAACGTCGTCGTCCCAATCGGCATAAATTGGCTCCCGTGATCACCTTGTTGGTTGAATTGCCATACCGACATGTTCGGTTGCCTCGGGGATTTTGGCATCGTTGAGAGAGCTCTACCTCATCGAGTGTCGACACAGGGGCCATATTTCTTTTATTACTCGCTTTGCATAAATTATTAATTATGCAACTAATTTTTTAATTTATTAGTATTACTATTACCTTCGGCTTGCACTATTTTCTGTGCACAGGTATATGATCCGTATTGGGCAGCGTTGTCACCTCGGCGTACCGATGTACCTCGCCACCTCGGCTGGACCGCTGGCTTCGTCACCACTTCATTAAACCATGCTGGGGACTTCGGCGTCGTACTGCCGGCCTGCTCCGTCGCCTCGGTCGGACTAGGGGTTCCACCTCTCCACATTGGACGTGCTATGTCACCACTTCGGAATGCCGAGCTCTTTGCTCCGCCACCTCGGGACCGGCTTGGGGGCTGTGACCTCTTCCCGCAGTAGGCTCGGGCCGCGCATCGACACCGAGCTCATTAACCAGCTAAGTCACTTCCATTCTCATTCGGTTCGACCAAACTTTATATTTATGTTAAACAAAAAACATAGTTTGTCAAAAACGTTATTTGTTAAAAATACTTCCTTTACCCAAGTTAACTAGGGGCTCTTAAATTCATACGAGCCGTTCTATAATAATTGTTTTCTCCCTAGTCGTTGCAAAGTCTTTTTCTACCACTCCTTTCTAGACTCGAGTGTGTGGTCGATAGTTGGATAGCCTCTTTTCTCTCTAATGCCGCTCGAGTTTAGTCCGCTACACTGGCCTAACAAGCAGTACTCCACCTTTGGGATAGGAGGTTGCAGCCGTAGGCTGACCCTCTTGAAGTCTTAAGATCGGATGTGTCATATTAATGCACGACAGAAGCACAAAAATAAGACCAATTTTCGGATTGGCACCAAATGACTTGATTTAGTTCGGACGTAAAGTTTTTACTGAAGTTTTTGGTTTTCCAAGCCTATGGCACTTTTAAACTATATTTGTGTTTCCAACATAAGTCTCATAGTGCAACACCGGACACCTTCAGAGATTTGGCAAAAACATTCTCGGATATTGCTATGTACGCATTGGTTTCGAATTGTGTCTTTGGTCAATAGTTGGGTTGCCCGGCTCCTGTGCTTGCCTCCTACGTTTCACTTTGTTCATCTAGCTCGAATGGTTAAGCACCTCAGTGGAGAAAGCCGAAAACTGACTGTCACAATGGGCGTAAACTGGCCAGTGATCCGATAACGGTGTTAAACTATAGATCAACATCGATTACTCTCTGTTAAACAATGGGCCTTTCATAACAATGGCAGAAGTGTTAATGGCTAGACTTCGGTCGGTGCCGAACACTCACCGGGGGCTCGTAGCTAGCTTCCCCAATTTAAAGATCCTATGACTAAGCGAAAGTTATAAAGCCCGCATATCTGGTTGCCTTGTTTCCGCTAACACAACCACCTTCAGGCACCGAGACGTCGGTTAAGGGTTGTTTTGTTACTGCGGAAACACCCTGCGTAGTATCTACAAAGGGGTTGAAGCTGATAACCCACAAGTATAGGGGATTGCAACAATTTTTGAGGGTAGAGTATTCAACCCAAATTTATTGATTCGACACAAGGGGAGCCAAAGAATATTCTCAAGTATTAGCAGCTGAGTTCTCAATTCAACCACACCTGGAAACTTAATATCTGCAGCAAGGTATTTAGTAGCAAAGTAATATGATAGTAGTGGTAACGGTAGCAAAAGTAACGATAGCAGTTTTGGTTTTATAGTGATTGTAACAGTAACAACGGAAAAGTAAATAAGCAAAGAACAATATATGAAAAGCTCGTAGGCAATGGATCAGTGATGGAGAATTATGTCGGATGTGATTCCTCATGCAATAGTTATAACATAGGGTGACAAAGAACTAGCTCCAGTTCATCAATGTAACATAGGCATGTATTCCGAATATAGTCATACATGCTTATGGAAAAGAACTTGCATGACATCTTTTGTCCTACCCTCCCATGGCAGTGGGGTCCTATTGGAAACTAAGGGATATTAAGGCCTCCTTTTAATAGAGTACCGGACCAAAGCATTAACACATAGTGAATACATGAACTCCTCAAACTACGGTCATCACCGGTAAGTATCCCGATTATTGTCACTTCAGGGTTAACAGATCATAACACATAATAGGTGACTATAGACTTGCAATATAGGATCAAGAACTCACATATATTCAAGAAAACATAATAGGTTCAGATCTGAAATCATGGCACTTGAGCCCTAGTGACAAGCATTAAGCATAGCAAAGTCATAGCAACATCAATCTCAGAACATAATGGATACTAGGGATAAATCGCAGAACTCTAACAAAACTAACTCGATTACATGATAAATTTCATCCAACCCCTCACCGTCCAGCAAGCCTACGATGGAATTACTCATGCACGGTGGTGAGCATCATGAAATTGGTGATGGAGGAAGGTTGATGATGACGATGGCGACGGATTCCCCTCTCCGGAGCCCCGAACGGACTCCAGATCAGCCCTCCCGAGAGAGTTTAAGGCTTGGCGGCGGCTCCGTATCGTAAAACGCGATGAATCCTTCTCTTTGATTTTTTTCTCCCCGAACACGAATATATAGAGTTGGAATTGAGGTCGGAGGAGCACTAGGGGGCCCACGAGGCAGGGGGCGCGCCCAGGAGGGTAGGCACGCCCCCACCCTCGTGGACAGGGTGTGGGCCCCTGGCCTTGATTCTTTCGCCAGTATTTTTTATATATTCCAAAAATAATCTCTATTGATTTTCAGGTCATTCCAAGAACTTTTATTTCTGCACAAAAATAACACCATGGCAATTCTGCTGAAAACAGCGTCAATCCGGGTCAGTTCCATTCAAATCATGAAGTTAGAGTCCAAAACAAGGGCAAAAGTGTTTGGAGAAGTAGATACGTTGGAGACGTATCAACTCCCCCAAGCTTAAACCTTCGCTTGTCCTCAAGCAATTCTGTTGACAAACTGAAAGTGATAAAGAAAAACTTTTACAAACTTTGTTTGCTCTTCTTGTTGTAAATATGTAAAGTTAGCATTCAAGTTTTCAGCAAAGATTATGAACTAACCATATTCACAATAACATTTAGGTCTCATGTTTACTCATATCAATGGCATAATCAACTAGCTAGCAATAATAATAAATCTCGGATGACAACACTTTCTCAAAACAATCATAATATGATATAATAAGATGGTAGCTCACTAACCCTTTTTGAGACCGCAAAACATAAATGCAGAGCACCCCTGAAGATCAAGGGCTGACTGGAAATTGTAATTCATGGTAAAAGAGATCCAGCCAAGTCATACTCAATGAAAACTAATAATAATACACGCAAATGACAGCAGTGCTCTCCAATTGGTGCTTTTTAATAAGAGGATGATGACTCAACATAAAAGTAAATGGATAGGCCCTTCGCAGAGGGAAGCAGGGATTTGTAGAGGTGCCAGAGCTCGATTTTGAAATAGAGATGAATAATATTTTAAGCGGTATACTTTCATTGTCAACATAACAACCGAGAGATCTCGATATCTTCCATGCTACACACATTATAGGCGGTTTCCAAGCAGAATGGTAAAGTTTATACTCCCCCACCACCAACAAGAATCAATCCATGGCTTGCCCGAAACAACGGGTGCCTCCAACTAACAACAATCCTGGGGGATTTTTGTTTGCAATTATTTTGATTTGATTTGAGCATGGGACTGGGCATCCCAATGACCAACCATTTTCTCGTGAGTGAGGAGCGGAGTCCACTCCTCTTGAGAATAACCAGCCTAGCATGGAAGATACAGACAACCCTAGTTGATACATGAGCTATTCAAGCATACAAAACAGAATGTTTATTTGAAGGTTTAGAGTTTGGCACATACAAATTTACTTGGAACGGCAGGTAGATACAGCATATAGGCAGGTATGCTGGACTCATATGGAATCACTTTGGGGTTTATGGAGTTGGATGCACAAGCAGTATTCCCACTTAGTACAAGTGAAGGCCAGAAAGAGATTGGGAAGCGACCAACTAGAGAGCAACAATAGTCATGAACATGCATTAAAATTAATCAACACTAAATGCAAGCATGAGTTGGATATAATTCACCATGAACATAAATATCGTGGAGGCTATGTTGATTTTGTTTCAACTACATGCGTGAACATGTGCCAAGTCAAGCCACTCGAATCATTCAAAGGAGGATACCACCCTATCATACCACATCACAACCATTTTAATAGCATGTTGGCACGCAAGGTAAACCATTATAAACCCCTAGCAAATTAAGCATGACATGAGCAACTATAATATCTAATTATCATTGCAAACATGTTTCATTCATAATAGGCTGAATCAGGAACGATGAACTAATCATATTTACTAAAACAAGAGAGGTCGAGTTAATACCAGCTTTTCTCATCTCAGTCGGTTCATCATATGTCGTCATTATTGCCTTTCACTTGCACGACCGAACGGTGTGGATAATAATAATAGTGCACGTGCATTAGACTACAATAGAATCTGCAAGCATTCAATATACAGGAGAAGACAAGGTAATATGGGCTCTTTGTTAGATCAACAATAACGCATATAAGAGCCACTCAACATTTCCATTATGGTCTTCTCCTCTCGACCCCCAAAGAAAAGGGAAGGAACAAAACTATTTACACGGGAAAGCTCCCAACAAGCAAAAGAAGAACGAGAAATATTTTTGGGTTTTCTTTTTAATTACTACTACTGGCATGGAAAATAAACTAACTAAAAGCTACAACTATTTTTTTTGTTTTTCTTAAGGTTTTTCAAACACACAAGAAGAAAGTTTAAAAACAAAATAAACTTGCATGGATGATACAATGAAAAAGTATGAACACCGATAACTGGCATGAGTGTGTGAACATAAATGTAATGTCGGTGAGAAATACGTAGTCCCCCAAGCTTAGGCTTTTGGCCTAAGTTGGTCTATGCCCAAGGATCAAAGTGGCCCTCTCCGGTGTATGGAGGAGCGTCCTCTGGGTGCCACTGGTTGGCGATCTCCTCCGGACCCCACTGATAAACAGACTGACAGTAAGGATCAAGTGGTGGCTCCGGCTCTGCAGCTGACATCTGGCCCTGGTACGCATGAATGGCCTCAGGCAAAATGAGGTACGTGCCTGAAATTATGTTAAACAAAGAGGGCACAGGCAAGGTAATAATATCACAATAATTTTTTACCAAATATTAATTTGTACTTAAGTGTCTTATTCTTATCCTTAACAATAAACTCATGTGCTACCATACTTTTATAATCTAGAACAATAGGAGGCAGCAACTTTTCCTCTTTCTCAAAAATGCCACATAGGTATGTTAAAGTGTGCAGCAAGGCGCGAGGCAAAGATACCTCCGAGGACGGGGCCCTTTGTACGGTTCAGATTTAACCGTTTAGCAACAATAGCGCCTAAACTGAAAGTAGTATCACGAAACATGGCATGGCGCAAAATAAAAATATCAGGGGCACTAAGGATTCCATAGTTCCCATGACCAATTAAACATCTACTAGCAAATATTGCACATTAATGTAGAACAGGAAAATGTATGCTAGTGATTCTTGCATCAGAAACCTTCCTAGTTTCCCCTACAGCAATCGTATCAATAAACCCTTCAACATCGTTACGATGCGGTTCCTCTACGCTGCCCGCAAAGGGTATCATACAGACCCGGCAAAAATCATAAAGTGACATCTCCTTATGCTCATCATATAAATAAAATTCCACCTAAGGTGGCGATCTCCTAGCATGGAAATGAAAATTTTGCACAAAAATATTGGTGAGTAAGAGATACTGTTCATGCTGGTTGTGGAGGAAGTCGGTGAGGCCTGCATTCTCAGCCAAATAATAAAAGTCTTCATAAATTCCGGCTCCTCTCAAGAACTCATCACAAGTCCATTCACACGGCCGAACCTCCACAGTACGAGGGAGATTATAGTTTGGCTTCTTGTTCTCTTCACTTTGCTTATCCTTCGAGCTTCAGCTCGACGAGCCCCTCAAAAATCTCTTCATCTTTTTCTGAAAATTTCTAAAACATTTAGTAACTTAGAATAAAAGTAAACCAAACTCAACAAGATTGATAGAAACTACTCCTACAAGTGTCTAGAGGCTATATCATGCATTAAAACTACTTTTGACCACATAAATTTGACATGCAAGCTCAAGAATAGGGTCACCTAAGCAGCAAAAATTTGCAATAAATAAAGCATTAGAACAAAAACTAATTGGACCATTGGAGGAGTCACATACCGAATAACAATCCCCCAAAGCAGTTTTGTGAATGGAGCTTTGAGCAAGGAGATCGAAAATGGCAGCAAGATGAGCTAGAACATGGGTTTGAGCTGGTGGATGATTTTTTCTGGAGCAAGACGAAGTGTGTGGGTGCAAGTATAAGTGGAGGGGACCCACGTGGGGTCCACGAGGCAGGGGGCGCGCATAGGGGGGTAGGGCGCGCCCTCCACCCTCGTGGGCACAAGGTGGGTCCCCCTGGTGTGTTCTCAGTGCCAGATATTCTCAAATATTCTAGAAAAAACATATTAAATTTTCAGGGCATTTGGAGAACTTTTATTTTCGGGGTATTTTTTATTGCAAGGATAATTCAGAAAACAGACAGAAAATATTATTTTTGCTTTATTTAATATAAATAACAGAAAGTAAAAGGAGGTTACAAAAGGTTGTGCTTTCTAACTTCATCCATCTCATGCTCATAAAAAGGAATCCACTAACAAGGTTGATCATGTCTTGTTAACAAACTCATTTGGAATAACATGAAATCGGAGAAATTTCGAATAACACTAGATTACCTCAACATGGATATGCACATCCCCAACAATAAGAATATCATATTTCTTCTTGACAGTAGGAAGAGGAAAATTCAAACCTCCAATAGTGATTGTTGAAAATTTTCCAATAGAATTGATACAGTGGACCTCGAGGTTGTTTCCTTCGAAAGTGTACCGTATTCTCATTACCATTAACATGAAAAGTGACATTGCCTTTGTTGCAATCAATAACAGCCCCTGCAGTATTCAAAAAGGGTCTTCCAAAAATAATAGACATACTATCGTCCTCGGGAATATCAAGAATAAGAAAGTCTGTTAAAATAGTAACGTTTGCAACCACAAAAGGCACATCCTCACAAATACCGACAGGTATAGCAGTTGATTTATCAGCCATTTGCAAAGATATTTCAGTAGGTGTCAACTTATTCAATTCAAGTCCACGATATAAAGAGATAGGCATAACAGTAACACCGGCTCCAAGATCACATAAGGTAGTTTTAACATAATTTCTTTTAATGGAGCATGGTATAGTTGGTACTCCTGGATCTCCAAGTTTATTTGGTATTCCATCCTTAAAAGTATAATTAGCAAGCATGGTGGAAATTTCAGCTTCCGATATCTTTCTTTTATTAGTAACAATAACCTTCATGTATTTAGCATAAGGGTTCATTTTAAGCATATCAGTCAAACACATACGCAAAAAGATAGGTCTAATCATTTCAGCAAAGCACTCAAAATCCTCATGATCCTTTTTCTTAGATGTTTTAGGAGGAAAAGGCATGGGTTTCTGAACCCATGGTTCTCTTTCCTTACCGTGCTTCCTAGCAACCAAGTCTCTCTTATCATAACGTTGATTCTTTGATTGTGGGTTATCAAGATCAACAGCAGGTTCAATCTCTACATCATTATCATTGCTAGGTTGAGCATCAACATGAACATCATCATTAACATTATCACTAGGTTCATGTTCATTGCCAGAGTGTGTTTCGGCATCAGAAATATCATTGGGATTCTCAGGTGTGTCAACAACAGGTTCACTAGAAGCATGCAAAGTCCTATCATTTTTCTTGTTCTTCTTCTTAGAAGAACTAGGTGCATCAACATTAATTCTCTGAGAATCTTGCTCAATTCTCTTAGGGTGGCCCTCAGGATACAAAGGTTCTTGAGTCATTTTACCCTCTCTAGTCACAACTCTAACAACATTATCATTTTTCTAATTATTTAATTCATTGAGCAAATCATTCTGAGCCTTAAGTACTTGTTCTACTTGAGTGGTAACCATAGAAGCATGTTTACTAATGAGTTTATGTTCACCTTTAACTCTAGACATATAATCACTCAAGTGTTCAATCATATAAGCATTACGTTTCAATTGTCTACCAACATAAGCATTGAAGTCTTCTTCCTTAACCATAAAATTATCAAACTCATCCAAATATTGGCTAGCAAACTTAGTAGATGGGATTTCACATTTATCAAATATATAGAGAGAATTTACCTTTACTACCTGTGTCGGGTTATCAAGACCATGTATTTCTTCAATAGGTGGTAAATTCTTAACATCTTCAGCTTTAATATTTTTCTATCATAGATTTCTTTGCCTTTTGCATATCTTCAGGACTGAGAAATAGAATACCCCTTTTCTTCGGAGTTGGCTTAGGAGTTGGTTCAGGAAGTGTCCAATCATTTTCATTACTCAAAATATTATTCAATAGCAATTCAGCTTGATCAACAGTTCTTTCCCTGAAAACACAACTAGCACAACTATCCAGGTAGTCTCTGGAAGCATCGGTTAGTCCATTATAAAAGATATCAAGTATTTCATTTTTCTTGAGAGGATGATCAGGCAAAGCATTAAGTAATTGGAGAAGCCTCCCCCAAACTTGTAGGAGACTCTCTTCTTCAATTTGCACAAAATTATATATTTTCCTTAGGGAAGCTTGTTTTTTATGAGCGGGGAAATATTTAGCAGAGAAGTAATAAATCATATCCTAGGGACTATGCACACAACCAGGATCAAGAGAATTAAACCATGTTTTAGCATCACCCATTAATGAGAACGGAAACAACTTAAGGATAAAGTAATAGCGAGTTTTCTCATCATGAGTAAACATGGTGGCTATATCATTTAATTTAGTAAGATGTTCCACAACAATTTCAGATTCATAGCCATAAAAAGAACAGATTCAACCAAAGTAATTAACTCAGGATCGATAGAGAAATCATAATCCTTATCATTAATAAAGATAGGTGAAGTAGCAAAAGCAGGGTCATATTTCATTCTAGCATTCAAAGACTTCTCTTTAAGCTTAGCTAATAATTTCTTAAGATCAGATCTATCATTGCAAGCAAGAAACTCTCTAGCAGTTTCTTCATCCATAACATAACCCTCAGGCACAACAGGCAATTCATATCTAGGGGGAGAATCTTCATCATCACTTTCATCAATATTATCAGTTTCAATAATTTCATTCTCTCTAACCCTAGCAAATTGTTCATCAAGAAATTCACCTAGTGGCACAGTATTATCAAGCATAGAAGTAGTTTCATCATAAGTATCATGCAAAGCAGAAGAGGCATCATCAATAACATGCGACATATCATAATGAATAGAAGGAGTAGGTGTCGCAAGTTTACTCAAAACAGAAGGCGAATCAAGTGTAGAGCTAGATGGCAGTTCCTTACCTCCCCTTGTAGTTGAGGAAAAAATCTTGGTTCTTTCATCTTTCAAGTTCCTCATAGTGATCAGCAGATATAAATCCCAAGTGACTCAAAGAATAGAGCTATGGTCCCCGGCAACGGCGCCATAAAATAGTCTTGATAACCCACAAGTATAAGGGATCGCAATAGTTTTCGAGGGTAGAGTATTCAACCCAAATTTATTGATTCGACACAAAGGGAGCCAAAGAATATTCTCAAGTATTAGCAGCTGAGTTGTCAATTCAACCACACCTGGAAACTTAATATCTGCAGCAAGGTATTTAGTAGCAAAGTAATATGATAGTAGTGGTAACGGTAGCAAAAGCAACGATAGCAGTTTTGGTTTTATAGTGATTGTAACAGTAACAACGGAAAAGTAAATAAGCGAAGAACAATATATGAAAAGCTCGTAGGCAATTGATCAGTGATGGAGAATTATGTCGGATGTGATTCCTCATGCAATAGTTATAACATAGGATGACAAAGAACTAGCTCCAGTTCATCAATGTAATGTAGGCATGTATTCTGAATATAGTCATATGTGCTTATGGAAAAGAACTTGCATGACATCTTTTGTCCTACCCTCCCGTGGCAGCGGGGGTCCTATTAGAAACTAAGGGATATTAAGGCCTCCTTTTAATAGAGTACCAGATCAAAGCATTAACACATAGTGAATACATGAACTCCTCAAACTACGGTCATCACCGGTAAGTATCTGGATTATTGTCACTTCGGGGTTAACGGATCACAACACATAATAGGTGACTATAGACTTGCAAGATAGGATCAAGAACTCACATATATTCAAGAAAACATAATAGGTTCAGATCTGAACTCATGGCACTCGGGCCCTAGTGACAAGCATTAAGCATAACAAAGTCATAGCACCATCAATCTCAGAACATAATGGATACTAGAGATCAAACCCTAACAAAACTAACTTGATTACATGATAAATTTCATCCAACCCCTCACCATCCAGCAAGCCTACGATGGAATTACTCACGCACGGCGGTGAGCATCATGAAATTGGTGATGGAGGAAGGTTGATGATGACGATGGCGACGGATTCCCCTCTCCAGAGCCCCGAACGGACTCCAGATCAGCCCTCCCGCAAGAGTTTAGGGCTTGGCGGTGGCTCCATATCTTAAAACATGATGAATCCTTCTCTCTGATTTTTTTCTCCCCGAACACGAATATATAGAGTTGGAGTTGAGTTCGGAGGAGCACCGGGGGGCCCACGAGGCAGGGGGGCGCGCCCCCACCCTCGTGGACAGGGTGTGGCCCCCTAGCCTTGATTCTTTCGCCAGTATTTTTTATATATTCCAAAAATAATCTCCGTTGATTTTCAAGTCATTCCAAGAACTTTTATTTCTGCACAAAAATAACACCATGGCAATTCTGCCGAAAATAGCGTCAGTCCGGGTTAGTTCCATTCAAATCATGCAAGTTAGAGTCCAAAACAAGGGCAAAAGTGTTTGGAAAAGTAGATACGTTGGAGACGTATCAGAAGCCGACGATGGGCCACTTTCAACTGATAAACTGTCACAATGGAGTCAAAATACAAGCGCTGCCTTCCGTAATTATTGTTATAAAGCCATAAATATGCATCAAATTTGACTTATGATTTTGGCCAAGCTGGGTTGCCTGGCTCATGTGTTTAACCCTACGTTCTCGATTGTTCGACTAGGGGGTAAAGGGAGCACCTATGTGATTGTTACTACCGGGTCATCCGGATTAGTACCTCAGACTGGGTGAAGCCGAAAGCTAGCTATCTTAAGAATATAATTGGTCGGCAACGACGGAAGTGAAAATTTTGGTTCATTAAGAACATAGAGTTCGGGAACTTTCCCCACACTAAATCCTTGATATTTTCCTCCCACATTGATCGGAGGTGAGGTTTCATGATCATGATTAGCATGACAATCCAAAGAGAGGAACCGATAGCGGGACTATTTTCTTCAGAAGATGTTTCTTACGTTAGAAAGTAATATAACATATCTCTCTGTGTACCTTTGTTTATAAAACCATGTGGCCAGATTGCCTTGGTTGTAATAAATCTTTGCCCCTATAAAAGCTTTATTAAGTAGGACAAACACTCCCCGGCTACTAGCCGAGGAGGTTGAAGCCGATGGTCGGTCATCAAAGTTTTGTACAACGCGGATCTGAGCATTAATAATGTAGAGTACTTGGATATGTAGAATCATTACACATAATTTGTGATTTTACTCCGGACATCGATCCTTAATTCGGCCACCCGTACCCACATTAAGGCTCGGAGGCTACTGGGCTTCGGGCTTATCATTTACTAATATTAAAGGGGCACATTGATCCCCTGATCTGGTGTTGCTACCCGACCAGTTTCTCGGGGGTTACTGCATTGCCTATTCAATATAGAAAATTCAAAGTGATCAGTGTTGGCTTGACCGAACTATGGGCAAACGCATCTCCGGACAACAATAGGTACCATCTGGGACTTATCCGGCATCAAGCTAATATATTACGACAACTTCTCAAAACCCTCTCTCAAGGGCCTTTTGCCAATCACTATCTCCTCTAATGTGCATCTCGGATTTTAGGCCGACACACACCTTGAGGGCTACTGGCTATATATCTCGCCAGTAAATAAATTGCATCAATCAGAAATAAAATCCGCAAACAATCGACCCAAGCCTGAGGTCGTACATCACCTCGGAAGCAGTCCGGCATAAAACTCGGCTACGAGCAGCTGGCTCCACAGAGAACTTTTTCAGCGTTAAGATCGGGTAACCTCCTTCAAACTTTTTTAAACACAAGCTAATCTAGGACACTTCAGATATACTCCGGCGTTGGAGCTCGGAAGCGGTCCGACGTTGGTGTTCGGCTACAAAAGATACCTCGGATGCAGTCCGGCCTTGGAGCTCGGATGCAAGAGGACACCGCCGCACGGGAACAACTTCAAGCCCGAGGTGTGGCGTAAAAAATAACAAGGCACTGCTAAAGGCCGAAAACTTAAAGGGGCTCCTCGGATACCCGATGTGTAAACTCTTCGGATTCACTTCGGCGATCCTCAAGATCGAAGATGAGAAGATTTGTTGAACCAGTTTTCAAGACCGACGACCGGAGATGAAGAATAGTTCAGAAGAATCGAGGAGTGTACCCAACTTGAAGACCGGTTCAGGGGGCTACTGACGGTGTCCTGGACTAGGGGGTAGTCACCATGTCATCACCCGACCAGCTGGATTAGGCCGAGGACCCCGATGGCGGTTCACTTATGGGCCACTTCGGGCAGCCCATGCCGCACACAAGGAGGATTCCACAAGACTTGGTTCCCAAGACAAGGAATCCTCTAAACCCTAGGCCTCTAGTGTGTTATATAAACCGAGGACAGGCTTGTCAATAGATAATATAATATTCATTCGAACAATCTCGTGGTAGATACATGTACTTTGTACTACACCCCATATGAATACAATCAAAAGCTGGACGTAGGGTTTTACCTCCATCAAGAGGGCCCGAACCTGGGTAAAATCCCGTGTCCATGTTACCATTGCTCCAAGACGCATAGTTTAAGACCCCTACTATGAGATATGCCGGATATAGAACCGACACCAAGCAAAACACTTATCATGTGGTGAATAAAAATATAGCCTCAAGTAAATTTACCAATAGACGAAGATGAAAGAGGGGATGCCTTCCAGGGCATCCCCAAGCTTAGGATCTTGGTTGTCCTTGGATATTACCTTGGGGTTCCGTGGGCATCCCCAAGCTTAGGCTCTGGGCAACCCTTATTCCATAGCCCATCAAATCTTTACCCAAAACTTGAAAATATCACTACACAAAACTCAACAGAAAATCATGAGATCCGTTAGTATAAGAAAATAAATCGCCACTTTTGGTACTGTTGTGAACTCATTCTTGATTTATATTGGTGTAATATCTACTATATTACAACTTCTCCATGGTTCATAACCCCCGATACTACCCATAGATTCATGAAAATAAGAAAACAACACATAGAAAAACTGAATATGTCAAAAACAGAACATTATGTAGCAATCTGTAAATCTCGAATATTTCTATAACTCTAAAAATTCTGAAAACTCAGGAAAACAGAGGAAATTCGTATCTTAATCTTCTTCAAAAAGAATCATTATTTTATCACGCTGATGTTAAAAAGGAAAATTATTTTTTTGGGTGCAAAAGTTTCTGTTTTCCAGCAAGATCAAATCAACTATCACCGTAAGCCATCCCAAAGGTCTTACTTGGCATAAACACTAATTAAAACATAAAAACACATCTAACCAGAGGCAATATGGAAAACTCATTTAAAAATAGAACCAAAAAAGTAAGAACAAAAATAAAATTGGGTTGCCTCCCAATAAGCGATATTGTTTAACACCCCTAGCTAGACATATTGCAATAAATCTAGGTATTGGCATAATAATAATGGAGATCATCCATGCTCATCTCATACTCCCTTCTTTCAGCAACAAGTTTTCTTTGTGGTAAGCAAAAATAATCAAAAGGGCTGAATTTAATAGGATAGGGATCCCTAAGATCGAGTGCGGGAGAAATAGGTTCCTCCTTTGGCCCCTTATAGTTTATAATCAACTCATCATTATAAGCTTTTCTTTGGTGAAACATCATAAGCTTATCTCCTAGCACGAACCATAGTCCATTGTTTTGTATAGCAAAATTATCATTAAGCTCAGAGATCTTATCAACCAAAACTACGGTAGAGACTCTTTTTCTCAAATTTTCATTATAGGCAAAATAATCGAGAGATTGCAATCTCATTATTTCCTCTTGGTTAAAAAGGATATCCTCTATGGGAGGACAGCCAACATTTATTTTATAATGAGAAAAAAATTCTCTAGCTTCTTTAATGATATATCTAAATTCATGAGCTAAAAATATAGTGGTGGCATGCTTAACTTGAGAATACTGAATATTAGAAAACTCTAGGAAAATCCTTTGTATGCAAGGATGCATATGAACAAATTGTCTTTCGAGTTCAATTATGAGAAAAGTTATAGCATCCGCAAGACTATTAGTTTTATGAAGAATAGATCCTCCTAACATATGCAGTGTGTGAGCACAAGTAAAGAAATCTTGAATAACACCTTTTCCAATAATATTACCGCTGCATATGCGGAATTTTTTGTATGCATGATGGTAGGTTCTTCATGAGGCTCGTTACTAGCGAAGTCATCAAAATTTTCCTCAAGATTACTACTATCTTTTTTGATGAAAACCTCCTCAGATTCAGACATGGTGGCAACAAACCGATCTAGCAAACGAACGAGCAAAAGGCAAACGAAAATACAAACGAAAGAAGGGGAATAAAAAGGAAAATCTTTTTGTGTTTTTCTGAAAATTGTTTTTTAGAAGTGGGGGAGAGGAAAACGAGAGGCAAATGGCAAATAATGTAATGCGAGAGATGAGAGTTTATGGTGGGTACATTGTAGGCTTGATGTAGACCTCCCCGGCAACGACGTCAGAAATTCTTGCTGCTACTTCTTGAGCTTGCATTGGTTTTTCCCTTAAAGAGGAAAGGGTGATGCAGCAAAGTAGAGATACGTATTTCCCTTTGTCAGAGAACCAAGATATACTTCCAGTAGGAGGTACAAGCAAGTCCCCTATCTATGCACCTGCACAAACAATCAAATACTTCCACCCAACGCAATAAAGGGGTTTTCAATCCCATCATGGTCAATTGCGAAGGTGAGATATGTTAGAGATAGATAAAACTAAACAACAGATAAAATATTTTTGGGTTCTTGGTTTATGGATCTGAAAATAAAAGATTGCAAAATATTAGATCGGAAACAAATATGATGGAAAATAGACCCGGGGGCCATAGGTTTCACTAGACGCTTCTCTCATGAAGGCAAATAATACGGTGGGTGAACAAATTACTTTCGAGCAACTGATAGAAAAGCACAAAGTTATGACGATATCCAAGGAAATGCTTATGTAATATAGGCATCACGTCCGTGTCAAGTAGACCGGCTCCTGTCTGCATCTACTACTATTACTCCACACATCGACCGACTCCTGCCTGCATCTAGAGTATTAAGTTCAAGAGAACAGAGTAACACATTAAGTAAGATGACATGATGTAGAGGGATAAACTCAAGCAATATGATGAAAACCACATCTTTTTATCCTTGATGGCAACAATACAAATATGTGCCTCGCTATCCCTACTTTGTCACTGGGTGAGGACAGCACAAGATTGAACCCGAAACTAAGCACCTCTCCCACTGCAAGAAATACCAATCTAGTTGGCCAAACGAAACCGATAATTCAAAGAGAAATACAAAGAAAAATCATGCATACAAGAATTCAGAGAAGATTCAAATAATATTCATAGATAATCGAATCATAAATCCACAATTCATCAGATCTCGACAAACACACTGCAAAACAAAATTACATCAGATAGATCTCCAAGAACATCGAGGAGAACATGGTATTGAGAATCAAAGAGAGATAAGAAGCCATCTAGATACTAGCTATGGACCCGTAGGTCTGAGGTAAACTACTCACGCTTCATTAGAAGGGCAATAAGGTTGATGTAGATGGCCTCCGTGATCGAATCCCCCTCTAGCAGATTGCCGAAAAAGTCCCAAGATGGGATCTCATGGGTATAGAAGGTTGCGACAGCTGAAAAGGGGTTTCGTGGCTCCCCTAAGGGTTTTGGAATATATGTGAATATATAGGCCGAAGAGCTAGGTTAGAGGAGTCCCGAGGGGCCCACAAGGTAGGGGGCGCGCCCTCCACCCTTACCACCGCCTTGCGACTCCTCTGGCTTAGATTCCAAGTCCTATAGGTGTCTTCTGGTCCAAGAAAAATCACCGTGAAGTTTTATTCCGTTTGGACTCCATTTGATATTCCTTTTCTGCGAAAATAAAAAACAAGGAAAAAACAGAAACTGGCACTGGGCTCTAGGTTAATAAGTTAGTCCAAAAAATAATATAAAATAGCACAATAATGTATATGAAGTATCCAAAACAGATAATATAATAGTGTGGAACAATAAAAAATTATAGATACGTTGGAGACGTATCAAGCATTCCCAATCTTAATTCCTTCTCGTCCTCGAGTAGGTAAATGATAAAAACAGAATTTTTGATGTGGAATTCTTACTAACATATTTATCCATGTAATTTTCTTCATTGTGGCATGAATATTCAGATCCATAAGATTCAAAATAAAATTTTAAAATTTACATAAAAACAATAATACTTCAAGCATACTAATAAAGCAATCATGTCTTCTCAAAATAACATGGCCAAAGAAAGTTATCCCTACAAAATCATATAGTCTGGCTATGCTCCATCTTCATCGCACAAAGTATTAAATCATGACAACCCCAAAAACAAGCCAAGCAATTGTATCTTACTTTTGATATTATCAAAAAAAAATCAACTTTCACGCAGTACATGAGCGTGAGCCATGGATATAGCACTATAGGTGGAATAGAATATGGTGGTTGTGGAGAAAAAAGAAGGAGATAGTCTCACATCAACTAGGCGTATCAACGGGCTATGGAGATGCCCATCAATAGATATCAATGTGAGTGAGTACGGATTGCCATTCAACGGATGCACTGGAGCTATAAGTGTATGAAAGCTCAAAAATAAACCAAGTGGGTGTGCATCCAACTCGCTTGCTCACGAAGACCTAGGGCAATTTGAGGAAGCCCATCATTGGAATATACAATCTAGGTTCTATAATGAAAAATTTCCACTAGTATATGAAAGTGATGACATAGGAGACTCTCTATCATGAAGATCATGGTTCTACTTTGAAGCACAAGTGTGGAAAAAGAATAGTAATATTGCCCCTTCTCTCTTTTCTCTAATTTTTTTGGTAGGCTTCTCTGGCCTCTTTTATTTATTGTGGGCTTCTTTGGCCTCTTTGTTTTTATAATGTCCGGAGACTCATCCCAACTTGTGAGGGAATCATAGCTTCCTTCATCCTTTCCTCACATGGGACAATGCTCTAGTAATGATGATCATCACACATTTTACTTACAACTCAAGAATTACAACTCAATTCTAGAATAAAAATATAGAGGAATGCCTCCGGCGGTGTACCGGGATGTGCAATGAATCAAGAGTGACATGTATACAAAATATGAAATGTGGCTTCGCCACAAATATGATGTCAACTACATGATCATGCAAAGCAATATGACAATGATGAAGTGTGTCATAATAAACGGAACAGTGGTAAGTTGCATGGAAATATATCTCGGAATGGCTGCCATAATTGGTAGGTATGGTTTTTCTTGCGAGAAGAGGTAGGCATGGTCACTGTTTTGAGGAAGGTGATGGTGGGTTTAATGCACCGGTGGAAGTTGCGCGGTACTAGAGAGGCTAGCAATGGTGGAAGGGTGAGAGTGCGTATAATCCATGGACTCAACATTAGTCATAAAGAACTCACATACTTATTGCAAAAATTTATTAGTTATCAAAACGAAGTAATAGACGCATGCTCCTAGGGGGATAGATTGGTAGGAAAAGACCATCGCCCATCCCCGACCGCCACTCATAAGGAAGACAATCAATAAATAATCATGCTCCGACTTCATCACATAACGGTTCACCATACGTGCATGCTACGTGAATCACAAAATTTAACACAAGTATTTCTACCAATACGCAATTACTCACTAGCATGAATCTAATATTACCATCTTTATATCTCAAAACAATCATAAGGAATCAAACTTCACATAGTATTCAATGCACTTATATGAAAGTTTTTATTATATCCCTCTTAGATGCCCAGCATATTAGGACTAAATTCATAACCGAAGCAAATTACCATGCTGTTTAGAGAGACTCTCAAAATAATATAAGTGAAGCATGAGTGTTCAAAATTTTCTATAAAATAAAGCCACCTCCGTGCTCTAAAAAGATATAAGTGAAGCACTAGAGCAAAATTGCCTAGCTCAAAAGATATAAGTGAAGCACATAGAGTATTTTAATAAATCATGATTCATGCATGTACCTCTCAAAATGTGTGTACAGCAAGGATGATTGTGGCAAACTAAAAAGCAAAGACTCATATGATACAAGATGCTCAAAGAAAAAGACATATAATGTGGTGACTAAAAATATAGCCTCAAGTAAATTTACTGATAGACGAAGACAAAAGAGGGGATGCCTTCCGGGGCATCCCCAAGCTTAGGCTCTTGGTTTTCCTTGGATATTACCTTGGGGTTCCTTGGGCATCCCAAGGCTTAGGCTCTTGCCACCCCTTATTCCATAGTCCATCTAATCTTTACCCAAAACCTAAAAACTTCACAACACAAAACTCAATAAAAAACTCATGAGATCCGTTAGTATAAGAAAATAAATCACCACTTTTGGTACTATTGTGAATACATTCTTGATTTATATTGGTGTTGTATCTACTGTATTCCAACTTTTCCATGGTTCATACTCCCCGATACTACCCATAGATTCATCAAAGTAAGCAAACAACACATAGAGAAACTGAATCTGTCAAAAACAAAACAATCTGTAGCAATCTGTAAATCTCGAATATTTCCGTAACTCCAAAAATTCTGGAAAATTAGGACAACATAGGCAATTTGTATATTAATCTTCTTAAAAAAGAATCACTATTTTATCGTGCTTCTGTTAAAAACAAAAATTATTTTTCTGAGTGCAAAAGTTTCTGTTTTTCAGCATGATCAAATCAACTATCACCGTAAGCCATCCCAAAGGTCTTACTTGGCACAAACACTAAGTAAAACATCAAACCACATCTAGCCAGAGGCAATATGAAAAATTTATTGAAAAATAGAACCAAAGAAGTAAGAAAATAAATTAAAATTGGGTTGCCTCCCAACAAGCGATGTTGTTTAACACCCCTAGCTAGGCATATTGCAATAGATATAGGTATTGGCATAATAATAAGGGAGATCATCCATGCTCATCTCATAATCCCTTCTTTCAGCAGCAAGTTTTCTTTGTGGTAAGGAAACATAATCAAAAGGGCTAACTTTAATAGGATAGGGATCCCAAAGATCAGGTGCGAGAGAATAGGTTCCTCCTTCGGCCCCTTATAGTTTATAATCAACTCATCATTATAAGCTTTCATTTGGTGAAACATCATAAGCTTATCTCCTAGCACAAACCCTAATTCGTTGTTTCGTATAGAAAAATTATCATTAAGTTCAGAGATCTTATCAACAAAAAACTTCGGTAGGGACTCTTTTTCTCAAATTTTCATTATAGGCAAAATAATCAGGAGATTGCAATCTCATTATTTCCTCTTGGTTAAAAAGGATCTCCTCTATGGGAGGACAACCTACATTTATTTTATAATGAGCAAAAATTTCGCTAGCTCCTTTCATGATATATCTAAATTCATGAGCTAAAAATATACTGGTGGCACGCTTAACTTGAGAATACGGAATATTACAAAACTCTAGGAAAATCCTTTGTATAAAAGGATGCATATGAACAAATTGTCTTTCGAGTTCAATTATGAGAAAAGTTATAGCATCCGCAAGACTATTAGTTTTAGGAAGAATAGATCCTCCAAACATAGGCAGCGTGCCAGCAAAAGTAAAGAAATCTTGAATAACACCATTTCCAATAATATTACCGCTGCCTATGATGAATTTTTTTGTATGCATGATGGTAGGTTCTTCATGAGGCTCGTTATTAGCAAAGTCATCAAAATTTTCCTCAAGATTACTACTCTATTTTTTGATGAAAACCTCCTCAGATTCATACATGGTGGCAACAAACAGATCTAGCAAACGAATGAGAAAAAGGCGAACGAAAGAAGGGCGATTAAAAAGGAAAATCTTTTTGTGTTTTTCTAAAAATCATTTTCTAGAAGTGGGGGAGAGGAAAATGAGAGGCAAATGGCAAATAATGTAATGCAAGAGATGAGAGTTTATGATGGGTACTTGGTAGGCTTGATGTAGACCTCTCCGGCAACGGCGCCAGAAATTCTTGCTGCTACTTCTTGAGCTTGCGTTGGTTTTTCCCTTCAAGAGGAAAGGGTGATGCAGCAAAGTAGAGATAAGCATTTCCATTAGTTAGAGAACCAAGATATACTTCCAGTAGGAGGTACAAGCAAGTCCCCAATCTATGCACCTGCACAAATGATCAAACACTTGCACCCAATGCGATAAAGGGGTTCTCAATCCCTTCACGGTCAATTGCAAAGGTGAGATCTGATAGAGATAGATAAAACTAAACAAAAGATAAAATATTTTTGCGTTTTTTGGTTTATAGATCTGAAAATAAAAGATTGCAAAATAGTAGATCAGAAACAAATATGATGGAAAATAGACCCAGGGGCCATAGTATTCACTAGATGCTTCTCTCATGAAGGCAAATAATATGGTGGGTGAACAAATTACTTTCGAGCAATTGATGAAAAGCGCGAAGTTATGACGATATCCAAGGCAATGATTATGAAATATGGGCATCACGTCCATGTCAAGTAGACCGACTCCTACCTGCATCTACTACTATTACTCCACACATCGACCGACTCCTGCCTGGATCTAGAGTATTAAGTTCAAGAGAACAGAGTAACACATTAAGTAAGATGACATGATGTAGAGGGATAAACTCAAGCAATATGATGAAAACCCCATCTTATTATCCTTGATGGCAACAATACAAATATGTGCCTCGCTACCCCTACTTTGTCACTGGGTGAGGACACTGCAAGATTGAACCCAAAACTAAGCACCTCTCCCATTGCAAGAAATACCAATCTATTTGGCCAAACCAAACCGATAATTCAAAGAGAAATACAAAGAAAAATCATGCATATAAGAATTCAGAGAAGATTCAAATAATATTCATAGATAATCTGATCATAAATCCACAATTTATCAGATCTCGACAAACATACCCCAAAAGAAAGTTACATCGGATAGATCTCCAATAACATCAAGGAGAACATTGTATTGAGAATCAAAGTGAGAGAGAAGAAGCCATCTAGCTACTAGCTATGGACCCGTAGGTCTGAAGTAAACTACTCATGCTTCATCGGAAGGGCAATAAGTTTGATGTAGATGCCCTCCGTGATCGAATCCTCCACCGGCAGATTGCAGGAAAAGGCCCCAAGATGGGATCTCACGGGTATAGAAGGTTGTGGCGGGGGAAAAGTGGTTTTGTGGCTCCCCCTAAGGACGAAGAGCTAGGTCAGAGGAGTCCCGAGGGGCCCACAAGGTAGGGGAGCCCCCTCTAGGCCGCGCCCTCCACCCTTATCGCCGCCTCATAGCTCTTCTGGCTTGGACTCCAAGTCCTCTGGGTGTCTTCTGGTCCAAGAAAAATCATCATGAAGTTTTATTCAGTTTGGACTCCATTTAATATTCCTTTTCTACGAAACTCAAAAGCAAGGAAAAAACAGAAACTGGCAATGGGCTCTAGGTTAATAAGTTAGTCCCAAAAATAATATAAAATAGCATAATAATGCATATAAAACATCCAAAACAGATAATATAATAGCATGGAACAATCAAAAATTATAGATACGTTGGAGACGTATCGTTGGTTCGACATTGCCTTTCTTGGTTTGGGTCTGGTAGGTCTAGCTATGATGTTTCCTTTGTTCGGAATTGCCATTTTGACATCCATCTGCCATATCTCGTAATTGAAATATGCAGCTATAGCTAGTACGATCCTCACCGACTTCATCATCGCTACTGGTGACTAAGTGTCATTGTAGTCAATTCCTTCAACTTGTCCATAACCTTTAGCGACAAGCTGAGCTTTGTGGATCTGAACATTGCCATCCACATTGGTTTTCTTCTTAAAGACCCATTTGCAACCAATGGCTACTATGCCAGGCGGCGGATCAACCAAGTGCCAGACTTGAGTCTCATTCATGGACTTTAACTCTGATCTCATGGCCTCTAGCCATGCCTCGGAATCTGGGCTCACCATCGCTTCCGCATACATGGCCGGCTCGTCGCTCTCAAGCAACAAAACATCACGCACTTTGTGCAATCTTTTCGATCTCCATGGTTCCGATGCCGCTTCCACTACGGGTTCCCTAACAGACCCCGGTATGATCACATCATCAGTCGAGTTGTCCCCAAGTGGTTTTTGAATATCTTCGAGCTGCACCTGCCTCCCACTGGATTCTCGCCCGATAAACTCTTTCTCAAGGAAGACCCTATTCCGAGCAACAAACACTTTGTTCTCTTCGTAGTTGCAGAAGCTATATCCCAAGGTTTCCCTCGGATATCTCACGAATGTGCACTTATCCAACTTGGGTGTAAGCTTGTCCGACATAAGTCGCTTGACCAATGCTTCACTGCCCCTAATCTTTAGAAACGACAACTTGGGACTCTTCCCAGTCCACATCTCATGTGGCATCTTGCTTACGGATTTAGATGGTACTCTGTTGAGTGTAAAAGTTGCAGTTTCTAGAGCGTTTCCCCAGAATGACAAGGGTAAACCCGATTTGCTCATCATAGATCAAACCATGTCTAACAAGGTATGATTCCTCCATTCCAACACACCATTTATCTGCGGTGTACCCAGAGGTGTGAGCTGAGGTACTATACCTCGGCTTTTCAGATGATTATCAAACTCCTGGCTCATGTACTCACCTCCACGATCAGATCATAGAAACTTTATAGTCTTGTTGAGCTGATTCTCAACCTCGTTCTAAAATCTTTGAACTTTTCAAAAGTTTTCGACTTGTGCCTCATCAAATAGATATATCCATATCTACTCAAGTCGTCGATAAAAGTCACGAAGTACTGATAGCCACCTCTAGTAGTTGTGCTCATTGGACCACACACATCACTGTGTATAAGCTCCAATAGCTCGGATGCCCTCTTGCAACTCTTTGCGAAAGGAGACTTAGTCATCTTGCCGAGCAAGCATGATTCACATGTCTCGAGCGACCCGAAGTCAAACGAAGTTAGGAGTCCATCATCATGGAGCTTCGTCATGCGTTTTAGACTAATGTGTCCAAGCCGGCAATGCCAGAAGTATGTTGGATTTATCCCATTAGGCTTATGCCTCTTGACATCCATATTATAGACATGTTCCATTTCCAGATTCAAAATAAATAGCCGATCAACAATGGGTGCATAGCTGTGGAACATGCCATTCAAAGATATTGAACAACCACCGTACTTTAAATTGAATTCATAACCCTAACTCATTAACACGAGGCAAAAATAATGTTCCAACTAAGTGCAGGAATGTAATAACAATTATTAAATTCCAAAATGAATCTGGAAGGAAGTTGGAGCTGCATCGTGCCGACCTCCAACCCAGAAAATCTTACTTTGTTGCCGACCCTGATGTCGATCTCCCCTTGTTCCACATGCCTAGTTCTTACCAGCCCCTGCATCGAGTTGCAAATATGAACAACCTATCTGGTATCAAATACCCAAGAGCTACTAGGTATGTAAGGAAGGTAAATGTCTATAACATAAGTAACAAGTGTACCGTTGCCTAAAGAAGCATTTTCGGCCTTCTTGCCATGCTCAGCAAGCCACTTGCTACAGTTCCTCTTCAAGTGACCGGTCTCCTTGCAATGATAGCAAATGGTCCCTGAGTCTGGTCCAGACTTCGGCGCAACGGTGGAGATGCCTTCTCTGTGCCCTTTGCCTTAGCCTTTTTCTTGGACCAACTCTTCTTGAACTTTCCAAAGTTCTGCACCATCAACACTTGATGCATGCCTTTCTTAATATCCCGCTCTGCCACCTTTAGCATCCCATGCAATTCAGTGAGCTTCTTATCCATGCCGTGCATATGATAGTTTGATATGAACGTCCGATAGCTAGGCGGAAGAGAACCCAGAACTGCATCGGTAGCTAGCTCATCCAAGAGCGGGAAGCCTAACCGATCCAAAGCTTGCACATATCTGATAATCTTGATCACATGCGGGCTCAGTGGATCAAGGATCACCAGACGTTGAACCTTTCGGTCTAGCCTGTACCTGAAACATGCTATTGAGACTCCCGATCATATCGAAAGCCCCAACATCTTCGAAACGCTACTGCAAATCAGGCTCCATCACTACTACAGGATGCTGCTAACACGACACTACGATCAGAGACCCTTCGACGAAACTGTGTGCGATGCCATAATCGCAAACGATGGTGTAAAAAACCGTCAAAAAAGGTGCAAAACGTTTGCGATGGAGGATGCATCAAACACGGTTCAGATTTTAGTTGCGTGTGAGATGCAGGGCATATGGTTCAGTTCAATTAACTGTTTGTGATGAGGAGGAACAAAAGAAACGGTCAGCCAGATGAAGGCGTGTGCGATGTACAACATACGATTCACTTGGATGAACTGTTTGTGATTAGGCAACACAAAAGAAAAGGTCAGCCAGATCAAGGTGTTTGTGATTGAGGGCATATGCTTCAGAAGGATTAACTATTGCGATTAGGCAACACAACAGAAACGGGTCAGCCAGATCAAAGTGTCCGCGATTAATGGCATACACTTCACATGGATGAACTATTTGCGATTAGCCACACCAACTGAAACAGTTAGATAGATCAACGTGTGTGCGCTAGAAGGGCACACTTACATTATAATTAAAAGAAGCGTGCGTGATGGTAATAACGAGCACACACGGTTGTTGGAACAAGACGTGTGCTGACATTGCCTATTGCGGTGCACCCTATGGTGCAAACACCACGTACGCGGCCGGGAAGGCGTACGTGCCCACGTTACGCCTTTCGGGAATAGTGCCACACTTATAACCATCAGTAAATTTTGAGCATGTGTCCCGTCACATTCCAAATCGCAAACATGTTCACAACGATCAAAACCTAAATGGTTTCCCACTTAGGAGCGTATTACTACTCAGTTATAAATACTACTACTCCAAGATGACTGCACATTCCTCCTCAACTCCTCATATACAAAAAGTCGAAAACAAACAAGTCATTCATCATCGTTCCCTTGCATCCGCCATGGCCAGCATGAGTTCTGGGTCGAGAGATTCCCACCAGGGAGAGGCAAGCCTGGAAATGGAAGCACGAGAGATGTCCTGCCTCGCCGCAAAAGCAGCCAACATGTCCCGTCGCATGACCATAGCAGCAGAGAGGTCCTGCCGCGCCGCCAAAGCAGCACGGAGGTCCCGCCGCACCGTCGATGCAGTAGACTAGTCCGGCCGTGCTATGGAAGCAGAAGAGATGTCCCGCCATGTCGCGAATGCGGCAGAGATATCCTCTCGCGCCGCGGCGGCCTGGGAAAATGTCTCGTGGGCAGGTGAGGACTCTTACAGGTGCATGTGTGCCCTCGTCCTTAGGCAGATGGATCAGATCTCCAGGTGGGGGAGGTTGCAGGATGACCTGAAAGCCTCGTTTGAATAGTCTACCGACATCATGCGGCAACTAAATGAGAGCAATGCAAAGCTCCGGGCCAAGCGTGACCTTCTGAGGCGAAGATCGTCGGAAGTGCGGAGCAGCAGGAGTAGACCACTGCCTTGTTGAGGAGGACCGGCATCATCATCCAGAAACTTATGGAGGAGAATGCCATGCCGCGCATCGAGCGCAGAAGGCTGGTGGAGGAATCCGTGGATGCTCTCAAGTAGCATCTAGAGGACAAGAAAGAGCTCGTCGCCGCTCGTCGCGGAGACTAGTTCCCACGGCCTGCAGCAAGGCATCAAGAAAGTAGAGATCAGCGAGCCAGATCATTGTCTTCCTTCTTCTTTTCCCCTTGTGTATTTCGGGTGTTGCCGCATGTGGTTTTTTTAATTATGTTTATAAATATGTAAGACAATCATTATCCACTATCATCGTCGTTATATTCATCATGCTTGCTATAAGTCGCAGTCGATGCTATATAGGTCCGTCGGATCTTCTATCAAGATCGATGCAAAACTTTGTTTTCAGATTTTCATTTTTTTTCTCTTAAATCTCAGTCCAGTGAGACATATAGCCACATCGTGGAACAGGTGCTTGTCGGATTTCGGGTTCCAGCAAAACCCTCAAGGTTTGAACACTGGGGTGCGCGCAAAGATCTCTCCCTCACCGATCACGCCCTCACACACTTCGCGATTTCTAGACTAGGCACACAAATTCACAACACACGAGACACAAGATTTATAATGGTTCGGACCACCATTGTGGTCTAATACCCTACTCCAGTGTGGTGGTGGTGGGTTGCCTCTTGGGCTGATGATGAATAGTACAAGGGGAAGAACAGCCTCCTAAGGTTAGGTGAGGTGTTAGTGTGCTTGGTGATCTTGTGGTTGTTCGGATCGTTCTCCCCTTTCTAATGTGGTGGCTTAGTCCTATTTATAGAGTCCCTGGTTCTCTCCCCAAATATTGAGCGGGAAGGGAGCCAACAACGGCCAATTTGAAATGGGACAGCTAGTACAGCTTATCCTGACAAAAGGTGGTCTTCGCCTGCCAAAGGCTCTGGTGGTGACGCCGTCTTGGGCACCACGGTGACCTCCGTCCTGCCGTCCTGCTGGTCTTGGTCTCGTTGCACCAATATGGAAACCTTTGCTTGATGCCTCGGTACTCTTCGTATGCACTTGCCTCTTTAGCACCAAAGAGGAAACAAGGACACTGTCCGCGCTGGCGCCCGCCTGGCCTTGGTCGTCATGGCTCGCGTCACTGGAACCTCGCGAGGTTTGCCTTGCCTTGATATCTCCGGCCCTCACGAGCTAGCCTAGTGAGGCCGCTCCTGAGGAGGTCTTGTGTCATCCGCCTCGCGAGGCTTGGCCCCTCTCTAGGGTCTTGAGTGCTTGTTGGTGAAGATGGGTTGTACGGGCCCGCTTGCAGAGCCACGCCATGGGCCGTAAGCAGGCAAGTCTGGGGACCCCCATTCCCAGAATGCCGATAGTAGCCCCCGGGCCCAAGGCGCGCTCGGGCTTAGCTTCGAGGCGAAGCCGAAGGGCAAGTGCGGAGCGCCGCGGGCCCCATTAGCCTGCGGCCTTGGTCGACGCGTGGCGATTGATTGGACGTGGGCTACTCCGCTTACCCACGTCGCCTCGGCAACTGCCTGATTTGACGAGTCCTTGCTGCATGCAAGGAAAAACCATCATTACCTGTGATCGTGGGGGGCGCTGGTTGGCCTTCTTCTGCTATAAATGGGGAGGGGGCAGAGCCCCCGTCACCCATCTCTTCCCATTCTGCTCGCTTCTCCCCCTTTGCTCCATCGCCAGTTGCGACACCAATGGCGCCGTCGAAGAGGTTCTCTACCGCGGAGAAGGGGAAGGCCCCTCGCGAGGGGCCCGGCTCTCCGGTGCCCAAGCGTGGACGCGGTCGTCCCCGCAAGCACACCACGACCCCCGTCGCGACCTCGCGCAGCCATGGCAGTGCCGCTTCACGTGGCAGGGGTCACTCCAGTCGTGGCGGTCCTATTGATGAAGGGAGACGTGCCGTGGTCATGCGGCCTCCCGGGCCACGCTTCCACTCGGCGGAGGTGCTGCAGGAGTTCATCGTCTAGTCGGAGAACCCGGTCGGCAACTGGCTTCAGCTCCCGCGATTCTTCGCCGACGAGCTGCCGGCCTCAGGTCCAGGCGGGCTCTGGCTACAGGCGGATGGCTGTTGGAGCAGGGCTTCCTGGGTCGCGGTTGAGGTCTCCGTCGCGGGCAACATAGCCCTAGCCCGCGGCTGGCAGACGTTTGCCCGCGCGCGGCCTGGGCAGCCGGTGCACCCTCCATTTCAAGTATGACGGTGACGCGACCCTCTACGTGAGGGTGTTTGGGGAAGATGGTCGCCGCACCGGGTGCTGCCCCGAGGTCAACGACGGCGAGAATGTCCTCGGCCTTAGCGATGGTCATGATGATGATGAGGGCAAACCCGCCCTTGGGGCCGACCACGTCTCGTCCAGCTATGGCGGCTCTTCCTCCAGCGACAGCTCCAGCAGCGGCGGTTACGACCAGTCGTCACGCCGCCGCGCCCGCTTCGAAGGCGGCAGTGGGTCGTCTCGTCGTTGCGCCTCCGTGAAGCGCGAGGAGGGGTCCGGCTGAGCTCGGGACGGCGCCAAGAGCCTGCCCTCGCGGATCGCTGTAGGGCCACGTGCCACTTTTGTTTCGTTCTTCCTTTCCTTCCTGTTTTAAGAAAGAAACCAGTATGGGCCTCGAGGGGCGTGCAATGAACTATGATTTCTTAAGTATTATTTTATCGTTCTTGTGTTGTGTCGCAACATCGTCATTTTATGTAGAGATAACTTAGCTTGGCTTGCTCGGAGTAGTCTCCTCCTCACGAGGCTCTTTCTTCCTGGTGCCTGTCGAGGCCTCCTTGGCCTGGTAGACGCTTAGGAACTGCAAAAAATTTGTTAAGAGGCTTATCGTTCACCCGAGCCTTGGTCACATGCGCCGCTGACCTTGACCCAACGCTTTGTATCACGGTACCCGAGGGGCACGGATTAGGAGAGGTGCGCCAGCATGCGTGCTCGAATGAGGGTACCTCGCGAAAAACAGAAGAAGGAAGCTCACGAGGGTACCTTCTCAACCCCGTCGCGAGGGACGCGCGAGAGAGTACAGGTCGACCAGAGAAATGAAGGCAAAAACAGAGGCAGAAAGCGACAGGACGAGACCAGCAAGAGACACCAGAAAGCAAATTTCAATTAAAAGAGGGGAAGCCAACTTCGGAAAGCAAATGAAAAGCCTCATCTGGCACCTAGTCTAGTCTTCATGTCTTCTCACCAGCGCGGAGCTAAGTGATGCCACTAAGACGTGGGAGGGAGCCCCCGAGGCCCAAGGGCGGGACTCCTGAGACTCCGGGGTGTGTACAGCCCCACTCATTATTACGTGAGAGTGTCACGAGCGGAGACCGTCACAGGCACGGGGCCTTGCTTCACAAGCGCTAGGCCTTTCTTCACAGGCGTTGGGCCTTTCTTCAGGGGTAGAACTTTCGGAGGTGCTGGATGCTCCAGGCGTTCTGGATGGGTACCCCGTCCCGTGTCTCCAGGCGCGCGGCGCCAGGCCTGGAAACATGCAAAATCTTGAACTTATGCAACCCTTCCCTGGAGAGCACCCGCCTCAGGACGAGGTCACCCACCTCGAGCGTCCTGGAGCAGATGCTACGACAGTGGTAATGCCGCAGCGCCTGCTGGTATCTTGCCGCTCGTAGTGCAGCTTCGCGGCGATGTTCCTCCCCCAGCACGAGGTCCATCCCCCGCCTGACGTCCTGCTACATTTCATCGAATGCCAGGACCCGTGCGGAGCGATGTCTGACCTCGTGAGGGAGGACTGCTTCTGCTCCGTAGACGAGGAAGAACGGGGTCTCGCCCGTCGGCTTGGTGGCGGTGGTGCCGATGGACCATAGCACGGACTGGAGCTCATCGTGGCAGCTCCTGCCATAGACCTCGAGCTTCTTCTTGAAGGTCTTGGTCTTGAGGCCTCTCAAGACCTCCGCGTTGGCACGTTCGGCCTGGCCATTGCTCCTGGGGTGCGCTACCGAAGCGTAGCAGATCTGCGTTCCAAGGTTAGCACAATATGACTTGAAGAGATTACTAGTGAACTGCAAGCCATTATCGGTGATGATGCGATTGGGGACCCCAAAACGGCTCACGAGACCCTTGATGAACTTGACCGCAGAGCCAGCTGGGATGGTGCGGATGGCTTCAACCTCCGCTCACTTAGTGAACTTGTCGATGGCGACGTAGAAGTATCGATAGCCCCCAGGCGCCCGAGGGAACGGGCCCAGGATATCTAGTCCCCAGACTGTGAACGCCCACGAGAGTAGAATGGTCTGGAGGCCCTGAGCTTGCTGATGGATCTGCTTGGCGTGGAATTGGTAGGCCTCGCAGGACTTCACTAGTTCAGCTGCATCATTGAGCGCCGTAGGCCAGTAGAATCCGCTGCAGAATGCCTTGTCGATGAGGGTTTGTGATGACGAGTGGTGCCCGCAGTCCCCGCCGTGTATGTCGGCTAGCAGCTTCTTCCCCTGTTCCCTGGAGATGCAACGTAGTGAAACGTCATTTGGCCGCTTCGTGTATAACTCACCGTCCTGGATGCAATATGCCGTGGCTTGCCGGGCCACACGCTCCGCGTCCTCCTCCTTCTCTGGTAGTGTCCCTTGCATCAGGTATTCCTAGAATTCCTTGGTCCAGCATCCCTCCTGGGGCTCGAGCACCAAGAGTAGACGCGCTCCCGAAGTCGGGCCACAGGCTGGGGCTCCAGCAGCAAGTGGCTGCGGGAGCTCCTCCCGAGGCTGCATTGTCCTTGAAAGCGGTGTTCTCGCTAATGGCTTGAAGAGCCGCTCCTCAAAGATGCCAGGCTCTTGGGGCTGTCGCTTGGATGCCCTTCTAGCGATGTCGTCGGCTTCCTTGTTGGTTCCCCGTCGTGCTGCAACTCCAGGCCCAGGAACTGCTTCTCCATCTTGCGTACCTCCGCGAGGTATGCCTCCATGTGTTCGTCCTTCGGCTCGTATACCTTGTTGGAGAAGTTGATGAGGAGCTGCAAGTCGCCCCTGATGGTGAGACGCTTCACCCCCAGTGCCACCGCAGCTTTCAGGCCAGCTATGAGGCCTTCGTACTCTGCAATGTTGTTGGAGACCTTCTCGCCCTGCTAGAAGCAGAGCTGCACGGTGTAGTAGAGCTTGTCCTGAGTGGGTGAGATGAGCACCGCTCCAGCCCCCGTGCCTTGGCGTGCGAAGGCACCATCGAAATACATGACCCAGCCGTCGGGCGCCTCACTTTCCGGCGAGAGGGACCGGTCCTCTCCTATCTCAAGCGCTGGGGCGTCCGTCCATTCTCCCACGAAATTGGCAAGCGCGGCTCCCTTGATGACCCTGGTGGTGCTGAACTCCAACTGGAATGCTTGCAACTCGATGTTCCACTCGGCGACCCTCCCGGCAGAGTTGGGGCTCCTGAGCACCCTCTCCAGTGGGTAGGCCGAGAGGACTTTGATGGGGTGGCCTTCAAAGTAGTGCCACAGCTTTCGCGAGGCCACCAGGAGTGCGAGTAGGAGCCTCTGAGGCATGGGGTACCGTGCCCTTGCATCCCGCAACACCGTGATGACGAAGTATACTGGGTGCTCGACGAGGGTAGGCGCGCTGATGAGGCTTGCGCCTTCCGGGAGTTGGGGTGCCTCCTGAGGTGGTGGAGCCCCCAATGCTTGATCGCTTGTCGGGGCCTTTGCGGGTTCGGGGGCGTCGTCCTGCTGAGCTTGATCCTCTACTGTTGCCGATGCGGCCCTTGTGGCGCCCTCCTGGTCTTGTGTCGTCTCTTCTGGGGGCGTAGCACGGCGCCATGCGCCCTTGGCTTGGTGTTCTTCCCGAACCGCCACTATAGCCGCGCTGGCGGAGTAGGGAGTGGCATCAAGATAAAGCACTATGGGCTTGAGAGGTCACGGCTCCACCATCACTGAGGGCTGGTCAGGTATCTCTTGAGGCCATGAAATGCTCGGTCGGCCTCCGGGGTCCACTCGAATGGGCCCTTCTTCTTCATCAGCTTGAAGAAGGGTAGGGCACGCTCTCCCAGCTTGGAAATGAATCGTCCCAACACAGTCACCCGTCCAGCAAGCTTCTGCATTTCCTTGAGGGTTTGCGGTGGACTCATGTCTTCAATGGCCTTGACCTTCTTTGGGTTGGCCTCGATCTCCCTGTGGGACACAACGAAGCCCAGCAGCTTGCCGGAAGGGACGCCAAACACGCACTTCTCCGGGTTGAGCCGCAAGTCGACCTGCCGGAGACATTCAAAGGTCTCCTCCAGGTCTTGGATCAAGGTCCTCGCCTCCTGAGACTTCACCACGATGTCGTCGATGTAGGCTTCAGCGTTCCTCCCGAGCTGCCGACCCAAGGCGATGTGCATGAGCCGCTGGAAGGTTGCGTCTGCATTGCGCTGTCCGAAAGGCATGCAAGTGTAGCAGTACACCCCACACGGGGTCAGGAAGGCTGTCTTCTCCACATCTTCTACCGCCATCTTGATCTGGTGATATCCTGAGAACGCATCCAGGAAGCACAACAAGTCGCACTCGGTAGTGGAGTCTACGATCTGGTCAATGAGTGGAAGCGGGAACGGATCTTGGGGGCAGGCCCTGTTGAGGTTGGTGAAGTCAACGCACATCCGCTCCTTCCCGCCTTTCTTGGGGACGACGACAGGGTTTGCCAGCCACTCGGGGTACCGAACCTCATGAATGACACCCGTAGTCTCCAACTTGCGGGTCTCTTGGACAATGAAAGCTTGCTTCTCCGTGGACTGCCGCCTCGCCTTCTGCTTCACGGGGCGTACGTTGGGGCACACCTTCAGGTGGTGCTCTATCACCCCTCTTGGGACCCCTACCAGCTGATCGGGCTCCGAAGCGAACACTTCTTTGTTTGCATGCAAGAACTTCACCAGCGCCTCCTCCTGATCAGGCTCAAGGTTGGCGCCAATGGTAAAGGTGGACCTTGAGGACCCGTCCTCCTCAACTGGTACTTGCTTGGTTTCTGCCTTGTCTTGAGTGAAAAACTGCTTCTTCTTGGTTGGTGCGGCTCCCTTGGCCTTGGAGGTGTCCGCGTTGGCGGGCTGGGCTGTCGCGGCGGCTTTGAGGGTGATCTTGAGCGTCATCAAGGCTTCCTTGGTGTCCCCAACTACCATGAGGACACTCTTGCTCCCGGGCATCTTCATGAGGTTGTAGGACGGATGGGTCGCCGCCATGAACTGAGCCAAGGCCGGGTACCCGAGGATGGCGTTGTACGAGAGACCGATTATGGCGATGTCGAAGTCAATGAGCTCAGTGCGGTAGTTGTTGCACGTGCCGAAGGTCACGGGGAGGCGGATCTGCCCCAAGGAGCGGGCGGAGCCTCCACCAACCCCTAAGAAAGGCTTGCTAGGGCGGAGCCGCTCGAGCAGTACGTGAAGAAGGCTAAAGGCCTCGATGGAGAGCACGTTGAGGCCGGCGCCGCCGTCGATGAGTGTCTTGGTGATGGACACGTGGCAGATGGTGGGCATGCAAAGCATTGGGAGCGCACCCGAGCCGACGGTGGAGGTGGGATGATCCCCTGAGTCGAAGGTGAGGTCAGCCTCGGGCGCGGCCCAGCCCGGCGGAGCCCCCGAGCGCTTGGAAGTGGCGCCGATCTGGCGAAAGAACGGCTTGACGTGACAATCTGAGGGCGGTGCTTGTGATCCACCGAGGAGGGCCGCAACCGCGTGGTGCGTCGGCGTCACGTAACGCGTGGTGAAGAGGCCGCACAACTCCTCCCAAGATGCCACCATGGATCCGGGGAGGTTGAGCAGCCAGGCACGCGGTGCGCCAGTGAGGGCCATGGGAAGCCAGTTGGCCATGACCTTGTCGTCGCCCCCGGCCTTAAGGACGGCCTCCTCATATGCCAGCAGGAAAGCCGATAGGTCCGCCACGCCATCTTAACGCGGCGGCATCTCCGGCTTGAACTTGGGTGACCACCGCACCTGCCGCAAGGCGGGAGCAAGGGCTCCGAGCCCCCGAGCGCCACTGTGGATACCCGTAGATCCAGCCGGAAGTGAGGCGCCAGCCATGGAGAATGGACGCGAAGATGGTGGAGCGCGAACCGACGGAAGGAAAATTCCGGCGCCCCCTACCTGGCGCGCCAAATGTTGGATTTCAGGTTTTTGCAAAACCCTCAAGGTTCGAACACTGGGGTGCGCGCGAAGATCCCTCCCTCACCGATCACGCCCTCACACACTTCGCGATTTCTAGACTAGGCACACAAACTCACAACACACGAGACACAATATTTATACTGGTTCAGGCCACCGTTTTGGTGTAATACCCTACTCTAGTATGGTGGTGGTGGATTGCCTCTTGGGCTGATGATGAACAGTACAAGGGGAAGAACAGCCTCCTGAGGTGAGGTGAGGTGTTCTTCTGCTTGGTGATCTTCTGGTTTTCTGGATCGATCTCCCCTTTCTAATGTGGTGGCTTAGTCCTATTTATAGAGGCCCAGGTCCTCTCCCCAAATATTGAGTGGGAAGGGAGCCAACAACGGCCAATTTGAAAGTGGAAAGCTAGTATAGCTTATCCTGATAAAAGGTGGTCTTAGCCTGCCAAAGGCTCTGGTGGTGACGCCGTCTTGGGCTCCACGGTGACCTCTGTCCTGCTGTCCTGCTGGTCTTGGTCTCGTTGCACCAATATGGAAACCTTTGATTGACGCCATGGTACTCTTTTTCTGCGCTTGCCTCCTTAGCACCAAAGAGGAAAAAAGGACACTGTAACATCCCAAAATTCTAAATTTTGGAATGTTATATTAAATAAATAGTTTTGATTGATTGTTTGATTGTGGAGTGGTTGCTTGAGTGAAACTGATTGAAATTCGAAACTTTTTGAAAGTGAAATGAGAGGGAATAAAAGGACTTTCCCAAATTTCATTTTGCTTTTATATCTCCATGAATTCAAAGTCTTTTCAAATACAAAACCCTAGAGAGAAGATGCCATGACTTCTTCCATTTAATTAAATGAAAAAGGGTTTTTGAAAATATTTGAATTTCATTTGGAACTATTTCAAATTCAGAAACTTTAGGCAACTCAATGATTTTCATGAGAGAAGATAAAATGACTTCTTCAAAACATATGAAATATGAGTTGGAAGTTTAAAAGGATCTAATTTAAAGTCCTTCTAGGATATTTTTTCAATTTGGAGTATTTGGGTTTTATTCAAATTAAATTTTCTCCAAAAATAAAATATATGTAAAATAGGGTAACATGATTCCCTACAGTATAAAATTGGAGAGAAATAAATTTGAAATAAATTTGATATTTTTAAAATGATTTTTATGAGGTTTTATTGCAACAGTAGCACTCTTTGCTTTATTTGAATTTTTGTGGATTTTATTTTACGTTAGAAAAATGTTCAAATTGTAGAAAATCTTTTTCTGAAAATTTTGATATATAATATTCCTATATAAAATTTTATTTTATTTTCGTTATTTGGTTTTCCTTCTGTTCTATTTAAAACAAACTGTATGTGCAGCCCGTAATTATTTATCGCCCACACGCGTAGCATAGTGGGAGCGGGCGCCTCATCTTTTTTTTCTCCTAAATGGGCCAGGCACAGCCAGCCTTTTCATTTTTTTACTTAGGCCAAGTTTTGTTTAAAAAAACTATAGCGCGTGGCCGGCCGGGGCCTTTAGGCCCGTACGAGGCGTTTAGCCTTTTTCTTCTGTGTTTCGTTTATTTTCATCTACGTTTAGTCCCACTTTGCCTAGCCTTTAACTTTTAAGCCTCTTTTTCACCTATAAATATAGACTCAAAGAGCCTCCAAAAATCATCCGATTCGGGTTAAATCAATATTTTGGTTTGACTAGATTCACTAAAGAAAAATATTTTTTTTCTCCAATCCGGCGGGATTTCTGAAAATTGTCTCCTCTCTCCGAAGTTGTCTTTTCTCTGCCTTATAAAGGTATCTTTCTTTGTTTTTTTTCTTTTTATACTTTCGTAGTTTATTATTTCTAAACTAAAATGATAGAATAATTAGATTATCAATTAGTCTACGTATTTATACATTAGACCTTAGCCGTAACTATTTTTCTTCCGTAAAACAGCTTGGCCCTGATTTTTCAAATAGCCATATAACTTTTTACTCGTTCATCCAAATTAGATGAAACCAGCGCTTATAGTTTTGTCTTGTTTTCGCCTATCTAGTGAACCTGTCACATCACCTTTTTGAAATTTTCAAATTTTCAAATTTGTTCAGATTCATATTCAAACTTGTTTTGATCATAACTTGAGTTTTATAAATCTAATTTAATTGATTCTTTTTGCAAATCGAAGCTCTTGACCTAAACTTTCTGATAAGGCCAAATTCACATAATTTTGGTACTGTTAGAAATTGTTTTATGTTGCAAGAGTTATTTGCTTGGTTTTGATGTTTTCTGAACTGTTTTCTTCGTTCTTCCTGATCTTTTGAGTGATTGCTTATGTGTGGTTACTATTGCTTGCTCACGATAGATTGAACGGAGTGTGACGAGTAGAACTATCAGGAGTTATGAGTGGGAATCATCTTCTTCAACTGTACAAGGCAAGTTCATACTTTGATCATACTCTTCATACCCAGTTTTTATGCATTAGTTTCAACCCTCAAACATTGCATGAGTAGGATTGATAACATATGGGTATTGGGAAGTAGTTGATGAGGTAGGAACCTATTGTCTTGCATTCAAACCCTGGGAGTTACTACGTTATGCTTATACTGCTATGCTATGCTCGTAGACGTGGTTTGGTTTGAGTGATTCATGACAGATGTGAGAGTTATTATTAATGGTTTACTTAAGGTGGCTACTTTAATACACATTTGGGTGGAATGGTAGGGGCACCCTGGAGCACCCAGTGGTCTGCCCGGGCACCTGGAGAACCCAGTGCTTGCCCAAGGGGATCCCGGAGGACCCGTGTGATCACCCTATGGAATGCCACCCAGGCTCAAAGGGATCATAAGATTATTCATGCTAGAAACTTCCGTGTGCAGCCACAAGCTATTATGGGCTCTAGCATAGTGGAGTAAGTTGCATGACCTCTTCCAGTGGTAGGCTAGCAGATGTAGGGGATGTAGGTTGGTACGGTCTACCCAGGGTTAGAGTTAATGCTTCTAAAAAACTATGTCTCGGTCATCCGTTTCTCAAACACCATGTAGTGCAAGAAATCCAATGGAGGAGATCGAGTCTTGTGGGGAAAAGTGCGCAAACCTCTGCAGAGTGTACAAACAAATCATGATTAGCCGTGTCCCCGGTTATGGATAACTTGAGTATCTGGTTCTTGAATTATCATGTTGATCTCAACACTTTAATTAATTAATTTGATTGGATTAATGATTACTATTTTGGGATTGAGTTGGAGGAACCTTCTCAATAATTTTCAATCAACTTGGTAGAAAAATAAAATGTATTCCTTTGTTGTAGGGAAAAATTAGCTTTATGCAAAAATTTAACCATCGAGCCTCCACCAGCCAAATATGCATGTAGTGATAGCTATTATTCATCATTGCTCTATGGTGTGAATTTGCTAGTACATTCAATGTACTGACCCTTTGTGGCTGCAACATCTCAGGTTGCAGGAATCTTACAACGAGTAAGTGATACGTCAGGGTTACGATTTCTACACTCAACTTTGCCGTTGGTGTTGATGGGAATCCACAACCTTGTTGTTACTTCCGCTATTTGGATTGAGGTAATAGTATTTACGTTACTTTATACATGTGATTTACCTCTGTTATAAATCCTCGAGTACTGTGTGTGTCAGCATCCCGATCCAGGGATGACACTTAACCACAGAGACTTGATCGTCTGAGGTCGGGTCGCTACAGACACTATGCGCGCTGGCGCCCGCCTGGCATCCGCCTGGCCTTGGTCGTCATGGCTCACGTCACTGTAACCTCGCGGGGTTTTCCTTGCCTTGATCTCTCCGCCCCTCGCGAGCCAGCCTGGTGAGGCCGCTCCTAAGGAGGTCTTGTGTCGACCGCCTTGCGAGGCTTGGCCCCTCGCGAGGGTCTTGAGTGCTTGTTGGTGAAGATGGGTCGTACGGGCCCACTTGCAGAGCCACGCCGTGGCCTGCAGGCAGGCAAGTCTGGGGACCCCCGTCCCCAGAACGCCGACAGTGCTGGGGCACCATTAATGGAGATGTTGGGATGGAGGTGCGCGGCTGGTAGCGGTCAAAGGGCTCTCCTCCCGATGAGCACGCGCAGGGGTCTGATCGCATGCCTCCCGTACTCAAATAGCTACCCCTCACGGCACCTCCTAGCCAATAAAAAAGGGGACACATGGCCGCACGTAATTGGTAAGTAGAACGCCCACGGTTTCAATAATACTTGTGTTTCCGATTTGTAACGTGACAACACTTGTTCCAAAATGACTTTGTTGATTGTTAATGTGTGTGCCTTCGCAAATCGGACAGAAAAATTACCACAACATGTTGGTGCCTGATACGTCTCCAACGTATCTACTTTTCCAAACACTTTTGCCCTTGGTTTGGACTCTAACTTGCATGATTTGAATGGAACTAACCCGGACTGACGTTGTTTTCAGCAGAATTACCATGGTGTTATTTATGTGTAGAAACAAACGTTCTCGGAATGACCTGAAACTTCACGGAGCAACTTTTTGGAAAATATAAAAAATATCTGCAAAAGATGAAGGCCAGGAGGCCCACCCCCCCTCCATGAGGGTGGGGGCGCGCCCTGGTGCCTCTCCGACTCCAACTCCAACTCTATATATTGTGTTTCGGGGAGAAAAAATCAGAGAGAAGAATTCATCGCGTTTTATGATACGGAGCCGCCGCCAAGCCCTAAAACCTCTCGGGAGGGCTGATCTGGAGTCCGCTCCGGATTGGGGAATCTGTCACCATCGTCATCATCAACCATCCTCCATCACCAATTTCATGATGCTCACTGCCGTGCATGAGTAATTCCATCATAGGCTTGCTAGACGATGATGGGTTGGATGGGATCTATCATGTAATCGAGTTAGTTTTGTTAGGGTTTGATTCCTAGTATCCACTATGTTCTGAGATTGATGTTGCTATGACTTTGCTATGCTTAAGGCTTGTCACTAGGGCCCGAGTGCCATGATTTCAGATATGTACCTATTATGTTTTCATCAATATATGAGTGTTCTTGATCCTATCTTGCAAGTCTATAGTCACCTATTATGTGTTATGATCCGTTAACCCCGAAGTGACAATAATCGGGATACTTACCGGTGATGACCGTAGTTTGAGGAGTTCATGTATTCACTATGTGTTAATGCTTTTTTCCGGTACTCTATTAAAAGGAGGCCTTAATATCCCTTAGTTTCTGTAAGGACCCCGCTGCCACGGGAGGGTAGGACAAAAGATGTCATACAAGTTCTTTTCCATAAGCACGTAAGAATATGTTCGGAATACATGCCTACATTATATCAATGAACTAGAGCTAGTTCTGTGTCACCCTAGGTTATTACTGTTACATGATGAACCGCATCCGGCATAATTCTCCATCACCAATCCATTGCCTACGAGCTTTCCATATATTGTTCTTCGCTTATTTACTTTCCCGTTGCTATTGCTATCATCACTACAAAATACCAAAAACATTACTTTCACTACCGTTACCTTTTGCTACCGTTACCACTACTATCATATTACTTTGCTACTAAATACTTTGCTGCAGATATTAAGTTTCCAGGTGTGGTTGAATTGACAACTCAGCCGCTAATACTTGAGAGTATTCTTCGGCTCCCCTTGTGTCGAATCAATAAATTTGGGTTGAATACTTTGCCCTCGAAAACTATTGTGATCCCCTATACTTGTGGGTTATCAAGACTATTTTTTGGTGCCGTTGCCGGGGAGCATAGCTATATTCTTTGAGTCACTTGGGATTTATATCTGCTTATCATTATGAAGAACTTCAGAGATCCAAAAGCCAAGATCTATCCCTCAACTACGAGGGGAGATAAGGAACTGCCATCTAGCTCTGCACTTGATTCACCTTCTGTTTTGAGTAAGCTTGCGACACCTACACCTGCTTCTACTATTCGTTCTGATATGTCACATGTTATTGATGATGCTACTTCTGCTATGCATGATACTTATGATGAAACTACTTCTATGCCTGATACTACTGTGCCACTTAGTGATTTTCTTGATGAACAAATTGCTAGGGCTAGAGAGATTGAAAATATTGAATCTGATAATACTGATGAAAGTGATGATGAAGAATCACTTGTTATTCTTGAGGGTTATGTTTTTTATCAAGAAGCTTCTTTAGCTATTTTATCTTGCGAAGATAGAAACGAACTTAAGAGGTTATTAGCTAAATGGAATAAGCAATCTCTAAATGCTAGAATGAAACCTGGTCTTGCTTTTGCTACTTCACCTATCTGTGTTACTGATAAGGATTATGAATTCTCTGTTGATCCTGATATAATTACTTTGGTTGAGTCTGATCCTTTTCATGGCTATGAATCTGAAACTGTTGTGGCACATCTTACTAAATTAAATGATATAGCCACCATGTTCACCAAAGATGAGAGAACTCGTTACTTTTATATCCTTAAAATATTTCGATTCTCATTAAAGGGTGATGCTAAGACATGGTTTAATTCTCTTGATCCTGGTTGTGTGCGTAGTCCCCAGGATATGATTTATTACTTCTCTGCTAAATATTTCCCTGCTCATAAGAAACAAGCTGCTTTAAGGGATATATATAATTTTGTGCAAATTAAAGAAGAGAGTCTCCCACAAACTTGGGGGAGGCTTCTCCAATTACTTAATGCTTTGCCTGATCATCCTCTTAAGAAAAATGAAATACTTGATATCTTTTATAATGGACTAACCGATGCTTCCAGAGATTACCTGGATAGTTGTGCTGGTTCTGTTTTCAGGGAGATAACACCGGATGAGGTTGAAATTCTATTGAATAATATGTTGACAAATGAAAATAATTGGACACCTTCGGAGCCAATTCCTGAGCCTATTCCCAAACCAACTCTGAAGAAGAGGGGTATTCTATTTCTCAGTCCTGAAGATATGCAAGAGGCAAAGAAATCTATGAAAGAAAAAGGTATTAAAGCTGAAGATGTTAAGAATTTACCTCCTATTGAAGAAATGCACGGTCTTAATTTACTGCCTGTTGAAGAAACATATGATCTTGATCCATCACCTATTGAAGAAACTCATGGTCTTGATAACCCAACACAGGTAGTAAAGGTAAATTCTCTCTATAGATATGATAAAGCGGAAATCCCATTTACTAAGTTTGCTAGCCCATGCTTAGATGAGTTTGATAAATTTATGGCTAAGTAAGAAGATTTTAATGCTTATTTTGGTACACAATTGAAATACAATTCAAATATGCTTGAACACTTGGGTGATTATATGGCTAATGTCAAAGGTGAACTTAAACTTATTAGTAAACATGCCTCTATGGTTACCACTCAAGTAGAACAAGTACTTAAAAGCTCAAAATGATTTGCTCAATGAATTGAATAGTAAGAATAATGACAATGTTGTTAGAGTTATGACTAGAGATGGTAGAATGACTCAGGAACCTTTGTATCCTTAAGGCCACCCTAAGAGAATTGAGCAAGATTCTCAGAGAAATAATATAGATGCACCTAGTCCTTCTAAAAAGAAGAAAAAAGAGAAATGATAGGACTTTGCATGCTTCTAGTGAACCTATTACTGAAACAACTGAGAATCCAAATGATATTTCTATCTCTGATGCTGAAACACAATCTGGTAATGAACCTGAAACTAGTGATAATGTTAATAATAATATTCATGATGATGCTCAACCTAGTAATGATAATGATGTAGAAATTGAACCTGTTGTTGATCTTGATAATCCACAATCAAAGAATCAACGTTATGATAAGAAAGACTTTGTTGCTAGGAAACATGGTAAAGAAAGAGAGCCTTGGGTTCATAAATCCATGCCTTTTCCTCCCAAACCATCCAAGAAAAAGGATGATGAGGATTTTGAGTGCTTTGCTGAAATGATTAGACCTATCTTTTTGCGTATGCGATTAACTGATATGCTTAAAATAAATCCTTATGCTAAATACATGAAAGAAATTGTTACTAATAAAAGAAAGATATTGGAAGCTGAAATTTCCACCATGCTTGCTAATTATACTTTTAAGGGTGGAATACCAAAGAAACTACGAGATCCAGGAGTACCCACTATACCATGCTCAATTAAAAGAAACCATGTTAAAACTGCTTTATGTGATCTTGGAGCCGGTGTTAGTGTTATGCCTCTCTCTTTATATCGTAGACTTGATTTGAATAAGTTGACACCGACTGAAATATCTTTGCAAATGGTTGATAAATCAACTGCTATACCTGTCGGTATTTGTGAGGATGTGCCTGTTGTAGTTGCAGACGTTACTATTTTAACGGACTTTGTTATTCTTGATATTCCTGAGGATGATAGTATGTCTATTATTCTTGGAATACCCTTTTTGAATACTGCATGGGCTATTATTGATTGCACTAAAGGCAATGTCACTTTTCATGTTAATGGTAATGAGCATACGATACACTTTCCGAGGAAACAACCTCAAGTTCATAGTATCAACTCTATTGGAAAAATTCCATCGATTATATTTGGAGGTTTTGAATTTCCTCTTCCTACTGTCAAGAAGAAATATGATATTCTTATTATTGGGGATGTGCATATCCCCGTTGAGGTAACATAGTGTTATTCGAAATTTCTCCGGTTCCATGTTATTCGGAATGAGTTTGTTAACAAGACTTGATCAACCTTGTTAGTGCATTCCTTTTGATGATCATGAGATGGATGAAACTAGAAGGCACAACCCTCTGTACCCCACTTTTACTTTCTATTATTTATATTAAATAAAATAAAAATAAATATTTTTCTATATGTTATCTAATTATTCGTGCAATATAAAAATATCCCGAAAATAAAAGTTCTCCAAATGCCCTAAAATTTAAATATGATTTTTTCTAGAATATTTGAGAATATTTGGCACTGAGAACACAGCAGGGGGTCAACCACCTGCCCACGAGGGTGGAGGGCGCGCCCCCTGCCTCGTGGGCCCATGGTGGCCCTCCTGCACTTAACCTTTCACCCACACACTCCTTCTTCCTCCCCCAAACACGAATATCCAGCTCAAACCCGAGTCCAAGCTTGTTTTGCTACTATTTTCGATCTCCTTGCTCAAAGCACCTCTCACAAAACTGTTTGGGGAGATTGTTCCTTGGTATGTGACTACTCCATTGGTCCAATTATTTTTTGTTCTAGTGCTTTATTCATTGCAAATTTTTGTTTCTTAGGTGACCCTATTCTTGAGCTTGCATGTCAAATTTATATGGTGAAAAGTAGTTTTCATGCATGATATAGGCTCTAGGCACTTGAGGAGTAGTTGCTATCAGTATTATCGAGTTTGGTTTACTTTTATTTTGAAGTTACTAAATAATTCAGAATTTTTCAGAAAATGATGAGGAGACTTTTGAGGGGCTCATCGAGCCAAAGCTCGAAGGAAAAGGCACCAAAGCCTAAGTATAATCTGCCTCGCACCGTGGAGGTTCGGGCGTGTGAATGACCTTCCGATGATTTCTTGAGAGCAGCCGGTATTTATGAAGATTTTCATGAATTGGCTAAGAATGCAGACCTCACCGCTTTCCTCCACGACCAATGCGATCAGTATCTCTTACTCACAAATATCTTTGTGCAAAACTTTCATTTCCATTCTAGGAGCTCACCACCTATGGTGGAGTTTTATTTATATGATGAGCATAAGGAGATGTCACTTTATGATTTTTGTCGGGTTTGTTTAGTCCCTTTTGAGGGCGAGATAGAAGAACCACATCGCGATGATGTGGAGGGGTTTATTGATACTATCACTATAGGGGAAACAAGGAAGGTTTCCGAGGCACGAATCACTAGCATACATTTTCCTGTTTTACGTTATTTTGCATTATTTTCTAGTCGTTGTTTAATTGGTCATGGAAACTGTGGAAGCCTTAGTATCCCTCATATTATTATTTTGCTCCATGGTTTATACAGTCATAACTCTGTTACTATGGGCGGTATTATTGCCAAACGGTTAAGTCTGAACCATACCAAGGGCCCCATCTTTGGAGGCATCTATGCTTCACGCCTAGCTGCACATTTTAACATACCTATTAGGCATTATGAGAAGGAAGAAAAGGTGCTGCCTCGTGTTTATCTAGATTATAAAAGTATGGTGGCACATGATTTTATTGTTAAGAATAGGGAAGGAGAGCTTAAATAGCAATTGTTCTTTAATAAACATCATCCTGAGACTACTACCCTGCTTGCTCCTTCTTTCTTTTATTCATCTGTAGGCCAGTACCTTATTCCGTTAAAGGCTATTCATGCCTATAGGAACCCTGCACCACCATGGAGCCAGAGCCAGAACCACAAGCTGATCCTCCATGACAGTCTAATTATCAGTGGGATCCGGAGATGATTGTCAGCCAGTGGCAATCAGAGTCTTCCTCTTCTCCATCTCAGTACGACCCCAACTACTATTATGGATATCCGCCAGGCCAGCCGTGGCCATAGACCAACTTAGGCCAAAAGCCTAAGCTTGGGGGAGTACGTATTTCCCACCGACATTACATTTATGTTCACACACTCATTGCTAGATGTCGGTGCTCATACTTTTTCATTGTATCATCCATGCTAGTTTACTTTCCTTTTTATGCTTTCTTCTTGTGTGTTTAATAAACCTTAAGAAAAACCAAAAAAATTAGTTGTAGCTTTTAGTTAGTTTAATTTCCATGCTTGTAGTAGTAATTAAAAAGAAAAAAACCCAAAAATATTTCCTGTTCTTCTTTTGCTTGTTGGGAGCTTTCCCGTGTAAATACTTCTATTTCTTTTCTTTTCTTTGGGGGTCGATAGGAGAAGACCATAATTAAATTGTTGAAGTGGCTCTTATATGCATACTTGTTGATCTAACAAAAGAGCCCATATTGCCCTGTCTTCTCCTGTTTATTGAATGCTTACAGATTCCGGCTTAGTCCAATGCATGTGCACTATTATTATTATTCACACTATTCGGTCATGCAAGTGAAAGGCAATTATGACGATATATGATGGACTGACTGGGATAAGAAAAGTTGGTATGAACTCACCTCTTTTGTTTTTGTAAATATGATTAGTTCATCGTTCCTGATTCGGCCTATTATGAATAAACACGTTTGCAATGACAACTAGAGATCATAGTTTCTTGTGCCATACTTGATTAGCTATGAGTTATAATGGTTTACCTTGCGTGCCAACATGCTATTGAAATGGTTGTGATGTGGTAGGATAGGGTGGTATCCTCCTCTGAATGATTTAAGTGACTTGACTTGGCACATGTTCACGCATGTAGTTGAAACAAAATCAACATAGCCTTCACGATATTTATGTTCATGGTGGATTATATCCTACTCATGCTTGCATTCGGTGTTGATTAATTTTAATGCATGTTCATGACTGTTGTCGCTCTCTAGCTGGTCGCTTCCCAGTCTTTTGCTAGCCTTCACCTGTACTAAGCAGGAATACTGCTTGTGCATCCATCCCTTAAACCCCAAAGTTATTCCATATGAGTCCACTATACCTATCTATATACAGTATCTACCTGCCGTTCCAAGTAAATTTGTATGTGCCAAACTCTAAACCTTCAAATAAATATCATGTTTTGTATGCTCGAATAGCTCATGTATCAACTAGGGTTGTATGTATCTTCCATGTTAGGCGGGTTATTCTCAAGAGGAGTGGACTCCGCTCCTCACTCACGAGATAAATGGCTGGTCACCGGGATGCCCGGTCCCATGCTTTATGCAAACTAAATCAAAATAATTACAAACAAAACTCCCCCTAGGACTCTTGTTAGTTGGAGGCACTCGTTGTTTCGAGCAAGCCATGGATTGATGCTTGTTGGTGGAAGGGGGAGTATAAACTTTACCATTCTGTTTGGGAACTGCCTATAATGTGTGTAGCATGGAAGATATCGCCATCTCTTGGTTGTTATGTTGACAATGAAAGTATACTGCTCAAAATATTATTCACCTCTGTTTCAAAACCGAGCTCTGGCACCTCTACAAATCCTTGCTTCCCTCTGTGAAGGGCCTATCTATTTACTTTTATGTTGAGTCATCATCCTCTTATTAAAAAGCACCAGTTGGAGAGCACCGCTGTTATTTGCATTCATTACTGTTAATTTACATTGAGTATGACTTGACTGGATCTTTTTTACCATGAATACAATGTCTAGTCAGTCCTTGGTCTTTAAAGGTGCTCTGCATTTATGTTTTGCGGTCTCAGAAAGGGCTAGCGAGATACCATCTTGTTATATCATATTATGATTGTTTTGAGAAAGTGTTGTCATCCGAGATTTATTATTATTGCTCGCTAGTTGATTATGCTATTGATATGAGTAAACTTGAGACCTGAGCGTTAATGCGAAAGTGGTTAGTTATAATCTTTGCCGAAAACTTGAATGCTGGCTTTACATATTTACAACAACAAGAGCAAACAGAGTTTGTAAAAGTTTTTCTTTATCACTTTCAGTTTGTCAACTGAATTGCTTGAGGACAAGCAAAGGTTTAAGCTTGGGGGAGTTGATACGTCTCCAACGTATCTACTTTTCCAAACACTTTTGCCCTTGTTTTGGACTCTAACTTGCATGATTTGAATTGAACTAACCCGGACTGACGCTGTTTTCAGCAGAATTGCCATGGTGTTAGTTATGTGCAGAAACAAACGTTCTCGGAATGACCTGAAACTTCATGGAGCAACTTTTTGGAAAATATATAAAATACCTGCAAAAGATGAAGGCCAGGGGGCCCACCACCTCTCCACGAGGGTGGGGGGGGCGCCTGCCCCCCTAGGGCATGCCCCCTACCTCGTGGGGCCCCTGGTGCCTCTCCGACTCCAACTCCAACTCTATATATTGTGTTTTGGGGAGAAAAAAAATCAGAGAGAAGAATTCATCGCGTTTTACAATACGGAGCCGCCGCCAAGCCCTAAAACCTCTCGGGAGGGCTGATCTGGAGTCTGTTCGGGCTCCGGATTGGGGAATCCGTCACCATCGTCATCATCAATCATCCTCCATCACCAATTTCATGATGCTCACCGCCGTGCATGAATAATTCCAACATAGGCTTGCTAGACGATGATGGGTTGGATGGGATCTATCATGTAATCGAGTTAGTTTTGTTAGGGTTTGATCCCTAGTATCCACTATGTTCTGAGATTGATGTTGCTATGACTTTGCTATGCTTAAGGCTTGTCACTAGGGCCCGAGTGCCATGATTTCAGATCTATACCTATTATGTTTTCATCAATATATGAGTGTTCTTGATCCTATCTTGCAAGTCTATAGTCACCTATTATGTGTTATGATCCGTTAACCCCGAAGTGACAATAATCGGGATACTTACCGGTGATGACTGTAGTTTGAGGAGTTCATGTATTCACTATGTGTTAATGCTTTGTTCCGGTACTCTATTAAAAGGAGGCCTTAATATCCCTTAGTTTCCGTAAGGACCCTGCTGCCATGGGAGGGTAGGACAAAAGATGTCATGCAAGTTCTTTTCCATAAGCACGTAAGACTATGTTCGGAATACATGCCTACATTATATCAATGAACTGGAGCTAGTTCTGTGTCACCCTAGGTTATTACTGTTACATGATGAACCGCATCCGGCATAATTCTCCATCACCAATCCATTGCCTACGAGCTTTCTATATATTGTTCTTCGCTTATTTACTTTCCCGTTGCTATTGCTATCATCACTACAAAATACCAAAAACATTACTTTCACTACCGTTACCTTTTGCTACCGTTACCACTACTATCATATTACTTTACTACTAAATACTTTGCTGCAGATATTAAGTTTCCAGGTGTGGTTGAATTGACAACTCAGCCGCTAATACTTGAGAGTATTCTTCGGCTCCCCTTGTGTCGAATCAATAAATTTGGGTTGAATACTTTACCCTCGAAAACTGTTGCGATCCCCTATACTTGTTGGTTACCAGTGCCATGTCATGACACCATGCCAAGTTTCATGATTTTCAGGCGTGTTTTGGATTTACAGGAATTAAAAAACCAAGTTTCTCAATCTTTTTGGCCGAGCCACGACGCCCAGATATTTGAATTTCACTCCCATCTCTTGAATGGGACCTAGAAATTCACCCAAGGACACACATGTGATTTTTCAAACAACTTTGGTGCACCGGATCATGTGCTTGTAGTCCAAATTTGAATTATGCACATTAAATGCGCAGAAACTCAATTAATGTGTAAAACAGGCCAAACGAACCTGGAATAATCCCAAAATTTAGCACAATACTTTTATTTGGTCTAATCTGCCAGTGTAAAAAGATTAAGGCGGGAGAAGGCAGTGTACGTATGTCGTTTCGCACACGGAGGTGACACGTTCCCTCTCGGAACCACGAGCCTTCTTGAGGGAAGCTTCGGTTTGCAAGAAGCTTACACCAAAGCTTGTCCCAGTTCGGCCAAAAAAATTACTGCAGCATGTTGGCGCCATGTCATGACACCATGCCAAGTTTCATGATTTTCAGGCGTGTTTTGGATTTACAGGAATTAAAAAACCAAGTTTCTCAATCTTTCCAGCAAAGCCACGATGCCCAGATGTTTGAATTTCACTCCCATCTCTTGCATGGGACCTAGAAATTCACCCAAGGACACACATGTGATTTTTCAAACAACTTTGGTGCACTGGAGCATGTGCTTGCAGTTCAAATTTGAATTATGCACATTAAATGCGCAGAAACTCAATTAATCTATAAAAAAGGCCAAACGAACCCGGAATAATTCCAAAATTTAGCATGGTACTTCTATTTGGTCTAATATGCATGTGTAAAAGAATTAAGGTGGGGGAGGCAGTGTACGTATGTCGATTCGCACACAGAGGTGAGACGTTCCCTCTCGAAACCACGAACCTTCTTGAGGGAAGCTCCGGTTTGCAAGAAGCTTACACCAAAGCTTGTCCCAATTCGGCCAAAAAAATTACCGCAGCATGTTGGTGCCATGTCATGACACCTTGCCAAGTTTCATGATTTTCAGGCGTGTTTTGGATTTACAGGAATGAAAAACCAAGTTTCTCAATCTTTCCAGCCGAGCCACGATGCCCAGATGTTTGAATTTCACTCCCATCTCTTGCATGGGACCTAGAAATTCACCCAAGGACACACATGTGATTTTTCAAACAACTTTGGTGCATTGGAGCATGTGCTTGTAGTTCAAATTTGAATTATGCACATTAAATACCCAGAAACTCAATTAATGTATAAAAGGCCAAATGAACACGTAATAATTCCAAAATTTAGCACGATACTTTCATTTGGTCTAATCTGCCAGCGTACAAAGATTAAGGCGGGAGAAGGCAGTGTACGTATGTCATTTCGCACACGGAGGTGACACGTTCCCTCTCGGAACCAAGAGCCTTCTTGAGGGAAGCTCCGGTTTGCAAGAAGCTTACACCAAAGCTTGCCCCAATTCGGCCAAAAAATTTACTACAGCATGTTGGTGCCATGTCATGACACCATGCCAAGTTTCATGATTTTTAGCCATGTTTCGGATTTATAGGAATTAAAAAACCAAATTTCTCAATCATTCCGGCCGAGCCACGACACCTAGATGTTTGAATTTGAATCACATTTCTTGCATGGGACCTATAAATTCACCCAAAGACACACATGTGATTTTTCAGCAAACTTCGGTGCATTGGAGCATGTGCTTGTAGTTCAAATTTGAATTATGCACATTAAATGGCCAGAAACTCAATTAATGCATAAAAATGCCAAACGAACCCGGAATAATTCCAAATTTAAACATGACACTCATGTACTAGTTGCATGTTCACTGTACGTAAATGTTCTAGCAAGTCAAACACCATCCTTTCCCTCTGTGACACCGTTTTGTCTTTCAAAACATATTGAAAAAATCAGGTATACCACAAGCAGTTTACTAGAAAGAATCGTGTGGGATGCGATATAAAATATCTTGGTGCACTGTCTTGTTTGGCTTACGCAGGGAGCTTCATCGTCTACAGTCCACTGCCCCCGCTTGAACCACACTTGCACGCCAGTTTCTCATGGCACCGAGCGAATTTTTTTGGCCACCGCAGAAATATCTATCTCCCCGCCCCTCCCTCCTACCAAAAGCCACATTTCCACTGTTCCTCCTTGCTTTCCAAGTTCAAACCTTCACTGCTGCTTACTGGCAGCTCAGCCTCCTCGCTGGCAACCCTTCTTCTTGCAGCGACGCCTCCTCGCCGACGACCCTTCTTCTTGCAGCGCCGCCTCCTTGCCGGTGACCCTTCTTCTTGCTGCATGGCCTCCTCGTCACCGACCCTTCTTCTTGCTGCGCGGCCTCGTCGATATGGTCAAGTAATCCACACCCCACCCACACCATCCTCCTCATTTCCCGTCCCACATGCCCCGGCTGACGGAGTGACACCTTCCACAGAAATCACTGCCCCCTCCTCCAATTAAGCACCGCCCACAGCCATTTTACACGCAGTATAACGTGCAGCTGAGTAGCATGCGGCTGCATGCATGAACAAGGTCGCTATGGCTTCCATGCGTGTCGACCGCCAGATCTTGGAGGAGCACCTCGTCTTCGAGGCCACCGTCGACACCGCCACGCGGTTTTCTACTTTAAAATACAATTCGTGATGTTTTCTAGAGGCCATCGCCAGTGCCTTCTAGTGATTTGTCCTCTGTAATGTTAATATGCAATCTGATGTTCAGTTAACAGTTTGGTTCTCTGAAATGTAATGTTCAGTTAACACTCTGGTCCAACAATTGCTACATTTCGTAGTACTTTTCTCAAGCATTCTTTGTTTTGTTAACTGTCTTATCTTCTAGTACATGTTTCTATTCAGCAATGTCGTGCTCAGTTAACTATTTTGGTTCATTTGGTATGCTGTCCATTTAACTGTTTGGTTCAGTTCTGCAATTTGATTTTCATTTGTTGTGGGTACAATTTTGTATTATTATGCATGTGACACCAATTGAATTTGGCTATACTCAATACATATTCTATTGATAGCATGGCAACTCTCAGTTAACCTGATCAAGATCTTCCTTATGTGTGTTGCAGGGAAACAATGGGAGACACTGCGGTTTACCATCGAGGTTTGTTCAAGCAGGGTCCTTTGGCTAATAGCACATTATTGTGCAGTTGCAAGAATCATTCTAATATTTAGGTTTCTTACAATTTGGTCTTGCACATGTAGGTCCTGCTATTAGAGGCTTAGACCCACTGTTCGACCCATTTTGCATATGGGGAAATGAGATGTCCATGAATATCAGTCAAGTCAAGAAACTCAGAGAGATTGTTAGGATGAAGAAACATGCGATGAATAACAGTAAGATCTTTGTTTGCACAATGAAGAAGACATCAGTGAACTATAGGATGGTACCAACTCTTTTACCTTGTTTTTACCCCTTGCGCCATTTCAAAATTTATGACATCGATTTATGCATAGCTTTGTTTTCAGTACTTTTCAAAGCAGTTCACCGATGATTATCTCTCAAACCACCTGCATGGTCAAGAGGCAATGAAGGTATTCATTCAACACCCATAATACAATATTGACGTCTTGCTGAAGAGGACGAAGGTTGGGCGGGCAATTATCCATAGCCACTAGCCTAAAGTTGCAAGGACATTCAACATCACTGAAGGCTCAATATTTGCCTTCCGCTTCTGGAGTTTCCCATATGAGATTCATCTGTCTATTTACTATGTATGATGCTACTTTCCAAAGGTTTTTGATGTTGCATGTGAAACTTGGTGCTGTTGTGTAATGGCGCAACTGAGTGCCGAAGCTATCTGATGTAATTCGATTATGAAATCTTGGTTGCTTTTATACGGATATGAAATATCTAGCATGTTTTATAAGAAATATCAGTTTGATTAGTACATGGATTATCAATAATAGGCTAATTACCCTGATTATTGGGGTTTTCTATTGCAGACGGTTACTCAGACAACACCGTAGGCACTGAACTCAAACGACCCGCACAGTTTCTAGAAAGTAGGTGTGTTCGATCAACTAACAATCACACACGACTTCCGGCAACGAACTGTTTGCGTTAGGCCACCTTGCACAAACGTTTCCACACAAAGAACTCTATGTGATATACATATGAACGGAAACGTTTTCCCTGGATTTACTGTGTGGGATGTACATAAGAACAGAAACGAATTCCTTGGATTGACTGTGTGTGATATACATACCTAAGGAAATGTTTTTGTAGGATTCACCGTGTGGGATGTACATACCTACGGAAACGATTTTCTTGGATTACTGTGTGGGATGTACATACCTACGGAAATGATTGGGTTTTGATGCTTCGCCCGATCCACATGGCCCCAGCCTGGGTCCCAGGAGGGCCTATCCCCGATGATTTCTGGGTCGTGTGGGAAGGACACCCTATCACACAAACTCACTTGGCGACGGTTCCAAATGTCGTCCTGGAAAGGGGTTAAAAACCGTTTGTTTAGCACGTCGCTATACCAGCGCATACAAGCTAGCACGAGGCTGCTGATCTCATTTGATTCATTAACGAGTTTTTGGTAGGCATTCCTGGTTGTGGCATTAGCAGTATCGACATGTTCCTCTGGAAGTGTATCCTCTAGAACATGTTCCTTCTTATTGTGCTTGAGAACAATTATCAAATTTCTATACCAGGTGGTAAAGTTTGATACATTAAATTTATCCTTTTCTAAGATTGATTTGAATGCCAAGTTGGGTTGAGGAGGTGGTGCCATTGATCTACAACAGAAAAATGTGCAATCACCGAGCAATGTGTTTATGTAGAGTAATTCAAGCCTTAAATGGAAATACTCCCACAAAAGTCGGCATCCCTCCACAAACTCTCGGTGGTTCAGGATCCGACTAGCGCATGCAACTAGTGAGCTTTAGCATCACTGCTAGCCAACATGCCTATCCGGTAAGCAACTCCTTGCTAATTGTATCTCTATATCAATCTTTTCGATCGGGTAGGTATCTCATACCCCTCCCAACCTTCCTTGCCGTAAGTCCCAAAACCGTTTTGATAACATTGTCAAGTTAACCTGATGCAGTGCATGTCCGTGTCCGACATGAACCCTTCAGTTCAAGGACACCTAGTAGCACCCCTGTTTTATGAGCCCAATACTAGACGTATTTGACATGCGAAGGTGCAACATCGGGGATGGCAATTCGCTTGATATTAATGAGGGATCTTTCTACCATTTTAACATGGATAGAAACAAAGAAACATAAATCACAAATAAACATATATTGTGAAATAGTATGGCTCCTTCATGGACATTCTTCCAGATTGGCTCCGACTCGATGACCATCTAGGAAATCCATCTTGTTCGTCATGTCAGGACGCCAAGCCACCAACCTGATCTCTATTATCCAACTACTACAACTAGTAATGAATTTAACAGAGAGTCACAAGTCGACACGCATGTCGTTATACATTATAATTATAGCACTTTGGCTCCTGCCGGCTGACAAACATGACACATAGGCCATGTATAATTTACACACATGCATCACATACACATGAGCCATACTATTCACATCAAACCTGCAAAACAAAGTTATGCATAGAATGGCATTCTACCGGTTTGAATGATCATGTACGAAATACAAGGCGCTATGCACATGTAGGTTGTGTCACGACCTCATTGATTCAGATCATCGGAAAACATAGCCATATCAATCCCCATGTGTAGTTGATCTCATCAACCATGCACATAACTGATCTCATAAACGACAACAGATCTCATTTGCTGCCTCCACATATATAATATGCATACAATCTAAATCCAAATCCTATCGTAGAGGCTCTGATACCACTATTGGGTTCTATGGTAGGGTGCGTCGACTGCAAATTAAAATTTCCTAACCCCAGAATCATCCAGGAACATGCTAGGGAGGTGGACCATGGATCGTTACCACTAGACACGCAGTGTCGTGCATTGGAAGAAGAGTTGCGGCAACGCGTATGTGTGGATCGTCTCCTCCGCGTCCAATCTCCCTCGAACAACCGGTCGTCGGATCCACATACAGGTTCGCCGAAGCGGCGCAAGTGCACCGCCTCTAAAAACATCCATGCGTACAGGAGGAACATCATGCGACGGACTGCTAGGTCCGATCACACAGTCGACGGTGAGTGGAGGTAGCTATTCGCAACAGATGCAAAACCCTAGTGACAGCGCCGAAGCGATCAACGAAATGAGTGTACCGCACCTCCACTTTATATAGGCATCCGTCGTGGACTCAACACTTGGGCCTCACACGGATCCTAAGACCCAAAGTCTATTCGGCCTAGATCCGAGTCCGAGTAGGCTCACACCTGACTCGTGGAGTCGGATCTGTCCTCACAGGTTCCTTCCCTTAAGCACGCAACCGCTTAGGTTCTCGTTCACTTGGTTGAGAGTTAGATCACATCCAACTCATCTAGTCGGTAGAAGCCTCTAGCAAAGCGTGCCGACTCCAAGTGTCTGATGAAGCTAGTTACGCGAACCTATACATCACACTTATGTTCCCTTTGCCACATGATATATGTCGTCGAGATCAAGGCGAGTCTGTCATCCTTGTGCCAGCCCGACACCTTTCTTGTTCCAGTGATGCCGACCACAAACCAGACTATCTCATAATCCAGTTCGCATGTCCATGCTTATCTTGGTCGGATCACACGAGGGGCCCAGGGTATATCTCTCTTGATCGGAGGGGCAAATCCCATCTTGCTCGTACATGTCTTGCATCATGGGTCTGGACAAGCCCGAAACCTACCTTTGTAACTACCCAGTCATGGAGTAGTGTTTGGTTGGCCAAATCAAGTCTATCACCATCCCGAGTACATGCGCCAGCTCAGGTCTTAGGACATAGAACGTATGTTGTACTAGAGACTCACATATGACATATCGTTGCGTCTCATAGTTGGGTATGTCCGACTCGGACATTATCTCCACTTGGATCCGACCAGATCCTTCCGAGCTCATATTATCCGGTTAGCATCCAATGCTCCATGGCTAGTGAGACCATGCCATCCACCGTGTCATATCCTAGTCTAGTTGGCTGCGCGTCCACACAACCCTTTTGACTAGGGACCCTTTAGGATAGTTATCATAAAATGCATAGTCCCACAAACAAGTCACATACTTGCTAATACACATCATTGATAATGTCTAAGGACTATCTTTATTCATAAACACATAGGAAATATCATCGTACATGATTGCCTCTAGGGCATATCTCCAACATGGATGGTGATGGGTTGGATGAGATTCATCATGTAACCGAGTTAGTTTTGTTAGGGCTTGATCCCTAGTATCTACTATGTTCTGAGATTGATGTTGCTATGACTTTGCTATGCTTAATGCTTGTCACTAGGGCCCGGGTGCCATGATTTCAGATCTGAACCATTTATGTTTTCACCAATATACTTGTGTTCTTGATCCGATCTTTCAAGTTATATGCACCTATTACATGTTATGATCAGCATAACCCAAGTTGACAACAATAGGGATTCTTTTTGGTGATCACCGTAGTTTGAGGAGTTCATGTATTCACTATGTGCTAATGCTTTGTTCCAGTTCTCTATTAAAAGGATGCATTAATATCCCTTAGTTTCCCTATGGACACCACTACAACAGGAGGATAGGACAAAAGATGTCATGCGAGTTCTTTTCCATAAGCATGTATGACTATTTATGGAATACATGCCTACATTACATTGATGAACTAGAGCTAGTTCTGTGTCGCCCTAGGTTATGGCTGTTATATGATGAATATCATCCAACGAAATCACCGATCCAATGCCTACGAGCTTTTGACATATTGATCTTTGCTAAGTTACTACTGCTACTGCTACTATTACAACTGCTACAAAATTACTGCTACTACTGTTACCGTCACTATTACTGCTACTACTATTTCTAGCACTATCAAACTATCATACTATTGTGCTATTGATCACTTTGCTACAGATATTTAGTCTCCAGGTGTGGTTGAATTGGCAACTCAATAGCTAATACTTGCAAATATTCTTTGGCTCCCCTTGTGTCGAATCAATAAATTTGGGTTGAATACTCTACCCTCGAAAACTATTGCGATCCCTTATACTTGTGGGTTATCAAGACCTTTTTCTGGCGCCATTGCCAGGGAGCATAGCTATATTTGTTGATTCACTTGGGATCTATATCTGTTGATCACTATGAAGAATCTTAAGCATGAAAGAACCAAGATCTTTCCCTCCAAGACGAGGGGAGGTAAGGAACTGTTAACTAGCTCTACACTTGATTCACGTTCTGTATTAAGTAAGCTAGCAACACCACCACATGCTATTAATCCTGATATGTTGCAAGTAATTGATGATGCTACTTCTGTTATGAATGATGTTAATGATGATTCTAGTACCTTGCTTGATAAGATTGTGCCACTAGGTGAATTTCTTGATGAACAACTTGCGAGAGCTAAAGAAATTGAGAATGCTGAAACTGGTGAAATTATTGAAACCAAGAATTGTGAAACACCTATTAGACCTAACTCTCCTAGATATGAATTGCCCGAAATACCCGAGGGTTATGTTATGGATGGAGAGGTAGCTAGGGACTTTCTTGCTTGTAAGGATGGAGATGATCTTAAGAAATTACTATGCAAGTTGAAAGAAAAATCTTTGAATGGTAGAATGAAATATGATCCTAAGTTTGCTACTTCACCTATCTTTATTACTGACTAGTACAAATGTCCGTGCATTGCACCAGGTGAAAAAATGGGCATAACCTGCTTCATGTGCCATTGTGCGTCGTTTCTATGTCCATTTTTAATAAACATATTTTCAATAAACATTGGTAATATGGTTAAACGTGGGAATTCTCTTATTTTTAATAAAAGTTAACTTTTTAGCAGAAGAGCCCGTGTGTGCAATGGGTATGAAATAAATTCCTGGGTTTGCATGATATTCGAGAGTTTATTTATCATGATGAAACACTGAGCTCTATCTCTCAATCTATTTGATTCTTCCTTGTCTTATCATGAAGCGTCAGCAGTAGGAGCACACTGACTGCACCAACACGACTACTTCCTTGACACCAACATCAGGGCTGGAACATGATCAGGCAGAGTTGCAGTGGGATGATATGACAGGGGAGTAGCCACATGCAAGGAGGTGGTGCACGGAAGGATCGAGGACATGGTTGGCATAGCCACGACCACGTGACTCTCTCTCTCTCTGTTGCTCGCCGTTGCTTCATCAAGACTGGTTTGTACTAGTACCAGGCCCAAACGAGATGGGCGAATTTCGTCGGACCTTCGTTTTTTCAGAAGAAATCCAAAACTCTGCCGCAGAGTGCTATGCTCGCGTCCCTCTGCGCGCGCTCTGCCAGCGGTTGGGTGTGCGCACGATCACGTCGGGGCCCCATATGCATGCGGTTGTGCCGCGTGCGTTGCCATGCGATGCAGTTATGTGCGGCACGATGGAGTTATGCGCTGCAAATTAGAACAGCCATCAGGGCCTGCTGATATTCCTGGCCGTCCGGCTTCCCCTTTAATTCCCGCGGCCATTATAACCTTAGTCTCTTCAACCTTTCGATTGCGCCCCACAACAGAACAAGCACACCCACAACGACACATGGAGACGGGATGTCCAACGGCGCTCCAATGGAGTTCGGCGAGCATAGAGTGGATACGCACGCGAGGGAGACGGATCTCTCGGTGGTGTACACCATCGACCCGGCCGTGGTGGATGACTACATCAACAGCGTTGAGCAGTTGCTTGCTCGAGACAACTACAAGGTGGTTGGCATCGACCTCCAGTACACCACCGGTCGTGCCGGCATAGATCAGAAGGTTGTCGTCGCCCAGTTGTGTGTGGGCCATCATGTCCTCATCTACCACTACTGCATGGCCACAGAGCCTTGCGAGCGTTTCAACAGGTTTGTCAATGGCACCGACTACAAGTTCGCCATGGTGGAAACCACCGATGATGTAAAGGCGCTCCGTGTTATGGGCTTGTCCTGCAAGAACCTTGTCGAAATCTTTGACCACTACAGGGTCTGGGGAAGCATGAAGAAGGACTCCCTGGTCAAACTTGCCTCGGCCATCATCGACCCCTACTACGAAAAGATGAAGCAGGATGCCCAGAGAACAAGTCCCCTATCTTAGCACAGGGCCTGGATGCGGTAACTGGATGAACCGCACCTCAGGTTCGCGGCCAAGAGCATGTACACATGCTACGAGATGCACAGGCGGATCGTTGACATGAGGAAGTGCCTCGTTACCAAAATCGACGAGCCCGGATCAAGCCACAAGTAGAGCAAGCGATACAAGAAGTAGATGATGATCAGATAATCGTTTATGCTAGTAAATCATGCATGTAATATATAGTTTACTTTATTGGTGTGTGGAAATTTCATGTGTGTAGTAGCCACCTATGTAATTATGCATGTAATAGTTTACTTTGGTGTGTGCAAATGTCATGTGTGTAGTAGCCACCTATGTAATTATGCATGTAATAGTTTACTTTGGTGTGTGCAAATGCCATGGTTGTAGTATCCACCTATGTAAGTGGATGTTTAATTTGGTTATGCAGGCATGCCCTTATAAATGTGTGTGTATATATATATATTGTTGTTCTGTATGCAATCCCATCGCACAACACACACGTCTTATTAGCAGCAATTGTCTGTGTTATTATCGGTCTTCACACACATTTCTGATTACAGACCTGTTTGCCGCATATCACACACATCTTGTTAAGTTGAACCATTTTTGTTCTCATGTCTCAACGCAAACAGTTCATCTGAGTGAACTGCATGCCATATATCGCACACACCTTCATCTGGCTAACTGTTTCTTTTGTGTTGCCTAATCACAAATAGTTCATCTGAGTGAACCGTATGCTGTATATCGCACACACATCCATCTGATTGCCTGTTTCTTTTGTTCCTCCTCATCGCAAACAGTTAATTGAACTGAACCGTATGCCCTACATAGCACATGCAACTAAAATCTGAACCGTGTTTGATGGCTCCGCCATCGCAAATGTTTTGCACCTTTTTATGGTTTTTACACCACCATTTGCGATTATGGCACCGCACATAGTTTTTTCGAAGGGTCTCTGATCATAGTGTCGCGTTAGCAGCATCCTGCAGTAGTGGGGGCTTCGATGTTCGAAATTTGCAAGCTCATAATCAGTCTATGCGATGCAAGTTTGTCACTAAGGTTCTGCAATCCTCTGTGGTCCCTTGCTACCAGTGGTTTGCTTCATAGTACTGCAGGAACTCTATACCTCATGGTGCTAGCAGCAGAGACACAACTTTGTGGAGAAGTTTCAAGGATCATATCCTCTGGTGATTAACTCTTTGCACTGTGCTCTGGGTTCTGGCGCTCTGGTGTCCTTTTGGCATGATTAGTGGCTTGAGGCTGGCAGGTTGTGGCAGGTGTTTCTAGTTTTGTATTCTTTTGCTACAAATCCCCATTGTTCTGTTCAATCACAGCACTCTCAGGGGACTTGGGAGGTCCAGCTCCACCCCAACCTATGTCAAGCTGCTACACATGAACTGAAAGGATTGAGAAGAGGTGTCTAGAGGGGTGTGATTAGACCCTCAACAAGCAAAAGTAGCAGTTTTTAAGTTCTTCAAGTTGAGGTGGAGTTTTAGCACAAGTTTAAGCATTCACAATACACTTCAAGCAAGCATGGCAAGAGTATGAGAAGCGTAAAGAGTAAAGCATGCTAATTGCAAGAATGTAAAGGGATGGGATTGGAGTGTGCAAACGCAATGAAGACATGGATATTTTTGGCGTGGTTCCGATAGGTGGTGCTATTGTACATCCATGTTGATGGAGACTTCAACCCACTAAGGGTAACGGTTGCGCGAGTCCATGGAGGGCTCCACCCACGAAGGGTCCATGAAGAAGAAACCTTGTCTATCCCACCATGGCCATCGCCCACGAAGGACTTGCCTCACTTGGGTAGATCTTCACGAAGTAGGCGATCTCCTTGCCCTTACAAACTCCTTGGTTCAACTCCACAATCTTGTCGGAGGCTCCCAAGTGACACCTAACCAATCTAGGAGGCACCACTCTCCAAAAGGTAATAGATGGTGTGATGATGATGAACTCCTTGCTCTTGTGCTTCAAATGAGAGTCTCCCCAACACTCAACTCTCTCACACAGATTTGGCTATGGTGGAAAGATGATTTGAGTGGAAAGCAACTTGGGGAAGGCTAGAGATCAATATTCTTGTGGTTGGATTGGAATGTCTTGATCTCAACACATGAGTAGGTGGTTCTCCCTAAGAAAATGAGTAGTGTAAATGTAGGCACGTCCTGATGGCTCTCGCTTGAATGGAGAAGGGGTGGAGGGGTATATATAGCCTCCACACAAAATCCAACCGTTACACACATTTGACCCAACTCGGTGAGACCGAATAGAAGAACTCAGTGAGACCGATTCAGTTCAAAATGTGAACATTAGGAATCTCGGTGGGACCGACATGATCAACTCGGTGGACCGATGTGCTAGGGTTAGGGAAAAACCTCATCTCGATGAGACCAATTGCATAAACTCGGTGAGACCAATTTTAGCAATGAGCAAACAGAGAGTTGGTCAAGCAAACTCGATGGGACTGATTGCACATTTCAGTGAGACCAAAATAATTACAACATGCAACAGTGAGTTTGTTGCAAGGCCATCTCGGTGAGACCGAGACCCCGATCAGTCAGACCGAATTGTCAAGGGTTTCTGGCAGTGGCTAGGTCAAATGAACCCGGTGGCGCTAGATAGATCTAATCGGTGGGGCCGAGTTTTACTTTTAGGTTTTGGACATATGTGGAAATGATAAAGTGGCTGAGGGTTTTGGAGCAATATCACTAAGCACTTTGAGCAAGTAGACCATTAGGCAACACCTCATCCCCTTATAATAGTATTGGCTTTCCTATGGACTCAATGTGATCTTGGATCACTAAAATGAAAATGAAGAGTCTTGAGCCTTTCCCAATCTTTGTCCTTAGCATTTTGAAGGGGTTCCACATCCTCGTGTTCCTACCACGCCATTGTTGAACTCATCTGAAATATACTAGATAAAACTATTAGTCCAACAAGAGATATGTTGACATTAATTACCAAAATCACCTAGGGAGCACTTGTGCTTTCAATCTCCCCCTTTTTGGTAATTGATGACAACATACATCAAAGCTTTAGATAAAGATATGAAGAGTAACAAGTAAAGCTTTGGAAGGACATGTAACATGCATAGCCCCCCCTACATGTATGCAATCATGTAAAGATGGAATATAAGAGCATGTGAATGCATAAGCATGTCAAAGCAAGCAATGAGTTACATGTATCTTGTCTATATGCATCAGAGCAAATGATGTAGCTAAAATAAGTGTACCTTCATGTTCATGAATCCTTCTTGCAAACAATATGTGCAGCAGGAAGAGACCATCATGCACATGAGTGTGATGCATATACTTACCTTGTGGTCTTGAGCTGGCTTTGGAAGAGATTAACTTGAGAAAACAAGGTTAGATAACACAAGAACACTCTAATTAAAGCAAGATTAGGAAACCACGAGAGACCGAGGCTGGGATGCCATGAAATGGGTGAGTACTTAGTACTTCATTTGGATAGAGATGTCCCCAAGAATTAAAGATATGCAATGAATTCCAACAAATTTTCTCCCCTAGATATGCTAGATATGGACTCGTTCTCCCCTTGAATATGATATTGGATAATGGGAGAAGGTACAGTAAGAGAAAATCAAAGCAAGAAAAATTAAAGCAATGAAACCATATATTGACATGTCTTTCCCTCTTGAAGCCATGTGACTTCTCACCTCTTGTTTTACTGGCATCTGGAAGAGTTAGGATGTACTCTCTATCCCATGTGATAAGCTTTGAGGTTGCTCTCTCCCCCCCTTTGACATCAATTTCCAAGAAGGGACCCTCTGGAGCAAGAGTCAAATAGGTTTGATCCTTGAGACACATTACAAAGCAACATGTAAATTAAGATGCGAGTACAGGATAAGAATCATTGAGTGGAGATGGAGAAGAAATGAAATGTGCAAGGCAAAAAGTTTTCTCAACAGTGAAATTGATAACGCCAATCCATTTTCATCGGTGACACCGAGTTGACAGTGTCATTGATGATTCATATCGGTCAGACTAGGTTACACCGCATTGGTTGTACCGATGAACTTTCTACAAGTAATCCCTGTAGTTTGTTCAAGCCGAAAGGCATGAATCGGTGAGGCCAAGTTCCACGTAAAGGAAAAAATGTCAACTCAGCTCACTTGGCAATTGAAATCTCACAAAGATTTGCAAGGAATTAACCGAAAGATTTGCAATGAATTAGACACAAAAAAACATAGAAACACACAAAAGAAAAAAGATCTAGATGAAGTTTTTTGATAGGGGGAACGAGCTAGCAAGGAACATATGAAAAACATAAAAACAAAGAAACACTAGAGAACTTCATCTAGAAGGGGTCGGCGGCAAAGTCTCCTATGTCAGAGTATATTGACTGAGGAGTCAAGTGATGTCACTTGATCGTAGGTCATACTCATCGTTTAAGCTCAAAATTGGGTTACCATTTTTCATTTAAGCATTTTGATGTATTCACATCTTGTTGAGTTGCTTTGACTAATGACTTGGAGTAAATCCTCTCTAAGATGGAATAACATACCTTGGGTGGTGTTGATCTTGGTCATGTAATCAAACTTGTGTTGAATGCTCAAGGTTGATGTATTCCATCAAGAGTTGGGAGCACCACTTATAGTTTGAGTTCATCTTCCTACATGGGCTAGTCTTGCAAGGAAAAGCACTTGTGTATCCAAAATGACTATCACGAAGCTTGATATCAAATGAATTTTTGATATATATAATTTGTTAAAGGATATGTTGAGGTGATTCATGCTTCCTTGTATTCAATAACCATATAGTAGAAACTTGGTGATGTAGAGATTTCTCAATATGTGAGTGACTTTCAATCTCATAGATTTGGGATCATCCAAGTACCTACAAGGGTTAGATAACATGCAAGGGTACACGTATAGATCCAAGACATATGATCATCATCATAAGAGAAATATCAAGGATTACTCAAAAAGGCTCATGCCTTGCATGTATTTAAATGGAGTTTCTACTCCAAGTTTGAGGCATCAATAATGTTCAATTCACCTCTTAAACGACAAAATACTTTCTCATCAAGCGGTTTGGTGAATATATCCGCCAATTCCTTATCGGTACGAACATACTTAAGATTGATGTCTCCTTTAGCAACATGATCTCGAATGAAATAATGACGAACTTCAATATGCTTAGTTTGAGAATATTGCACGGGATTGTGAGAAATCTTAATTGCACTCTCATTATCACATAGCAGTGGAACATGTTTCACATATATCCCATAATCTGTAAGAGTTTGGGTCATCCAAAGTAATTGAGCACAACATGATCCGGCGGCAATGTATTCCGCTTCGGCGATGGATAGGATACCGAGTTTTGATTCTTGGAGGACCAAGATACAAGAGATCTACCAAGAAATTGACAAGTACCCGCAATGTACTTTCTATAAACCTTGTCACCGGCATAGTCCGAGTCGGAGTAGCCAACAAGATCAAAAGAAGACCTCTTAGGATACCAAATGCCAAAGTTTGGTGTAGGAATTAAGTATCTCACTATCCTTTTCACAGCCTAAAGATGACATCTTTAGGGACCGCTTGATATCGTGCACACATGCACACACTTAGCATAATATCGGGATGGGAGGCACATAGATATAACAATGATCCAATCATAGAGCGGTAAACCTTTTGTTCAACCGGTTTCCCATCCTTAGTCAAGTCAAGATGTCCATTAGTAGGCATGGGTATTTTCATACCTTTGCTTTCTTGCATGTTGGACTTCTTGAATAAGTCCTTAGTATACTTTTTTTGGGAAAAAAAGGTACCCTCATTAGTTTGCTTGATTTGTAAACCAAGAAAGAATTTGAGTTCGCTCATCATAGACATCTCAAACTTCTCCGACATTAGCCTTCCAAACTTTTCACTAAAATGATGGTTAGTCGAACCAAATATGATATCGTCCACATAAATTTGGCACACAAATAATTCACCATTAACCCTGTTAGTAAAAAGTGTAGAATCAATTTTCCCAATTCAAAGCCTTTTTCAATAAGAAACCTAGTCAAGCATGTATACCATCCTCTAGGAGCTTGTTTAAGACCATCAAGAGCTTTGTGAAGTTTGTAAACATGATTATAGGTTTCTTAGGATTAACAAAGTCGGGAGGTTGTTTAACATAGACTTCCTCCTCAATTTCACCATTTAGAAAAACATTTTTAATGTCCATTTGGTATAACGTGATATCATGCTGATTGGCATAGGCAAGAAAGATGCATATGGACTCAAGTCTAGCAACGGGGGCATATGTCTCACCATAGTCCATACCTTCGACTTGAGTGTAGCCTTGGGCGACGAGATGGGCCTTGTTGTGTACAACTTGTCCATCCTCATCTTGCTTATTCCGAAACACCCACTTGGTTCCAATGACATTTTGGTTGTGGTCCGGCTTTTCTACCAATGTCCACACTTGATTCCTCTCAAAATTGTGTAGCTCTTCATGCATGGCGTTCACCCAATCTGGATCATCAAGAGCTTCTTCAACCTTCATAGGTTCAATAGTAGAAATGAATGAGTAATGTTCACAAAAGTTAGCCAAACGAGTTTTAGAGGGAGTAATTCTCCTGGCTTGAATATCATCAAAGATTTGTTCAACGGGGTGGTCTCTTGAGACTCTTGCTCTAACTCGTGAGAGCTTTTGTTTGGGTCAGGGTGGAACATCCTCTTCTTGTTGTTGTTGTCCCTCTTCATTATTGTTTGTTTTCTTGTGGAGGTGGAGAAGGAGGTCGATGAGGTTCATCTTGTTGTACTTCCTCATTTCCTTCATCTTGACGTGTTCCACTTGTGGATGCCTCCAAGTCAACTTGTAGTTCACATTGTCGTGAAGTTGAGGCTTCCACTTGAACGGATGAGGTACTCTCCTTCACCTCCGTTGGACGAATCTTGCCAATAGACAAGTCTTGAATTGCTTCCGAAGGGTCTTTGTCTCCTAGATCAATTGGCAATTGCCCTAATTGCGAGCCGTTAGATTCATCAAACTTCACATCTACTGTCTCTTCAACCTTTCAGGTGAAATTGTTGTAGACACCACAAGTGTGAGAGTTTGAGCCATAACCGAGTAGGAAACCTTCATGAGATTTTGGGGCAAATTTTGAAAGATGATGTTTATCAAGAATGTAGCACTTTGAGCCAAATACTCGAAAGTATCCAACTTGGGGTTTGTTACCGGTAAGAAGCTCGTATGTCATCTTGCCCAGAAGCTTGTGAAGACATAGTCCATTTGTTACATGACAAGCTGTCTCAACCGCTTCCGCAAAAAAGTGTTTTGGCATCTTGTATTCATCAAGCATCATTCTTGCCATCTCAATAAGTGTCCGGTTCTTCCTCTCAACAACTCCATTTTGTTGAGGTGTGTACGTAGCCAAGAACTCATGTGAGATCCCTTCTTCGTCAAGAAAGGTATCCACATTTGCGTTCTTGAACTCCGTTCCATTGTCGCTCTGAACCTTATTGATCCTCACTTAAAATTGATTTTGGGCCTTCCTAGTGAAGTTCTTGAAGATCTTTTGGACCTGCGATTTGTCATCAAGAAAGAACACCCACGTAAGTCTTGAAAAAAATCATCAACCATGACCAATATGAACGAGTTACAGATGACCCACAAGTATAGGGGAGCTATCATAGTCCTTTCGATAAGTAAGAGTGTCGAACCCAACGAGGAGCAGAAGGAAATGACAAGTGGTTTTCAGCAAGGTATTCTCTGCAAGTATTGAAATTATCGGTAACATATAGTTTTGTGATAACATAAATCATAACGGGTAACAAGTAAATAAAGTAACTAAGGTACAGCAAGGTGGCCCAATCCTTTTTGTAGCAAAGAACAAGCCTAGACGAACTCTTATATATATCAAAGCGAGCCCGAGGACACATGGGAATTGTTGTCGAGTTAGTTTTCATCATGCTCATGTGATTCACGTTCATTACTTTGATAATTCGATATGTGGGTGGTCCGGTGCTTGGGTGCTGCCATTCCTTGGACAAGCTTCCTATTTATGATTAACCCATCTCGCAAGCATCCGCAACTACGAAGGAAGTATTAAGGTAAACCTAACCATAGCATGAAACATATGGATCCAAATCAGCCCCTTACGAAGCAACGCATAAACTAGGGTTTAAGCTTCTGTCACTCTAGCAACCCATCATCTACTTATTACTTCACAATGCCTTCCCCTAGTCCCAAATAATGGTCAAGTCTCATGTAGTCGACGTTCACATAACACCACTAGAGGAGAGACAACATACATCTCATCAAAATATCGAACGAATACCAAATTCACATGATCACTTATACCAAGACTTCTCCCATGTCCTCAGGAACAAACATAACTACTCACAAAACATATTCATAATCATAATCAGAGGAGTATTAATTATCATTAAGGATCTGAGCATATGATCTTCCACCGAATAAACCAACTAGCATCAACTACAAGGAGTAATCAACACTACTAGCAACCCACAGGTACCAATCTGAGGTTTTGGAACCAAGATCGAATACAAGAGATGAACTAGGGTTTGAGAGGAGATGATGCTGGTGAAGATGTTGATGGAGATAAACCCCCTCTCGATGATAGGGTCGATGGTGATGACGATGGCGACGATTTCCCCCTCCTAGAGGAATGTTTCCCTGGCAGAACAGCTCAGCCGGAGCCCTAGATTGGTTCTGCCCAGGTTCCGCCTCAAGACGGTGGTGCTTCGTCCCGAAATCTTCCTTCTGATTTTTTCCAGGTCAAAACACACCATATAGCCAAAAATGGGCACCGGAGGCCTGCTAGGCGGCCCACAAGGTCGGAGGGCGTGCCCTCCACCCTTGTGGCTGGCTGGTGGCCCCCCTCTGGTACTTTCTTCACCCAATATTCTTTATATATTCCAAAAATAAGCTCCGTGAAGTTTCATGACTTTTGGAGTTGTGCAGAATAGGTCTCTAATATTTGCTCCTTTTCCAGTCCAGAATTCCAGCTGCCGGCATTCTCCCTCTTCACGTAAACCTTATAAAATAAGAGAGAATAGGCATAAGTATTGTGATATAATGTGTAACAACAGTGCAGAATTGACGTATCAACTCCCCCAAGCTTAGACCTCGCTTGTTCTCAAGCGAAAGACGATATTGAAAAATATGTCCACAAGTTTGGAGATAGAGGTGTCGATAAAATAAAATACGAACATGAGTTCATCATGATCATCTTTAGAATAGTAACATATATTGTCATATAATTTCTTATGCTCAAGTAACAATTCAATTACAAGGTAAAGTATGAATCAGAAACTTCACTGAAAACTAACAAACTATGATCTCAGTCATTGAAGCAATTCCAATTTATCATAACATCGGAAAGAGTCAATTGAAGAACTTTTCAACAAGTCCACATACTCAACTATCATATAATCTTTCACAATTGCTAACACTCACGTGATACTTATGGGTACAAAGTTCCAGTCGGACACAAAGAAAGATAGGGGCTTATAGTTTCGCCTCCCAACCTTTTACCTCAAGGGTAATGCCAATAATAATACTTTATGATAACCTACATACAAGGGGATATATATATCAGGATCTCTCCAACACACAGAGCTTGCCCAAGGAAAAAGTATAAAAAGGAGAGGTGATGATCACCATGACTCTTATATAAGGGTAGAAGATAAAAGTGAAAGATAGGCCCTTTGCAGAGGGAAGCAGAGGATGCCATGTGCTTTTATGGTTGGATGTATAAAATCTTAGTGCAATAGAACGTCACTTTATATTGCCGCTTGTGATAAGGACCTTTATTATGCAGTCCATCGCTTTTATTGCTTCCATATCACAAGTTCGTATAAAGATTATTTTCTTCACACTAATATATCATACATATTTAGAGAGCAATTTTTATTGCTTGCACCGACGACAACTTACTTGAAGGATCTTACTCAACCCATAGGTAGGTATGGTGGACTCTCATGGCAAAACTGGGTTTAGGGATGTTTGGAAGCACAAGTAGTATCTCTACTTGGTGCAAAGAATTTGGCTAGCATGAGAGGGAAAGGCAAGCTCAACATGTTGGATGATCCATGACAATATAACTTCTATTCGGATATAGGAAAACATAACCTATTATGTTATCTTCCTTGTCCAACATCAACTTTTTAGCATGTCATATTTTAATGAGTGCTCACAATTACAAAAGATGTCCAAGATAGTATATTTATATGTGAAGCCTCTCTTTCTTTATTACTTCCTATTAATTGCAACAATGACCAAAACTATGTTTGTCAACTCTCAACAACTTTTCTTCATCATACTCTTTTTATGTGAAGTCGTTACTTTCCATAAGATCAATATATGATCCTTTTTTATTTCTGTTTATTCTTTCTTTTATTTAATTCCCTCAAGATCATAGCAAAAAAGCAAAGCCCTTATCTCAAAACTACTCTTTATTATATATGTCAAGGACTCGATTACATAGAGGGAACATAAAGAAAAACTCAAGGCTAGATCATACTAAAACAATATTCTACTAGATAAGATATAACCAAAATGATCAAACTAAGAAAAATGATAAAGATAATGGTGTGATGGTGATACGATACCGGGGCACTCCCCCAAGCTTGGCAATTGCCAAGGGGAGTGCCCATACCCATGTAATTAGTTCTCTTTCTTCGGGGGTGGTGATGTGATATTCTTGGCGATGATGACCCTTAGGATACGATTATCTCCTCGAGCTTATTAATTTGCTACTTAAGATCCATTACTTCCTTTCAAAGTTTACCCATGACGGCTAGAGCTCCATCCACCCATGGATGTTTCCTTGCTCCGGGAGAAAAAGCAACACTCTTTTTCATATTTTCATAAGAGAGAAACCTAGCATTGGGATGAATAACCAAATTTGGTATTGCTGAGATCTGAAGTTCCTCCAGCATGAATCTGGTTTAAAGGCAAGACGTAACTTCTTGATCCTCCTCCATGGCATCCACTCTTTTCAAGTCAGCCTCCATCTCTTCCTCAGTTGCTGCCCCAAAGTGGTTAGCATCACTATATGCTCTTGGTCCTGGTGCCGGGTGAGATACCCGACTCTCCCCGACCAAATCTTGCGAAGACATCTTCCTCCAAATCTGCTGCAGGAACAACTCAAAACGAAAACAGAGGATTTTGTCGTGGTACGGTGATAAAAGCCATCGGGAGATTATATAATGAATTTTTATCGACCAGAAGAAGTATCGTGCAAGAAAACGGAGTCCGGAAGGCACACGAGGTGGCCACAAGGATAGGGGGCACGCCCAGGGGGGTAGGGCGTGCCCTCCACCCTTGTGGTGGCCTCATGTCTCTTTTGGGCTACTTTTAGTTTTCCTAATTTTTTTAAATATTCCAAAACGGAGAAAAATTAACATTGGAAACATTTTGGAGTCGATTTACTTACCATACTGCATACCTATTCCTTTTCAGAGTCTGAAACATTCTGGAAAGTGTCCCTTATGTACTCCTCCGGTGTTACGGTGTTAATTATATTGGTCGCAACATTTATTGGAGTACTTGAGATATAATGTTTGATTCTTTGACCATTTACCACCTTTGGATTTGTGCCCTCAGCATTGTTGATTTTTATGGCACCGGAATGATAGACCTCCTCGATAATGTAAGGACCTTCCCATTTAGAGAGAAGCTTTCCTGCAAAAAATCATAAACGAGAGTTGTATAGCAAAACATGATCACCTACATTAAACTCACACTTTTGTATCCTTTTATCATGCCATCTTTTAACTTTTTCTTTAAATAACTAGGCATTCCCATAGGCTTCGGTTCTCCATTCATCAAGTGAGCTAATGTCAAATAACCTCTTCTCACCGGCAAGTTTGAAATCATAATTGAGCTCTTTGATAGCCCAATATGCCTTATGTTCTAGCTCAAGAGGTAAGTGAGATGCTTTTCCATAAACCATTTTTTACGGAGACATACCCATAGGATTCTTATAAGCAGTTCTATAAGCCCACAATGCATCATCAAGTTTCTTAGACTAATTATTTCTAGATCTATTAACAGACTTTTGCAAAATTAGTTTAATCTCTCTATTACTCAATTCTACTTAACCACAAGACTGATGATGATAAGGAGATGCAATTATATGATTAACATCATACTTAGCAAGCATTTTACGAAAAGCACCATGAATAAAATCTGAACCACCATCAGTCATTAAATATCTAGGGACCCCAAACTTTGGAAAAATAACTTCTTTAAGCATCTTAATAGAAGTGTTATGATCATCACAACTAGTTGGAATAGCTTCTACCCACTTAGTAATGTAATCAACAACAACTAAAATATAAGTATACCCATTAGAGGAAGGAAAAGGTCCCATATAACCAAAGCCCCAAACATCAAATGGTTCAATAACAAGTGAATAATTCATAGGCATTTCCTGACGTCTACTAATATTACCAATTCGTTGACATTGATCACAAGACAAGACAAACTTATGAGCATCCTTAAAGAGAGTGGGCCAATAGAAACCGGATTGCAATACCTTATGTGCACTTCTATCTCCAGCATGGTGTCCTCCGTAAGACTCGGAGTGGCACTTGCGTAGGATCTGTTCCTGTTCATGCTCAGGTACACAACGTCTAATAACACCATCTACTCCTTCTTTATAAAGGTGTGGGTCATCCAAAAATTAATGTCTTAAATCATAGAAAAACTTTTTCTTTTGCTGGTATGTGAAACTAGGTGGTATAAATTTACCAACAATATAATTAGCATAATCACCATACCATGGAGTACTATGAGAAGCATTTGTGACATTTAATTGTTCATCAGGAAAACTATCATCAATAGGAAGTGGGTCATCAAGAACATTTTCTAACCTAGATAGGTTGTTGATGCGGCTTGAAGCAACATCGGTATTTCCCCAAAGAGGAAGGGATGATGCAGCACAAGATGGTAGGTATTTCCCTCAGTGATGAAACCAAGGTTATCGAACTAGTAGGAGAACCAAGCAACACTACATAAACGGCACGTACGCACAAATAACAAATACTCGCAACCAGACATGTTAAAGGGGTTGTCAATCCCTTTAGGGTAACGGTGCCACAAATTGGCAAACAGACGTGAGAGAGTTGTAAATATTGATAGATCGAATGCGAAATAAAATAAATTGCAGCAAGGTATTTTTGTATTTTTGGTTTAATAGATCTGAAAATAAAAGGCAAATAAAATAGATCGCAAAGGCAAATAATATGAGAAACAGACCCGGGGGCCGTAGGTTTCACTAGTGGCTTCTCTCGAGAAAAATAACAAATGGTGGGTAAACAAATTACTGTTGGGCAATTGACAGAACTTAAAATAATCATGACGATATCCGGGCAATGATCATTACATAGGCATCACATCCAAGATTAGTAGACCGACTCCTGCCTACATCTACTACTATTACTCCACTCATCGGCTGCTATCCAGCATGCATCTAGTGTATTAAGTTCATGGAGAAACGGAGTAATGCAATAAGAATGATGACATGATGTAGACCAGATCTATTTACATAGAAATAGACCCCATCGTTTTATCCTTAGTAGCATCGATACATACGTGTCGGTTCCCCTTCTGTCACTGGGATCAAGCACCGTAAGATCAAACCCACTACAAAGCACATCTTCCTGTTGCAAGATAAATAGATCAAGTTGGCCAAACAAAACCCAAATATCGGAGAAGAAATACGAGGCTATATGCAATCATGCATATAAGAGATCAACGAAACTCAAATAACTTTCATGGATAAAAAGAGATAGATCTGATCATAAACTCAAAGTTCATTGGATCCCAACAAACACACCGCAAAAAGAGTTACATCATATGGATCACCAAGAGACCATTGTATTGATAATCAAACGAGAGATAGGAAGCCATCTAGCTACTAACTATGGACCCGAAGGTCTACAAAGAACTACTCCTGCATCATCGGAGAGGCACCAATGGAAGTGGTGAACCCCTCCGTGATGGTGTCTAGATTAGATCTTGTGATTATGGACTCTGTGGCGGATGGAATTGATTTTCGTCGACTCCCCTAGGATTTCTGGAATATTGGGGTATTTATAGAGTAAAGAGGCGGTCCGAGGGCACCCGAGGTGGGCACAACCCACCAGGATGCGCCTAGGCCTCCAGGCGCGCCCTGGTGGGTTGTCCTCCCCTCGGAGCAGCCCCCTGGTACTTCTTCGGCTCATTGGTTGTCTTCTGGTCCCAAAAAATCCACAAAAAGTTTTGATGCATTTGGACTCCGTTTGATATTGATTACCTGTGATGTAAAAAACATGCAAAAAATAGCAACTCACACTTGGCACTATGTCAATAGTTTAGTACCAAAAAATGATATAAAATGACTATAAAATGATTATAAAACATCCAAGATTGATAATATAACATCATGGAACAATCAAAAATTATGGATATGTTGGAGACGTATCAGCATCCCCGAGCTTAATTCCTGCTCGTCCTCGAGTAGGAAAATGATAAAAACATAATTTTTGATGTGGAATGCTGCCTAACATCTCATCTCATATTCTTTTCTTTATAGCATGGATATTGGGACTTTTATATTGTTCAAAGCAATAGTCTAGTTTTGACATGAGACTTAAATACTCAAGCATATCAACAAGCAACCATGTCTTTCAAAATATCAATGCTAAAATAAGTTATACCTAGCCCATCATGCTCAATCATTGATCCATTCATGAAACACACTCGCATATTAACTACACCCAATGCTCAAGTACAATCGTAATGCTCCCTAGTTGGTGCTTTATAAGAGAAGATGGGGACTCAAATTCAAAATAAAAATTGCATAAAGTAAAAGAAAGGCCCTTTGCAGAGGGAAGTAGGGATTTGTAGAGGTGCCAGAGCTCAAAGCAAAAATTTAGAGATAAAAACATTTTGAGAGGCACACTTTTCCCACCAACGAAAATGACTTAGAGTTCCCAACACTTTCCATGCTAGATATATCATAGTCGGTTCCCAAACAGAAAATAAAGTTTATTCCTTTTTCCACCATACTTTCACTTTCCATGGCTAACCGTATCCACGGGTGCCTTCCATACCAATACTTTCCAAGGAATTTATTATTTGATAACATAAAGCAAATTCATTTTTCATTTCGGGACTAGGCATCCCTAATACCTTTGCCTTACTCTTGTGCAATGACAAGTAAATAAACACTCAACGTGAGAATAACACATCTAGCATGGAAAATATTAGCCACCCCTCACCGCCTCGCGAGCGGTACGACCACACAAAAGAGAAATTTATTTTGAAAATATTAGGGATGGCACATACAAATTTGCTTAGAATAGCAAAAAAATACCACATATAGCTAGGTATAGTGGACTCATGTGGCAAAACTGGTTTAAAGAATTTTGGATGCACAAGTAGTGATCATACTTAGTGCAAAATGAAGGCTAGCAAAAGATTGAGAAGCGGCCAACCAAGAAACGAATAATCTCACAAGCGAGCATTAAGCATAATTAACACCAAATAATGCACCACAAGTAGAATGTAATTTCATTGCATGACTATTGACTTTCGTGCTTGCATAGGGAATCACAAACCTTAACACCAATATTCTTACTAAAGCATAATTATTCATCAACATGACTCACATATCACATCATCATATCTCAAAACTATTACTAAGAATCAAGTTTATTTTGTCCAATGATCTTCATGAAAGTTTTTATTGTATCCTTCTTGAATATCTATCACTTTGGAACTAATTTTCATGTGTTGCTTTTGATAAGCTCGAACAAATATAAGTGAAGATCATGAGCATAATATTTATTTCTCTCAAATTAATTGAAGTGAAGCAAGAGAGAATTTCTTGAAATTTTTAATAACTCTAAAATAAATCTAAGTGAAGCAAGAGAGCATTTATTCGAAAATACTAAAGCACACCATGCTCAAAGAGATATAAGTGAAGCACTAGAGCAAATCCATAGCTCATAAAAGTTTAAGTGAAGCATAGAGAGCAATTCTAACAAGTCATGACATAATTTTGGCTCTCTCAAATAGGTGTGTCCAGCAAGGAATCAAGACTTAAAACACAAAATAAAACAAGCAAAGACTCATATCATACAAGACACTCCAAGCAAAACACATAGTATGTGACGAATAAAAATATAGCTTCGAGTAAAATACCGATGGTTGTTAGAAGAAAGCGGGGATGCCACTCGGGGCATCCCCAAGCTTAGTTGCTTGCTTCTTTTTGGATAATATCTTGGGATGCCAGGGCATCCCCAAGCTTAGGCTCTTCTCACTCCTTATTCCTTCATCCATCGTAAGATAATCCAAAACTTGAAAACTTCAATCACACAAAACTCAACAAAACCTTCTTGTGATCCGTTAGTATAAAAAAAACAAATCACTACTAAAAGTGTTGTATAAATCCAATTCATATTTTATTCTTGCATTATATATATTGTATTCAAACTTTTCTATGGCAAAAACTCTTCAAATAAAACCATAGAATCATCAAAACAAGCACACAACACAAACAAAACAGAATCTGCTAAAAACAGAACATTATGTAGTAATCTGGATATTTCGAATACTTCCGAAACTCCAAAAATCCTGAAAAATTAGGAAGACCTGAGAAATTTGTATACTAATCTTCTGCAGAAACAATTGGTATTTTATCACACTCTGGTTAAAAGTGAAAATTATTTTCGTGAGTGCAAAATTTTCTGTTTTTCAACAAGATCAAGTCAACTATCACCCAAGAAGATTCTAATGGCTTTACTTGGCACAAACACTAATTAAAACACACAAAAAACAATCATAACAGTAGCATAATTGTGCTAAAACTCAAGAACAGGAAGCAAAAAAGCAAAAATAATTTTTATCCATTGGGTTGCCTCCCAACAAGCGCTATCGTTTTATGCCCCTAGCTAGGCATAATAATTTTAATGATGCTCGCATGAAAGTCAAGAATTAAAACATAAAGAGAGCATCATAATACATGTGACAAACATACTTAAGCCAAACATACTTCTGATGCATAGGGATTTTATAAACAAACAAATTATCATGGCAATAAAAAACTAGCATATGCAAAGAAGAAGAAAGAAACAATAACAATCTCAACATAGCGAGAGGTAATTTAGTAACTTGAACATTTATACAACCATATTTTCCTCTCTCATAATAATTACATATAGGATCATAATCAAATTCAACAATATAACTATCACATAAAATATTTTGTTCATGATCCGCATGCATGCAAAGTTGACACTCTTCCAAAATAGTGGGATTATCATTAAATAAAGTCATGAGCTATTCAAGCCCACTTTTATCAAAAATTTCATAAGATTGAACACTCTCCAAATAAGTGGGATTATTTTTAGCTAAAGTTGACACTTTTCCAATTCCACTTTCAATATTATAGCAAGCATATTCATCACGAGGTTTAAATAAATTTTCAATATCATAAGAATCATCACCCCAATCATGATCATTACAACAAGTAGAGGACATAGCAAAATTAGCATCCCCAAGCTTGGGGTTTTGCATAGTATTAACACAATTGACATTAATAGAATTTATAATAAAATCATTGCAATCATGCTTTTCATTCAAGGAGCTATCATGAATCACTTTATAAATTTCTTCATCTAACACTTCATCACAATTTTCAGATTCATAAATCTCAAGCAAAACTTCATAAAGATAATCTAGTGAACTCGATTCACTAGCAATGGGTTCATCATAATTGGATCTCTTGAAAAGATTAGTAAGTGGATGAGAATCCATGTCAATAGATTTTTAGCAAGCGAAGATGCAAGCAAATAGAAGGCACATGGCAACACAAGCAAACATGAGATCTAGCGAGAAAAAGGAAAATGAAAAAGTAGGCAAATAAAATGGCAAATTTTTGTGAAGTGGGGGAGAGGGAAACGAGAGGCAAATGGCAAATAAAGTAAATTGCGAGGAGATGAGATTTGTGATTAGGAACCTGGTAGATGTTGAATATCCTCCCTAGCAACGGCGCCAGAATTCCTTTTGATGCGGCTTGAAGCTACGTCGGTATTTCCCCAAAGAGGAAGGGATGATGCAGCACTGCGATGGTAGGTATTTCCCTCACTGATGAAACCAAGGTTATCAAACCAGTACGAGAACCAAGCAACACTACATAAATGGCACCTGTGCACAAATAACAAATACTCGCAACCCGACGTGTTAAAGGGGTTGTCAATCCTTTCGGGTAACGGTGCCACCAATTGGCAAACGGACGTGAGAGAGTTGGAAATATTGATAGATCAAACGCCAAATAAAATAAATTGCAGCAAGGTATTTTTGTATTTTTGGTTTAATAGATCTAAAAATAAAAGGCAAATAAAATAGATCACAAAGGCAAATAATATGAGAAAGAGACCCGGGGTCCGTAGGTTTCACTAGTGGCTTCTCTCAAGAAAAACAGCAAATGGTCGGTAAACAAATTATTGTTGGGCAATTGATAGAACTTCAAATGATCATGAAGATACCCACACAATGATCATTACATAGGCATCACGTCCAAGATTAGTAGACCGACTCCTGTCTACATCTACTACTATTACCCCACACATCGGTCGCTATCAAGCATGCATCTAGTGTATTAAGTTCATGGAGAAACGGAGTAATGCAATAAGAATGACGGCATGATGTAGACAAGATCTATTTATGTTGAAATACACCCCATCATTTTATCCTTAGTAGCAACGATACATACGTGTCGGTTCCCCTTTTGTTGCTGGGATCAAGCACCATAAGATCGAACCCACTAAAAAGCACCTCTTCCTATTGCAAGATAAATAGACAAAGTTGCCCAAACAAAACCCAAATATCGGAGAAGAAATACGAGGCTATAAGAAATCATGCATATAAGAGATCAAAGAAAGTCAAATAACTTTCATGGATAAAAAGAGATAGATCTGATCATAAACTCAAAGTTCATCGGATCTTAACAAACACAGCACAAAGGAGTTACATCATATGGATCTTTAAGAGACCATTGTATTGAGAATTAAACGAGAGAGAGGAAGCCATCAGGCTACTAACTACAGACCCGAAGGTCTACAAAGAACTACTCACGCATCATCGGAGAGGCACCAATGGAAGTGGTGAAGCCCTCTGTGATGGTGTCTAGATTGGATCTGGTGGTTCTGGACTCTGTTGTGGCTGGAATTGATTTTCGTCGACTCCCCAAGAGTTTCTAGAATATTGGGTTATTTATAGAGTAAAGAGGCGGTCCGGGGGGCACCCGAGGTGGGCACAAACCATTAGGGAATGCATGGGCCTCCAGGAGCGCCCTGGTGGGTTATGCTCCCCTCGGAGCAGCCCCCAGGTGCTTCTTCGGCCTATTGGTTGTCTTTTGGTCCAAAAATCCACAAAAAGTTTCGCTGTGTTTGGACTCCGTTTGATATTGATTACCCGCGATGTAAAAACATGCACAAAACAGCAACTGGCACTTGGCACTATGTCAATAGGTTAGTACCAAAAAATGATATAAAATGACTATAAAATGATTATAAAACATTCAAGATTGATAGTATAACAGCACAAAACAATCAAAAATTATGGATACGTTGGAGACGTATCAGTTGTCTGCAACGGGGTTCTCAGCTCCCTTTTTATCAATAATATGCAAATCAAATTCTTGTAGCAAGAGAACCCATCTAATAAGTCTAGGTTTAGCATCTTTCTTTTCCATCAGATATTTAATAGCAGCTTGATCAATGTGAACAGTTACTTTGGAATCAACAATATAAGGCCTGAACATATCACATGAAAATACAACTGCTAAAAATTCCTTTTCAGGGGTAGCATAATTTCTCTAGGCACTGTCTAGAGTTTTACTAGCATACTAAATAGCATTTAATTTCTTATCAACTCTTTGTCCTAGAACAGCACCAACAGCATAATCACTTGCATCACACATAATTTCAAAGGGTAAATTCCAATCAGGTGGCTGAACAATAGGTGCAAAAATCAAGGCTTTCTTAAGTACTTCAAATGCTTCTACACAATCATCATCAAAAACAAAAGGAATATCTTTTTGTAATAGATTAGTGAGAGGCCTAGAAATTTTAGAGAAGTCTTTAATAAACCTCCTATAGAAACTAGCATGACCAAGGAAACTTCTTATACCTTTGATATCTTTAGGACATGACATTTTTTCAATAGCATCTACTTTAGCTTTATCAACTTCAATACCTCTTTCTGAAACTTTATGACCCAAGACAATACCTTCATTAACCATAAAATGGCACTTCTCCCAATTCAAGACAAGATTAGTTTCTTCACATCTCTGCAAAACTCGGTCAAGGTTGCTTAAGCAATCATCAAAAGAAGTTCCATAAACAGAGAAATCATCCATGAAAACCTCAACAATCTTTTCACAAAAGTCAGAGAATATAGCAGTCATACATCTTTGAAAGGTAGCAGGTGCATTGCATAAACCAAAAGGCATACGTCTATAAGCAAAGGTACCGAAAGGGAAAGTAAAAGTAGTTTTCTCTTGATCCTTTTTTGACACAGGTATTTGAGAGAAAACAGAATAACCATCTAGAAAGCAAAAATGAGTATGTTTGGATAATTTTTCTAGCATTTGATCAATAAAGGTATTGGGTAATGATCTTTTCTAGTAGCTTTATTTAATTTATGAAAATCAATTACCATTCTATAACCTGTAACAATTGTTTGAGGAATCAATTCATTCTTATCATTAGGAACAACAGTAATACCTCCCTTCTTAGGGACACAATGAACATGACTTAGCCATTGACTATCAGTAATAGGATAAATTATACCTACCTCCATAAGCTTTAGTATTTCATTTCTTACCACTTCTTTCATCTTAGGATTTAACTGTCGTTGATGATGAACAATTGGTTTTGGATCTTACCTGCCTCCAGAAGTATTTAGCATCTTTCTCCAGTTTAACTTTGTGCTGACATAGAGTGGGACTATTGCCCTTAAGATCATCAAGAGTATATCCAATAGAAGCACAGTGCTTCTTCAGAGTTTTCAACAATTTATTTTCTTCATGCTCTAAAAGGTTAGCACTAATAATAACAAGATATATCTTCTTTTCATCAAGATAAGCATATTTCAGAGCATCAGTTAATTATTTAATGTCAAACATGGGATCACCCTTGGGTGGAGCAGGATCCCCAAGGATTTCAACAGGTAAATTGTGTTTCAAAATAGGTCTTTGATTAAATAATACTTCATCTATTTCCCTTTTTTCATAAATAAACATTTTGTTTTCATGGTCTACCAAATATTGTTCTAAAGGATCAATAGCGTGACGCCCCTGATTTGACCGTACACAAATTATACACGCAAATGTGTACGATCAAGATCAAGGACTCGTGGGAAGATATTACAACACAACTCTAGACAGAAAATAAAATAATACAAGCTTTATATTACAAGCCAGGGGCCTCGAGGGCTCGAATACAAGAGCTCGATCATAGACGAGTCAGCGGAAGCAACAATATCTGAGTACAGACATAAGTTAAACAAATTTGCCTTAAGAAGGCTAGCACAAAAGTAGCAAAAATCGAAAAGGCAAGGCCTCCTACCTGGGACCCTCCTAAACTACTCATGGTCGTCGTCAGTGGCCTGCAGGTAGTAGTAGGCACCTCCAGTGTAGTAGGAGTTGTCGTCGACGGTGGCGTCTGACTCCTGGGCTCCAGGTCGCAACAACCAGGTATAGAAAGGGGAAGCAAAGCAACCGTGAGTACTCATCCAAAGTACTCGCAAGCAAGGAACTACACTACATATGCATTGTTATCAATGAAAGGGGTAGTATATCTGGACTGAACTTCCGAATGCCAGAATAAGAGGGGGATAGCTAGTCCTATCGAAGACTACACTTCTGGCAGCCTCCATCTTGAAGCAGTAGAAGAGAGTAGATGGTAAGTTAACCAAGTATCATCGCATAGCATAATCCTACCCGGTGATCCTTTCCTCGTCGCCCTGTGAGAGAGTGATCACCGAGTTGTATTGGGCACTTGAAAGAGTGTGTTTTATTAAGTATCCGGTTCTAGTTGTCATAAGGTCGACGTACAACTTTGGGTCGTCCTTTTACCGAGGGACACGGCTATTCGAATAGATAAACTTCCCTGCAGGGGTGCACCACATTTCCCAACACGCTCGATCCCCTTTGGCCGGACACACTTTCCTGAGTCATGCCCGTCCTCGAAAGATCAACACGTCGCAGCCCTACCTAGGCATAACAGAGAGGTCAGCACGCCGGTCTAAATCCTATGACACAGGGGTCTGGACCCATCGCCCATTGCACACCTGCACGTTGCGAGGGCGGCCGGAAGCAGACCTAGCCTCCCTAATACAAGAGCACGCATTCCAGTCCAATCCGGCATGTGCCGCTCAGTCGCTGTCGTCAAGAAGGCTTCGACTGATACCACGACGTTGAGTGCCCATAACTGTTCCCGCGTAGTTGGTTAGTGCGTATAGGCCAATGGCCAGACTCAGATCAAATACCAAGATCTTGTTAAGCATGTTATTTTGAAGTAACCGCAGACGCCGACCAGGGCCAGGCCCAACTCTCTCCTAGGTGGTCCCCACCTGCCCTGTCGCTCCGCCACAAAGTAACAGTCGGGGGCCGTCGAGAACCTAGGCCCACCACTACCTGGATGGAACCACCCGCCCCTTCACCCCCACATCGGAATCACTTGCGGGTACTCTACGAGCCGACCCGACTTTAGCCACCACATGTATCATCTATCATGTATATAGGTATATACCCGTAATCACCTCCCTAGTGATCACGGCCCGGTAGCATAGCATGGCAGATGGACAAGAATGTAGGACCACTGATGGAATACTAGCATCCTATACTAAGCATTTACGATTGCAGGTAAAGGTAACAACAGTAGTAGTAAAGGTAGGCTATGCATCAGAATAGGATTAATGGAAAGCAGTAACATGCTACACTACTCTAATGCAAGCAGTAGAGAGAAGAATAGGAAATATCGGGTTGATTAAGGGGGGGGGCTTGCCTGGTTGCTCTGGCAAGGAGGGGTCGTTGTAGTTGATCATGGGGGTATCGGCAGCGGTCTCGAGGTCTACCGGAAAGAAGTAACGAAGCGGAACACAAATAAATAATAGATCAATCAAAGAAACACAAAGCATAACATGGCAATACGTTGTGCTAGGGGTGACCTAACACAGTGTTACACGTTGCAGACAGAGCGAGGAAATATCTAAGAATATTTTCCGGGCTCTGGGCATTTATCGGTCAGACAATCCGGAGAGGAAGGTTCAATGTTTGCAGTGTCGGAGGGGTGTGAGAGGTATGTGGATGACATATTCGGATTTGTCTTATTTTCTGAATGTTTTTCATATATAAAACATTTTCATCGGAGCTACGGTTGAATTTATATGAATTTCCAAAGTTTAAACAATATTCTAAAATTATTTCTTAATTCGAAAATAGATGGGTAAATGCTATGGGTACACATAAGTGTACCAGCAAGTTGGCAAAGTGGCTGATAGGTGGGGTCCTGTGGCAGGGTTGCCCAGTCAAAGGTTGAATGGTCAAAGAATGAATAGTGTAGACGGGTCCCACATGTCATTGTCTATGGTTAGTTTGACTTTAATTAAATCAGATTACTAACGGTGGGGGCACTGCCATTGGTTAGTAGTTAAATTAACTAGTACTAGTAATTAGACCCTAAGCTAATTTGCACGGCCGGCGAGCGGTGGCCGTACGTACACGCACATAGCACATGCTCATCCATAGCCACGGCTGTTAGTAGAGGCAGGCAACAGATGTAGTAGGAACTAGAAGGGAGCAGCAACCAACAGCAGCAAAGCATAGCAGCAAGCAAGAGCAGCAGCGGAGCAGCAACGCTAAGAGTAGTAGCATTCAACCAAGCAGCGACAGAGTAACAGTAGCAGGGCAAAGAAGCAGCAGGTAGCGGGAGCAGCAAAACAGCCAAGCACGCAGGCGCGACACATCGACGCGACGAGCGGGGGCGAGGAAGGGCGCGACCGGTGCGTGCACACAGGCGGCATCGACAGCAGCCACACGCGCCAGCAGCTGCAACAGGAGCAGCAGCTTAGCACGGTGCAAGCAACGGCAACAGCGCACGTATGTATGTACGCGTACGCGGCAGCTCGGAGGAGCTCGGGGATGACGCGGCTACGGCGACAATCAACAACAGGGAGAGGGGGTTTGGGAAGAGTGGCTCACAGCGGTGACAGGGAGGCCGCGGTGGACCGGAGCGATGGCATCGACGGTGAGTTGGTGATGGCCGGTTGAAGAAGATGGCGATGGCGTCAGTCACACAGCTCCCCGACTCAAACTGGTCCCCGGGACGGACGAACCCGAGCGCTGCGATCCTCCAGGACGTGCCCCCGAGTGACGGCGACTACGATGGCCGCGGCAACAAGGACGGGGCAGCGGTGACCGCGGAGATTTTGAGCTCCATTTCGAGCAGAAGAAAAAGGGGTCGATGGGGGAAAGAAGGGGGGAGGAACTAGGGTTTCGGAGGCGGTGGATGGCTGCCACCGCGGCCATGGCGCCGTGGATAGCTGCCACGACCCCCCTCCGTGTCCTGTAGCGAGGGGAAGGGGACGAGTGGGCGTGGCTGGGCCATTTTGCTAAATGGGCCAAGTGGCCCACTAGATTAGATTTCTTTTCTTTTTATTAGTATTTCCCTTTTTCTTTTCTGTTCCTTCTTGAGCTACTGTTTTGTATTTAGTTTAGGTACTAAATGATTTTAGTTAAATGTGCAAAGTATTACATAAATTCAAGACAATATTTTGGGCTAGTCCAACAAGTCTCAACTAATTTTGAATATTGTGCATATCTATTTAAATTAGATTGTTTCAATAAAAAGCTTATGGGTCGGTTTTAAAAATGTTCAGGGGCAGTTGTATATTTTGAAAAAGGTTATATCTTACATGTAAATTAGTTAGTGAATATTTTCAACCCAGCTTACATTTTTATTTTACCTTCTGAAAATTTTAATTATTTGACTTTACTTCATATTTGAATTTGAATTGGGTTTGGATCAAAGTGAGGTTTAGCAAAATTAATTGTGATGACATGGCACTATTAGTGTGTGATTACTGTAGCTTGACTACCGGGGTGTTACAAATCTCCTCCACTACAAGAAATCTTGTCCCGAGATTTAAGAGGTGGAATAAGGGGGAAAGTTCTGGGTACGAAATTCTAACGAGTCCTTTTGTTCTTGGTTGCTCTTCTCAAAGAGGTCGATCACTTACGTTGATGTCTTCATGTCACTGCATCAGGGCATCATGATGAAGTTGTCATCCTTTCTTCGGGAAACCCAACGTACTTATGAATAGGTAGGGGGCAGCTCGACAACAATAGAATGCTTTAAGGGGTAATTATCTGGGGGGTATCCTATGATTGAACTCATGAGTAACTCTTCAGCTGAACAAATGAAACACGTCGAGAGCAAAGTAAGAAGGTACAATAAGAAGTTTCAACCAGATAGACAAACGTTCGATGTCTGAAACCGAGTGTGAAAGGGATCCAGAGCAACTGGAATAATATTGCATCAGATACTAAAATAGATCTGTAGGAAGGTGGTTCGTGAATTACCTACAAAGCCACGCACGAGGAATAACTTTGGAAATAGGGGTGTACAAGAGAGTCAGGTTTCGATCATGCGGAACTGTTGGTTATGGGCCCACCATGTGGATTAAAATTAGAAGGGGCGCTGACATTTTGCATGATCATGATAGCAAGGCATGTCATAGAATAGACTGTCAGTTATGTCGGCAACAACATCGGTACCAAGGGCGAGGGACGAAGAGAACCATTTTCCTGCTCGTTGAACGAGGGGGCCATTAGGCAAAGTTCTCGTCCATCGGTGGCTACCGGAATGTCATCAACAATAGCAGCTGGGTCTTGCTGACAGAATTATACACTGAGGTGTCTACATAAGCAGGAGAATATTACTACTTAGATTTTGGATAAACCAAATAATGGAAAGGATAATATGATTTTCAAATTAAACAAAACAATGGAAAGGAAAATGTGTTTAAACACATATTTCAGGGGTATATCCTTCCCAAGGACAAATAGAGCATGATATCTAGGATAGATAGGAAGTAGAAAGCCCTTTAGGTAAGGGGAGAGAAACTTCATGGCATTACCCATACAACGCTGTTTGGATAATTGATAAGGAAAATTTAGCATTTGTTCTTCCAATCTTTTTATTAAAAAATGGAGTACCACTGACATGCTTCGAGATAGCATTGACATGGTCATCAGGCAAGGATCGGACTTAGGATACGCAAATTATCCATCCAGAAAACTCATAGAATAAGTCTTACAATTTCCTCATGGAAGAATGGATATCCTTGTTTAAAAAAGGAAACTATAACACTAGGTCCTCCGGCCAGGTGTGTTAGGCATGGCATCACCTTACCGAGTCATATAGAGACCAATGTTATAACTCTTGGAAATATGTTCCAACCATCATATTTGACCGAGATTCGGTTTTGATTGGTGTCAGGATACCTCAGACTCAGGATGCCTGAGAAGAAAAAAGTATGACACAAATTGATGAGATGGCATTGTAAGATTCTTGGGAAATGAACTATGGAAGCGAGTTCCAACACAAGAGTTCATCATTAAACCAAGGAGAGGATGACGAGGTGGCTGATGGGCTCAGGGACAAGGACAATTCATCAAGATTCCCAAAAGACGGATTTCCACAATCATGTGAACAAGGAGATAACATTTGTCAGGTCAAATAATATAATGATGTATGCTCGAGGAAAACATACACAATTAAACATTGATTGAAAGGTGCACCCGCAATATGGCTTAGGTAGCACGATCAATGTTAGAATAGTGATCCAATAACAAATAGTTAAAAATGAAGTGTCAACCATTAACTTCAAAACAATAGGGTTGCTAGAAGTTTTGTATTCACACATCCTAGTTAAATGGCTGGTATCCCGGTTAGAAACAACACGGGGACCAAGATATGAATGGACATGGCGAGAAGTATTACTCTATCAATAATTCTTAAGAGGTGGTGAAATTCTCACAACCTTCTTGACCTAAAAGATGGTAATACTCCAAGGTAGAACATAACATAAGTTGGATAGCAAGGATCTCAAGGTACAACACAAAACATGAATAAGTTTGTGTTGGAAGGAAAGCAATAATGTTGTCGATGATAACACAAATCGTTGAGGGGCAAGGATGGTACTTGTCATCATGAGTTTCATTGATATTCTGGAAGGAGTCAAAATTTTGATGATAATCACGACAATTTTGTCGAGAGGCTCCATGAAGAAGCAATCGAACAGCGACTGCATCAAGAAAAAGGAGTGTTATAGCGAAAGATTATTGGAACCACGGATGCGTCTCCAACTCAGAATCAAGATTGTTGTTCGAGGTGAAACGATATGACGAGGAAGAGGGACGGAAGCTTAGCTCATTGTCAAAATTTGTGCTCCGAGAAGAAGGACCATGTAGCATAGTTAAACTTTAGCACGCTAATGATATAGCCGATCGGGCTAGGAATGACTTGAAGGATTAATAAGCTCATAAGCAACAAAAATTACTTAAGAGTTATTGAATTTGAGTGCGAAAGCGATAAACTTATCGATGTTTTCAAGTGACTAAAAACTCAGAACCCGAGGTGATTGCAATCGGCAAGAATAATAATTGATGAAGAACTCATAATAAGTTATCTAGTTCCCTGATATTCTCTAGATACTAGAGGGTATACTCGAAGGTAGAGCAGAATAGAGGCTTGATAGGTGTATTGATCTGCAGATGACAATTACTTCAACTTGTCCAAGAAATGGAATCAAAGGAGAACTATCATGGTCGGAGACACGGTTGCGAAAGACCAAACATAGATACCAGATAAACTTATAAAAAGGGGATTGTTATTATTATTACAAGAAGCTTCCATGATAAGTTCCACATCGGGTCCATGGGCATGAACACAAAGGTTCAAGGTCGACTCCCACTTCTTCAATGCATAACCTTTCATTCACTTCTCGCTTTAGAAGAAGTTGTAGCATTGCAAATTTACCTGACCAGAAGTCAATAGAATATAACCCGCATAATTTTCGAGTTCACACAGACTAAGGAAGGCATAGGTTCAACCCATCGGGGCATCCTAGGAACATATAACACAAACTTCAGGAGTAAATTATACAAGCTCGAAAGGAGAGCATGGTTGGCCAAATCAAAGAATAGGATTTACCAATGGCATTATGTATCATGGAAAAAAATTCCAGAGCGATTGAATATGAAGGACGCTGTCGGATAAAATACAATAAAGGATCTAGTGGTCCTCAAGGGATCAGATGTGAGCATCGGTACTCAATCAGAGGAAGAAAGAATGCTAGAAGATCAGATTATAGAAACAATTGACTAATTCAAAGCTCAAATGCAAAAGAATTATGATTTCCAATTCAAGGGATCAGAAGCAAACACTCTGATCAAGGATGGATAAGTTGAGTAGGCTTAGGGGTACAATCGATGGCAATTTGATTGGTCGAGATCCAGCTCATGTTTAAAATAACACATGAGAGGAAAGGATGAATTCTAGGATCTGATTAAGGATTGTGAACATTTGCAACATATTGAATCAAGGGACCCAAGATGATAAAGGCAAAGGACATGAATGAATATTGCTAGGCATTTGGAATTAACCATAATGCAGGCAGACAAGAATTTCAAGAGCCATAGGTTGCAGAGGATTCTCGAAAGATCAGATAGTATTTCGAAGAATTTTGTGAAGCACCTGAACAATCGGGGATGGACGGATTCCCGATAAGTGCGAGGAATTGTTCGTGTGGGTATTAATGCGGAAAAGAGCTGCAAAGCAGTAGGCACAAAGGATTCTCGAAATATCAGAGAAAATTTTCGGGTATCAAGTAATAACAAGGGCAACTGGGAACGAAGGTATGAATGACAAGCATAAGTAGTTATCCATAAGGATTTATCGGTGGTTGGGAATAGCAAAAGCGATGACACATAGTATCAAGGGAACATCAGAGAGTAACTTCGGAATCTTCTAGTGCACCAAGTAATCATCTGGAGTGAGGGGCTCTCCGGGAGGAAGTAGTTATGAGAACCTAGAGTCAGAGTTAGTAAAATTATTTAACACGAATAGAAGAGAGATCAGAGTCCCAGAGTATAGGCTGAGGAATAAAAGATTCTAATACCACCCAATGGTGACGTGGGCCCGTAAGCCGCACAACCATGTTAGTAAACACTTTTTCAATGACTAGACTCAACTTCGGCCAAGGAGTTTGGAAGGGGGATTTCTACAGGCAGTCGGCTCTGATACCAACTTGTGATGCCCCCGATTTGACCGTACACTAATCATACATGAAAATGTGTACGATCAAGATCAAGGACTCACGAGAAGATATCACAACACAACTCTAGACACAAAATAAAATAATACAAGCTTTATATTATAAGCCAGGGGCCTCAAGGGCTCGAATACAAGAGCTCGATCGTAGAAGATTCGGCGGAAGCAACAATATCTGAGTACAGACATAAGTTAAACAAATTTGCCTTAAGAAGGCTAGCAAAAAAGTAGCAACGATCGAAAAGGCAAGGCCTCCTACCTGGGACCCTCCTAAACTACTCCTGGTCGTCGTCAGCGGCCTGCATGTAGTAGTAGGCACCTCCAGTGTAGTAGGAGTCGTCGTCGACGGTGGCGTCTGGCTCTTGGGCTCCAACGTCTGGTCGCAACAACCAGGTATAGAAAGGGGGAAGCAAAGCAACCGTGAGTACTCATCCAAAGTACTCGCAAGCAAGGAACTACACTACATATGCATTGTTATCAATGAAAGGGGTAGTATATGTGGACTGAACTGCAGAATGCCAGAATAAGGGGGGATAGATAGTCCTATCGAAGACTACGCTTCTAGCAGCCTCCATCTTGAAGCAGTAGAAGAGAGTAGATGGTAAGTTAACCAAGTATCATCGCATAACATAATCCTACCCGGTGATCCTCTCCTCGTCGCCCTGTGAGAGAGCGATCACCGAGTTGTATCTGGCACTTGAAAGGGTGTGTTTTATTAAGTATCTGGTTCTAGTTGTCAGAAGGTCGAGGTACAACTCTGGGTCGTCCTTTTACCGAGGGACACCTTTATTCAAATAGATAAACTTCCCTGCAGTGGTGCACCACATTTCCCAACACGCTCGATCCCCTTTGGCCGGACACACTTTCCTGAGTCATGCCCGGCCTCGGAAGATCAACACGTCGCATCCCTACCTAGGTACAGCAGAGAGGTCAGCACGCCGGTCTAAATCCTATGGCGCAGGGGTCTGGCCCATCGCCCATTGCACACCTGCACGTTGCGAGGGAGGCCGGAAGCATACCTAGCCTCCCTAATACAAGAGCAGGCGTTCCAGTCCAATCTGGTGTGCGCCGCTCAGTCACTGACGTCAAGAAGGCTTCGGCTGATACCACCACGTCGAGTGCCCATAACTGTTCCCGCGTAGTTGGTTAGTGCATATAGGCCAATGGCAGACTCAGATCAAATACCAAGATCTCGTAAAGCGTGTTATTTTGAAGTAACCACGGACGCCGACCAAGGCCAGGCCCAACTCTCTCGTAGGTGGTCCCAACCCGCCCTGTTGCTCCGCCACAAAGTAACAGTCGGGGGCCATCGAGAACCCAGGCCCACCAATACCTGGATGGAACCACCTGCCCCTTCAGCCCCCACATCGGAATCACTTGCGAGTACTCTACGAGCCGACCCAACTTTAGTCACCACATGTATCATATATCATGTATATAGGTATAAACCCGTAATCACCTCCCTAGTGATCACGGCCTAGTAGCATAGCATGGCAGACGGACAAGAATGTAGGGCCACTGATGGAATACTAGCATCCTATACTAAGCATTTAGGATTGCAGGTAAAGGTAACAACAGTAGTAGCAAAGGCAGGCTATGCATCAGAATAGGACTAACGGAAAGCAGTAACATGCTACACTACTCTAATGCAAGCAGTAGAGAGAAGAATAGGCGATATCGGGTTGGTCAGGGGGGCTTGCCTGGTTGCTCTGGCAAGGAGGGGTCGTCGTAGTCGATCACGGGGGTATCGGCGGCGGTCTCGAGGTCTACCGGAAAGAAGTAACGGAGGGGAACACAAATAAATAATAGATCAATCAAAGCAACACAAATCATAACATGGCAATACGTTGTGCTAGGGGTGACCTAACGCAGTGTTACACGTTGCAGACAGAGTGAGGGAATATCCGAGAATATTTTCCGGGCTACGGGCATTTATCGGTCAAACAATCCAGAGAGGAAGGTTCCATGTTTGCAGTGTCGGAGGGGTGTGACAGGTATGTGGATGATATATTCAGATTCGTCTTATTTTTCTGAATGTTTTTCATATACAAAACATTTTCATCGGAGCTATGGTTGAATTTATATGAATTTCCAAAGTTTAAACAATATTATGAAATTATTGTTAATTCGAAAATAGATGGGTAAATGCTATGGGTACACAGAAGTGTAGCCAGCAAGTTGGCAAAGTGGCTGATAGGTGGGGTCCAGTGCCAGGGTTGACCCAGTCAAAGGTTGAATGGTCAAAGAATGAATACTGTAAATGGGTCCCACATGTCATTGTCCGTGGTTAATTTGACTTTAATTAAATCAGATTACTAATGGTGGGGGCACTGCCATTGGTTAGTAGTTAGACTAACTAGTACTAGTAATTAGACCCTAAGCTAATTTGCACGGCCGGCCAGCGGTGGCCATACGTACATGCACATAGCACATGCTCATCCATAGCCACAGCTGTTAGTAGAGGCGGGCAAGAGATGTAGTAGGAACTAGAAGGGAGCAGCAACGAATAGCGGCAAAGCATAGCAGCAAGCAAGAGCAGCAGCGGAGCAGCAACGCTAAGAGCAGTAGCATGCAGCCAAGCAGCGACAGAGTAACAGTAGCAGGGCAAAGAAGCAGCAGGTAGCGGGAGCAGCAAAATAGCCAAGCACGCAGGCGCGGCACATCGGCGCGACGAGCGGGGGCGAGGAAGGGCACGGCCGGTGCGTGCGCACGGGCGGCATCGATAACGGCCACATGCGCTAGCAGCTGCAACAGGAGCGGTAGCCTAGCACGGTGCAAGCAGCGGCAAATAGCGCACTTGTGTACATACGCGTACGCGGCAGTTCGGACGAGCTTGGGGATGGCGCGACTACGACGATGAATCAACAACAGGGAGATGGAGTTTGGGAAGAGTGGCTCATAGCCGTGCCAGGGACGAGGTCAGGGAGGCCGGGGTGGACTGGAACGATGGCATCAACGGCGAGTTGGTGACGGCCGGTTGAAGAAGATGGCGATGGCGTCAGTCACGCAGCTCCCCGGCTCGAACTGGTCCCCGAGACGGACGAACCCGAGCGTGGCGATCCTCCAAGACGTGCCCCCGAGTGACGGCGACTACGATGGCCTTGGCAACAAGGGCGGGGCAACGGTGACTGCGGAGATTTTGAGCTCGATTTTGAGCAGAAGAAGAAGGGGTCGATGGGGGAAAGAAGGGGGGGACTAGGGTTTCGAGGGCGGGCGCCGGGGCTATATACGCCGGGGAGGTGGTGGATGGCTGCCACGGCGGCCATGGTGCCGTGGATGGCTGCCACGGCCCTCCTTCGTCTCCTGGATCAATGGTGATGACAATGACGATGATTTCCCCCTCCCGGAGGGATGTTTCCCCGACAGAATAGCTCCGCCGGAGCCCTAGATTGGTTCTGCCCAGGTTCCGCCTTAAGACTGTAGCTCTTCGTCCTGAAAGCTTCCTTCCAATTTTTTCCAGGTCAAAACACACCATTTAGCCAAAGATGGGCACCAGAGGCCTGCCAGGGGGTGTATAGCCCCCAGTGTCATGCTACAGTAATCCCCTGTTAATGGTGCCATGTCATCACACTACTGTTGCTAATACTCAGTTGATCCAAATCACTGTTCATGTTCAAACTCAAATTCAAAGTCAAAAATTCAAATTTGCCAAACATAAAAACTAAAATGTTCAAAGTGTGGCAAATAATCACTGAGTAATTGTCATGTTGGAACCAACCTCTTCCGAATTCCCAAAATGCCCATGGGAATTAATTCAGTGCTCCAGCAGCATTTAAATTGGCCTTTTCAATTTCTAAAATTAATTAGGCAGCTCCTTTTGCCCCCAAACTTTTTGTTCCATCTCAAGGTATTGTGTTAGTTTTATGTGCCAAGTTTTGTTAAAAAAAACTCATTTGGTACTAAAAGAAATGCAAAAGAGAGCAAATAAAAAACAAAAGAAAAGAAAAGGAAAAGGGAAAAGTCAGAGGGAGAGAGAGAAAGCCCCTGCCCCACTGGGCCAAACGGCCCAGCTGGCCGTCGGCCCACGCCAGCCGGCCCACTCCCCCTCCCCTGTCGTCTTCCCCTCCATCCTGTTCCTCCGACCGGGCTCCCGCCCAAGCCGTCCCCGCCACACCAGCTCGCCGGCGCCATCTCAAGGATAAGGTCGACCCCTCTCGACGCCCCGGCCTCCTCCCCACCTACCTCCACTCCCCTCTCTCGCCTCCCAAATCCACGCACTCCTTCCCCTCTCTGTCTCGCTCGCCCGCCTCACCCGAGCGCCATCGCCGTTGTCCCACCTCGCATCACCGCGGCGACCGCCTCCCTCGTGCTCCTCCGACGTAACCAGCCGCTCTGTCGCGCTCATCTACGTTGACTACGGCCACGAACGCGAGCTGGCAATCCCTGCAACACCGGATCCCCGTCTTCTTCCTCCCCGGGTCACTGGACGCCGCCGTTGTCGATTCGGCCTTACCCTGCGCTCCTAACCTGTCGAGGGCCTTTCTTGCGCCGCGCGGTGAGCCCCTCATTCTCTCCCCTCGCTCCACTGGCCTCTTGCGCTCTCGTAGCCACCGTGTCCGCCATGGCCGAGCTCGGCTCCGCCGTGCAGCTAGTTGTTGTCGTTGTAGTCGTTGCCAAGGCCGGGCAAGCACGGCAACGTGCTCAGGGCGTCTCCCTGGTGCCGCCCGAGCCTCTAGCTCGTCTCCCTGCGCCCTCTAGCTCCGTTTATATCGCTGCCCGATCTCCGGCGTCCGCTCCGCTGCTCGCCACCGTCGTCTCCGGCCGTTTCCGGCCAAACTATCGCCACAGAATGACGCGGCGTCGAGAGGCCGTTCGAATGGACCCAACCGCACGCCTAGTGGTGCCCCGTAGCACCGGAACCACCTTCGCCCGAAGTCCGGCGCCGCCCGCGGTGGTCGTCGTCGACGTTTCCGGTCGTTTCAGCCACTCCGACCACCGCCAGTCGACGCGCCGTCGACTCACCGTTCCAACGCCCCCAACCGCGACCAAAACGGTGGCCTGTGCGCGGTTTTCGACCGGTTCCCGTACTCGCGCCGCAGCGAACGCGCTCGCCGCCATGATTCCGGCGGGTCGCCGGCCCACGCTAACCTGGACTGACTACTGGGGCCCGCCGTGCCACTCACCAGTGGGTCCAGTTGACCTGTTGACTGGGTCAACTGCTGACTGGGCTGCCTAGTGAGGCTTACGTGCGGGTCCCACCTCTTAATCATCTAATTAAAACATTTTAATAATTAAAACTAATTAGTTTAGTTAATTAGACACTAACAAGTGGGCCAGTAGTTTTACTAACTAAATTTAGATTAGTTTGAACTCTGTTTAACCCACTGTCTATGACAGGTGGGTCCCCCATGTCAGTTTGACCAGTCAACCAGACTGTTGACTGCTGACGTCACTCATACGTCATGCTGACGTCATATTCCTTTTCTATTAAATTAAGTAATTCCAGAAAATTGTTTAATCTTTGAAAATTCATAGAAAATAAACCGTAGCTCAGATGAAAATGTTTTCTATATGAAAGTTGCTTAGAAAAATCCCACAAATCCGAATGCGCGGTCCATTCACCTGTCACATGCCCCTATCGTGCTGAACATGGAATCATCCCCTCTCTTTCATATGTCCGGAATTCGTCTAACGCCGGGGATTCATCCTCGGATGTTTATCCCCTCCATCTGCAACGTGTAGTACTATGTTAGGGCAACCCTAGCTCTGCCTATCGTCATTTTATGCCTTGTGATGCATTGTTTGCTCTGTATTTACTGTTTCTTCCCCCTCTTCTCTCCGGTAGACCCCGAGACCGATGTTGCCCCTGTGATCGACTACGTCGACGACGACCCGTCCTTTCCAGAGCAACCAGGCAAGCAAACCCCCCCCCCCCTTGAGCATTCCGATATCTCCCATTTCTTTCCCTCTCATGCTTGCATTAGAACTGCTACTTCTTTTTGTATGATCCTACTCTGATGCATAGCCTGTTGTTGTTACCTGCTTTCATACCTTACCTGCTTATCCTAAACTGCTTAGTATAGGTTGGTTAGTGATCCATCAGTGACCCCCACCTTGTCCCAATTGCCCCGCTTTATGTTCTATGACTCGATCAACATGATCGACGTCCAGGCCCCGACACCGCACATCACCCCCCTAGTTGTACGACTCTGTAGAGTTACCATCGAGTGCCGAGGGTGGAACCTCTTACATCACTCCTGGTGAGACCTCTGTAGTGTAGCTATTCGGTCGTGGTCATCGAGGGTGATTTCCTCCTTAACCACTTCCGATACAGCCCAGTCGTGCAACCCCTCAAGTGTGAACCTCGAGGGTGGATCCTCATACGTTCACCTTGATGATTACATCGAGTGGAATTCACCGGGGGTGATTCCTCGGTTTTCCCCCTTGGTGTTAGACACACAGTTACTATGGTTACTATGACTTTACACTGAACCATGTTACAGAAGACGGGTCTGCCCTGAGGGGTACCCACGCGAGCTTATTAGCGAGTGATGTGGAGTCGGGTTGACCTGGAAGGTGCCCGCGAGATACTTACGAGGCGTGGCCGGGCATTCTTAGCCCTTGTCGCAAGTACTCGAGACGGGGCAATGGGGTCACATATTTCGTGAGTCTCTGCTTGTTACCGCACGTTCCTAATCCACTATGATTTGGATATTTGATCCGAGGGGCCTCTGGCCTGATAGCACTAACCATCACGTGGGCATAGTATGGGAGTTCTGCGTCGTATGCATCAGCCGAAGCTTATTAGAAGTCAGCGACTGAGCGGCGTGCGCCGGGTTGGACTGGTAAGCACCTGCCTTTTTGAAGGAGGTAGCTAGTTCTGCTCACCGGGCGCGTACGCAACGTGCAAGAGTTCCCGGGGAGATGGCCCATGACCCCTGGGGGCATAGGTTTAGTCCGGCGTGCTGGCCTCTCTATTAAGCCTAGGTCGTGTTGCGGCGTATTGTATGGCCGAGGCCGGGCATGACCCAGGAAAGTGTGTCCGGCCGTAGTTAATCGAGCGTGGTGGGTAAGTTGGTGCACCCCTGAAGGGAAGAAAACATCTATCGATAGCCTGTCCTACGGTAACGGACACTTGGAGTTGTATCCCGATCGATACAACTAGAACTGGATACTTGTGATGAGAAATGAATTGTGCATGAGAAATGAATTGTGGATGAGAAATGGATAGTATGGCTCTGGGATTGCTTTCTCGTAGGGAGTCGAGAAAGGATCTCTGGCCGAGGATGATAACACTACTACTACTTTACATTATGTTGATCTGTACTCTTCTAAATGCTGCAAGATGCTTGAAGATGCTAGTCTTCGATAGGCTAGGCTTCCCCCTCCTGTTCTAGCATTCTGCAGTTTAGTCCACAGATGCAACCCATTTCCTTTGATACAGATGCATACATAGTTTAGATCTGATGTAAGTCTTGCGAGTACTTTGGATGAGTACTCACGGCTGCTTTGCTACCTCTTTTCCCCCATACCCGATTGTTGCGACCAGATGACGGATGCCAGGAGCCAGACGATGCCACTGATGACTACTACTACTACCCCGAGGGTGCCTACTACTACGTGAAGACCGCCGACGACCAGGAGTAGTTAGGAGGCTCCCAGGCAGGAGGCCTTGCCTTTTCGATCAATGTTGTTTTTGTGCTAGCCTTCTTAAGGCAAACTTGTTTAACTCATGTCTGTACTCAGATATTGTTGCTTCCGTTGACTCTTGTGTATTCAAGCTTATGTATTCGAGCCCTCGAGGCCCCTGGCTTGTAATATAAAGCTTGTATTATTTTAATTTGTGTCTAGAGTTGTGTTGTGATATCTTCCCGTGAGTCCTTGATCTTGATCGTACACATTTGCGTGTATGATTAGTGTATGGTCAAATCGGGGGCGTCACAAGTTGGTATCAGAGCCCACTGCCTGTAGGTAGCCCCTTTCCAACTCCTTGGCCGAAGTTGAGTCTAGTCACTACAAAAACTTTTACTAACATGGCTGTGTGTCTTACAGGCCCACGTCGCCATATGGGTGGTATTAGGATCTTTTATTCCTCATCTATACTCTGGGACTCTGATCTCTCTTCTATTAGGGTTAAATGAATTTTGCTAAATCTAACTTTAGGATCTCGTGATCACTTTCACCTGGAGAGCACATTATTACCGATGATCGTCTGCTACACCAGAAGATTCCGAGGTTACTCTACGATGTTCTCCTGAGACACTCGTACCCATCGCCTTTGCAAATTCCCTACCACTGTTATATCCATATTGGTAACTGCTTACACTTGCCATTCATATAATCATTCCCCGTTGATCTTGTTACTACAAGATACCTTGAAATTCTCTCTATTGTTCCGAGAACCGTTTGTGTCACTACCTTGCAGTTCTTCGCCACATGAATATCCCTACGGATAATTCCCTGCACTTACCGAGTATCCACTCATCCCCAGTTGTCCGTATGTTTCACAAGGTCTTCGAAATACCATTCGATCTTTCGAAAATTCTCAGGAACCTATTGCTCTAGAATTTCTTGATTGCTTCATTATGATTAATCCCATAAGTCTGGTAATCTTATTGTCATCCTTTGTCATTATCATTTGAGTCTGTTGATTGAATATGTTGTGAATGCTCGCAATCCTCAATCAGACCCTACAATTTGTTCTTCCGGACTGATACGTCAATCCGGACATGAGTTGGTTCATCAAATCAAACCTTATTATCATTTGAATCTATGACTATTCAACTTATTTATCTTTTGATCAGAGCCTCTACTTCTGATTCCCCGATTTGGAAATAATAATTCTTTTGTATCTAAGCATTGAAGTCATCCATATATTTCTATAATCTGATGCCCTGGCATTACTTCTTCTGGTTGAATATTGATGCTCACATCAGATCCCTTGTGGACCACTAGACCCCTTTTTCGGATTTTATCCGACAACGTCCTTCATATTCAATAAGCTTGTGAGCCTTTCCTCGGATACATAATGCTTTTGGTAAATTGTATCCTCCGCTTTCTCAAGCATGCTCTACTACCGAGCTTGTGTTATTTATTCTTGGAATTTATGATATATGTTCCTAAGATGCCTCGATGGGTTGAACCTATGCCTTCCTTAATCTGTGTGAACCCGAAAGATTTCACAGGTCATACTTATCTGGTATTGCACCAAGTAAAACTTTCAACAACTATTGTCATTTTCGAAAAAAAATGAGAGGTGAATGGAAGGTTGTACATTGAAGAAGTGGGAGTCGACCCTGAACCTTTGTGTTCATGCCCACGGACACGGTGTGGAACTTATCATGAAAGCTTCTTGCAAGGATATTCAATCATTTGAATAATTCTTCCGGTATCGTAAATTGGATCCCTTGCAGTTATGGTCTCGACCATATTTCCTCCTTGATCTCATTCACTGGGTAAGTTAAAATTACTTATCCTCTGCAAATCATTTCCCCCGTCCAACCTCTACTCCGATTTACCTTCTGGCATTACACCTAGTACTTGATACTGGGAAGCTTTATACCCCATCACATCATTCCTAGCCTGATCGGCTATATTTTATCATGACAACTTTTTAACTGTGCTACCTGGTCCTTATGCCCAGAGCAACTTCCGACGATGAGCTAAGCTTACGTCGATCTTCCTCTTCTTATCTTTTCACGTTGAACAACAAGCTTGACTTTGAGCTTGTGTTGAATCCGTGGTACTCATAGCCTTTCACTTCATCCTCCCTTTTCTGCTCGAGGGCATCTTCATAGAATCTCGTGACAAACTTTGTCTTGATCACCGTCAACACTTTGGCTTCTTCAGAGATGTCAATTGGATTCATGGCTAGAAATACCATCCTTGCCTCTCGATGACTTGTGTCAGCATCAACAACATTCTTGTCTTCCCCCCAACACAAACTTGATCATATTAATTTTGGGAATGCATCCTTTTTGACATGTCGATGGATTGCTACTGAGCCCGTCGGCCACACCCTCATCTTTTCCCTGCTAAAATGGTATGACTTATTTTCTAAGTTGTTTCCGATGGATCCTTGGTGTATCCAAAGTCTGACCTTTGCTTGAAACCATGTCAATGCTATCTCGAAGCATGTCTGGGGTAATACGATCTCCAATAAGAACATTTGAAGCACGATACTAATTTTATTTATCAATTATCCAAACACCGTTGTATGGGTAATGTCATGAAATTTCTTTCCCTTTACCTAAATGGTTTTATATTTCTGTCCTGTCATGGATATCATGCTCTGCTTGTCCTTGGGAAGGACACACCCCTGAAACATGTGTTTAAACACATTTTCCTTTCCATTGTTCTATTTAATCTCACAATTACATTTTCCTTTCCATTGGTTTGTTTAAACCTTATTGTGATCTATATTATATAAGCAGTAATATTTCCCTTCTTATGTAAACAGCTCGTTGTATCACTCTATCAGTACGACCCTGTTACTATTGTTGATGACATTCCGGTAGCAACCGATGGACGAGAACTCTGCCTAATGGCTCGCCTCGTTCAACGAGCAGGAAAATTGTTCTATTCATCCCTCGCCATTGGTACCGACGTTGTTGCTGACATAACTGACAGGCTTCCCTCTGACATGCCTTGCTATCATGATCATGCAAAATGCTAGTGCCCTTTCTACTTTTAACCCACATGGTGGGCCCATAACCCATAGGTCACAGGATCGAAACCTGACTCTCCTGTACCCCCTGTTTCTAAGGTTATTCCTCACGCTTGGCTTCGTATCATGTCACCAGCCACCTTCCGAGGGATGATCTATTCCTGATGCTCTGAACCCCTTTCTCACACTCGGTTCAGGTATCAATCGTTTGTCCATCCGCTTGAAACTTCCTATTGTACCTTCATACTTTGCTCTTGATGTTTTATTAAGTTTGAACTCGAGAGATACTTCACTAGTAGAAAAAGGGTCAAATGTGAAGCACATTAGTGCCGGTTTGTAACAGAATCGGCACTAATGTGATCAATAGTACTGGTTCGTGGCAGCGATCAATAGTACCGGTTCATGCCGAACCTTTAGTACCGATTCATGCCACGAACTAGTTCTAAAGAGGCTGTGACAGCCTACGGTCAGGCTATGGCCCCACCATCACCATTTAGTGCCTGTTCGTACCACGAACCGGTACTAATGAGGTTATGGCAAGCTGTTTTTAGTCCCACCTCGCTCCCCTAACAAGGCTTTTACCACCTTAAATATGTTACTTCTCAAACTATCACAAGCACTTGGTCTTCATTGAACTCTATGTGTAGAATTTGTGGCCGCAATATGAGTCTTCACCGGTTTACAAATCATTGAGGACTCATATTGACAATTCAGATTGTACACAAAAAGATCATTAATGATCAAAGTATTTTTGATGTATAAGATCATATTGAAAATTCAGACTGTAAAGAGATATAAGATCATGATCTAAATGCTCTTATATATTTTGCGTTCAGTATGCACCATTCAAAGTGACGCCATCAACTTTCAACCATTTCTGCCTTCATTTGCTATTTTTCATGCATTTAATGATTTGTTTTGAGAGCTAAATGACCTTGAAATTGAAAAGCACTACAAATGAACTCTGAAAAAGTTGAAACTTGGCATGGTATCATCATTTCACCCACATAGCATGTGCAAAAAAGTAGAGAGGGTTACGGCAAAAACTGGATGCACTTCGTTTACAAACTGGACAATCTCTTTCGAAGTATTCGGGTGACGGAATTAAACTCATCTGTTACAAATGCATTTCATTTTTTTAAACTTATTACAACTCCAGACTTTTTGTGCATTCAGTATGCACCATTCAAAGCGACGCCATCAACTTTCAACCATTTCTGCCTTTAGTTGCTATTTTTCATGCATTTAATGATTTGTTTTGAGCTAAATGACCATGAAATTGAAAAACACTACAAAATGAGATACATTAGTCCCGGTTTGAATTTGAGCCGGCACTAATGTGTCCATTAGTGCCGGTTCCAACTGCTAGGCGGGAGGAGCTCTTTAGTACCGGTTCATGGCGAACCTTTAGCACCGGTTCATGCCACGAACTAGTACTAATGAGGTTGTGTCAGGTCAGGCTGGGGCCCCACGAGCACCTTAAGTATCGGTTCATGGCATGAACCAGTACTACAGTTTCTTAGTAAGCTGTTTTTTAGTCCCACCTCGCGAAGAGAGAGGCACCAGGAGCGGTTTATAAGCCCTGAGTGCAGAGACGATGAATAAGAGGCTCAATGCTCACGTTGCTTAGCTTCAAGCCTTGAGGAATATGGTAGACTACATGGAGCTATGTACAGTGCCGTTTACACTATTCCGAAAGGCTTGAAGCTAATTAACGAGCATTGCACCTCTTTTTTATTTTTAGTAACTTATTAAAACTCCGGACTTCTTCTGTTACGGCAAAAACTGGATGCACTTTGTGTACAAACTGGACAATCTCTTTCAAAGTATCAGGGCCGGTTTCAGATGAAAACTCATCTGTTACACCGACACTTCATTTTTTAAACTTATTATAACTCCAGACTTTGAACCATCAAGTTTCAACCATCAACTTGGCATGGTATATAAAAATAAATGAATAGAAGAAAAAAAAGCAGAAAAGAAAAAATAGCAGAAAAGAAAAAAACTATAGCAGAAAAGAAAAAAAACTATATAAAAAAACTACTCAAAAATAAATAGTAGAAAAAATAAATATAGTAGAAAAGAAAAAAACTACTCAGAAATAAATAAAAAATAAAGCAAAAAAGAAAAAACTATATAAAAAAATTTGGGGCGCTGCCCTATGGGCCTGCTAGACCACAGGCGTGCAATTTTAGGCCCACAAGGCCCAGCAGACTCACAGGGCAGCGCGCCGTAGTTAGGCCCAGAAGCCTGCTTTATAGAGGAGTTCGAAAGGGCAACCGCGGCTGGGTTTATAAATCAGTGTGTCTGCCCTTCGCCCGGCGAGGTGGGACTAAACTTTATGGTGGCAGCGCACCACCTTTAGTACCCGTTGGTGGGTCCAACCGGTACTAAAGGGTGACCTTTAGTACCGGTTGGAGCCACCAACCGGTACTAATGGCCTGCTCTTCCCGCCTCTTGGCCTGGCCAAAGTTGGCCTTTAGTACCGGTTGGTGGCTCCAACCGGTACTAAAGGCCTCTTCTATATATACAACACTTACGAAAAATTTCAGTTAGTTCCTTTGTTCGTCTTCGTCGCCGTCCCGTCCCCGTCGCCGTCGTCGCGCCCCGTCCCCGTCGCCGTTGTCGCGCCCTGGCCGTCCCCAGCGTCGCGCGCCACGGCCATCCCCGCCCCCATCGTCGCGCGCGCCCGGCCGTCCCCGTCCAAGTCGTCGCGCGCGGCGCCCCAGCCGTCCCCGCCCCCGTTGCGCCGTCCCCGTCGTCGCCCCCGTCGCGCCGCCGCCCGTACGCCGCCGTCCCCGTCGCGCCGTCCCCGTCGTCGCCGTCTCGCGCCGCCGCCCGTACGCCGCCGCCGCCGCTCGTACGTACACACACACACATTTTTTTTACTTATTTTCTGTTCTCTGTTTTTTAGATTAATGCATGTCAAATTGTTAATTAGATGAATTACCTAGATAAGAATGTTAGATTAATGTGAAATGTTATATATGAATTAGATAGAAAAGTTAAATATTAATTTCAAATGTTAGATAAATTAGCTACAGATATTAATTAGGTATACGAGATTTGAACTAGTTGAATTAATATAACTAGTTTATTTTTAGTAAATGCTTAGTTGAATTAATTAGTTGAATTAATAGAACTTGTTGAATTAATAGAACTAGTTGAATTAGTTGAAATAATAGAACTAGTAATGTTTCACCTATATATAGAACTTAACTAGCTAGATGTTAATGTTAATGATTTTTTCTGTTTTTTTAATTTTTTATATATATTTTTAGTTTATATAAATGTTAGATTAATGTCAAATGTTAGATTAATTAGATAGAAATATATGTTACATATTAATGTCAAATGTTAGATGAATATTAGAATTAGCTAGATATTAATTAATATTAGATAGTAAGTGTTTAATGTTTCACCTATATGAACATAGGAAATGTCGTCTAACAATGAAAAAGATTTCATTATGTGCGAACACTGTGAAGATCAACGCGACCTGTGCGACAGAAATTTTCTTGTTGATAATAGGCGCTTCAACATCAAGTTGGATGAGACATTCGAATTGGATACAGTAAGTCACAACGGCAAGTATTTTTTCGTAATAAAGCATGACTTATGCTTCATTTGCTTGAACTTATAATTTTAAATTTTCACTATTCTACTAGCGCATCCCCTGCCATGCTCAAATTTTTGTCTTGGATAAGATAGGTTTCAGTGCGATGAATGATATGGAGGTAAAGAGAGTTTACTTGAAGACCGAGCATGGGTATACTTTCAACGTCAAATTATACAATGCAGACACATACACCCATTTTGAATGCAAAACTTGGCAAGCATTATGCAAGGCTTATGCATTTGAGCCTGATATGGTTATCACCTTTGATATTCGTCCGGAAGATGATATTGAAGGTAATAGAGACATCTGGGTCGATGTGCAGACGCCTCCAGTTCTACCATTATGTGAGTTTTTCTCAACCATGTTTATGTCTTTGATATTGTTTATTCGAAAATAGTTGACAACTAATTTCTATTGTCAGCTTATTTCGGTTCAAGCAAACATGTCCGGCGCTTGGTAGGCAGGACCTACTACTGTCCCGGGGCTGAACTAAACTGCGAGGAGATACGTCATTATGTTTCATGGCTTGAGGATCTTCATACTGTCAAGACAAATTTTCTTCCTGCATTTAGAAATGTTAGTACTCAAAACGTGCGACCAATAGTGATCGTATTGAACTACGGTCACATCTACAATGGAAAGATGGTAAGATTTTTACTATTTGTCCTTAGTGCATCTTTTGCATACATTATTTTTGAATCTAAACTTTCATTGGGACTCCCGATGAAAATTGTGCCTCAGTGGATCGAGACAAAAGGTCGCATGTCAATGGTTAGCTTACGACCAAGATATCCTACATTGCACATGAGTGCATTCAGGATTTCTGAAAGCGATGAATGCTTAATAGTGAAAGATTGGAGCAAAATTGTTAACGATCCTAGAGAAGTACTAGGGGAAAGCAAGGAGAAGCGCATCCCATGATTAGGAGACAGATTCATCTACATGCTCCAGTATGATGAATCAGGAGAGCTATACATGTTCTATGCTATTTTACCTGAGAGGGAGCAGCAGGAGTGATTTAGCTAGTTCATGCTCTTAATACTTGTCCTCTCATGTCCGTATTCTCGTCCTGAACTTAATTAATCTCAAAGAGTGATTTTCTTGTGAACGCTTATAATATCATGACCATGTTGAACTTGATGATATCTTTGCTTCTGTTACAAGTGAATGTTTCTTCTTTAAGCTAGTGTTGGTGGTGATTAGATAGCGGTAATGACTATGATGATTAAATAGTGGTAATGACGACTACGATGATTTTTAGCTAGCTAGTATATAATGTTGTTGGTGATGATATGATGCAAGAGTTTATATATTAATATGTGATGATGGTGATGATGATGATGATGAGTTATTATATATATATCATTTATGAAAGAAACCGCAAATTAGTTTGAACTGGATGGATCCTAGCTAAGTGATCAAGTATATATATATATATGCCATATCCATATTACTTGATCACTTAGGTGATCAAGTAATATATATGGATATATGGCATATACTTGATCACTCAGCTAGCTAATCCACATATGCTTCCAGTCGAAACTAATCTGCAACACTTTCACCTAATGATTTAACAACTCATTATAACGTAAAACAATCCTAAATTAAATTGATAACACAAATTTAAAGGAAAAATAAAAAAATAAAACCAAAGCCCACAAACATTTTGTACCGGTTGGTGTTACCAACCGGTACTAATGATCTACCGCACCCGTGGCCTGGCTCGTGCCACGTGGTGGCACTTTAGCGTCGGTTCGTGCCGAACCGGTCCTAAGGGGGGGGGGCTTTAGTGCCCACCCTTTAGTGCCGGTTATGGAACCGGCACTGAAGGCCTTTACGAACCGGGACTAAAGCCCGGTTCAGCACTAGTGCTTCTGCCTCATTCCCTGCATTGTTCACTAGACAATTAACCCTATAAGGGTTAGTTCACCTGAAGTTACTCTTTACTTCCCCACTTAAATCTCGGGACGAGATTTCTTGTAGTGGAGGAGATTTGTAACGCCCCCAGTGTCATGCTACAGTAATCCCCTGTTGATAGTGCCATGTCATCACACTACTGTTGCTAATACTCATTTGATCCAAATCACTGTTCATGTTCAAACTCAAATTCAAAGTCAAAAATTCAAATTTGCCAAACATGAAAACTAAAATGTTCAAAGTGTGGCAAATAATCACTGAGTAATTGTCATGTTGGAACCAACCTCTTCGAAATTCCCAAAATGCCCATGGGAATTAATTTAGTGCTCCAGAAGCATTTAAATTGGCCTTTTCAATTTCTAAAATTAATTAGGCAACTCCTTTTGCCCCAAACTCTTTGTTCCATCTCAAGGTATTGTGTTAGTTTTATGTGCCAAGTTTTGTTCAAAACAAAACTCATTTGGTACTAAAAGAAATGCAAAACAGAGCAAGTAAAAAAACAAAAGAAAAGAAAAGGAAAAGGGAAAACTCAGAGGGAGAGAGAGAAAGCCCCTGCCCCACTGGGCCAAACGGCCCAGCTGGCCGTCGGCCCACGCTAGCCGGCCCACTCCCCCTCCCCTGTCGTCTTCCCCTCCATCCCGTTCCTCCGATCGGGCTCCCGCCCGAGCCGTCCTCGCCACACCAGCTGGTCGGTGCCGTCTCGAGGATAAGGTCGACCCCCCCCCTCGACGCCCCGGCCTCCTCCCCACCTACCTCCACTCCCCTCTCTCGCCTCCCAGATCCACGTGCTCCTTCCCCTCTCTGTCTCGCTCGCCCGCCTCACCCGAGCGCCATCGCCGCCGTCCCACCTCGCATCACCGCGGTGACCGCCTCCCTCGAGCTCCTCCGACGTAACCAGCCGCTCCGCCGCGCTCCTCTATGTCGACTACGACCATGAACGCGAGCTGGCAAGCCCCGCAACACCGGATCCCCGTCTTCTTCCTCCCCGGGTCGTCAGACGCCGCCATCGTCGATTCGGCCTTCCCCTGCGCTCCTAACCTGCCCAGGGCCTTTCTTGCGCCGCGCGGTGAGCCCCTCATTCTCTCCCCTCGCTCCCCTGTCCTCTTGCACTCCCGTAGCCACCACGTCTGCCATGGCCGAGCTCGGCTCCGCCGTGCAGCTAGTCGCTGTCGTTGTAGTCGTTGCCAAGGCCGGGCAAGCACGGCAACATGCTCAGGGCGTCTTCCTGGTGCCGCCCGAGCCTCTAGCTCATCTCCCTGCGCCCTCTAGCTCCGTTTCCATTGCTGCCCGATCTCCGGCATCCGCTCCGCCGCTCGCCACCGTCGTCTCTGGCCGTTTCCGGCCAAACTATCGCCACAGAACGACGCGGCGCTGAGAGGCCGTTTGAATGGACCCAACCGCACGCCTAATGGTGCCCCGTAGCGTCGGAACCACCTTCGCCCGAAGTCCGGCGCTGCCCGCGGTGGTCGCCGTTGATGTTTCCGATCGTTTCAGCCACTCCGACCACCGCCAGTCGACGCGTCATCGACTCACCGTTCCAACGCCCCCAGCTGCGACCAAAACGGTGGCCTGTGCGCGGTTTCCGACCGGTGCCCGTACTCGCGCCGCCGCGAACGCGCTCGCCGCCGTGATTCCGGCGGGTCACCGGCCCCCGATGACCTGGACTAACTACCGGTGCCTGCCGTGCCACTGACCAGTGGGTCCAGTTGACCTGTTGACCGGGTCAACTGCTGACTGGGCTGCCCAGTGAGACTGACGTGCGGGTCCCACCTCTTAATCCTCTAATTAAAACATTTTAATAATTAAAACTAATTAGTTTAGTTAATTAAACACTAACAGGTGGGCCAGTAGTTTTACTAACTAAATTTAGATTAGTTTGAACTCTGTTTAACCCACTGTCTATGACAGGTGGGTCCCCCATGTCAGTTTGACCAGTCAACCAGACTGTTGACTGCTAACGTCACTCATACGTCATGCTGATGTCATATTCCTTTTTCTATTAAATTAAGTAATTCCAGAAAATTGTTAAATCTTTGAAAATTCATAGAAAATAAACCGTAGCTCGGATGAAAATGTTTTCTATATGAAAGTTGCTCAGAAAAATCCCACGAATCCGAATGCGCGATCCATTCACCTGTCACATGCCCCTAGCATGCTGAACATGGAACCGTCCCCTCTCTTTCATTTGTCCGGAATTCATCTAACGCCAGGGATTCATCCTCAGATGTTTATCCCCTCCGTCTGCAACGTGTAGTACTATGTTAGGCAACCCTAGCTCTGCCTATCGTCATGTTATGCCTTGTGATGCATTGTTTGCTCTGTATTTACTGTTTCTTCCCCCTCTTCTCTCCGGTAGACCTGAGACCGATGTTGCCCCTGTGATCGACTACATCGACGACGACCCCTCCTTGCCAGAGCAACCAGGCAAGCAAACCCCCCCCCCTTGAGCATTCCGATATCGCCCATTTCTTTCCCTCTCATGCTTGCATTAGAACTGCTACAACTTTCTGTATGATCCTACTCTGATGCATAGCCTGTTGTTGTTACCTACTTTCATACCTTACCTGCTTATCTTAAACTGCTTAGTATAGGTTGGTTAGTGATGCATCAGTGACCCCCACCTTGTCCTAGTTGCCCCGCTTTATGTTCGATGACTCGATCAACATGATCGACGTCCAGGCCCCGACACCGCACATAGCCCCCCCTTAGTTGTACGAGTATGTAGAGTTACCATCGAGTGCCTAGGGTGGAACCTCTTACATCACTCCTAATGAGACCTCTGTAGTGTAGCTATTCGGTCGTCGTCATCGAGGGTGATTTCCTCCTTAACCACTTCCGATACGGCTCTGTCGTGCAACCCCTCAAGTGTGAACCTCGAGGGTGGATCCTCTTACGTTCACCTTGATGATTACATCGAGTGGAATTCACCGGGGGTGATGATGAAGCTATGTACCTAGGGTAGGGTCATGGACCTGTCCCAGCTGCCCTACCCAAGGACATCTCAAGAAGAAATCACCTTCCAATCGACTTGGAGGTGTTCCACTCGACAGACTCGAAGACACTCGACCAAGAAGCAATCACTCGACCAAGATCCAACCACCCGATGGCCAGGAGACCTAAAGGCACTCCGCACGCTAACGGCCGGTTATTAAGTAGCTTTTATGGTCATCATAGCACTTTATTAGGGATGTTACCAGTAATGCCCGACCTTAATGTATTTAAGACCCTGCACAACTGAGGGCCGGAGAGGTCCGGCGAACTCTATATAAGCCACCCTCCTCCTCAGTGTAAAGGGTTCGCACCCCTGTAATTCATACGCGCATAATCCAGTCGACCGCCTCCGGGCTCTAAGACGTAGGGCTATTACCTCCTCTGAGAAGGGCCTGAACTCGTAAACCTCGTGTGCTTACAACTTCTCCATAGCTAAGATCTTGCCTCTCCATACCTAACCCCCTACATTACTGTCAGACTTAGAACCACGACAGTTGGCGCCCACCGTGGGGCAGGTGTTTTAGCGATTTGTTGGAGGAGTTGCGATCTTTTCCAATCCAAATCATCATGGTTTCTGGCGGAGTTTTGGTGGAGGGCCGCGAGATCCGTCTCGGCGCGCTCACGTTCATCGCCGATGACTCCGCTTGGCTTCAGGAGGCTCCGCTCGACGTGGACGCACTCCCTGTCTGCGGAGCAACGCACTTTCGCGCGTGCGTCCGCGGCGTCCTCTTGCGGCAACCGTCGACCCACTATCGGTCGGCTCCTGTGCTGTCCTCCCTCCCTGTTTCCCGCCGGCGCAAGCGCTCCGGTCGGTCGAGACTTCAGCGGTGGGTGAGACACGCGGTGGCATGCCAGTCAGCCACCCCTCGAGTCGCGGCGATCGAGCCCGACGAATCCCTCTACGGACTGTTCGACTTGTCGACTGGCTCCGCAGAGACTACATCCGAGTGCGACAGCAGTGATCCGGCGGCGGAGGTTCTGATGGTCGATGGACCACCCAGTCCTCCCGGTTTTCCCCGCACCGACGGAGGCGCAAGTGGAGGCGACCCGTCGCGTCCCCATGAGGAATATCTCCCCGAACCTCTCACGTCGCTGCAGAGAGAAGAACTTCGTCGCCGGAACATGGATGCACTGCACACTCCTATCATTGGAGAAACCCCCGAGGCTCATGCCTTAGAGGACGCGCACCTGGCAAACTTGGCCGAGCGCACCCGACTGGAGAACCTCCAGCGAGCACTCGACGAGCGTGCGTGACAACGGGTTCCAGAATCCAGTCGACGTCAGCTCTTCCCGCCGTCGCAGGTATATCGAACTCCGATTCAAAACTTAGTAGCTGCAGCCCGTATAGCAGAGTCGATTCAGCCTTCCCAGTCGGAGGCTGGCAGAGGCTTGCTGCAAATCAGAGCGTTACTCCGGGCAGCAGGAGACCAGAATTCCGCTGTTTCTCAGTCGCGGAACAGGATTCATAGCAGATCCATTGCTGTGGACACAGTCCAGTCGGCTCATAGCCCAAGATCGCCCCCGAGGCGTGAGGGACGTGGGGACCGGCGGAATCAGTACGGGAACCGTGAGCAGTATGATCACCGATTCGATCGTGATGATCGACGTCGAGTGCCCACCCCTCCCCCGAGGAGCGGGTCGTATGTGCCTCGACAGCAGGATGACAAGCGCCCTCATAGTGTTGGGCGAAGGATTCCAGTCGACCCCAGGGAACCAGGCTTTGATGCGAGATCCATTCTCGTTCAAGGTTTGGTCGACAGGAACAGAGCTCACCGGGAAGGTCACGACAGAGATGCACCTACCAGCAGCAGAGTACATGTTTCGGGGCCAGAGTGCTTTAGTAGAGCCATCAGGGCCGCTGTGATTCCTCCCAACTTCAGGTTGGCGACTGGGGTCAGTAAGTTCACTGGTGAGTCCAAGCCCGATACTTGGCTTGAAGACTACCGAGTGGCCGTCCAGATTGGCGGTGGCAATGATGAAGTGGCCATGAAGCACCTGCCTCTCATGTCGGAGGGCTCGGCCAAAGCGTGGCTGAATCAGTTAGCACCCAGCAGCATTTACACTTGGGAAGATCTCGCCCGAGTGTTTGTCACCACATTTGAAGGAACATGCAAGCGACCGGCAGGGCTGACGGAACTGCGGTCCTGCGTGCAGAAGCCGAATGAAACTTTGAGGGATTACATCCAGAGATGGATCACGTTACATCACACGGTAGAGAATGTGCCTGACCATCAGGCGGTCTGTGCCTTCAAAGAAGGCGTCAAGTACAGAGAACTGAATCTGAAATTCGGTTGAACCGGAGACATGTCCCTGAATTGGATGATGGAGATTGCCACCAAGTACACTAATGGTGAAGATGAGGATCGACTCAGGAGCGGCAAGCTCAAGTCAGTCGCTCAAGAAACCGGAGGAGGAAATTCCAATCGGAAACAGAAGCGGAAAGCCGAGCCAGCTGCTCCTGGGGAAGCCTTGGCTGTAACTCAAGGAAAGTTTAAGGGGAAACCCAAAGGACCTTGGAACCCCAAGAAAGTTAAAGACCAGGACGGAAATGATGTGTTGGATTTGCCATGTCACATCCACACCATGAAAGATGAATAGGGTAATTTCATTTACCCGAAACATACCACTCGACAGTGTCGACTCTTGATCCAGCAGTTCCAGGGCAAGAAGCCCGAAGATAAGGAAAAGGAGCCGGACAAAGTTGAGGACAAGGAAGATAGTGACGATGGATACCCCCAGGTCAATTCCACCCTGATGATTTTTGCTGATGTTGAAAGCAAAAGTCGACTGAAAGTTATCAACCGAGAGGTGAATATGGTTGCTCCGGCGACACCCAGTTATCTGAAGTGGTCTCAGACTGCCATCACATTTGACCGGTCCGATCACCCAACGCACATTGCCACCCCTGGGAGGCAAGCTTTGGTGGTCGACCCAGTTGTTGAAGGCACTCGACTGACCAAAGTCTTGATGGATGGTGGCAGTGGTTTGAACATACTATATGCTGAGACATTGAAAGGGATGGGCATTCCGATGTCCAGACTCAGTACCAGCAACATGAGTTTCCATGGAGTCATTCCTGGGAAGAAGGCTAAATCACTCGGCCAGATTGCTCTTGATGTGGTTTTCGGTGATTCCAAGAATTACCGCAAAGAAAAGTTGATGTTTGAAGTTGTAGACTTCCAGAGTGCCTATCACGCTATTTTGGGCAGGCCGGCTTATGCACGCTTCATGGCCTGACCATGTTATGTGTATCTCAAATTGAAGATGCCTGGCCCCAAAGGTGTGATCACTGTTACGGGCAATTGGAAGAAAGCAGAAGAATGTTTTCAGAAAGGTTCAAAGATCGTTGATGCTCAGATGGCAGTGGTGGAGCTGCAGGAATACCAGAAGACTGCAGACCCGAGTGATTTGTTGCGAGCCAAGAAGCCCGCTACAGAATCAGCTTTTCAGTCGTCTGGCGAAACGAAGACGGATCACATCCACCCGACCGATCCCAGTGCTGCTCCAACTCATATCTCAACAACACTCGACTCCAAATAGGAAGAAGCGCTCATCCAGTTCCTCCGTGAGAACTGGGACATTTTCGCATGGAAGCCTTCCGACATGCCAGGTGTTCCCAGGGAGCTGGCTGAGCATCGCCTACGAGTCGACTCAAAAATAAAACCTGTCAAAGAACATCTCTGACGGTCCGCCGTCCAGAAGAGAAAGGCTATTGGCGAGGAGGTGGCTCGGCTCTTAGCAGCGGAGTTCATCCGAGAGATCTACCACTCCGAGTGGCTCGCCAACGTTTTCATGGTCCCCAAGAAGGACAAGTCACTTCGCATGTGCATTGACTTTAAACATATCAATCGGGCCTGCCCGAAAGATCATTTTCCTCTCCCCCGCATCGACCAGATAGTCGACTCGACTGCGGGATGTGAGCGACTGTCTTTTTTAGATGCCTATTCCGGGTACCATCAGATCCGTCTGTATGGGCCTGACGAGATCAAAACAGCTTTCATCACTCCATTCGGGTGCTTCTGTTATGTTACCATGCCATTCGGCCTCAAGAATTCCGGAGCCACATTCATGAGGATGATTCAGAAGTGTTTGCTCACTCAAATCAGTCGGAATGTGGAAGCATACATGGATGATATTGTGGTCAAGTCACGGAAGGGTTCCGACCTGCTGACTGACCTTGCTGAAACCTTTGCCAACCTCAGGAGGTATGACATCAAGCTTAATCCATCAAAGTGCACATTCGGAGTTCCTGGCGGAAAGTTACTCGGTTTCCTCGTTTCCGAACGAGGAATCGACGCAAATCCGGAAAAAGTCGGTACTATACTCCGAATGAAAAGTCCTGTGCGAGTGCACGACGTCCAAAAGCTTACTGGTTGCTTGGCCGCTTGAAGTCGATTCATCTCTCGTCTCGGTGAAAAGGCATTGCCTCTTTACCGATTGATGAAGAAGTCAGACAAGTTCGAGTGGACTCGTGAAGCTGATGCAGCGTTTGTAGAGCTCAAAGCTCTGCTCTCCACCCAGCCGGTGCTTGCTGCCCCAATCAGCAAAGAGCCTTTGCTGCTTTACATCGCAGCCACGGGACAAGTTGTTAGTACGGTACTGACAGTCGAGCGGGAAGAAGAAGGAAAAGCCTTCAAAGTTCAGCGCCCGGTGTATTATATTTCTGAAGTTTTGACCCCATCGAAGCAAAGATATCCTCACTATCAGAAGCTTGTGTATGGGATTTATATGACCACAAAGAAGGTCGCTCACTACTTCTCTGATCATTCCATTACAGTCGTCAGCGAAGCTCCATTGTCAGAGATCCTGCATAACAGAGATGCGACTGGTCGAGTGGCAAAATGGGCGATTGAACTCCTCCCTCTAGATATCAAGTTTGAGGCAAAGAAAGCTATCAAGTCCCAAGCAATAGCAGATTTAGTCGCCGAGTGGATTGAACAGCAACTGCCGACTCTGGTTCACTCGGAACATTGGACCATGTTCTTCGACGGTTCCAAAATGCTTAATGGTTCCGGTGCCGGGGTGGTATTGGTCTCCCCCCGAGGAGATAAGCTCAGATACGTTCTTCAAATCCACTTTGATTCCTCCAATAACGAGGCAGAATATGAAGCGCTTTTATATGGGTTGCGTATGGCTATTTCACTCGGCGTCCATCGCCTCATGGTCTATGGCGACTCAGATTTGGTGGTTAATCAGGTGATGAAGGAGTGGGACGTCAAAAGTCCAGCCATGACTGGTTATTGCAATACAGTGAGAAAGCTGTAGAAGAAATTCGAGGGGTTAGAACTTCATCACATACCCCGACTGAAAAATGAAGCAGCCGATGATTTGGCGAAAATAGGTTCCAAAAGAGAAGCCATTCCCAGCAATGTGTTTTTGGAACACATCCACACACCATCAGTTCAGGAGGATCCCTTCACTCAAGAAGCCCCGCAGCCAAAAAGTGCCTCGGATCCGACTGAAGTTGAAGTTCCAGCTGTGGTCGACCTGGTCATGGAAGTCTTGATCATCACTCCCGACTGGACAATACCGTACATCGCGTACATCCTAAGGAAAGAACTCCCAGAGGACGAGGAAGAGGCTCGACAGATCGTCCGTCGATCCAAGGCCTTTACAGTCATAAAGGGACAATTGTATAGAGAAAGCGCGACTGGAGTCAGTCGGAAGTGTATAACACCAGAAGAAGGTCAGATGATCCTTGATGATATCCACTCAGGGACCTGTGGTCATCATGCGTCCTCTCAGACCATTGTGGCTAAAGCATACCGAGCGGGATTCTACTGGCCAAGGGCCAATGAAATGGCAAAAGAGATAGTCGACAAATGTGAAGGATGTCAGTATTACTCCAATATGTCGCACAAGCCCGCGTCAGCCCTGAAAACCATTCCACTCGTCTGGCCCTTCGCTGTTTGGGGGCTGGACATGGTTGGACCACTGAGAACGGGCAGGAGCGGCTTCACACATGTGCTAGTAGCAGTCGACAAGTTCACCAAATGGATTGAAGTTAAGCCTATCAAGAATCTTGATGCTTGCACTGCTATCAGTTTCATCAGAGAGTTGATATTCAGATATGGAGTTCCGCACAGCATCATCACTGAAAATGGGTCAAACTTCGATTCTGACAAATTCAGGGCCTTTTGCGCCTCTCAGGGCACAAAAGTCGACTATGCTTCGGTCGCTCACCCCCAGTCGAATGGACAAGCGGAAAGAGCAAATGGCCTAATTCTCAAAGGACTGAAACCTCGATTGATGCGCGATCTCAAGCACGCAGCAGGTGCATGGGTCGACGAGCTTCCATCAGTCCTTTGGGGATTGAGGACAACCCCGAACCGATCGACCGGAAGAACCCCATTCTTTCTGGTCTACGGGGCCGAAGCAGTTTTGCCAAGTGACCTACTTCACAACGCACCCCGAGTCGACCTCTACTCTGAAGATGAAGCAGAACAAGCCCGGCAGGACGCAGTCGACCTCCTGGAAGAAGAAAGAGAAATGGCCATGATCCGATCGACCATCTATCAGCAAGACTTGCGTTGATTCCATGCCAGAAATGTGAAGAGTCGAGCCTTCTAAGAAGGAGACTTGGTCCTCCGAGTGGATCAACAGAAACCACACAAACTCGCTCCTACTTGGGAAGGTCCCTTCATAGTCACCAGAGTTCTCCACAATGGAGCGTACCACCTTTATAATGTCGATCGCCAGATTGATGAGCCACGAGCCTGGAATGCGGAGCTGCTCCGCCCCTTTTATACTTGAATCCTCACTCGGATGAGATGTAATAAGAAAAACTTCTGTAGTTTATTTATCAAAGACAAGAGCGGTATAATTTTCCCAGTGATTGTTATTGCTTTTGTTTCCTTGAGAAATCCCCCAGTGGGTGGCTTAGCTGCGAATCCGTTTCGCCTAAGTTTGTAAAAATAATTTCCTACCGAGTGGTGAGCCAGCCTCCCACTCGGGGGCTTAGCTGCGAACCCGTTTCGCCTAAGTATTTGAAAATCCTACCGAGTGGTGAGCCAGCCTCCCACTCGGGGGCTTAGCTGCGAACCCGTTTCACCTAAGTATTTGAAAATCCTATCGAGTGGTGAGCGACCCTCCCACTCAGAGGCTTAGCTGCAGTCCAGTACTCGCATAAGTTTGAAAAATCCTACCGAGTGGTGAGCGACCCTCCCACTCGGGGGCTTAGCTGCAGTCCAGTACTCGCCTAAGAATTTGAAAATCCTACCGAGTGGTGAGCGACCCTCCCACTCGGAGGCTTAGCTGCAGTCCAGTACTCGCCTAAGTATTTGAAAATCCTACCGAGTGGTGAGCGACCCTCCCACTCGGAGGCTTAGCTGCAGTCCAGTACTCGCCTAAGTATTTGAAAATCCTACCGAGTGGTGAGCGACGCTCCCACTCGGAGGCTTAGCTGCAGTCCAGTACTCGCCTAAGTATTTGAAAATCCTACCGAGTGGTGAGCAATCCTCCCACTCGGAGGCTTAGCTGCAGTCCGGTACTCGCCTAAGTTTGAAAAATCCTACCGAGTGGTGAGCGACCCTCCCACTCGAGGGCTTAGCTGCAGTCGAGTACTCACCTAAGTATTTGAAAATCCTACCGAGTGGTGAGCCAGCTTCCCACTCGGGGGCTTAGCTGCAGTCCAGTACTCACCTAAGTTTGAAAAATCCTACCGAGTGGTGAGCGACCCTCCCACTCGGGGGTTTAGCTGCAGTCCAGTACTCGCCTAAGTATTTGAAAATCCTACCGAGTGGTGAGCCAGCTTCCCACTCGGGGGCTTAGTTGTAGTCCAGTACTCGCCTAAGTATTTGAAAATCCTACCGAGTGGTGAGCCAGCTTCCCACTCGGGGGCTTAGCTGTAGTCCAGTACTCGCCTAAGTATTTGAAAATCCTACCGAGTGGTGAGCCAGCTTCCCACTCGGGGGCTTAGCTGCAGTCCAGTACTCGCCTAAGTATTTGAAAATCCTACCGAGTGGTGAGCCAGCTTCCCACTCGGGGGCTTAGCTGCAGTCCAGTACTCGCCTAAGTACGAAACACATCTCAATCCTCAAGGACGACGAGGTGCAGGTCGACTGCCACCTTCTCCTTGGGAGCTTCGCCACAAATACAACGCGCGCTCCATCCCACTCCGCAAGGACGACGAGGTGCAGGTCGACTGCCACCTTCTCCTTGGGAGCTTCGCCACAAATACAACGCGCGCTCCATCCCACTCCGCAAGGACGACGAGGTGCAGGTCGACTGCCACCTTCTCCTTGGGAGCTTCGCCACAAATACAACGTGCGCTCCATCCCGCTCCGCAAGGACGACGAGGTGCAGGTCGACTGCCACCTTCTCCTTGGGAGCTTCGCCACAAATACAAGGTGCGCTCCATCGCCGACCCGCAAGGATGACGAGGTGCAGGTCGACTGCTACCTTCTCCTTCGGAGCCGCGCCACAGATACAAAAGTTGTCTCGAGTGAAGAGCGAGTTCCTCTCGACGGAGGATTCATGAAGATATTCAACGATAAACCAAGTTCAGATAAATCCTAAAGGTTCCGGACCACAGATCGAAGTGCTCGGGCATTCAGCCCGAAAGAGTTTAACGGTTACAAAAAACCACTCAGCATTCTGAGGCAAATTTAAGGAGAGGCATAAAAGTTTGTTCACTCCGCGGGAGGAGGACTAGCAGGCTCGACGAACTCGTCTAGGTCGACACCGTCGGTGATCCGAGTGGCTGCAGCGATGAAAGTCTCCATAAAAGATCGGAAGTCATGCTTCTGGGTGTTGGCGACCTTGATTGCTACCAGCTTATCTTGTCGCACCTCCTTGCAATGGACACGAACCAAAGACAGAGCCACATCAGCACCACACCGGGCAGAAGATTTCTTCCACTCCTGCACTCGGTCAGGGATCTCGTTAAGTCGAGTCATCAGGGACTCAAGATCATTCTGGAGTGTGGCCTCTGGACAAAGTGCCGAGTCGATCCGTGACGTGGCAACCTTCAGTCGAGCCAAGTAGTCCACAACACCGTCGATGCGGGATTCCAGTCGGAGCAGATTCATGGCAGTTTCATCTTTCACGGGAGAATTGATTGGGTCCAAACCTGGTTCAATCCGCCCAGTCTCCTCCTCGAAGTTCTGGCAAAACTCTGCATTCACGATCCAAGGATAAGTCAATTTTCGTATGCTAAGTCGACAAAAAAACCAGTCGGAACAAAATGTGTACCTTCAAGCTTGATGAACAACTTCTTGGCAAGGCTCCTCAGATAGCTCTCCAGATCGTCCCTCCTGCGAGTGATGCCTTCCATCTTCTCGTACAGGTTGAGATTGTCCTTCTTCAAGCGCGTGCACTCCTTGTTGGCTTCGTTCAGAGCAGATTTCATCTTGGTATTCTCTTCTTCCAACTGGCAGATCGAAGCCAGTTTCTGTTCTGCCAGAGCGGTTCTGTCGTCAGCTTCCTTTCGAGCAACAGCCAAATCCTGATCCTTCTTCGCCGGAGCTTCTCTCGGTTTTTCTGCAAAGAAATGATGCTTGATTCAGAAAGAGCAGAAGGGTACTCAAGCCTAAGACAAACCAGTCGACAAACTCGTCTTACCATTGGCGCCGTCCTTGGCCTTTTGCAGCTCTGTCTTGGCCAGCTCCAAGTCAAGGTTCAGTTGGATCTACTGTTTCTCCAAGTCAGCAAAGCGAGCTCCAAGATCACAAGATTTCTGCAATCAAAGAGGAGAAGTTATTTTACAGCGAAAAACGACAAAGACAATAAGTACTAAGACTACGGTCGACTGCCCGCAGTCCACCATAGTCTCGGGGACTACGCCCTGTGGGTGCACTTTGCGTGCCCCCACCAGTTCTGATCCCACTCGACCGGCCCTCCGGAGTCGAGTGCAGGGAGTAAAAAAAGGGGGAGAGAAAGAACTCAGACCACAGTCGACTGCCAGCAGTCGACCGCGGTCTCGGGGACTACACCCAGTGGGTGCACTTGGCGTGCCCCCACCGGTTCTGATCCCACTCGACCAGACCGAGTGGAAGAGACAAACTACCAGTTCGGTTTACACTCAACAAAATACAAAGACTACAGTCGACTGCCAGCAGTCCACCGTAGTCTCGGGGACTACACCCAGTGGGTGCACTCAGCGTGCCCCCACTAGTTCAAAAATTCAATCGACACACCCAGTGGGTGTACAGATGCAAAGATTTTCTGAAAGAGTCTTCAGATAGCATATCCTAACAGAACAAGCGGTGACCAACTAACCTGAATGTTGCTTTGGAGAGCCGAGCTGGCATCGTAGGCGGCCTGACTGGCGTCCCGCACCGTCTTCATCTTCTCCATCATGATGCCCGCCTGGCGTATGGCTTCCTTGGCAGCATTCACTTCGTCCTCTGGGACATGATGGGTCGCAAAAAGTGAAGGTGGGTCGACAGAGGCCTGAGCAGTCGATGAAGAAGGCAAGGCACTCGACAATGGCACGACGAAGGTAACAGAACCCCGATTGACGTCGCCAGTGTCCTGAACGACTGGTTCCGCCCTTGGCGTCGACTGTGGCACCTTGCTTGCAGGAGCTTGCCTATTCTTCCTCGTCAAATGCCTCTCGAGCTCTTCATCATCATCGGGGAGGTCGATAATGTTGGGAGCTGTGCAAAGTTCAATCGCCAAAATCACATCACCCGATGGTGCACATTGCGGTTGAGTCGACCAAATAAAGACAAAATGGCAGAAATCATACCCAGATTGGAAGTGACCGCATCCTTCATTACCTCATCCTCGTCCCTGTAAGCTGAGGTCCCAGAAGTAGCAGCGCTGCCAGTTCCGAAGTTCGTCTAGTTAAAACAAGAAAAACAAACAGCACGGGGCGTCGAGTGAATGCAAAGGGAGACACTCACGCAGAAGCGATGGGGATGTCAATCTTAATCTTCGGCAACGCCTTCCGAGACTTCGGCTCTGCAACTTTGGGATGCTTTGGCGCTTTTTCGGTCGGGGTTGGTGAAGAGATCCGAGGACGCTTTGAAGACTGACCAGCCTGAGCAGTCGCCTTTTCGTAGGCGCTCGGTCGTTCTTGGTCAAGCTTGGATCGCCTCTCCCTGCAAGGAGGCGACTCGACTTCTTCTTCGTCACTTGAGTCATCGCTTTCTCTGTCCCCTTCACCGTCAGAAGTCCATTCGCCACTGTCGCCGCCGCTCGCCTCTCCTTCCAGATCTTGCTCTTGCTCTCCGTTGGGCATTGAATACATTTCGATAAGGGCCTGAAAGAAAGCAGGAAGAGTAAAGTCAGTCGACGCGGTATAGACAGCTGCGCGAGTGAATTCAGATTACAATCAAAATCTCGGAATTGGACCTTCTTTGGTACATGGGACTGGTCGAATGGAGGAACTCTCCTGGCTCCCCTGGGGTTGTCCTTGTTTCCGGTCATGCTCGATAGCCACTTCTCCAGTGTGTCGTCATCGAGCTCCTCCGGGTGAATCCGAGTGGAGTCGTCAAGACCCGAATACATCCACATCGGATAGTCTCGGGCTTGAAGAGGCTGGATGCGCCGCTGAAGGAAGACCTCCAAGAGATCCATACCGGTGACCCCGTCACGGATAAGCTGGACCACTCGCTCGACAAGCACCCTCACCTGCGCCTTCTCCTCCAGGAGCACCTTCAAAGAGGAGGGTTTCCTCACTCGGTCCATGGTAAAAGGAGGGAGGCCAGTTGACTGCCCTGGCGTCGACTGGTCTTTGCAGTAAAACCAGGTCGACTGCCATCCGCGAACCGAGTCGGGAAGAATCATGGCCGGAAAGGAACTTTTCCCTCTCATCTGAACACCAAGACCCCCACACATGTGAATCACTTGAGTTCTCTCATCACTCGGATTGGCCTTTTTCACCGTTTGAGAGCGACAAGTGAAAATGTGCTTGAAAAGACCCCAGTGAGGCCGACAACCCAGGAAATTCTCACACAAAGAAACGAAAGCGGCGAGATAAACGATTGTGTTGGGAGTGAAGTGGTGGAGTTGTGCCCCAAAGAAGCTCAGAAATCCCCAAAAGAAAGAGTGAGGAGGCAAGGAAAATCCATGGTCGACGTGGGTGCCAAGGAGAACACGCTCACCCTCCCGAGGTTGCGGCTCGGATTCCTTCCCCGGAAGCCACGCCGATTCATGGGGGGTCAGCCCTCCTTCGGCTAGGTCGTCGAGGTCCTCTTGGGTGATCGTCGGGCGGATCCAGTCGCCCTGGATCCAGGCCTTCGGCAGGCCGGTTCGCGAGGAAGATCCACCCCGACTGGTCGCCTTCCCCTTCGCCTTTGCCGTTACCTTCTTCGCCCGCTCCAGAGCCGCCGTCTTCTCCTTCCCCATCATCACCGGCGAGACGCGTACGGAGCGGTGGCGCTAGGGCGAGAGCGAGCGCGACGAAGGAGCCTGGAGAGGAGAAGAGATAATGGGGACGCACTGTTCGAGAGACCCCGGTCCGACGCCTTATATGAGGCCGCTTCCGAGTGGCTGACTGGTAGGCCCGGGTGGTCCTGTCAAATCCCATAACAATCGCGCGCGCGATACGTGGCGAAAAAGGTGGCGCGGGGATCGAGGCGGCTCCGCCCTATCCTATCCGATTACTGCGGCCTCCCCCGTCCCGCGCGCTTTCCAAAATTCGGATCCCGCGAAATCTGCGAGCAGCAGAACAACTTGTCAGACCAAAGATCTCCTCCACACCGTCACTCGGAGCCTTTCAAGTAAAGAAACTCACTCGACAAAAAACTAAGAATGGATCAAGGCGACTGAAATGGAAGTTGCTGTCATCACTCAGGTTCATTGATCCGAAACAAGATATGCTCATGACATGAAAAATGAGTCGGAGAAGTGCTCAACCCCATCCCCACTCAAACCTCGATCCATTCGGGGGCTAATGATGAAGCTATGTACCTAGGGTAGGGTCATGGACCTGTCCCAACTGCCCTACCCAAGGACATCTCAAGAAGAAATCACCTTCCAATCGACTTGGAGGTGTTCCACTCGACAGACTCGAAGACACTCGACCAAGAAGCAATCACTCGACCAAGATCCAACCACCCGACGGCCAGGAGACCTAGAGGAACTCCGCACACTAACGGTCGGTTATTAAGTAGCTTTTATGGTCATCATAGCACTTTATTAGGGACGTTACCAGTAACGCCCGACCTTAATGTATTTAAGACCCTGCACAACTGAGGGCCGGAGAGGTCCGCCGAACTCTATATAAGCCACCCTCCTCCTCAGTGTAAAGGGTTCGCACCCCTGTAATTCATACGCGCATAATCCAGTCGACCGCCTCCGGGCTCCAAGACGTAGGGCTATTACTTCCTCCGAGAAGGGCCTGAACTCGTAAACCTCGTGTGCTTACAACTTCTCCATAGCTAAGATCTTGCCTCTCCATACCTACCCCCCTACATTACTGTCAGACTTAGAACCACGACAGGTGATTCCTCGGGTTTTCCCCCTTGGTGTTAGACACACAGTTACTATGGTTACTATGACTTTACACTGAACGATGTTACTGAAGACGGGTCGGCCCTGAGGGGTACCCGCGCGAGCTTATTAGCGAGTGATGTGGAGTCGGGTTGACCTGGAAGGTGCCCGTGAGATACTTACGAGGCGTGGCCGGGCATTCTTAGCCCTTGTCGCAAGTACTCGAGATGGGGCGATAGGGTCACATCTTTCGTGAGTCTCCGCTTGTTACCGCGCGTTCCTAATCCACTACGATTTGGATATTTGATCCGAGGGGCCTCTGGCCTGATAGCACTAACCATCACGTGGACATAGTATGGGCGTTCTGCGTCGTATGCATCAGCTGAAGCTTATTAGACGTCAGCGACTGAGCGGCGCGCGCCGGGTTGGACTGGTAAGCACCTTCCTTTTTGGAGGTAGCTAGGTCTGCTCACCGGCAGCGTACGCAACATGCAGGAGTTCCCAGGGAGATGGCCCATGACCCCCGGGGGCATAGGTTTAGTCCGGCGTGCTGGCCTCTCTATTAAGCCTAGGTCGGGTTGCGGCGTATTGTTTGGCCGAGGCCGGGCACGACCCAGGAAAGTGTGTCCGACCCGAGTTAATCGAGCATGGTGGGTAAGTTGGTGCACCCCTGTAGGGAAGAAAACATCTATCGATAGCCTGTCCTACGGTAACGGACACTTGGAGTTGTATCCCGATCGATACAACTAGAACTGGATACTTGTGATGAGAAATGAATTGTGCATGAGAAATGAATTGTGGATGAGAAATGGATAGTATGGCTCTGGGATTGCTTTCTGGTAGGGAGTCGAGAAAGGATCTCTGGCCCGAGGTTGATAACACTACTACTACTTTACATTATGTTGATCTGTACACTTCTAAATGCTGCAAGATGCTTGAAGATGCTAGTCTTCGATAGGCTAGGCTTCCCCCTCCTGTTCTGGCATTCTGCAGTTTAGTCCACAGATACAACCCATTTCCTTTGATACAGATGCATACATAGTTTAAATCTGATGTAAGTCTTGTGAGTACTTTGGATGAGTACTCACGTCTGCTTTGCTACCTCTTTTCCCCCATACCCGATTGTTGCGACCAGATGACGGATGCCAGGAGCCAGACGATGCCACTGATGACTACTACTACTACCCCGAGGGTGCCTACTACTACGTGAAGACTGCCGACGGCCAGGAGTAGTTAGGAGGCTCCCAGGCAGGAGGCCTTGCCTTTTCGATCAATGTTGTTTTTGTGCTAGCCTTCTTAAGGCAAACTTGTTTAACTCATGTCTGTACTCAGATATTGTTGCTTTCGCTGACTCTTGTGTATTCGAGCTTATGTATTCGAGCCTTCGAGGCCCCTGGCTTGTAATATAAAGCTTGTATTATTTTAATTTGTGTCTAGAGTTGTGTTGTGATATCTTCTCGTGAGTCCTTGATCTTGATCGTACACATTTGTGTGTATGATTAGTGTACGGTCAAATCGGGGGCGTCATAGGGGGCTCACAAGGTCGGGGGGCGCGCCCAGGGGGTACGGCGCGCCCTCTACCCTTGTGGCTGGCTGGTGGCCCCCTCTGGTACTTTCTTCGCCCAATATTTTTTATATATTCCAAAAATAAGCTCTGTGAAGTTTCAGGACTTTTGGAGTTGTGCCGAATAGGTCTCTAATATTTGCGCCTTTTCCAGTCCAGAATTCCAGCTGCCGGCATTCTCCCTCTTCTTGTAAACCTTATAAAATAAGAGAGAATATGCATAAGTATTGTGATATAATGTGTAATAATAGTCCATAATGCAATAAATATCAATATAAAAGCATGATGAAAAATGGACGTATCGGTTACCACCGAGACTCTTGTAGGCGCTCGGACCAAAAAGATCCATATGAAGTAGCTCGAGTGGTCTTATTTTGGTCATGATGTTCTTCACGGGATGACTTCCTCCAACTTGTTTTCCTGCTTGACAAGCACTACAAAGTCTATCCTTGTCAAATATAACATCTTTAACACCAAGGATATGATCACCTTTAATAAGCTTATCAAGATTTCGCATGCCAACGTGACCTAACCTTCTATGCCATAACCAACCTTTATAAGATTTAGCAATTAAGCAAGTTCTAGGTTGGGCGCTTTTAGTGAAGTCAACAATGTATAGATCACCTCTACGTATACCGGTAAATACCATATTATGATTATCTCTTCGAAACACTTGGCAATCTACTTTAGTAAATAGGACATTGAAACCGAAATCGACTAGTCTAAATACGGAAAGTAAATTATACCCAAGAGATTCAACGAGCATAACAGTTTGGATAGAGCCGTCATGTGAGATAGCCACCTTACCAAGGCCAACCACCTTACCCTTTGAGTTATCACCAAAAGTGACATACTTTCGGGGACCATTATTTTGAGCAAGCTCTCGAAACATATCCTTGTCTCCGGTCATGTGATCGGTACTTCCAGTATCAAGAACCCATTCCTTTCCTCCAGCCATGTAACCACAAAGGTTAGCCATAAGACCAAAATGTCTCGTTGATTCATCAAGATCAAGGTCACTATCATCATCCTTGTCATAATATCCATGTTCAACATCGTCTTGTGATTGATCATCACCTAGAGAGAGTGATTTATTAGATTTATGACCATGACAATGTGCATCTTTATGAATTCTAATGACTTGAGAAATGATGCTGCTAATGACTCCAATGTCTCCTTTGGCACGCATGAGGTCAGGAAGCTCAAATAGACAATCACCAAATTTAGGATCACTAGGATGCATTTTATGAAAAGAAATGACTTTTGAAGAATCTCATCTAGATTTTTCAAAGAATAGTTTGGAAAGCGCTCCTCAATATATCTCCATATGGTATAAGCACATTCAAATGTAGGCAAGCACACAAGCAAATATCTAGGCAATCCTCTTATGATAAGGTCAATAGCTCTAAGATTGCAGATCATGTCAAGATACCTCATCAGGGGTAGGATGCAAGGGATCAATGGGATGCACACAAGGGCTAGTAATATACTTGTTCAAATTATATTCATTGAAAATCTCAAGCATCTCATTTTTTCCAAGCACTATATATAGAACTCTCCGTCAAGAATAGGCACTCAAAGTCAATACTACCAATCATAGACTCATCCATCTTCCTCCAATGGTGATTAAACCAAAGCAATGTAGACCAATGCTCTGATACCAATTAAAAGGATCGAGAAGAGGTGTCTAGAGGGGGGTGATTAGACCTTCAAGAAGCAAAAGTAGCAATTTTTAAGTTCTTCAAGTTGAGGTGGAGTTTTAGCTCAAGTTTAAGCATTCACAATACATTTCAAGCAAGCATGGCAAGAGTATGAGAAGCGGAAAGAGTAAAGCATGCTAATTGCAAGAAAGTAAAGGGATGGGATTGAAGTGTGCAAATGCAATGAAGACATGAAGATTTTTGGCGTGGTTCCGATAGGTGGTGCTATCGTACATCCACGTTGATGGAGACTTCAACCCATGAAGGATAACGGTTGCGCGAGTCCACGGAGGGCTCCACCCACAAAGGGTCCATGAAGAAGCAACCTTGTCTATCCCACCATGGCCATCGCCCATGGAGGACTTGCCTCACTCGGGTAGATCTTCACGAAGTAGGCGATCTCTTTGCCCTTACAAAACTCCTTGGTTCAACCCCACAATATTATCGGAGGCTCCCAAGTGACACCTGACCAATCTAGGAGACACCAATCTCCAAAAGGAAATAGATGGTGTGATGATGATGAACTCCTTGCTTTTGTGCTTCAAATGATAGTCTCCCCAACACTAAACTCTCTCTCTCATATTTGGCTATGGTGGAAAGATGATTTGAGTGGAAATCAACTTGGGGAAGGCTAGAGATCAACATTCTTGTGGTTGGATTGGAATGTTTGGTCTCAACACATGAGTAGGTGGTTCTCTCTCAGAAAATGAGTAGTTTAAGTGTAGGCACATTCCGATGGCTCTCTCTTGAATGGAGAAGGGGTGGAGGGGTATATATAGCCTCCACATAAAATCCAACCGTTACACACATTTGACCCAACTCGGTCAGAACGAATAGAAGAACTCAGTGAGACCAATTCAGTTCAAAATGTGAACGTTAGGAATCTCGGTGGGACTGACATGATCAACTCGGTGGGACCGATGTGCTAGGTTTAGTGCAAAACCTCATCTCGGTGAGACCAATTGCACGGTGAGACCGATTTCAGCAATGAGCAAATAGAGGGTTGGTCAAGCAAACTCGGTGGGACCGATTGCATATTTCTGTGAGACCAAAATAATTACAATAGGCAACAGAGAGTTTGCAAGGCCATCTCGGTGAGACCAAGATCCCGATCGGTGAGACTGAATGGTCTAGGGTTTCTGGCAGTGGCTAGGTCAAATGAACTTGGTGCCGCCGGATAGATCAAATCGGTGGGGCCAAGTTTGACTTTTAGTTTTTGGACATATGTGGAAATGAGAAAGTGGCTGAGGATTTTGGAGCAAAGTCACTAAGCACTTTGAGCAAGTAGACCATTAAGCGACAGCTCATCCACTTTTAATAGTATTGGTTTTCCTATGGACCCAATGTGATCGTGGATCACTAAAATAAAAATGAATGATGGCTCTGAGTCAGGTCATTGCAGAAGTGGTTTCCATTAGCTCGCAGAAGGATGCCCGCTCGCCTTATGTAACTTGTAATCAGCAAAGCACCAGCTACTTCTATAGGCTGCTCACCTTCTGTGGGGTTACGTGCAGTTTTGAAAGTTGGCATGGGATTCTTTGATACCCCTCAAGCACAAGGCTTTCCTTGGGCTGGCTTTCAGGGGCGTCTTAACACTGAGGATAACATGGTTAAGAAATGTTGGTCAGGGGTTGCTCATTGTGATGCTCCGCCGTTGAATTCATCAATCACCTGGTGCTATCCTGTCATACAACTTCTGCCATATGGAGTAAATTGATGCTAGACCCTTTGGCACGCCTATCATCTAACATCTTAATCTTTATTGAGCAAGTAGTTCATCAATGTGTTTTCTCAATAAAATAATACTCCCTTCATAAAATAAAAATATATAAAAACGTTTAGATCCTTAGGGCATGTACAATGGTGCTATCTTAGGAGTGCCACGTAGGATGAATGATGAGGTGGAGGAGAGAGAACTCATAAGAGTAGACTTGTCTTCTCTTATTTAAGATAAGACAAGAGATGATTTCTTAGCATAATATGTCTCACCATATTTTTAGGAATTGCTAGTTATTGAAGATAAGGCTAAGAGATGATCCATTGTTGACATTTTTCTTTGTCATCTCTAAATTACATGCAAAACTTAAGATAAGATAATCTTATCAACCATTGTACATACCTTTAAGAGTAGATGACAACTCTTTATTGGAGGCCTTCTTGCCCGTACGTACGTAAGCGAGTAGGACAAGCATCGCAGCGAGTAGCGCAAGTTTTCATTTTCACAGCACACTTGTTTTTTTTTTTTTTGACCTACGGGTGGTGACAAGGGACATTGCTAAAAAAGGTAAGATAGGTAAACTAAGTGCAAAAAACAGATTTGTCTACTTTACCGTGTGATTCGTAGGGGCTATTCATAGGAGTTGAGATGCGATATCCCGGCAAAAATCGCTAAACTAAGCTAATCCAAGCTCCTTGGACGCGCGCGCTCTGTCCCCATGGACGAGACCGGCTCATCCCCCCCGCTGCACGTCGTTATCTGCCCGTGGCTCGCCTTCGGCCACCTGCTCCCCTGCCTGGACCTCGCCGAGCGTCTGGCGTCGCGGGGCCACCGCGTGTCGCTCGTCTCTGCGCCGCGAAACATCGCGCGGCTCCCGCCTGTGCGCCCAGCTGTGGCGCCGTTCGTCGGCCTCGTGGCACTGCCATTCCCACGCGTGGCCGGGCTCCCCGATGGTGTCGAGTCCACCAACGACGTCCCCTTCGACAAGTTCGAGCTCCATCGCAAGGCGGCCGACGGCCTCACCGCGCCCTTCTCCGACTACTTGGAGTCCCTATGCGCCGAGCCCGGCGGAAGGAAGCCCGATTGGATCATCGTGGACTACTTCAACGACTGGGCGGCCGCCGCCGCCATCCAACACAAGGTTCCATGTGCGATGCTTGTCCTACTCGCTGCGACTGTGGTTGCCACCTCGGACATTATACTGTCCGAGCGCACCGCGTCCCGATCGGAAGGAGCGCCAAGGTTCGTGACGGAGAAGACGGGGCTAATGTCTCTACAATGCAAATGGGGGATGTCCATCGCCGAGCAGGTCTCCTTGACGCTCCAGAGGTGCAATCTCGTTGCCATGCGGAGCTGCAATGAGTGGGAGCCCGAGAGCGTCGCTCATGCCGCGACGTTCGGCGGCAAGCCGGTTGTCCCCTTCGGCCTCCTGCCGCCGTCGCCTGACGGAGGTCGCCGCGGCGACAGCGGCAAGGACGATACGGCCGTGAGATGGCTCGATGCGCAGCCGGCCAAGTCGGTCGTGTACGTCGCGCTCGGAAGCGAGGTGCCGCTGCGCCCGGAGGAGGTGCGCGAGCTTGCCCTCGGGCTTCAGCTGGCCGGGACGCGCTTCCTCTGGGCTCTGAGGAAGCCACCGGCTGTCGACGCCGACGTGCTCCTCCCTCAGGGGTTCGAGGAGTGCACGCGCGGCCATGGCCTCGTGATAACGGGCTGGGTTCCTCAGCTCGGGATACTGGCGCACGACGCCGTGGCTGCGTTCCTGACGCACTGCGGCTTGAGCTCCACCATCGAGGGGCTCCTGTTCGGGCGTCCTCTCATCATGCTGCCCATCATGGGGGACCAAGTGCCGAATGCAAGGCTGATGGAGTGTAGGAAGGTCGGCGTGCTGGTGCCGAGAAACGAGAAGGACAGTTCGTTTGACCGAGAAGGCGTCGCGACGGCGATTCGGGCTGTGGCGGTAGAGGAAGAAGGTAGGAGAGTGTTTACAGCCAACGCCAAGAAGCTGCAAGAGATCGTGTCAGAGACGGAGTGCCATGAGAGGTATATTGACCGGTTTATTCAGCAGCTTAGATGTTACAAGTAGTGAAGTGAAGCGTACGTCTTGATGTTACCTGGAGTCCTGGACTTAGAACATGCAGTAGAACAAGCTTCTGTATATTGGGATGAGTCGAAATTGAAACAAGCCTCAGTTCCAATCATGCATACCGTGATTTCTTTGTGATCTTTACTCATTGCAGAGGGTACCTCTTTGCGATGCTCCCCATTTTTATTTTATTTTACTTGACTAACTTTCCGAATGCTTCATTTCTTCTTCCCTACTATTAAACAATCCAATATGAACTTTCTTAAGTGCACCCCGTAATAATCCCAGAAAACCGGACGACTCATTCATCACCGCACAAGTAGTATCACAAATCTGAATCTAACGGACATCATTGATCTAATAGCTTTATGATGTGGATTTGGCAATTTTCGATGACTGACCGTACTCCACCACCCGCCCTCCAATCCAACGAGTTCCTAAAATCACGTCAATGATTCCGCCCCCCGATCTAACGAGTTCCTGAAATCACGTCAACGATTTCCTTATGTGAACAGGCCTCCACACCACACCCGACCGCTAATTAGTAATTACCCCTGAAGATCAAGGAGGCGAAGGAGTTGCGGCTAGAGGCGGAATCCGCGCTGGAGGGGCGCGGCGTCGCGACTGGCCGACATCGCCGCAATCGTCATGGGGAGGGACGGGTCCCCGTCGAGTGCAATCGGGACGAGAGCGAGCGATCGCTCAAGCAAACCGCCACCTACGCGCTGCTTACGGCGCCGCTAGATTTCGGCAGCGTGGGCGACGTGTTAGAGATCGTTGATGCGGCCGCATGTGGCCGGTTGCTCACCATGCGGGAGATATGGGGTGTCAGCCGCAGCCTCAAGGCGGCGAGCGGGGTGTTTGACCAGGTGAAGAGGCTCGCCGGGTAGATGTTGCATGCGAGGTGAGGGAGTTGGCTCAGCATGGGCACGCGTGGCCGATGGCCTGGGGCGCGCGGTGGCCCGAGCGAGAGGCCAGTGAGTCCCCTTCTCTGTCCGTGCCCTCTCTCCTCCTTCTTCCAGCAAAGGGCGCGTGCGGGCTGGCCATTGCGGAGGGCGAGTACAGGCCATGCGGACCGGAGCTTGAGGAGGGCAGGCGTGGACAACGTCGACCGGGGCCTGAGGAGGCAATGCGACTGTTGCTTGAAGAGAACGCGGGTGCAGACAAAGGAGAGCGAGCGTGACCGGAGGTTGAGGACGGCGGCGTCTGTGTTGTGTTGGTCTGCGTGCTGTGTACTGAATAGTGGGTTGTGTCCTGAACTTTTGATGCGAGCTGTTGTACACTGATCCTTTGTTAGATAATCTCATGTTTTAAGGGAAATCCTATCTCATCTCTAATACTAATATTTGACACCGATTCCCTAGAATGGTCATGTTAGCGACTTAACTTCTTCTCTTTTTTTGTCAGGATCCTTCAGAGAAGTTGAACCGAGCATAAAAGTTTTTACTAAAAGCAGCCAAGAGATACCCAGCTCCCAGGGCCTGATGAGGTGCAGGTTTGGCCTTTTGATCCACTTGAGTGCTTTGTTTCCATGGAAAACTGGATGAATCAAAGACAACAGCATAGCCTATTTTTTTTCATTATCTAATGAATATATTTTATAGACAAAGAGAACATCTACATGTAAATTTAGAAAATATAGTTTTGTTGAAACATTCATATTTCTGTTCTTTGGGCAAATCGAACGCACGATGTTCCTATTTCTTTATTTCACGATGAGTCATATGCTTGCAACAATAACAACTATTTTTTTTATTATAACTGTCCAGCTTTTTCAGATGTTGGAAATTTATATACTTTTTGCATCAGAAGTTTGCATAGGTTAATTACTTCTCTCCGCAAAGGAAATATCCTTCCGTGTTAAAAAAATATCCTCCCTTCAATACAACAAATAAATTCAATATTCATCCGCCAAACGAAAAATAATAGTTCATTATTAGTACATTATTATCAGCTATTGATTGTGTAATATTTATAAGTAGTGCATCACTAGATTTTATTTTATTTTAATGTTTATCTATTAACTAGGATTAACATGTATATTTTAAAAAAAATACGTGTGTTGCACGTGCATGCTAACTAGTCCTTTCTAACTAATCAAACATCTAATTCCCCTTTTCCTTACTAGCTAATTGCATCCATCGCCCAAAAAACCCATGCATACCGGGCTGATTCATAATCTTATGCATGCCAGCGAATTAAAAGCCAAAACAGATGATGTCACTAAAAAATTCTTCTTATTTTGAAACTTTAAAATATTTTCTAGTTTAAATCGTTCCTCCGATTCAAAATCTGTTTTCACATAAAAATTTCACCACGACAAGATCTTCGAAACTAGATCCCATGTTGGTATGTCTCGACGACTCTTTTTTCACGTCAAAAATTACGAAGTGACTATGTAAAGTATCACATCTACAACACGTAACTTATCTTGGTGTTTACACTAAAGTTTATGTTTCAACTACTTTTTTTTGCCTAGGTCAAATCTACCATGTCATTCGTGGTAAATTATCAAGTCTATAACACCACCGTCTACCATCAGTGTCGTGCTTGGGCTGCGAGGTGAGGTCCATGTACCGACACGGCATGACCCACTTATGAAATGGAACTTTGTGGGTCATGTCGTGTCAGGCCAGTTTTGAAGTGTGTCGGTCTGATGCAGTGTCTGAGCTGGGCTATTGGCCACATATGATCGGGTGTGTGGTGCATAAAATACCATGAAATTTACGCTGAAGTTACGAGGGTATCTTTTTCAACTTCTTTTCCTCGGATCAAAATTACAACGGTGATTGCATGTCAACTATCATGTCTACGGTCGAATTACCATGTTATTTACGCAAAAGTCATAGAGATTATGTTTTTTTGAAGAAAAAACTAAACAAAGTTATGGTCGCATGTCTACATGAGTTATCAGCTCTGTTGTGTGTATATTACCATGCTATTTACACACTTTTATCCAGGGTCAAAAAGTTGAAGGAAATATGCCCTAGAGGCAATAATAAAGTTTTTATTTATATTTTCTTATATCACGATAAATGTTTATTATTCATGCTAGAATTGTATTAACAGGAAACTTGGTACATGTGTGAATACATAGACAAACAGAGTGTCCCTAGTATGCCTTTACTTGACTAGCTCGTTAATCAAAGATGGTTATGTTTTCTGACCATAGACATGTGTTGTCATTTGATGAACGGGATCACATTATTAGAGAATGATGTGATGGACAAGACCCATCTGTTAGCTTAGGGTAATGATTGTTTAGTTTTATTGCCATTTCTTTCTTCATGACTTATACATGTGTCACATCCCTAGAATTTGTTTGTAATTAGTTGCATTTTCGAGCATCATGCATCATGTTTAAATTCTGAAAGTTGAATTGAGGTTAGTTGAAACCCTCAGAAGTCACTTCAGAAATAATCAACATTAAAATCTTTTCAAATGGGTCCAAGAAAACGTTCATGTTTCTTTTTGAAAATATTGGCCAGAACTAAAATTCAAACCATTATTTTCAGGAGCTCATAAATATTTATTTTGGATATTTGTAATTAATTCAATAATTATTTGCATTGGATTTATATTTGATATATTTCAAATATGATCCAATAATTCTGGAAATTGTTGTGGGGCTTTATATTAATGTCACTAGTCCATACAACAATTTACAGAAGCTCAGAAATGATTTGGGTAAAATCAAATCAAAACAGATTTAAAGAAAATAGGAAACAGAAAATAAAAGAGAGAGAAGGAATCGTACCTGGCCTCACCTGTGCAGCCCACCAACCGGCCCAACACTGGGCAAAGCCAGCCCAGCCCACCAGGGGCTCCTCCTGTCGTCTTCCTCCCCTCGCCCCAAAGCTGTTGTTGTCGCCGCGAGAGAGCGCCCGCGCAGGCCGCAGGCTCCAGCTCCTGCTTGCCACCTCCTGCCTCTCCCTCGCGCCTGGAGACGCCCAGAGACCCCTGACCTCTCTCTCCCTCGCCCGCAACCTCTCCCCTCCCCTCTGCTCTCTCTCCCATGGCCGACCGAACGAGCCGGAGCGCACCGATGTTGTTCGCCGCGGCCACAACCACTCCCTCGCTACCTCTCCGCGACCCCGAGCTCCGCATCTTCGCCCTCCTCGTCCACGCCGAGCCAAACAACCGGGGGAGCACCGCATCGCCGTCCTGGACGTCTTCTTCAACCTCGGTGCCAGTGATCCCCGCCGCTTGATTCATCACCATCAGGCCGTCCCCGAGCCGCTGAGATCGCCGTCCGACTCCCTATGAGCTCCGTCATCGTTACCCACTCTTCCCCGCATCGTTTCCTTGCCGTAGCGCCGTTCCCCACCATGACCGAAGCTCACCGCCGCCTGGCTTTGTCGTCGCCGTGGCCTAAGCTCAAACCACCCACGCCCTTGCACCGCACCGCGCTCCTAGTGCCTCCAGGAGGCCGCCTAGCCCCTCTACTCGCTCGCCTGCTTGATGCAGCCCCACGCCCGCATCTAGCCGAGCTCCGGCCACCGCCAGGGTTGCCGTGGCCATCGTCTCCGGCCGCCCCGCAGCCTCCCGCATGATCCCCTGGATGCGAGCGAGGATGGGCGTCGCTCTGGCACCTCCAGCGCATCAAGCCGACCCATGTATCGCCGTCCCGAGCAACTCCGGCGATCCTCCGCCGTCGGGTTTCGTCGCCGGTGTTCAACTCCGGCGTACTGACGTGGCAATGTCATTAGTGGCTAATGACCCACTAACTAACCCCCTGGCTCGCTGACATGCGGGCCCCACTGCCTAACTAACCAGCTAACAAAAATAGTTAAGTTTAATCTAAACACAGTGGCCCCACGCGTCAGCATTGACCTCGCTGACGTGGCCGTTGACCGGACCCACCTGTCTGTGACACTAAGTGTCTCAGGGTCACTGACCAGTGGGTCCCACTGGTCAGGTTTGACCTGGACCATGCCCCGTTGACCTGCTGACGTCATGATGATGTCAGGCTGACGCAGTAATCCTTTTCTGGATTTTAAATAAATCTTAAATGATTTGTTTAATTCAAAAAATATCCCAAAACTTTGAAAAATCATAGAAATTAATCTATATCTCCAAATGAAATAAGTTATATATGAAAAATTATCAGAAAAATTCAAGGAATCTATCTGTACCATTTTCATGCATGTTTGAACAATGTTTGTCCTTTGTTTTGGACAAAACAAATAAAGGGCATTTAAATAATCATATATGGAGTTGGAATTTGAATCATGTATTCAAACCAACTTCATTTAAATCATAGCTAGATGCATTAGCTCAAATCACAGCATATTGCCATGTCATGATCATGCATCATATTGTGGCATTGCATTGATTTTGTTCTTTCTCAGTTGCCAGTGTTTGTCCCCTCCCGATAGACGTGGTTCCGACGATGTGATCGATGACACCGATGAAGAACTATACTATCTTCAGAAGTGCCAGGCAAGCAAAACCGCTTGTTCATTCTTATACAATCCCACTCTCTCGCTCCTGCTCTCTTTTACTGCATTAGGACAACAACGTTTCAACTGTTACATACTGCGGTAGCTGAACCCCTTTCCTCTGCATGACCTGTCATTGCCACAGTAAATAGATGAAACCCACTAGCATGAGTAGGAGTTGTTTGAGCCCTGATGTGCCTATTCATTCATGCTTGTTTGTCATGCCTGCTACTGCTTAGAGTTGAGTCAGGTCTGATTCATTGGGTATGAATTGGAATGGTGATGAACATGTACTACTGTGTGTGAGCTAAGTGTGTGAACATGATTTGGTAAAGGTAGCGGTGAGAGGCCATGTAGGAGTACATGGTGGGTTGTCTCATTGCAGCCGTCCTCAGGAACTGAGTTCTGTGTTTGTGATCCATGAACAGTTACTACCACACATTGGGTCCCGGTAACTCGACCCCTCTCGACTTATTGATCAACTCGATCTCTGTCCAGGAGTTGCAACTAGTTTCTGGTGTTTGTAGGTAGTGTTAGTAGTCTACCAAGTGGCACCCGGTACAGGTGGGCTTGGGACAGACTAGGCACAGTGGCACGGTGTGCCAAGTGGCATCCGGATGGTGGGCTTGGGAACCCTGCTCACATCGTTTGGGGCTGTGAGCGACACCCCGGTCGGATCTCCTTGCGGATGGAACCTGAATAGGCGATAAACCTGAACTAGAGACTTGTGTGGTTAGTCAGGTCGTGGCCGACTCCCTCGTCAGGCTTCCTCTTGAAGGTTGCCGAGATACACGACGTGTACATGGTGGTAAGTGGCAAGAGCATGTGTGAAGATGTACACCCACTACTAGGGAAAAGCCTATACACAGAATTTTACCAGTAGCGCTGTACAAAATCAAGCGCTACTGCTACTTAGTAGCAGCGCGCGTAAATAAACCGCACTACTGCTATGACTTTAGCAGTAGCGCGTACTAGCGAAAAGCGCTGCTGCTACGTTTGAACTGGGCGCACATGGCTAGCCCAACCTAGCAGTAGCGCGTATAATGGCCCAGTTCTACTCCTAATCTCCTTAGCTGTAGCGTGTATTCCAGAACGCGCTGTAGCTAACGTAGCAGTAGCGCCCTTTCTGGAACGCGCTACTGGTACTTCTGACTTAACCACGCGGTTCGTCCTTCCCCACGGCCACTTCATCCCCCAAATCAACTCCACTCTCGCCGCCGCCGTCGCCCCTCGGCCACCGCGCGCTCTCCCCACGCCGCCCCCAAACCCAGATTCAACGCCGGCCCCGCCCCCGACCTCAACGCCGCCCGAGACGCCGCCCCCGACCCCGACCTCAACGCCGCCCCGGACGCCGCCCCCGCCCCCCCGACCTCAACGCCGTCCCGGAGCCCCGACCACGACCTCGACGCCGCCTGCCCCTCCCTCGTCGCAGGCACCCGAGGTGAGCACGCCTGCTCCTCCCTCTCCCTACCTCTGCCTAGGGTTTCTACCTCCATCAAATTAGTTAGGGTGGAAACGAATCGGATGCGGATGCGGCTCAAATGAGTTAGGGTTCATGTAAGGGTGGAAACGAATCAAATTTCTAAGATGAATCATAAAACGAGTAAAATTTGACCACTTATTTCACTTTATAGTTGGATAATTGGAATATCCGCTACCACTTTCCACCCCTATAGGTTCATCAAATTAGATGGTAATTAGGGCAGTAGTTCTTAGGTACTAATTAGTTAGTAAGAACTAGGTACTAATTAGGTACTAGAATATTTTTATTTATAGTAAGTTTATTTTTAGTAAGAACTAGTTGAATTAATAGAACTAGTTAGTAAGAACTTGTTGCTATTTTCTTAGTTAAAGCAATTTTCCCGCATCGACATGGACGATGCCTATCCCGCATCCTCGTCGTCGAGTCGGCGGAGGACGACACCTGCTTGACCAGATGGGCCATGTCCGGGACTGGGCTCCGCCGGGGTGGTACTGGGAGGCACTACCTACCGGGGGCGCAGGTTGGTGAGGAGCCAGCCTGTCGTTGACCCGAACCTTCTTTGGTGGTGGTCGCGTGGGCCAGTGACGGTCTAGAGGCTCGAGGACTCCGCGGAGGTGGTGCGTCACTGTGTCAGTGAGGAGGATGCGCATGTCCGTCGCTACTTGTTTGCGTTGGAGCACAGGTTCTCCAATACTTGGCAGGTTCTCTAGGGATCTCACTGGAGCTATGATCCCGTGATGGTTCCTTCTCTGTGGGTGTCCACCGCCCGCGCCGATACCCGTCGTGTGCTAGGGTTTTAGTTGTACTAGTGATGTTATATGTATGACACTATTCAGGATGTATTAGTGATAATATTCGACGATGTACAGACGCATGAGATGATTTACTTTTGCTTATTGAATGCATGCTAATTTGAGTCTTATAAGATATTTTGAAATGTATATCTTGTGTTGCTCAATATCCAAGTGGCCGGTCATGTTTGCAGGTTACACCTCCGAGTGGCCTATGTTTTCCGGAGTGTTGATTCATTTCTGTTCCGGCAAATTTCAGGTGCTCGATATATCCTATTTTAGCAAAGGTCATGCCGGATTTTTCCGTGAATTTTCGCATGACTTTTGCCAGAATATGTAGGAAATATCGAGTGCCCCAGATTTGTGTGTTGAGTATCCTGGTAGTTGTCTTTTATTGATTTTCAATTAATGTTTTAACTATGAACATAGGAAATGTCTGACAACAAAAAGGATTTCGGTATTTGCAAATACTGCGAAGACGAGCGCGGCCTATGCGATGGAATCTTCCTAGATGATGATAGGCGCTTCAGCATCAAGCTGGACGAGAACTTCGAAGTGGATACAGTAAGTCACAACGACAAGTCTTTTTTCGTAATTAAGCATGACATCTGCTTCATTTGCTTCAACTTATATTTTTTTTACTATTCTACTAGCGTATCCCCTGCCATGCAAGAGTTTTTGTATTGGATAAGATAGGTTTCAGTCATACTATGGAGGTAATGAAACTTTATTTGAAGACTGAGCATGGTTATATTTTCCACGCAAAATTATACAATTCAGACGACTACACCTATTTTGGATGCAAAACATGGCGAGCACTATGCAAGACTTATGCATTTCAGCCTGATATGGTTATCACCTTTGATATTCGTCCGGAAGATGATATTGAAGGTAATACCGACATCTGGGTCGATGTGCAGACGCCTCCAGTTACACCAAAATGTAAGTTTCTCAACCATATTTATGTCTTTGATATTGTTTATTCAAAAATAGTTGACAACTAATTTGTATTGTCAGCTTATTCGGTGCAAGCAAACATGTCCAGCGCTTGGTAGACAGGACCTACTACTGTCCCGGGGCTGAACTAAACTGCGAGGAGCTAAGTCATTATGTTTCATGGCTTGAGGATCTTGATATCGTCAAGACAAATTTTCCTCCTGGACTTAGAAATCTTAGTACTGAAAACGTGCGACCAATAGTGTTCGTCATGAACTACGGTCACATCCATTTAGGAAGGATGGTAAGATTTTTACTATTTGTCCTCAGTGCATCTTTTCCATACATTATTTGTGAAGCTAAACTTCATTGCTAAGTATGTGACCATACGATGTTCTTCAACAGGGACTCCCGATGAATGTTGTGCCTTATGGGATCGAGACTAAAGGTACCATGAGTATTATTAGCTTACAGCCAAGATATCCTACATGTTACTTTAGTGCATTCAAGATCAGTGATGAATGCTTAATAGTGCAAGACTGGACCAGATATGTGATGGGGGAGCGCAGACAAGTACTAGGGGGCAGCAAACAGATGTGCTACCCAAAATTAGGAGACAGGTTCATCTGCATGCTCCAACTTGATCAAGGAGGAGAGCTACACATGTTTTATGTTGTTTTACCTAAGAGAGAGCAGCAGGAGTGATTAGCTAGAAATGAGTTTGAGGATGATGATGTGCTACACTATTACTATGATGATAAAATAGCTAGTGTTGGTGGTAATGACCGATGATTATTATTAGCTAGTGTTAGTGGTGATTAAATAAATATTGTTGGTGCTAATGATTATGATGATGATTAAATAGCTTGTGCTGGCGGATTAGATTCAAGTGGAGGCAACATGTGGTGCACATTGAAAGTACTACTAGTCCAAACTAGATCAAGTTTGGATTAGTAGTATACTTTTGACATGCACCACATATTGCCTCCACTTGAACCTAATCCAACTTCATTTGACACACTGTTATGGACATAATGATGTAAACCTCATAACTGGTATTGTACCAATATTTGTACGATGGCGCATAAATACACTAAAAATAAAAAAATAAAAAAATACTAGAAGCGATGGAAAGAAAACACGCTGCCAGTAGTTACATTAGCAACAGCGTGGGAGTGAACAAGCGCTGCAGCTATTTGTCCTAGGAGTAGCGCGTGCGGCACGCGTTACTGCTAAGCAATAGCTGTAGCGCCTTATTAGTAGCGCGCCTACCCGCGCTACTAGTGAGCACAAAACCAGCGCTACTGCTAGGGTTTTCCCTAGTAGTGACCCCTGCAGGGTTATCATTATCTATTCGAATAGCCAGATTCCTCGGATATGGAAACTTGGACCCCTTGCAGAGTTCATAGACAAGTGAAAGTGGATACTCTAAAATGCGCAAGATAAGCGTGAGTGCTATGGATGGTGTTCTCGTAGGGAGACGGGAGCGGATCCATAGTGGTGTATTGATATGGTGAATATGTGGACTCGTGTGCGCCACCTCAAAAGAGTTACTTGCAGTCATAGTTTAGGATAGCCACTGAGTCAAAGATGGCTTTCTACAGTCAAACTCTACCACCCCTTTGTTGATACCGATGCATATGTAGTTAGTTCTGATGTAAGTCTTGCTGGGTACATTTGTACTCACGTTTGCTTATTTTATATTTTGCAGAGAGATTTCAGTCTCGCTAGTAGTTCCGTGTGGACTTCGACGTTTAGCTTGATACCTCAGCTATGATCTTGTGCCCTCGGCAGGATCTGGTGGATAGTTAGGCTTCTCAGCATTTTTCATTTGTAGAAGTCTGTACTCAGACATGTTAAGCTTCCGCATGTGCTTTGACTTGTATGATCTGAATGTTCGGTCATGAGACCCATGTTTGTTTTATCTGGCTCCTCAGAGCCTAGTGGATAAATACTTTGAGTCGTAGAGTTTTGTTGTGATGCCATGTTGTATTTACACATATCGAGCATATTGTGTGTATGATTGAAATGCTTGGTATGTGTGGGATCCGACAACCTAGTTGTTTATCCTTGGTAGCCTCTTTTATGGGGAAATGTAGTCTTGTGCTTCCATGAGCCATAGTAGTCCGCTACAGCCCGGTTCACCGGAGTCCTGCTAGCCCAACACTACTGCTCCGGAACACTTGATTGGCCGACATGTGATTCACTTTGTTCCTGTGTCTGTCCCTTCGGGGAAATGTCACGCGGTGACATCCGGAGTCCTGCCTAGCCTGCTACAGCCCGGGTTCCCAGAGTCCTATTAGCCTAGTTGCTACAGCCCGTATTCACACGCTGCTCACCGACATGCTCGATGTTGATTCATGTATGCCTGTCCCCGTAAGTTAGTGCCACTTTGGGTTCACGACTAGTCATTTCGGCCCGGGTTCTCTGTCATATGGATGCTAGCGACACTATCATATACGTGAGCCAAAAGGCGCAAACGGTCCCGGGCCATGGTAAGGCGACACCCGTGGGAATACCGTGCATGAGGCCGCAAAGTGATATGATGTGTTACCGGCTAGATCGATGTGACTTGGAATCGGGGTCCTGACAGCTTTGGTATCAGAGTCTGACTGCCTGTAGGATTACCAAGCCAAGGTGGTCGAAGTCGTGTCTAGAAATGCTTTAGTTATATAAGGGAATTGATTGTGGATGGGAACGTTGCTGGAAATATGCCCTAGAGGCAATAATAAATTAGTTATTATTATATTATATTTCATTGTTCATGATAATCGTTTATTATCCATGCTAGAATTGTATTGATAGGAAACTGAGATACATGTGTGGATACATAGACAACACCATGTCCCTAGTAAGCCTCTAGTTGACTAGCTCGTTGATCAATAGATGGTTACGGTTTCCTGACCATGGACATTGGATGTCGTTGATAACGGGATCACATCATTAGGAGAATTATGTGATGGACAAGACCCAATCCTAAGCCTAGCACAAGATCGTGTAGTTCGTTTGCTAAAGCTTTTCTAATGTCAAGTATCATTTCCTTAGACCATGAGATTGTGCAACTCCCGGATACCGTAGGAGTGCTTTGGGTGTGCCAAACGTCACAACGTAATTGGGTGGCTATAAAGGTACACTACAGGTATCTCCGAAAGTGTCTGTTGGGTTGGCACGAATCGAG